>NC_089893.1:0-638836 GCF_040182565.1 Anser cygnoides | reverse complement strand
ATGCTGCAAATCTGATTTCCTGCATCTAACAGCAACAACAATGTGATGTTAAGGGCAGTGACAGGACTCCCATTGAAAAGGAGGGTAGGGCACTAGGCGCAACATCATCTGGGGTGAAATAAAAATCTATAGTGATTCAAGTGAAAAATGAAAAGCTGATATCTACCTAGCCTGTTAACAGCATTGGCACGCAGAACAACAAGTCAAGTAGGAAAAATGCATAACAATTGTGCAAATCGGGGATAGTCCCCAGAATGGGAGAGTAACAAATATACTTCTGTCCAGAAGAGGGTAAAGAGTCATCCAGACAAGTGTGGGCCTGTTAGTTTGACATCAACACCGTGCAAAGTTTTGTAGCAAGAACAGATAAGACCAGGGAAGTAGGGGGTAATGTGTAATTTACAAGATAATTTATCAGAGCTAAATTGTTTCCAGACAATTTAGTAGCTTTCCTTTGTAGGACCAGTTCTTCCCTACACAGGGGATGAACTCCATCTATTTCACTTTCTGTGAGCTTCTGATACATTATCTACGGATTTGAGCTTTGGGGCTGCAAGTGAATAAAGGGAATTTGCAATTGTTCACACTGAAGAGGGAATTACCAGCAAAGGAGTGGTTACCTATGGTAATTCTCAGAGACAGTTCTGAAACTGCAGCTGCTAAGGAGGCAAAGACTCATGGAGAAATGTAGGCTGGAAGGGACCTCTGAAAACCCAACCTCCTATTCAGGGCAGAGCTGACTTCAAAGTTAGATATGTTCGGTATGGACATGGTGGCTGAAGATTAAAAATTACACAGGAGCTTTGAGATTTGCAGGTGACATAAGGTTGGGAAGTACTACCAAGCCTGACAGAAGGCTATCGCTTGTGATTGAAATGGTTCAGGTGAAGTGACATGTGATAATACAAAGCAGAGCCATTCTCAGAGATTCTCAAAAAAGGGTGATTTTTTGTCATGTTTGCTATATGGCAGTCAGGAGTTTAAAACAAACAAACAAACAAAATGACAACAAAACCTCACGTTCATGCACTGTTAGCACAAGGAGGACTGAAAAAGTTAAGCGGTTATATAGTGTGTATGGCTATTCATTTTTTTTCCCCTCCAGTATGAATACACTGGACAAGGCAGCCCTGACACTCATTTGAGACATGAGGCACAGTTCTGCCACTTGTATTCACATTGAACTTAGGAGGAAGAGTTCACAAGACAGAAGGAACAAGTTGCCTATTGTCTGGAAGGGAATTAAAGGACATCATTCTGCCCAGCCAGAGGCCAGTTGAGAGAAGAATATGTTGTCTCTACGTAAATGAATTTCTTGAGTAAATATCAAGGAGAAATAGGAAATGTGTAAGTTGGGAGACACATCTGAAATGATGACTGCAGTTGGCTTATGAGCAAGTTTGGACGGGAAATTGGTAGAAACTTCCCATTTTAAGAATGAAGTGCACCATAGCTATGAAGTCAGCATTCACCTAAACAGTAATGGCCAACTCAAATCCCCCACAAGAAAGCAGTGGACAAACCAGAACACTAACAAACATGTTGGGGTCTAGAGTCAAACAGATATACCTAACTTTACTATACCTAAACATCTGAGGGATTGCTTTTAGAGGCTGAGGGCTTGTACCCCATTTCCAATCACTTTCTCTGTGCCCCCTTCCCCAGAGAAGGAAGCTGCTTGGCTTCACTGCCCTCTGATTCAGCTGCCCGCTGAGGCTGCCCGCTCCTCAGCAGCTCTAAGCAGCAGCACCTCCAAGTCTCCTCCTGCACCAGCAGCACATCAGCGTCTCTGGTTCCAGCAGCAGGACATCGGCGTCTCCCATTGCACCATGCAGACCTCCACGCCTCGAATGCCACCAGCAGTACTCAATGCGAGCTGGACGCTCAGGGCACTTATGGCCACCCACCTTTGTGAGGTCAAAGGCTGACAGTGACTCTCTGCTGACCTCACACGGCTCTCGGGCGCCCCGATGGCAGAGGTTACGGCGGTAAGCTGACTGCCAGGAGAAAAGGCTGACATGAAGTGGCTGCTCCACCATGCCAGGAGCAAGGTCTGCTGGAATGGGGGTTCGGAGGGGAGCTCGGCCTTGGGCCTGGGAACTGTGCCTGGGAGCCAGGGACGTCCTTGGTGTGCAGCTGGACACCTGGGCCTGAGAAAGCAAGGTTTCTTTAGAGAGAATTGGAAGCATCGTCACCTAGTGGCTGTGTCAGGGGGACGAGAGAAATGCACAGCATCTCTTGGTTCCCTGAAGTGCACGTGTCCTACGCCCTTGGATGTCTCCATGATAGAAAAAGGGACTGATTTTTACCCAAAACAGAGCTCCTTTCTTTCGGGAGCTTCTCATGCTGCGTGTCCTCCTCTCTTTCTTGTATTTGGCTATGACTTTAGGCTTGTTCTTGCTACTCCTTAAGCAGACTGAAGCTTCCCGGGAACATCACGTTAACTGATTTTCACTACCTCTACGTGCCTTTCCTCCACTTCTCATCTAATTAATTAGTGCTATCCTCTTCACGCCTGCTACAGAGGTATCTTTCCTACCTGGTACAAGCTAGAAGAGCTTAGCAGCATCCATACGTCTCTTTCCTTTAGTCGTCACAGTTACTTGCTCGAGGTAATTTGTGTTGAGCAGTAATCAACAGGAAGTGTCACCAAGCCAAGGCTGCATTTGCTTGTGTCTTATGGAATCCCTGCAGCTGTGTCCCCTCCCAGCTTCCTGTGTGCCCCAAGCATCCTCGCTTGCAGGGCAGTAGAAGATGCAGAAAAGTCCTGGCCTTAGTGGAAGCACTGCCCTGCAAGAGCTAAGACATCCCTCTTAGCAGCACGCTGTAGCCCCGAAATCCCAAAAAACGGCACATGCCAGCTACTGGGAAGGAAATGAACTCTGTCATTGTGATATACCCGCTCAAGGCCCTGCTCTTTGGCCCAGGTGTCTACGAGGCGGTTTTGGAAATGAATCCTGTTGTGTGACTCCGTTCTTTCTGGGTGCTACGTCCCCATAAAGCTTGCTTTTCAAGGCCCAGGAGGCTCTGCCGGGCACTGGCCTGGGTTCCCAGCCTGACCCACCTGCTGGGAATCAGGGAGGCTCGGTCGGTGTCTTGTGTTGGGTTTACGAGGACAGGTTCTGGTAGCGGGGGGCTGCAGGGGTGTCCTCTGTGAGGAGAATGCAGCAGCTGCCCCATGTTAGATAAGGGCCGGTTCCAGGAGGCTCCAGAGGGACCCGCTGCTGCCCAGAACTGAGACAAAAAGGATGATGTTTTGCGCCTGCGTGAGAGCCCACCTAAGAAAGGGAAAGAAACCTGCTGCACAGCAGCGTCTGGGTCAGGGAGGAGTGAGAAACCTCTCTGCAGCCCCCAAGGTGAGTGCAGCAGGAGGCAGGAGGTGCTCCAGGCTCACAGCAGCAGTTCCCCTGCGGCCTGGGGAGAGGCCCCTGGTGGAGCAGGCTGTCCCCCTGCAGCCCACGGGTCCCACACGGAGCAGATCTCCACGCTGCAGCCCGTGGAGGAGCCCCCGCTGGAGCAGGTGGATGTGGCCTGGAGGAGGCCGCGGCCTGTGGAGAGCCCCCGCAGGAGCAGGCCCGGCCTGGACTGGAACAGGCTCTGCTGAGCCTCTTTTGCCCGTGACGATCATTGTGGAGTGATCTCCCTGTCCTTCTCTCAGCCCTTGAGCCCCTTCCATCCTATTTTCTCCCCTTTCCGTTTGAGGAGGGGCAGGAAGAGAGCGGCTGAGGTGGAGCTCAGCTGCCCAGCTGAGGAAAAACACCACACCTGCTGTTCTTCGACCCTCAGCAACCCCACAGCATCTTCCTGGAAGGGATCCCTTTCCTTCACGCCTGACAGGCGCCGCCTCCAGAGGCTTGTGCCCCGTTTCCGATCGCTTTCTCAGTGCCCCCTTCCCCAGAGAAGGATCCCAGCTGCTTGGCTTCCCTGCCCTCCGATTCCAGGCTCCCGGAGCTGTTATCCCAGCATCGCAGCAGCCAGGTGACAATGTGCTCGCCTGCATGACAGCTGAAATCTTGTCCCATGTCTCGCAGCTCGCCCAGGGATGGGGATCACCTGCCTACTGATGCTTTTCTCTCTTTTCTATTTTATAACAGCCTCCTCTTCCCTTCGATGGCCCTACATTGGGGTCGCCTGCCTCGCCTTCCTATTGCTCCTTCCCCTTCTTCTGAGGACTTTCTTCCCTGCCTAAACGAGATGACTTCTGCATCCATTCCTTCATCTTGTGTGTATTGGCGACTGATACGGCAACGGGGTAGTCCCCGGAGCCAGCTGTAGGGCCTGTCCCCGGGTTGGAGTGGCTGCAGGGAACATCACAAGGGTTGGAGGGGCTGCAGGTAACTTCACAGGGGTTGCAGGGGCTGCAGGTAAAATCATAGGGTTTGCAGGGGCTGCAGGTAAAATCACAGGGGTTGGAAGGGCTGCAGGTAAAATCACAGGGATTGCAGGGGCTGCAGGTAAAATCACAGGGGTTGCAGGGGCCGCAGGGTGCGTCACAGGTTTGCATCAGATCAAGACGCATTTCCCTAGAACCACACATTTCTTCCTGAAGGTGCTGAATAGTATTGAATGGTCTTCAAATGCATAGAGCAGACCCAGCAAACGTACAGCTGGTGCTCGGAAGTAGTTAACTTTTATTTTGTTGTTGTTAATTTTGTATCATGACAACAGATGCAAATATGTATCTTGAGTTGAGGGCAAAGGTGACCTTGGATCTGAAGCACACAGGCGTTCACTAATGTCCCCCCCACCCTGAGTGAATCCAGAACGACTCGGAAGGAAAACTAAAGTACAAAGCAGTGCGTTGTGATAAAGAGAGTTTAATAGGGTAGAAAAGGAAGAGAACCTAAAAAAGTGCCATCCTGTACAACACAGTCAATAAAGTAAATTTAATGAAATAAAAATGAAACCAATTTTTCCCATTCTAATGAATTCCTATCCCCATCGTGACTTCCCATCCCACTGATCATTTCCTATCCCAACAACCTCCCGTGTCTGATCCCAAGGCTGAATTCCCAACTCCCATCACCCTCCCATCCACCCAGCCGTCCACCCATTTTCTCCCGTCCGTGCTGGCCATGCCCACATCCATGCACGGACTGAGCATGGGCAGCGGGAGCGGGCTGCATGAAATCCCCTCGGCATCCCAGTGCAAGAACAGCTGCAGGCAGAGGCCTTGCTGAGTGAACACCTACACTAGAGGAATTTAATAAGGAAGGCACTAAATAAGAGAAATGACCCGAACGAAGAAATAAGTTTGGGACCTCAGCCATTTGGTGTCCCAACAAGCAGTTCCCATGCCCAACCTTTCCCACCCCAGCTATTGCCAACATCCCAACAGCTTCCCACTGCAACGTTCATTCGTGACCCGCGCATTTCCCATTGCCCCAGTTGCCCATCCCTGAAAGTGGCAAACACTGCCCAGCTCCAGCACTGGAGAAGGGAGAGGGCAAGCGAGGGGGGCAAGGGCTGAGGAGCGTGGCTGAAGCTGGAGCAGGCGCCTGCAGAGGTCTCTGTGCCTGCATGCTGAGCGGGCCCGGGTGCTGCGGGGGCCGTCGAGGAGCGCAGGGTCACGGGTAGCCGTAATACTTGGCTATGGCGTGGTCCTTCTGCCGCTGCACGAAGAATTGCACGGGGCCGATCTTCATCTGGTGGGCCGCCCGCTGCCGCTCCTCCTGGGCCAGCTTCTTCAGGCGCTCCCGCTCGGGACGCTGCTGCGGCGTGATGGGCACCGACGCCTCCTGCTCCTCCAGCGGCGTGGGCGCCGCGTCGCCGCCCGCCCAGGGCCCCACGCAGGGCACGTAGTCCATTCGGGGCTGCGCCGGACGCTGCAGCGTGCGTGGCTGCGTGGGCAGAGGCTCCCGCTGCGCTTGGCCCCCCGCGGCTGGCAGGCACGGCGCTCTGGGCGCCTGCTGCACGGGAGCTCTCCACGCTCGCGCCGTGCTGCCTGGTGGTGCCGGCACCGCCTGGGCCTTGTCGCCAGCTGGGGGCCGGGGGGCAGCGGGCACAGCGCTGGAGCCTGGCACCGTTGGCGGGGCCCTGGGCATGCTGCTGGGGCCGCTGGAGGTGGGCTGCAGCTGCACACAGGGCGGCTGGCGCACTGGCCCCAGCGCCTTCGCCCTGGCCCCCAGCGGCTGCAAAGTCTCGCTGGGGGTCTTTGTCCCCGGGTGCTGGCTCTGCAGCGTCTTGTCCCCGATGGCTTGGGGACGGAGCCTGTCCTGGGCCCGCACGGCACGGGCACGGGCACGGGGCTTAATGGGGGGGGGCTCCAGCAGCAGCAGCGCTCTCCGGGGAGGCGGTGCCGCTGCTCCTTGCCCCCCAGCAGCCCCCGGGCTTCGGGCTCTCTTGCTGGGCGCCCTGGTGCTGTCGCTCGCCGGCTGCTGCCTGCCGCCGCCCGCTTGGCTGCTGCTGCCAGCCACCGCGCTGTGGCCACCCGTCTTCCCCTGGCACAGCGTCTTGGGGCCTTGGCCACCCTGGCCCAGCAGCGTCGTCTTCTCCTTGCCGGGGGTTTTCTCCATCGCCGGCCTCCTGTGCTGGGAGCTCTGCGCTGTGCTGGGGGTGCTGGTGGGCGCGGGGCGCTTGGCCCCCCACTTGGTGCCGGTGGGCGCAGGGGCAGGCGGGGGGCTCTTGAGGGGACTCAGAGGGGGATTGGGCAGGGGCCTCCTAAGGGCTCTAATAAATTCAGGGCCTGGGGGGCTCTTGAGGGGACCCAGAGGGGGATTGGGCAGGGGTCTCCTAAGGGCTCTAATAAATTCAGGGTCGGGGGGGCTCTTGAGGGGACTCAGGCGAGGCTTGGGCAGGGGTCTCCTAAGGGAATTAAGGAATTCAGGGTCGGGGGGTCTCTTGAGGGGACGCGAGGGAGGGTTGGGCAGGGGTCTGCTAAGGGCAGTGAGGAATTCAGGGTGGGGGGGCCTTTTGGGGAGAGTGAAGGGAGGGTTGGGCAGGGGTCTCCTGAGGGCACTGAGCTGGGGACTGGCTGCAGGCTTGAGGGGGGAGCTCGCTGCCGGCACAGCAGGGGGCTGCACCGCCCGCCCACCCTGCACCTTCTCGGGGTGCACCCCAGGGGTTGAGGGTACCTCACCCAGCGCTCTGGTGGCTGCCAGTCCCTGTGTGCTCGGCTCCTCCATGTCCTCGCAGAGGTCGGGCAGCTCAGACAGGAAGCGGCTGAGCACAGGACTGCTGGGGACACCGGGGAAGGCGTCCTGGGGCTCCACGGCATCGAGCCAGCTGAGCAGCTCCTCCAAGCCGGAGATGTCCAGGTCGGCCGGGAGCTGGTCCTGCAGGTGCTGCAGCTGCTGGCTGTCCCCTGCCAGGTGGGGAAAGGCCTCGGCGAAGGCATCGGGGCCCAGCTCAAGCAGCTCCAGGGGCTCCTCAGGCACCTCTGCAACTGTCGCCGCTGAGGAAAAAGCAAGCAAATCCCCCAGGATGGGCGATGCCAGCTTTCCCATGGCTCCTGGGTGTGGGGCGCCCAGCGGCCGGCTGCGCCAGCCCCAAACTCACCGTCGGGCGTCACCGTCCGGGTGCTGGCGGTCGTTGGAGCCTGGGCAGGCTCGGGGGGAGTGGGGCCGGGCAGCGGGGGCCCCTGGTCCTCGCTGAGCCCCACGGCGTGGTCGCAGGGCTCCGGCAGCTGCCCCCGGCTGCTGGTCAGGGTGCGGGGCGCGGGGAGCGCCTGCCCCCGCAGCGGAGGCCCCGGGACGAGGAGGGGTGGGGGGCCGGGGTGGGCAGGGGCCTGCAGCAGGCAGGTGCCTGCGGGGTGCAGGAGCTCCCCATGGAGCACGGCCCCGGGCCCCAGCCAGAGGGGATCCTGGGGCAGCACCGTCCCCGTCCCCACGGGCTGTCCCCACTGGTAGACGGGGGCCCAGGGAGGAGCGGTGTGGGGGAGCTGCCCCACAGCAGGGAGCTGCCCCACGGCGGGGAGCTGCCCAAGCTGCAGGTGGTGCCCCTCGGGTGGGAGGTGCCCCCCAGGTGCCAGCTGCACCCCGGCGGGGAGCTGCAGCACCTGCCCCTGGACCCCCGGCACCACGTGCCAGACGGTGGCCTGGGGCAGCGCGTAGGGGAGGGTGGGTACCTGGGGGGGCTGCAAGGGCAGCGCCATCGCTCCGGGGAGGGAGGGCAGCAGCCACGCAGCCACCGTTGGCGGCACGGCTGGGACGACGAAGGGGGAGTTTTGCGTCTGCGGAAGCCGCGGAAGCCGTCTGGGGAAACCCTCTGTGGGAAAAAGGGCGCTGGGGTGAGATCTGGGGCGCTGGGCTCGCCAGCAGGGCCGCAGCCCCGGGAGGAGCGGGAGCCGGCTGCTGTACCTGCCATGGTGGCTGGAGAGTGGGGCGGTCGGTTGGGGAACGCGGGCAACGGCGGTTCCGTCCCAACGGCTGACCAGCCCCTCACCGCCATCTTGGTGAGGACTGCAGGTTTTGGACCCAAGCAGGCTTCCCGTCGCAAGACTTTTCCATCCCCATCAGGCTTTCCCTCCCACGCATCATTTGCCATGCCCAGGACGGTTTCACACCAACACTTCCCCGTCCCAAGCATTTCCCGTCCCAGTACCAGCTTTTCATCCTAACGGTCATTTCCCATCCTTACAATTTCACATGATAACAGATTCCCATACGAGATATTTCCCATCGACACGAAGCCTTTCTTAATCCAAAGAGATCTCATCCCAAAGAATTCCCATCTCTCTGATTACTTTTCCAAGTACTTCCTTCCCCAGTGAATGTTACCCGCCCCATTAAAGACTTCCCATCCCAATACTTCCCCATCCCCGGAGTGATTTCCCATCCCGACGCTTTTGCTCCCCAATGATTTCAAACCCAGGGAAGATTTCCCATCTCTTTGATTTCCTAGCCCAATGGCTTTCCACCCCAAGGAAGTCTTCCCATCCCAGCAATGATTTCTCGGCCCACTCATCATTTCCCATCCCAATCATTTCCCATTTTCACCATCCAACAGACAGCTTAGCCAGCCCACAGCTGTAGAGAGATCACAACAGGGATTTGGACGATTCTGTTAGATGCAAGGTCACGGAGACTTGGTGTGCTACCGATTGCTCTTTATTACAGATCAACACAGATCGCCAGTACCAAGGGCGCTGGGATGAATCTGCTGAATATGCAGATACAAGGCTCTTACATTTCTTACCAGGAAATAAACAGATATGGGCATTTCTCTCTACCCACCTTAGTAAAAAGATAGGAAGGGTAGAGCAGTAATTAAGAGGAGCATGCTCAGCCACCGGCACGGAGGCTGCCCGCTCCTCAGCAGCTGTAAGCAGCAGCACCTTCAGGTCTCCTCCTGCACCAGCAGCACATCAGCGTCTCTTGTTCCAGCAGCAGGACATCGGCGTCTCCCATTGCACCATGCAGACCTCCACGCCTCGAGTGCCACCAGCAGTACTCAATGCGAGCTGGACGCTCAGGGCACTTATGGCCACCCACCTTTGTGAGGTCAAAGGCTGACAGTGACTCTCTGCTGACCTCACACGGCTCTCGGGCGCCCCGATGGCAGAGGTTACGGCGGTAAGCTGACTGCCAGGAGGAAAGGCTGACATGAAGTGGCTGCTCCACAATGCCAGGAGCAAGGTCTGCTGGAATGGGGGTTCGGAGGGGAGCTCGGCCTTCGGCCTGGGAACTGTGCCTGGGAGCCAGGGACGTCCTTGGTGTGCAGCTGGACACCTGGGCCTGAGAAAGCAAGGTTTCTTTAGAGAGAATTGGAAGCATCGTCGCCTAGTGGCTGTGTCAGGGGGACGAGAGAAATGCACAGCATCTCTTGGTTCCCTGAAGTGCACGTGTCCTACGCCCTTGGATGTCTCCATGATAGAAAAAGGGACTGATTTTTACCCAAAACAGAGCTCCTTTCTTTCGGGAGCTTCTCATGCTGCGTGTCCTCCTCTCTTTCTTGTATTTGGCTATGACTTTAGGCTTGTTCTTGCTACTCCTTAAGCAGACTGAAGCTTCCCCGGAACATCACATTAACTGCTTTTCACTACCTCTAAGTGCCTTTCCTCCGCTTCTCATCTAATTAATTAGTGCTATCCTCTTCACGCCTGCTACAGAGGTATCTTTCCTACCTGGTACAAGCTAGAAGAGCTTAGCAGCATCCATACGTCTCTTTCCTTTAGTCCTCACAGTTACTTGCTCGAGGTAATTTGTGTTGAGCAGTAATCAACAGGAAGTGTCACCAAGCCAAGGCTGCATTTGCTTGTGTCTTATGGAATCCCTGCAGCTGTGTCCCCTCCCAGCTTCCTGTGTGCCCCAAGCATCCTCGCTTGCAGGGCAGTAGAAGATGCAGAAAAGTCCTGGCCTTAGTGGAAGCACTGCCCTGCAAGAGCTAAGACATCCCTCTTAGCAGCACGCTGTAGCCCCGAAATCCCAAAAAACGGCACATGCCAGCTACTGGGAAGGAAATGAACTCTGTCATTGTGATATACCCGCTCAAGGCCCTGCTCTTTGGCCCAGGTGTCTACGAGGCGGTTTTGGAAATGAATCCTGTTGTGTGACTCCGTTCTTTCTGGGTGCTACGTCCCCATAAAGCTTGCTTTTCAAGGCCCAGGAGGGTCTGCCGGGCACTGGCCTGGGTTCCCAGCCTGACCCACCTGCTGGGAATCAGGGAGGCTCGGTCGGTGTCTTGTGTTGGGTTTACGAGGACAGGTTCTGGTAGCGGGGGGCTGCAGGGGTGTCCTCTGTGAGGAGAATGCAGCAGCTGCCCCATGTTAGATAAGGGCCGGTTCCAGGAGGCTCCAGAGGGACCCGCTGCTGCCCAGAACTGAGACAAAAAGGATGATGTTTTGCGCCTGCGTGAGAGCCCACCTAAGAAAGGGAAAGAAACCTGCTGCACAGCAGCGTCTGGGTCAGGGAGGAGTGAGAAACCTCTCTGCAGCCCCCAAGGTGAGTGCAGCAGGAGGCAGGAGGTGCTCCAGGCTCACAGCAGCAGTTCCCCTGCGGCCTGGGGAGAGGCCCCTGGTGGAGCAGGCTGTCCCCCTGCAGCCCACGGGTCCCACACGGAGCAGATCTCCACGCTGCAGCCCGTGGAGGAGCCCCCGCTGGAGCAGGTGGATGTGGCCTGGAGGAGGCCGCGGCCTGTGGAGAGCCCCCACAGGAGCAGGCCCGGCCTGGACTGGAACAGGCTCTGCTGAGCCTCTTTTGCCCGTGACGATCATAGTGGAGTGATCTCCCTGTCCTTCTCTCAGCCCTTGAGTGCTTTCCATCCTATTTTCTCCCCTTTCCGTTTGAGGAGGGGCAGGGAGAGAGCGGTTGAGGTGGAGCTCAGCTGCCCAGCTGAGGAAAAACACCACACCTGCTGTTCTTCGACCCTCAGCAACCCCACAGCATCTTCCTGGAAGGGATCCCTTTCCTTCACGCCTGACAGGCGCCGCCTCCAGAGGCTTGTGCCCCGTTTCCGATCGCTTTCTCAGTGCCCCCCTCCCCAGAGAAGGATCCCAGCTGCTTGGCTTCCCTGCCCTCCGATTCCAGGCTCCCGGAGCTGTTATCCCAGCATCGCAGCAGCCAGGTGACAATGTGCTCGCCTGCATGACAGCTGAAATCTTGTCCCATGTCTCGCAGCTCGCCCAGGGATGGGGATCACCTGCCTACTGCTGCTTTTCTCTCTTTTCTATTTTATAACAGCCTCCTCTTCCCTTCGATGGCCCTACATTAGGGTCGCCTGCCTCGCCTTCCTATTGCTCCTTCCCCTTCTTCTGAGGACTTTCTTCCCTGCCTAAACGAGATGACTTCTGCATTCATTCCTTCATCTTGTGTGTATTGGCGACTGATACGGCAACGGGGTAGTCCCCGGAGCCAGCTGTAGGGCCTGTCCCAGGGTTGGAGTGGCTGCAGGGAACATCACAAGGGTTGGAGGGGCTGCAGGTAACTTCACAGGGGTTGCAGGGGCTGCAGGTAAAATCACAGGGATTGCAGGGGCTGCAGGTAAAATCACAGGGGTTGCAGGGGCCGCAGGGTGCGTCACAGGTTTGCATCAGATCAAGACGCATTTCCCTAGAACCACACATTTCTTCCTGAAGGTGCTGAATAGTATTGAATGGTCTTCAAATGCATAGAGCAGACCCAGCAAACGTACAGCTGGTGCTCGGAAGTAGTTAACTTTTATTTTGTTGTTGTTAATTTTGTATCATGACAACAGATGCAAATATGTATCTTGAGTTGAGGGCAAAGGTGACCTTGGATCTGAAGCACACAGGCGTTCACTAATGTCCCCCGCACCCTGAGTGAATCCAGAACGACTCGGAAGGAAAACTAAAGTACAAAGCAGTGCGTTGTGATAAAGAGAGTTTAATAGGGTAGAAAAGGAAGAGAACCTAAAAAAATGCCATCCTGTACAACACAGTCAATAAAGTAAATTTAATGAAATAAAAATGAAACCAATTTTTCCCATTCTAATGAATTCCTATCCCCATCGTGACTTCCCATCCCACTGATCATTTCCTATCCCAACGACCTCCCGTGTCTGATCCCAAGGCTGAATTCCCAACTCCCATCACCCTCCCATCCACCCAGCCGTCCACCCATTTTCTCCCGTCCGTGCTGGCCGTGCCCACATCCATGCACGGACTGAGCATGGGCAGCGGGAGCGGGCTGCATGAAATCCCCTCGGCATCCCAGTGCAAGAACAGCTGCAGGCAGAGGCCTTGCTGAGTGAACACCTACACTAGAGGAATTTAATAAGGAAGGCACTAAATAAGAGAAATGACCCGAACGAAGAAATAAGTTTGGGACCTCAGCCATTTGGTGTCCCAACAAGCAGTTCCCATGCCCAACCTTTCCCACCCCAGCTATTGCCAACATCCCAACAGCTTCCCACTGCAACGTTCATTCGTGACCCGCGCATTTCCCATTGCCCCAGTTGCCCATCCCTGAAAGTGGCAAACACTGCCCAGCTCCAGCACTGGAGAAGGGAGAGGGCAAGCGAGGGGGGCAAGGGCTGAGGAGCGTGGCTGAAGCTGGAGCAGGCGCCTGCAGAGGTCTCTGTGCCTGCATGCTGAGCGGGCCCGGGTGCTGCGGGGGCCGTCGAGGAGCGCAGGGTCACGGGTAGCCGTAATACTTGGCTATGGCGTGGTCCTTCTGCCGCTGCACGAAGAATTGCACGGGGCCGATCTTCATCTGGTGGGCCGCCCGCTGCCGCTCCTCCTGGGCCAGCTTCTTCAGGCGCTCCCGCTCGGGACGCTGCTGCGGCGTGATGGGCACCGACGCCTCCTGCTCCTCCAGCGGCGTGGGCGCCGCGTCGCCGCCCGCCCAGGGCCCCACGCAGGGCACGTAGTCCACGCGGGGCTGCGCCGGACGCTGCAGCGTGCGTGGCTGCGTGGGCAGAGGCTCCCGCTGCGCTTGGCCCCCCGCGGCTGGCAGGCACGGCGCTCTGGGCGCCTGCTGCACGGGAGCTCTCCACGCTCGCGCCGTGCTGCCTGGTGGTGCCGGCACCGCCTGGGCCTTGTCGCCAGCTGGGGGCCGGGGGGCAGCGGGCACAGCGCTGGAGCCTGGCACCGTCGGCGGGGCCCTGGGCATGCTGCTGGGGCCGCTGGAGGTGGGCTGCAGCTGCACACAGGGCGGCTGGCGCACTGGCCCCAGCGCCTTCGCCCTGGCCCCCAGCGGCTGCAAAGTCTCGCTGGGGGTCTTTGTCCCCGGGTGCTGGCGCTGCAGCGTCTTGTCCCCGATGGCTTGGGGACGGAGCCTGTCCTGGGCCCGCACGGCACGGGCACGGGCACGGGGCTTAATGGGGGGGGGCTCCAGCAGCAGCAGCGCTCTCCGGGGAGGCGGTGCCGCTGCTCCTTGCCCCCCAGCAGCCCCCGGGCTTCGGGCTCTCTTGCTGGGCGCCCTGGTGCTGTCGCTCGCCGGCTGCTGCCTGCCGCCGCCCGCTTGGCTGCTGCTGCCAGCCACCGCGCTGTGGCCACCCGTCTTCCCCTGGCACAGCGTCTTGGGGCCTTGGCCACCCTGGCCCAGCAGCGTCGTCTTCTCCTTGCCGGGGGTTTTCTCCGTCGCCGGCCTCCTGTGCTGGGAGCTCTGCGCTGTGCTGGGGGTGCTGGTGGGCGCGGGGCGCTTGGCCCCCCACTTGGTGCCGGTGGGCGCAGGGGCAGGCGGGGGGCTCTTGAGGGGACTCAGAGGGGGATTGGGCAGGGGCCTCCTAAGGGCTCTAATAAATTCAGGGCCGGGGGGGCTCTTGAGGGGACCCAGAGGGGGATTGGGCAGGGGTCTCCTAAGGGCTCTAATAAATTCAGGGTCGGGGGGGCTCTTGAGGGGACTCAGGCGAGGCTTGGGCAGGGGTCTCCTAAGGGAATTAAGGAATTCAGGGTCGGGGGGTCTCTTGAGGGGACGCGAGGGAGGGTTGGGCAGGGGTCTGCTAAGGGCAGTGAGGAATTCAGGGTGGGGGGGCCTTTTGGGGAGAGTGAAGGGAGGGTTGGGCAGGGGTCTCCTGAGGGCACTGAGCTGGGGACTGGCTGCAGGCTTGAGGGGGGAGCTCGCTGCCGGCACAGCAGGGGGCTGCACCGCCCGCCCACCCTGCACCTTCTCGGGGTGCACCCCAGGGGTTGAGGGTACCTCACCCAGCGCTCTGGTGGCTGCCAGTCCCTGTGTGCTCGGCTCCTCCATGTCCTCGCAGAGGTCGGGCAGCTCAGACAGGAAGCGGCTGAGCACAGGACTGCTGGGGACACCGGGGAAGGCGTCCTGGGGCTCCACGGCATCGAGCCAGCTGAGCAGCTCCTCCAAGCCGGAGATGTCCAGGTTGGCCGGGAGCTGGTCCTGCAGGTGCTGCAGCTGCTGGCTGTCCCCTGCCAGGTGGGGAAAGGCCTCGGCGAAGGCATCGGGGCCCAGCTCAAGCAGCTCCAGGGGCTCCTCAGGCACCTCTGCAACTGTCGCCGCTGAGGAAAAAGCAAGCAAATCCCCCAGGATGGGCGATGCCAGCTTTCCCATGGCTCCTGGGTGTGGGGCGCCCAGCGGCCGGCTGCGCCAGCCCCAAACTCACCGTCGGGCGTCACCGTCCGGGTGCTGGCGGTCGTTGGAGCCTGGGCAGGCTCGGGGGGAGTGGGGCCGGGCAGCGGGGGCCCCTGGTCCTCGCTGAGCCCCACGGCGTGGTCGCAGGGCTCCGGCAGCTGCCCCCGGCTGCTGGTCAGGGTGCGGGGCGCGGGGAGCGCCTGCCCCCGCAGCGGAGGCCCCGGGACGAGGAGGGGTGGGGGGCCGGGGTGGGCAGGGGCCTGCAGCAGGCAGGTGCCTGCGGGGTGCAGGAGCTCCCCATGGAGCACGGCCCCGGGCCCCAGCCAGAGGGGATCCTGGGGCAGCACCGTCCCCGTCCCCACGGGCTGTCCCCACTGGTAGACGGGGGCCCAGGGAGGAGCGGTGTGGGGGAGCTGCCCCACAGCAGGGAGCTGCCCCACGGCGGGGAGCTGCCCAAGCTGCAGGTGGTGCCCCTCGGGTGGGAGGTGCCCCCCAGGTGCCAGCTGCACCCCGGCGGGGAGCTGCAGCACCTGCCCCTGGACCCCCGGCACCACGTGCCAGACGGTGGCCTGGGGCAGCGCGTAGGGGAGGGTGGGTACCTGGGGGGGCTGCAAGGGCAGCGCCATCGCTCCGGGGAGGGAGGGCAGCAGCCACGCAGCCACCGTTGGCGGCACGGCTGGGACGACGAAGGGGGAGTTTTGCGTCTGCGGAAGCCGCGGAAGCCGTCTGGGGAAACCCTCTGTGGGAAAAAGGGCGCTGGGGTGAGATCTGGGGCGCTGGGCTCGCCAGCAGGGCCGCAGCCCCGGGAGGAGCGGGAGCCGGCTGCTGTACCTGCCATGGTGGCTGGAGAGTGGGGCGGTCGGTTGGGGAACGCGGGCAACGGCGGTTCCGTCCCAACGGCTGACCAGCCCCTCACCGCCATCTTGGTGAGGACTGCAGGTTTTGGACCCAAGCAGGCTTCCCGTCGCAAGACTTTTCCATCCCCATCAGGCTTTCCCTCCCACGCATCATTTGCCATGCCCAGGACGGTTTCACACCAACACTTCCCCGTCCCAAGCATTTCCCGTCCCAGTACCAGCTTTTCATCCTAACGGTCATTTCCCATCCTTACAATTTCACATGATAACAGATTCCCATACGAGATATTTCCCATCGACACGAAGCCTTTCTTAATCCAAAGAGATCTCATCCCAAAGAATTCCCATCTCTCTGATTACTTTTCCAAGTACTTCCTTCCCCAGTGAATGTTACCCGCCCCATTAAAGACTTCCCATCCCAATACTTCCCCATCCCCGGAGTGATTTCCCATCCCGACGCTTTTGCTCCCCAATGATTTCAAACCCAGGGAAGATTTCCCATCTCTTTGATTTCCTAGCCCAATGGCTTTCCACCCCAAGGAAGTCTTCCCATCCCAGCAATGATTTCTCGGCCCACTCATCATTTCCCATCCCAATCATTTCCCATTTTCACCATCCAACAGACAGCTTAGCCAGCCCACAGCTGTAGAGAGATCACAACAGGGATTTGGACGATTCTGTTAGATGCAAGGTCACGGAGACTTGGTGTGCTACCGATTGCTCTTTATTACAGATCAACACAGATCGCCAGTACCAAGGGCGCTGGGATGAATCTGCTGAATATGCAGATACAAGGCTCTTACATTTCTTACCAGGAAATAAACAGATATGGGCATTTCTCTCTACCCACCTTAGTAAAAAGATAGGAAGGGTAGAGCAGTAATTAAGAGGAGCATGCTCAGCCACCGGCACGGAGGCTGCCCGCTCCTCAGCACCTGTAAGCAGCAGCACCTTCAGGTCTCCTCCTGCACCAGCAGCACATCAGCGTCTCTTGTTCCAGCAGCAGGACATCGGCGTCTCCCATTGCACCATGCAGACCTCCACGCCTCGAGTGCCACCAGCAGTACTCAATGCGAGCTGGACGCTCAGGGCACTTATGGCCACCCACCTTTGTGAGGTCAAAGGCTGACAGTGACTCTCTGCTGACCTCACACGGCTCTCGGGCGCCCCGATGGCAGAGGTTACGGCGGTAAGCTGACTGCCAGGAGGAAAGGCTGACATGAAGTGGCTGCTCCACAATGCCAGGAGCAAGGTCTGCTGGAATGGGGGTTCGGAGGGGAGCTCGGCCTTCGGCCTGGGAACTGTGCCTGGGAGCCAGGGACGTCCTTGGTGTGCAGCTGGACACCTGGGCCTGAGAAAGCAAGGTTTCTTTAGAGAGAATTGGAAGCATCGTCACCTAGTGGCTGTGTCAGGGGGACGAGAGAAATGCACAGCATCTCTTGGTTCCCTGAAGTGCACGTGTCCTACGCCCTTGGATGTCTCCATGATAGAAAAAGGGACTGATTTTTACCCAAAACAGAGCTCCTTTCTTTCGGGAGCTTCTCATGCTGCGTGTCCTCCTCTCTTTCTTGTATTTGGCTATGACTTTAGGCTTGTTCTTGCTACTCCTTAAGCAGACTGAAGCTTCCTGGGAACATCACGTTAACTGATTTTCACTACCTCTACGTGCCTTTCCTCCACTTCTCATCTAATTAATTAGTGCTATCCTCTTCACGCCTGCTACAGAGGTATCTTTCCTACCTGGTACAAGCTAGAAGAGCTTAGCAGCATCCATACGTCTCTTTCCTTTAGTCATCACAGTTACTTGCTCGAGGTAATTTGTGTTGAGCAGTAATCCACAGGAAGTGTCACCAAGCCAAGGCTGCATTTGCTTGTGTCTTATGGAATCCCTGCAGCTGTGTCCCCTCCCAGCTTCCTGTGTGCCCCAAGCATCCTCGCTTGCAGGGCAGTAGAAGATGCAGAAAAGTCCTGGCCTTAGTGGAAGCACTGCCCTGCAAGAGCTAAGACATCCCTCTTAGCAGCACGCTGTAGCCCCGAAATCCCAAAAAACGGCACATGCCAGCTACTGGGAAGGAAATGAACTCTGTCATTGTGATATACCCGCTCAAGGCCCTGCTCTTTGGCCCAGGTGTCTACGAGGCGGTTTTGGAAATGAATCCTGTTGTGTGACTCCGTTCTTTCTGGGTGCTACGTCCCCATAAAGCTTGCTTTTCAAGGCCCAGGAGGCTCTGCCGGGCACTGGCCTGGGTTCCCAGCCTGACCCACCTGCTGGGAATCAGGGAGGCTCGGTCGGTGTCTTGTGTTGGGTTTACGAGGACAGGTTCTGGTAGCGGGGGGCTGCAGGGGTGTCCTCTGTGAGGAGAATGCAGCAGCTGCCCCATGTTAGATAAGGGCCGGTTCCAGGAGGCTCCAGAGGGACCCGCTGCTGCCCAGAACTGAGACAAAAAGGATGATGTTTTGCGCCTGTGTGAGAGCCCACCTAAGAAAGGGAAAGAAACCTGCTGCACAGCAGCGTCTGGGTCAGGGAGGAGTGAGAAACCTCTCTGCAGCCCCCAAGGTGAGTGCAGCAGGAGGCAGGAGGTGCTCCAGGCTCACAGCAGCAGTTCCCCTGCGGCCTGGGGAGAGGCCCCTGGTGGAGCAGGCTGTCCCCCTGCAGCCCACGGGTCCCACACGGAGCAGATCTCCACGCTGCAGCCCGTGGAGGAGCCCCTGCTGGAGCAGGTGGATGTGGCCTGGAGGAGGCCGCGGCCTGTGGAGAGCCCCCGCAGGAGCAGGCCCGGCCTGGACTGGAACAGGCTCTGCTGAGCCTCTTTTGCCCGTGACGATCATAGTGGAGTGATCTCCCTGTCCTTCTCTCAGCCCTTGAGCCCCTTCCATCCTATTTTCTCCCCTTTCCGTTTGAGGAGGGGCAGGGAGAGAGCGGTTGAGGTGGAGCTCAGCTGCCCAGCTGAGGAAAAACACCACACCTGCTGTTCTTCGACCCTCAGCAACCCCACAGCATCTTCCTGGAAGGGATCCCTTTCCTTCACGCCTGACAGGCGCCGCCTCCAGAGGCTTGTGCCCCGTTTCCGATCGCTTTCTCAGTGCCCCCTTCCCCAGAGAAGGATCCCAGCTGCTTGGCTTCCCTGCCCTCCGATTCCAGGCTCCCGGAGCTGTTATCCCAGCATCGCAGCAGCCAGGTGACAGTGTGCTCGCCTGCATGACAGCTGAAATCTTGTCCCATGTCTCGCAGCTCGCCCAGGGATGGGGATCACCTGCCTACTGCTGCTTTTCTCTCTTTTCTATTTTATAACAGCCTCTTCTTCCCTTCGATGGCCCTACATTGGGGTCGCCTGCCTCGCCTTCCTATTGCTCCTTCCCCTTCTTCTGAGGACTTTCTTCCCTGCCTAAACGAGATGACTTCTGCATTCATTCCTTCATCTTGTGTGTATTGGCGACTGATACGGCAACGGGGTAGTCCCCGGAGCCAGCTGTAGGGCCTGTCCCAGGGTTGGAGTGGCTGCAGGGAACATCACAAGGGTTGGAGGGGCTGCAGGTAACTTCACAGGGGTTGCAGGGGCTGCAGGTAAAATCATAGGGGTTGCAGGGGCTGCAGGTAAAATCACAGGGATTGCAGGGGCTGCAGGTAAAATCACAGGGGTTGCAGGGGCCGCAGGGTGCGTCACAGGTTTGCATCAGATCAAGACGCATTTCCCTAGAACCACACATTTCTTCCTGAAGGTGCTGAATAGTATTGAATGGTCTTCAAATGCATAGAGCAGACCCAGCAAACGTACAGCTGGTGCTCGGAAGTAGTTAACTTTTATTTTGTTGTTGTTAATTTTGTATCATGACAACAGATGCAAATATGTATCTTGAGTTGAGGGCAAAGGTGACCTTGGATCTGAAGCACACAGGCGTTCACTAATGTCCCCCCCACCCTGAGTGAATCCAGAACGACTCGGAAGGAAAACTAAAGTACAAAGCAGTGCGTTGTGATAAAGAGAGTTTAATAGGGTAGAAAAGGAAGAGAACCTAAAAAAATGCCATCCTGTACAACACAGTCAATAAAGTAAATTTAATGAAATAAAAATGAAACCAATTTTTCCCATTCTAATGAATTCCTATCCCCATCGTGACTTCCCATCCCACTGATCATTTCCTATCCCAACAACCTCCCGTGTCTGATCCCAAGGCTGAATTCCCAACTCCCATCACCCTCCCATCCACCCAGCCGTCCACCCATTTTCTCCCGTCCGTGCTGGCCATGCCCACATCCATGCACGGACTGAGCATGGGCAGCGGGAGCGGGCTGCATGAAATCCCCTCGGCATCCCAGTGCAAGAACAGCTGCAGGCAGAGGCCTTGCTGAGTGAACACCTACACTAGAGGAATTTAATAAGGAAGGCACTAAATAAGAGAAATGACCCGAACGAAGAAATAAGTTTGGGACCTCAGCCATTTGGTGTCCCAACAAGCAGTTCCCATGCCCAACCTTTCCCACCCCAGCTATTGCCAACATCCCAACAGCTTCCCACTGCAACGTTCATTCGTGACCCGCGCATTTCCCATTGCCCCAGTTGCCCATCCCTGAAAGTGGCAAACACTGCCCAGCTCCAGCACTGGAGAAGGGAGAGGGCAAGCGAGGGGGGCAAGGGCTGAGGAGCGTGGCTGAAGCTGGAGCAGGCGCCTGCAGAGGTCTCTGTGCCTGCATGCTGAGCGGGCCCGGGTGCTGCGGGGGCCGTCGAGGAGCGCAGGGTCACGGGTAGCCGTAATACTTGGCTATGGCGTGGTCCTTCTGCCGCTGCACGAAGAATTGCACGGGGCCGATCTTCATCTGGTGGGCCGCCCGCTGCCGCTCCTCCTGGGCCAGCTTCTTCAGGCGCTCCCGCTCGGGACGCTGCTGCGGCGTGATGGGCACCGACGCCTCCTGCTCCTCCAGCGGCGTGGGCGCCGCGTCGCCGCCCGCCCAGGGCCCCACGCAGGGCACGTAGTCCACGCGGGGCTGCGCCGGACGCTGCAGCGTGCGTGGCTGCGTGGGCAGAGGCTCCCGCTGCGCTTGGCCCCCCGCGGCTGGCAGGCACGGCGCTCTGGGCGCCTGCTGCACGGGAGCTCTCCACGCTCGCGCCGTGCTGCCTGGTGGTGCCGGCACCGCCTGGGCCTTGTCGCCAGCTGGGGGCCGGGGGGCAGCGGGCACAGCGCTGGAGCCTGGCACCGTCGGCGGGGCCCTGGGCATGCTGCTGGGGCCGCTGGAGGTGGGCTGCAGCTGCACACAGGGCGGCTGGCGCACTGGCCCCAGCGCCTTCGCCCTGGCCCCCAGCGGCTGCAAAGTCTCGCTGGGGGTCTTTGTCCCCGGGTGCTGGCGCTGCAGCGTCTTGTCCCCGATGCCTTGGGGACGGAGCCTGTCCTGGGCCCGCACGGCACGGGCACGGGCACGGGCACGGGGCTTAATGGGGGGGGGCTCCAGCAGCAGCAGCGCTCTCCGGGGAGGCGGTGCCGCTGCTCCTTGCCCCCCAGCAGCCCCCGGGCTTCGGGCTCTCTTGCTGGGCGCCCTGGTGCTGTCGCTCGCCGGCTGCTGCCTGCCGCCGCCCGCTTGGCTGCTGCTGCCAGCCACCGCGCTGTGGCCACCCGTCTTCCCCTGGCACAGCGTCTTGGGGCCTTGGCCACCCTGGCCCAGCAGCGTCGTCTTCTCCTTGCCGGGGGTTTTCTCCGTCGCCGGCCTCCTGTGCTGGGAGCTCTGCGCTGTGCTGGGGGTGCTGGTGGGCGCGGGGCGCTTGGCCCCCCACTTGGTGCCGGTGGGCGCAGGGGCAGGCGGGGGGCTCTTGAGGGGACTCAGAGGGGGATTGGGCAGGGGCCTCCTAAGGGCTCTAATAAATTCAGGGCCGGGGGGGCTCTTGAGGGGACTCAGGCGAGGCTTGGGCAGGGGTCTCCTAAGGGAATTAAGGAATTCAGGGTCGGGGGGTCTCTTGAGGGGACGCGAGGGAGGGTTGGGCAGGGGTCTGCTAAGGGCAGTGAGGAATTCAGGGTGGGGGGGCCTTTTGGGGAGAGTGAAGGGAGGGTTGGGCAGGGGTCTCCTGAGGGCACTGAGCTGGGGACTGGCTGCAGGCTTGAGGGGGGAGCTCGCTGCCGGCACAGCAGGGGGCTGCACCGCCCGCCCACCCTGCACCTTCTCGGGGTGCACCCCAGGGGTTGAGGGTACCTCACCCAGCGCTCTGGTGGCTGCCAGTCCCTGTGTGCTCGGCTCCTCCATGTCCTCGCAGAGGTCGGGCAGCTCAGACAGGAAGCGGCTGAGCACAGGACTGCTGGGGACACCGGGGAAGGCGTCCTGGGGCTCCACGGCATCGAGCCAGCTGAGTAGCTCCTCCAAGCCGGAGATGTCCAGGTCGGCCGGGAGCTGGTCCTGCAGGTGCTGCAGCTGCTGGCTGTCCCCTGCCAGGTGGGGAAAGGCCTCGGCGAAGGCATCGGGGCCCAGCTCAAGCAGCTCCAGGGGCTCCTCAGGCACCTCTGCAACTGTCGCCGCTGAGGAAAAAGCAAGCAAATCCCCCAGGATGGGCGATGCCAGCTTTCCCATGGCTCCTGGGTGTGGGGCGCCCAGCGGCCGGCTGCGCCAGCCCCAAACTCACCGTCGGGCGTCACCGTCCGGGTGCTGGCGGTCGTTGGAGCCTGGGCAGGCTCGGGGGGAGTGGGGCCGGGCAGCGGGGGCCCCTGGTCCTCGCTGAGCCCCACGGCGTGGTCGCAGGGCTCCGGCAGCTGCCCCCGGCTGCTGGTCAGGGTGCGGGGCGCGGGGAGCGCCTGCCCCCGCAGCGGAGGCCCCGGGACGAGGAGGGGTGGGGGGCCGGGGTGGGCAGGGGCCTGCAGCAGGCAGGTGCCTGCGGGGTGCAGGAGCTCCCCATGGAGCACGGCCCCGGGCCCCAGCCAGAGGGGATCCTGGGGCAGCACCGTCCCCGTCCCCACGGGCTGTCCCCACTGGTAGACGGGGGCCCAGGGAGGAGCGGTGTGGGGGAGCTGCCCCACAGCAGGGAGCTGCCCCACGGCGGGGAGCTGCCCAAGCTGCAGGTGGTGCCCCTCGGGTGGGAGGTGCCCCCCAGGTGCCAGCTGCACCCCGGCGGGGAGCTGCAGCACCTGCCCCTGGACCCCCGGCACCACGTGCCAGACGGTGGCCTGGGACAGCGCGTAGGGGAGGGTGGGTACCTGGGGGGGCTGCAAGGGCAGCGCCATCGCTCCGGGGAGGGAGGGCAGCAGCCACGCAGCCACCGTTGGCGGCACGGCTGGGACGACGAAGGGGGAGTTTTGCGTCTGCGGAAGCCGCGGAAGCCGTCTGGGGAAACCCTCTGTGGGAAAAAGGGCGCTGGGGTGAGATCTGGGGCGCTGGGCTCGCCAGCAGGGCCGCAGCCCCGGGAGGAGCGGGAGCCGGCTGCTGTACCTGCCATGGTGGCTGGAGAGTGGGGCGGTCGGTTGGGGAACGCGGGCAACGGCGGTTCCGTCCCAACGGCTGACCAGCCCCTCACCGCCATCTTGGTGAGGACTGCAGGTTTTGGACCCAAGCAGGCTTCCCGTCGCAAGACTTTTCCATCCCCATCAGGCTTTCCCTCCCACGCATCATTTGCCATGCCCAGGACGGTTTCACACCAACACTTCCCCGTCCCAAGCATTTCCCGTCCCAGTACCAGCTTTTCATCCTAACGGTCATTTCCCATCCTTACAATTTCACATGATAACAGATTCCCATACGAGATATTTCCCATCGACACGAAGCCTTTCTTAATCCAAAGAGATCTCATCCCAAAGAATTCCCATCTCTCTGATTACTTTTCCAAGTACTTCCTTCCCCAGTGAATGTTACCCGCCCCATTAAAGACTTCCCATCCCAATACTTCCCCATCCCCGGAGTGATTTCCCATCCCGACGCTTTTGCTCCCCAATGATTTCAAACCCAGGGAAGATTTCCCATCTCTTTGATTTCCTAGCCCAATGGCTTTCCACCCCAAGGAAGTCTTCCCATCCCAGCAATGATTTCTCGGCCCACTCATCATTTCCCATCCCAATCATTTCCCATTTTCACCATCCAACAGACAGCTTAGCCAGCCCACAGCTAGAGAGAGATCACAACAGGGATTTGGACGATTCTGTTAGATGCAAGGTCACGGAGACTTGGTGTGCTACCAATTGCTCTTTATTACAGATCAACACAGATCGCCAGTACCAAGGGCGCTGGGATGAATCTGCTGAATATGCAGATACAAGGCTCTTACATTTCTTACCAGGAAATAAACAGATATGGGCATTTCTCTCTACCCACCTTAGTAAAAAGATAGGAAGGGTAGAGCAGTAATTAAGAGGAGCATGCTCAGCCACCGGCACGGAGGCTGCCCGCTCCTCAGCAGCTGTAAGCAGCAGCACCTTCAGGTCTCCTCCTGCACCAGCAGCACATCAGCGTCTCTTGTTCCAGCAGCAGGACATCGGCGTCTCCCATTGCACCATGCAGACCTCCACGCCTCGAGTGCCACCAGCAGTACTCAATGCGAGCTGGACGCTCAGGGCACTTATGGCCACCCACCTTTGTGAGGTCAAAGGCTGACAGTGACTCTCTGCTGACCTCACACGGCTCTCAGGCGCCCTGATGGCAGAGGTTACGGCGGTAAGCTGACTGCCAGGAGGAAAGGCTGACATGAAGTGGCTGCTCCACCATGCCAGGAGCAAGGTCTGCTGGAATGGGGGTTCGGAGGGGAGCTCGGCCTTGGGCCTGGGAACTGTGCCTGGGAGCCAGGGACGTCCTTGGTGTGCAGCTGGACACCTGGGCCTGAGAAAGCAAGGTTTCTTTAGAGAGAATTGGAAGCATCGTCGCCTAGTGGCTGTGTCAGGGGGACGAGAGAAATGCACAGCATCTCTTGGTTCCCTGAAGTGCACGTGTCCTACGCCCTTGGATGTCTCCATGATAGAAAAAGGGACTGATTTTTACCCAAAACAGAGCTCCTTTCTTTCGGGAGCTTCTCATGCTGCGTGTCCTCCTCTCTTTCTTGTATTTGGCTATGACTTTAGGCTTGTTCTTGCTACTCCTTAAGCAGACTGAAGCTTCCTGGGAACATCACGTTAACTGATTTTCACTACCTCTACGTGCCTTTCCTCCACTTCTCATCTAATTAATTAGTGCTATCCTCTTCACGCCTGCTACAGAGGTATCTTTCCTACCTGGTACAAGCTAGAAGAGCTTAGCAGCATCCATACGTCTCTTTCCTTTAGTCGTCACAGTTACTTGCTCGAGGTAATTTGTGTTGAGCAGTAATCAACAGGAAGTGTCACCAAGCCAAGGCTGCATTTGCTTGTGTCTTATGGAATCCCTGCAGCTGTGTCCCCTCCCAGCTTCCTGTGTGCCCCAAGCATCCTCGCTTGCAGGGCAGTAGAAGATGCAGAAAAGTCCTGGCCTTAGTGGAAGCACTGCCCTGCAAGAGCTAAGACATCCCTCTTAGCAGCACGCTGTAGCCCCGAAATCCCAAAAAACGGCACATGCCAGCTACTGGGAAGGAAATGAACTCTGTCATTGTGATATACCCGCTCAAGGCCCTGCACTTTGGCCCAGGTGTCTACGAGGCGGTTTTGGAAATGAATCCTGTTGTGTGACTCCGTTCTTTCTGGGTGCTCCGTGCCCATAAAGCTTGCTTTTCAAGGCCCAGGAGGGTCTGCCGGGCACTGGCCTGGGTTCCCAGCCTGACCCACCTGCTGGGAATCAGGGAGGCTCGGTCGGTGTCTTGTGTTGGGTTTACGAGGACAGGTTCTGGTAGCGGGGGGCTGCAGGGGTGTCCTCTGTGAGGAGAATGCAGCAGCTGCCCCATGTTAGATAAGGGCCGGTTCCAGGAGGCTCCAGAGGGACCCGCTGCTGCCCAGAACTGAGACAAAAAGGATGATGTTTTGCGCCTGCGTGAGAGCCCACCTAAGAAAGGGAAAGAAACCTGCTGCACAGCAGCGTCTGGGTCAGGGAGGAGTGAGAAACCTCTCTGCAGCCCCCAAGGTGAGTGCAGCAGGAGGCAGGAGGTGCTCCAGGCTCACAGCAGCAGTTCCCCTGCGGCCTGGGGAGAGGCCCCTGGTGGAGCAGGCTGTCCCCCTGCAGCCCACGGGTCCCACACGGAGCAGATCTCCACGCTGCAGCCCGTGGAGGAGCCCCCGGTGGAGCAGGTGGATGTGGCCTGGAGGAGGCCGCGGCCTGTGGAGAGCCCCCGCAGGAGCAGGCCCGGCCTGGACTGGAACAGGCTCTGCTGAGCCTCTTTTGCCCGTGACGATCATAGTGGAGTGATCTCCCTGTCCTTCTCTCAGCCCTTGAGCCCCTTCCATCCTATTTTCTCCCCCTTCCGTTTGAGGAGGGGCAGGGAGAGAGCGGTTGAGGTGGAGCTCAGCTGCCCAGCTGAGGAAAAACACCACACCTGCTGTTCTTCGACCCTCAGCAACCCCACAGCATCTTCCTGGAAGGGATCCCTTTCCTTCACGCCTGACAGGCGCCGCCTCCAGAGGCTTGTGCCCCGTTTCCGATCGCTTTCTCAGTGCCCCCTTCCCCAGAGAAGGATCCCAGCTGCTTGGCTTCCCTGCCCTCCGATTCCAGGCTCCCGGAGCTGTTATCCCAGCATCGCAGCAGCCAGGTGACAATGTGCTCGCCTGCATGACAGCTGAAATCTTGTCCCATGTCTCGCAGCTCGCCCAGGGATGGGGATCACCTGCCTACTGCTGCTTTTCTCTCTTTTCTATTTTATAACAGCCTCCTCTTCCCTTCGATGGCCCTACATTGGGGTCGCCTGCCTCGCCTGCCTATTGCTCCTTCCCCTTCTTCTGAGGACTTTCTTCCCTGCCTAAACGAGATGACTTCTGCATTCATTCCTTCATCTTGTGTGTATTGGCGACTGATACGGCAACGGGGTAGTCCCCGGAGCCAGCTGTAGGGCCTGTCCCAGGGTTGGAGTGGCTGCAGGGAACATCACAAGGGTTGCAGGGGCTGCAGGTAACTTCACAGGGGTTGCAGGGGCTGCAGGTAAAATCATAGGGGTTGCAGGGGCTGCAGGTAAAATCACAGGGATTGCAGGGGCTGCAGGTAAAATCACAGGGGTTGCAGGGGCCGCAGGGTGCGTCACAGGTTTGCATCAGATCAAGACGCATTTCCCTAGAACCACACATTTCTTCCTGAAGGTGCTGAATAGTATTGAATGGTCTTCAAATGCATAGAGCAGACCCAGCAAACGTACAGCTGGTGCTCGGAAGTAGTTAACTTTTATTTTGTTGTTGTTAATTTTGTATCATGACAACAGATGCAAATATGTATCTTGAGTTGAGGGCAAAGGTGACCTTGGATCTGAAGCACACAGGCGTTCACTAATGTCCCCCCCACCCTGAGTGAATCCAGAACGACTCGGAAGGAAAACTAAAGTACAAAGCAGTGCGTTGTGATAAAGAGAGTTTAATAGGGTAGAAAAGGAAGAGAACCTAAAAAAGTGCCATCCTGTACAACACAGTCAATAAAGTAAATTTAATGAAATAAAAATGAAACCAATTTTTCCCATTCTAATGAATTCCTATCCCCATCGTGACTTCCCATCCCACTGATCATTTCCTATCCCAACAACCTCCCGTGTCTGATCCCAAGGCTGAATTCCCAACTCCCATCACCCTCCCATCCACCCAGCCGTCCACCCATTTTCTCCCGTCCGTGCTGGCCATGCCCACATCCATGCACGGACTGAGCATGGGCAGCGGGAGCGGGCTGCATGAAATCCCCTCGGCATCCCAGTGCAAGAACAGCTGCAGGCAGAGGCCTTGCTGAGTGAACACCTACACTAGAGGAATTTAATAAGGAAGGCACTAAATAAGAGAAATGACCCGAACGAAGAAATAAGTTTGGGACCTCAGCCATTTGGTGTCCCAACAAGCAGTTCCCATGCCCAACCTTTCCCACCCCAGCTATTGCCAACATCCCAACAGCTTCCCACTGCAACGTTCATTCGTGACCCGCGCATTTCCCATTGCCCCAGTTGCCCATCCCTGAAAGTGGCAAACACTGCCCAGCTCCAGCACTGGAGAAGGGAGAGGGCAAGCGAGGGGGGCAAGGGCTGAGGAGCGTGGCTGAAGCTGGAGCAGGCGCCTGCAGAGGTCTCTGTGCCTGCATGCTGAGCGGGCCCGGGTGCTGCGGGGGCCGTCGAGGAGCGCAGGGTCACGGGTAGCCGTAATACTTGGCTATGGCGTGGTCCTTCTGCCGCTGCACGAAGAATTGCACGGGGCCGATCTTCATCTGGTGGGCCGCCCGCTGCCGCTCCTCCTGGGCCAGCTTCTTCAGGCGCTCCCGCTCGGGACGCTGCTGCGGCGTGATGGGCACCGACGCCTCCTGCTCCTCCAGCGGCGTGGGCGCCGCGTCGCCGCCCGCCCAGGGCCCCACGCAGGGCACGTAGTCCACGCGGGGCTGCGCCGGACGCTGCAGCGTGCGTGGCTGCGTGGGCAGAGGCTCCCGCTGCGCTTGGTCCCCCGCGGCTGGCAGGCATGGCGCTCTGGGCGCCTGCTGCACGGGAGCTCTCCACGCTCGCGCCGTGCTGCCTGGTGGTGCCGGCACCGCCTGGGCCTTGTCGCCAGCTGGGGGCCGGGGGGCAGCGGGCACAGCGCTGGAGCCTGGCACCGTCGGCGGGGCCCTGGGCATGCTGCTGGGGCCGCTGGAGGTGGGCTGCAGCTGCACACAGGGCGGCTGGCGCACTGGCCCCAGCGCCTTCGCCCTGGCCCCCAGCGGCTGCAAAGTCTCGCTGGGGGTCTTTGTCCCCGGGTGCTGGCGCTGCAGCGTCTTGTCCCCGATGGCTTGGGGACGGAGCCTGTCCTGGGCCCGCACGGCACGGGCACGGGCACGGGGCTTAATGGGGGGGGGCTCCAGCAGCAGCAGCGCTCTCCGGGGAGGCGGTGCCGCTGCTCCTTGCCCCCCAGCAGCCCCCGGGCTTCGGGCTCTCTTGCTGGGCGCCCTGGTGCTGTCGCTCGCCGGCTGCTGCCTGCCGCCGCCCGCTTGGCTGCTGCTGCCAGCCACCGCGCTGTGGCCACCCGTCTTCCCCTGGCACAGCGTCTTGGGGCCTTGGCCACCCTGGCCCAGCAGCGTCGTCTTCTCCTTGCCGGGGGTTTTCTCCGTCGCCGGCCTCCTGTGCTGGGAGCTCTGCGCTGTGCTGGGGGTGCTGGTGGGCGCGGGGCACTTGGCCCCCCACTTGGTGCCGGTGGGCGCAGGGGCAGGCGGGGGGCTCTTGAGGGGACTCAGAGGGGGATTGGGCAGGGGCCTCCTAAGGGCTCTAATAAATTCAGGGCCGGGGGGGCTCTTGAGGGGACCCAGAGGGGGATTGGGCAGGGGTCTCCTAAGGGCTCTAATAAATTCAGGGTCGGGGGGGCTCTTGAGGGGACTCAGGCGAGGCTTGGGCAGGGGTCTCCTAAGGGAATTAAGGAATTCAGGGTCGGGGGGTCTCTTGAGGGGACGCGAGGGAGGGTTGGGCAGGGGTCTGCTAAGGGCAGTGAGGAATTCAGGGTGGGGGGGCCTTTTGGGGAGAGTGAAGGGAGGGTTGGGCAGGGGTCTCCTGAGGGCACTGAGCTGGGGACTGGCTGCAGGCTTGAGGGGGGAGCTCGCTGCCGGCACAGCAGGGGGCTGCACCGCCCGCCCACCCTGCACCTTCTCGGGGTGCACCCCAGGGGTTGAGGGTACCTCACCCAGCGCTCTGGTGGCTGCCAGTCCCTGTGTGCTCGGCTCCTCCATGTCTTCGCAGAGGTCGGGCAGCTCAGACAGGAAGCGGCTGAGCACAGGACTGCTGGGGACACCGGGGAAGGCGTCCTGGGGCTCCACGGCATCGAGCCAGCTGAGCAGCTCCTCCAAGCCGGAGATGTCCAGGTCGGCCGGGAGCTGGTCCTGCAGGTGCTGCAGCTGCTGGCTGTCCCCTGCCAGCTGGGGAAAGGCCTCGGCGAAGGCATCGGGGCCCAGCTCAAGCAGCTCCAGGGGCTCCTCAGGCACCTCTGCAACTGTCGCCGCTGAGGAAAAAGCAAGCAAATCCCCCAGGATGGGCGATGCCAGCTTTCCCATGGCTCCTGGGTGTGGGGCGCCCAGCGGCCGGCTGCGCCAGCCCCAAACTCACCGTCGGGCGTCACCGTCCGGGTGCTGGCGGTCGTTGGAGCCTGGGCAGGCTCGGGGGGAGTGGGGCCGGGCAGCGGGGGCCCCTGGTCCTCGCTGAGCCCCACGGCGTGGTCGCAGGGCTCCGGCAGCTGCCCCCGGCTGCTGGTCAGGGTGCGGGGCGCGGGGAGCGCCTGCCCCCGCAGCGGAGGCCCCGGGACGAGGAGGGGTGGGGGGCCGGGGTGGGCAGGGGCCTGCAGCAGGCAGGTGCCTGCGGGGTGCAGGAGCTCCCCATGGAGCACGGCCCCGGGCCCCAGCCAGAGGGGATCCTGGGGCAGCACCGTCCCCGTCCCCACGGGCTGTCCCCACTGGTAGACGGGGGCCCAGGGAGGAGCGGTGTGGGGGAGCTGCCCCACAGCAGGGAGCTGCCCCACGGCGGGGAGCTGCCCAAGCTGCAGGTGGTGCCCCTCGGGTGGGAGGTGCCCCCCAGGTGCCAGCTGCACCCCGGCGGGGAGCTGCAGCACCTGCCCCTGGACCCCCGGCACCACGTGCCAGGCGGTGGCCTGGGGCAGCGCGTAGGGGAGGGTGGGTACCTGGGGGGGCTGCAAGGGCAGCGCCATCGCTCCGGGGAGGGAGGGCAGCAGCCACGCAGCCACCGTTGGCGGCACGGCTGGGACGACGAAGGGGGAGTTTTGCGTCTGCGGAAGCCGCGGAAGCCGTCTGGGGAAACCCTCTGTGGGAAAAAGGGCGCTGGGGTGAGATCTGGGGCGCTGGGCTCGCCAGCAGGGCCGCAGCCCCGGGAGGAGCGGGAGCCGGCTGCTGTACCTGCCATGGTGGCTGGAGAGTGGGGCGGTCGGTTGGGGAACGCGGGCAACGGCGGTTCCGTCCCAACGGCTGACCAGCCCCTCACCGCCATCTTGGTGAGGACTGCAGGTTTTGGACCCAAGCAGGCTTCCCGTCGCAAGACTTTTCCATCCCCATCAGGCTTTCCCTCCCACGCATCATTTGCCATGCCCAGGACGGTTTCACACCAACACTTCCCCGTCCCAAGCATTTCCCGTCCCAGTACCAGCTTTTCATCCTAACGGTCATTTCCCATCCTTACAATTTCACATGATAACAGATTCCCATACGAGATATTTCCCATCGACACGAAGCCTTTCTTAATCCAAAGAGATCTCATCCCAAAGAATTCCCATCTCTCTGATTACTTTTCCAAGTACTTCCTTCCCCAGTGAATGTTACCCGCCCCATTAAAGACTTCCCATCCCAATACTTCCCCATCCCCGGAGTGATTTCCCATCCCGACGCTTTTGCTCCCCAATGATTTCAAACCCAGGGAAGATTTCCCATCTCTTTGATTTCCTAGCCCAATGGCTTTCCACCCCAAGGAAGTCTTCCCATCCCAGCAATGATTTCTCGGCCCACTCATCATTTCCCATCCCAATCATTTCCCATTTTCACCATCCAACAGACAGCTTAGCCAGCCCACAGCTGTAGAGAGATCACAACAGGGATTTGGACGATTCTGTTAGATGCAAGGTCACGGAGACTTGGTGTGCTACCGATTGCTCTTTATTACAGATCAACACAGATCGCCAGTACCAAGGGCGCTGGGATGAATCTGCTGAATATGCAGATACAAGGCTCTTACATTTCTTACCAGGAAATAAACAGATATGGGCATTTCTCTCTACCCACCTTAGTAAAAAGATAGGAAGGGTAGAGCAGTAATTAAGAGGAGCATGCTCAGCCACCGGCACGGAGGCTGCCCGCTCCTCAGCACCTGTAAGCAGCAGCACCTTCAGGTCTCCTCCTGCACCAGCAGCACATCAGCGTCTCTTGTTCCAGCAGCAGGACATCGGCGTCTCCCATTGCACCATGCAGACCTCCACGCCTCGAGTGCCACCAGCAGTACTCAATGCGAGCTGGACGCTCAGGGCACTTATGGCCACCCACCTTTGTGAGGTCAAAGGCTGACAGTGACTCTCTGCTGACCTCACACGGCTCTCGGGCGCCCCGATGGCAGAGGTTACGGCGGTAAGCTGACTGCCAGGAGGAAAGGCTGACATGAAGTGGCTGCTCCACAATGCCAGGAGCAAGGTCTGCTGGAATGGGGGTTCGGAGGGGAGCTCGGCCTTCGGCCTGGGAACTGTGCCTGGGAGCCAGGGACGTCCTTGGTGTGCAGCTGGACACCTGGGCCTGAGAAAGCAAGGTTTCTTTAGAGAGAATTGGAAGCATCGTCGCCTAGTGGCTGTGTCAGGGGGACGAGAGAAATGCACAGCATCTCTTGGTTCCCTGAAGTGCACGTGTCCTACGCCCTTGGATGTCTCCATGATAGAAAAAGGGACTGATTTTTACCCAAAACAGAGCTCCTTTCTTTCGGGAGCTTCTCATGCTGCGTGTCCTCCTCTCTTTCTTGTATTTGGCTATGACTTTAGGCTTGTTCTTGCTACTCCTTAAGCAGACTGAAGCTTCCTGGGAACATCACGTTAACTGATTTTCACTACCTCTACGTGCCTTTCCTCCACTTCTCATCTAATTAATTAGTGCTATCCTCTTCACGCCTGCTACAGAGGTATCTTTCCTACCTGGTACAAGCTAGAAGAGCTTAGCAGCATCCACACGTCTCTTTCCTTTAGTCATCACAGTTACTTGCTCGAGGTAATTTGTGTTGAGCAGTAATCAACAGGAAGTGTCACCAAGCCAAGGCTGCATTTGCTTGTGTCTTATGGAATCCCTGCAGCTGTGTCCCCTCCCAGCTTCCTGTGTGCCCCAAGCATCCTCGCTTGCAGGGCAGTAGAAGATGCAGAAAAGTCCTGGCCTTAGTGGAAGCACTGCCCTGCAAGAGCTAAGACATCCCTCTTAGCAGCACGCTGTAGCCCCGAAATCCCAAAAAACGGCACATGCCAGCTACTGGGAAGGAAATGAACTCTGTCATTGTGATATACCCGCTCAAGGCCCTGCTCTTTGGCCCAGGTGTCTACGAGGCGGTTTTGGAAATGAATCCTTTTGTGTGACTCCGTTCTTTCTGGGTGCTCCGTGCCCATAAAGCTTGCTTTTCAAGGCCCAGGAGGGTCTGCCGGGCACTGGCCTGGGTTCCCAGCCTGACCCACCTGCTGGGAATCAGGGAGGCTCGGTCGGTGTCTTGTGTTGGGTTTACGAGGACAGGTTCTGGTAGCGGGGGGCTGCAGGGGTGTCCTCTGTGAGGAGAATGCAGCAGCTGCCCCATGTTAGATAAGGGCCGGTTCCAGGAGGCTCCAGAGGGACCCGCTGCTGCCCAGAACTGAGACAAAAAGGATGATGTTTTGCGCCTGCTTGAGAGCCCACCTAAGAAAGGGAAAGAAACCTGCTGCACAGCAGCGTCTGGGTCAGGGAGGAGTGAGAAACCTCTCTGCAGCCCCCAAGGTGAGTGCAGCAGGAGGCAGGAGGTGCTCCAGGCTCACAGCAGCAGTTCCCCTGCGGCCTGGGGAGAGGCCCCTGGTGGAGCAGGCTGTCCCCCTGCAGCCCACGGGTCCCACACGGAGCAGATCTCCACGCTGCAGCCCGTGGAGGAGCCCCCGGTGGAGCAGGTGGATGTGGCCTGGAGGAGGCCGCGGCCTGTGGAGAGCCCCCGCAGGAGCAGGCCCGGCCTGGACTGGAACAGGCTCTGCTGAGCCTCTTTTGCCCGTGACGATCATAGTGGAGTGATCTCCCTGTCCTTCTCTCAGCCCTTGAGCGCTTTCCATCCTATTTTCTCCCCTTTCCGTTTGAGGAGGGGCAGGGAGAGAGCGGTTGAGGTGGAGCTCAGCTGCCCAGCTGAGGAAAAACACCACACCTGCTGTTCTTCGACCCTCAGCAACCCCACAGCATCTTCCTGGAAGGGATCCCTTTCCTTCACGCCTGACAGGCGCCGCCTCCAGAGGCTTGTGCCCCGTTTCCGATCGCTTTCTCAGTGCCCCCTTCCCCAGAGAAGGATCCCAGCTGCTTGGCTTCCCTGCCCTCCGATTCCAGGCTCCCGGAGCTGTTATCCCAGCATCGCAGCAGCCAGGTGACAATGTGCTCGCCTGCATGACAGCTGAAATCTTGTCCCATGTCTCGCAGCTCGCCCAGGGATGGGGATCACCTGCCTACTGATGCTTTTCTCTCTTTTCTATTTTATAACAGCCTCCTCTTCCCTTCGATGGCCCTACATTGGGGTCGCCTGCCTCGCCTTCCTATTGCTCCTTCCCCTTCTTCTGAGGACTTTCTTCCCTGCCTAAACGAGATGACTTCTGCATTCATTCCTTCATCTTGTGTGTATTGGCGACTGATACGGCAACGGGGTAGTCCCCGGAGCCAGCTGTAGGGCCTGTCCCAGGGTTGGAGTGGCTGCAGGGAACATCACAAGGGTTGGAGGGGCTGCAGGTAACTTCACAGGGGTTGCAGGGGCTGCAGGTAAAATCATAGGGGTTGCAGGGGCTGCAGGTAAAATCACAGGGATTGCAGGGGCTGCAGGTAAAATCACAGGGGTTGCAGGGGCCGCAGGGTGCGTCACAGGTTTGCATCAGATCAAGACGCATTTCCCTAGAACCACACATTTCTTCCTGAAGGTGCTGAATAGTATTGAATGGTCTTCAAATGCATAGAGCAGACCCAGCAAACGTACAGCTGGTGCTCGGAAGTAGTTAACTTTTATTTTGTTGTTGTTAATTTTGTATCATGACAACAGATGCAAATATGTATCTTGAGTTGAGGGCAAAGGTGACCTTGGATCTGAAGCACACAGGCGTTCACTAATGTCCCCCCCACCCTGAGTGAATCCAGAACGACTCGGAAGGAAAACTAAAGTACAAAGCAGTGCGTTGTGATAAAGAGAGTTTAATAGGGTAGAAAAGGAAGAGAACCTAAAAAAGTGCCATCCTGTACAACACAGTCAATAAAGTAAATTTAATGAAATAAAAATGAAACCAATTTTTCCCATTCTAATGAATTCCTATCCCCATCGTGACTTCCCATCCCACTGATCATTTCCTATCCCAACAACCTCCCGTGTCTGATCCCAAGGCTGAATTCCCAACTCCCATCACCCTCCCATCCACCCAGCCGTCCACCCATTTTCTCCCGTCCGTGCTGGCCATGCCCACATCCATGCACGGACTGAGCATGGGCAGCGGGAGCGGGCTGCATGAAATCCCCTCGGCATCCCAGTGCAAGAACAGCTGCAGGCAGAGGCCTTGCTGAGTGAACACCTACACTAGAGGAATTTAATAAGGAAGGCACTAAATAAGAGAAATGACCCGAACGAAGAAATAAGTTTGGGACCTCAGCCATTTGGTGTCCCAACAAGCAGTTCCCATGCCCAACCTTTCCCACCCCAGCTATTGCCAACATCCCAACAGCTTCCCACTGCAACGTTCATTCGTGACCCGCGCATTTCCCATTGCCCCAGTTGCCCATCCCTGAAAGTGGCAAACACTGCCCAGCTCCAGCACTGGAGAAGGGAGAGGGCAAGCGAGGGGGGCAAGGGCTGAGGAGCGTGGCTGAAGCTGGAGCAGGCGCCTGCAGAGGTCTCTGTGCCTGCATGCTGAGCGGGCCCGGGTGCTGCGGGGGCCGTCGAGGAGCGCAGGGTCACGGGTAGCCGTAATACTTGGCTATGGCGTGGTCCTTCTGCCGCTGCACGAAGAATTGCACGGGGCCGATCTTCATCTGGTGGGCCGCCCGCTGCCGCTCCTCCTGGGCCAGCTTCTTCAGGCGCTCCCGCTCGGGATGCTGCTGCGGCGTGATGGGCACCGACGCCTCCTGCTCCTCCAGCGGCGTGGGCGCCGCGTCGCCGCCCGCCCAGGGCCCCACGCAGGGCACGTAGTCCACGCGGGGCTGCGCCGGACGCTGCAGCGTGCGTGGCTGTGTGGGCAGAGGCTCCCGCTGCGCTTGGCCCCCCGCGGCTGGCAGGCACGGCGCTCTGGGCGCCTGCTGCACGGGAGCTCTCCACGCTCGCGCCGTGCTGCCTGGTGGTGCCGGCACCGCCTGGGCCTTGTCGCCAGCTGGGGGCCGGGGGGCAGCGGGCACAGCGCTGGAGCCTGGCACCGTCGGCGGGGCCCTGGGCATGCTGCTGGGGCCGCTGGAGGTGGGCTGCAGCTGCACACAGGGCGGCTGGCGCACTGGCCCCAGCGCCTTCGCCCTGGCCCCCAGCGGCTGCAAAGTCTCGCTGGGGGTCTTTGTCCCCGGGTGCTGGCGCTGCAGCATCTTGTCCCCGATGCCTTGGGGACGGAGCCTGTCCTGGGCCCGCACGGCACGGGCACGGGCACGGGGCTTAATGGGGGGGGGCTCCAGCAGCAGCAGCGCTCTCCGGGGAGGCGGTGCCGCTGCTCCTTGCCCCCCAGCAGCCCCCGGGCTTCGGGCTCTCTTGCTGGGCGCCCTGGTGCTGTCGCTCGCCGGCTGCTGCCTGCCGCCGCCCGCTTGGCTGCTGCTGCCAGCCACCGCGCTGTGGCCACCCGTCTTCCCCTGGCACAGCGTCTTGGGGCCTTGGCCACCCTGGCCCAGCAGCGTCGTCTTCTCCTTGCCGGGGGTTTTCTCGGTCGCCGGCCTCCTGTGCTGGGAGCTCTGCGCTGTGCTGGGGGTGCTGGTGGGCGCGGGGCGCTTGGCCCCCCACTTGGTGCTGGTGGGCGCAGGGGCAGGCGGGGGGCTCTTGAGGGGACTCAGAGGGGGATTGGGCAGGGGCCTCCTAAGGGCTCTAATAAATTCAGGGCCGGGGGGGCTCTTGAGGGGACCCAGAGGGGGATTGGGCAGGGGTCTCCTAAGGGCTCTAATAAATTCAGGGTCGGGGGGGCTCTTGAGGGGACTCAGGCGAGGCTTGGGCAGGGGTCTCCTAAGGGAATTAAGGAATTCAGGGTCGGGGGGTCTCTTGAGGGGACGCGAGGGAGGGTTGGGCAGGGGTCTGCTAAGGGCAGTGAGGAATTCAGGGTGGGGGGGCCTTTTGGGGAGAGTGAAGGGAGGGTTGGGCAGGGGTCTCCTGAGGGCACTGAGCTGGGGACTGGCTGCAGGCTTGAGGGGGGAGCTCGCTGCCGGCACAGCAGGGGGCTGCACCGCCCGCCCACCCTGCACCTTCTCGGGGTGCACCCCAGGGGTTGAGGGTACCTCACCCAGCGCTCTGGTGGCTGCCAGTCCCTGTGTGCTCGGCTCCTCCATGTCCTTGCAGAGGTCGGGCAGCTCAGACAGGAAGCGGCTGAGCACAGGACTGCTGGGGACACCGGGGAAGGCGTCCTGGGGCTCCACGGCATCGAGCCAGCTGAGCAGCTCCTCCAAGCCGGAGATGTCCAGGTCGGCCGGGAGCTGGTCCTGCAGGTGCTGCAGCTGCTGGCTGTCCCCTGCCAGCTGGGGAAAGGCCTCGGCGAAGGCATCGGGGCCCAGCTCAAGCAGCTCCAGGGGCTCCTCAGGCACCTCTGCAACTGTCGCCGCTGAGGAAAAAGCAAGCAAATCCCCCAGGATGGGCGATGCCAGCTTTCCCATGGCTCCTGGGTGTGGGGCGCCCAGCGGCCGGCTGCGCCAGCCCCAAACTCACCGTCGGGCGTCACCGTCCGGGTGCTGGCGGTCGTTGGAGCCTGGGCAGGCTTGGGGGGAGTGGGGCCGGGCAGCGGGGGCCCCTGGTCCTCGCTGAGCCCCACGGCGTGGTCGCAGGGCTCCGGCAGCTGCCCCCGGCTGCTGGTCAGGGTGCGGGGCGCGGGGAGCGCCTGCCCCCGCAGCGGAGGCCCTGGGACGAGGAGGGGTGGGGGGCCGGGGTGGGCAGGGGCCTGCAGCAGGCAGGTGCCTGCGGGGTGCAGGAGCTCCCCATGGAGCACGGCCCCGGGCCCCAGCCAGAGGGGATCCTGGGGCAGCACCGTCCCCGTCCCCACGGGCTGTCCCCACTGGTAGACGGGGGCCCAGGGAGGAGCGGTGTGGGGGAGCTGCCCCACAGCAGGGAGCTGCCCCACGGCGGGGAGCTGCCCAAGCTGCAGGTGGTGCCCCTCGGGTGGGAGGTGCCCCCCAGGTGCCAGCTGCACCCCGGCGGGGAGCTGCAGCACCTGCCCCTGGACCCCCGGCACCACGTGCCAGACGGTGGCCTGGGGCAGCGCGTAGGGGAGGGTGGGTACCTGGGGGGGCTGCAAGGGCAGCGCCATCGCTCCGGGGAGGGAGGGCAGCAGCCACGCAGCCACCGTTGGCGGCACGGCTGGGACGACGAAGGGGGAGTTTTGCGTCTGCGGAAGCCGCGGAAGCCGTCTGGGGAAACCCTCTGTGGGAAAAAGGGCGCTGGGGTGAGATCTGGGGCGCTGGGCTCGCCAGCAGGGCCGCAGCCCCGGGAGGAGCGGGAGCCGGCTGCTGTACCTGCCATGGTGGCTGGAGAGTGGGGCGGTCGGTTGGGGAACGCGGGCAACGGCGGTTCCGTCCCAACGGCTGACCAGCCCCTCACCGCCATCTTGGTGAGGACTGCAGGTTTTGGACCCAAGCAGGCTTCCCGTCGCAAGACTTTTCCATCCCCATCAGGCTTTCCCTCCCACGCATCATTTGCCATGCCCAGGACGGTTTCACACCAACACTTCCCCGTCCCAAGCATTTCCCGTCCCAGTACCAGCTTTTCATCCTAACGGTCATTTCCCATCCTTACAATTTCACATGATAACAGATTCCCATACGAGATATTTCCCATCGACACGAAGCCTTTCTTAATCCAAAGAGATCTCATCCCAAAGAATTCCCATCTCTCTGATTACTTTTCCAAGTACTTCCTTCCCCAGTGAATGTTACCCGCCCCATTAAAGACTTCCCATCCCAATACTTCCCCATCCCCGGAGTGATTTCCCATCCCGACGCTTTTGCTCCCCAATGATTTCAAACCCAGGGAAGATTTCCCATCTCTTTGATTTCCTAGCCCAATGGCTTTCCACCCCAAGGAAGTCTTCCCATCCCAGCAATGATTTCTCGGCCCACTCATCATTTCCCATCCCAATCATTTCCCATTTTCACCATCCAACAGACAGCTTAGCCAGCCCACAGCTGTAGAGAGATCACAACAGGGATTTGGACGATTCTGTTAGATGCAAGGTCACGGAGACTTGGTGTGCTACCGATTGCTCTTTATTACAGATCAACACAGATCGCCAGTACCAAGGGCGCTGGGATGAATCTGCTGAATATGCAGATACAAGGCTCTTACATTTCTTACCAGGAAATAAACAGATATGGGCATTTCTCTCTACCCACCTTAGTAAAAAGATAGGAAGGGTAGAGCAGTAATTAAGAGGAGCATGCTCAGCCACCGGCACGGAGGCTGCCCGCTCCTCAGCACCTGTAAGCAGCAGCACCTTCAGGTCTCCTCCTGCACCAGCAGCACATCAGCGTCTCTTGTTCCAGCAGCAGGACATCGGCGTCTCCCATTGCACCATGCAGACCTCCACGCCTCGAGTGCCACCAGCAGTACTCAATGCGAGCTGGACGCTCAGGGCACTTATGGCCACCCACCTTTGTGAGGTCAAAGGCTGACAGTGACTCTCTGCTGACCTCACACGGCTCTCGGGCGCCCCGATGGCAGAGGTTACGGCGGTAAGCTGACTGCCAGGAGGAAAGGCTGACATGAAGTGGCTGCTCCACAATGCCAGGAGCAAGGTCTGCTGGAATGGGGGTTCGGAGGGGAGCTCGGCCTTCGGCCTGGGAACTGTGCCTGGGAGCCAGGGACGTCCTTGGTGTGCAGCTGGACACCTGGGCCTGAGAAAGCAAGGTTTCTTTAGAGAGAATTGGAAGCATCGTCGCCTAGTGGCTGTGTCAGGGGGACGAGAGAAATGCACAGCATCTCTTGGTTCCCTGAAGTGCACGTGTCCTACGCCCTTGGATGTCTCCATGATAGAAAAAGGGACTGATTTTTACCCAAAACAGAGCTCCTTTCTCTCGGGAGCTTCTCATGCTGCGTGTCCTCCTCTCTTTCTTGTATTTGGCTATGACTTTAGGCTTGTTCTTGCTACTCCTTAAGCAGACTGAAGCTTCCTGGGAACATCACGTTAACTGATTTTCACTACCTCTACGTGCCTTTCCTCCACTTCTCATCTAATTAATTAGTGCTATCCTCTTCACGCCTGCTACAGAGGTATCTTTCCTACCTGGTACAAGCTAGAAGAGCTTAGCAGCATCCATACGTCTCTTTCCTTTAGTCCTCACAGTTACTTGCTTGAGGTAATTTGTGTTGAGCAGTAATCAACAGGAAGTGTCACCAAGCCAAGGCTGCATTTGCTTGTGTCTTATGGAATCCCTGCAGCTGTGTCCCCTCCCAGCTTCCTGTGTGCCCCAAGCATCCTCGCTTGCAGGGCAGTAGAAGATGCAGAAAAGTCCTGGCCTTAGTGGAAGCACTGCCCTGCAAGAGCTAAGACATCCCTCTTAGCAGCACGCTGTAGCCCCGAAATCCCAAAAAACGGCACATGCCAGCTACTGGGAAGGAAATGAACTCTGTCATTGTGATATACCCGCTCAAGGCCCTGCTCTTTGGCCCAGGTGTCTACGAGGCGGTTTTGGAAATGAATCCTGTTGTGTGACTCCGTTCTTTCTGGGTGCTCCGTCCCCATAAAGCTTGCTTTTCAAGGCCCAGGAGGGTCTGCCGGGCACTGGCCTGGGTTCCCAGCCTGACCCACCTGCTGGGAATCAGGGAGGCTCGGTCGGTGTCTTGTGTTGGGTTTACGAGGACAGGTTCTGGTAGCGGGGGGCTGCAGGGGTGTCCTCTGTGAGGAGAATGCAGCAGCTGCCCCATGTTAGATAAGGGCCGGTTCCAGGAGGCTCCAGAGGGACCCGCTGCTGCCCAGAACTGAGACAAAAAGGATGATGGTTTGCGCCTGCGTGAGAGCCCACCTAAGAAAGGGAAAGAAACCTGCTGCACAGCAGCGTCTGGGTCAGGGAGGAGTGAGAAACCTCTCTGCAGCCCCCAAGGTGAGTGCAGCAGGAGGCAGGAGGTGCTCCAGGCTCACAGCAGCAGTTCCCCTGCGGCCTGGGGAGAGGCCCCTGGTGGAGCAGGCTGTCCCCCTGCAGCCCACGGGTCCCACACGGAGCAGATCTCCACGCTGCAGCCCGTGGAGGAGCCCCCGGTGGAGCAGGTGGATGTGGCCTGGAGGAGGCCGCGGCCTGTGGAGAGCCCCCGCAGGAGCAGGCCCGGCCTGGACTGGAACAGGCTCTGCTGAGCCTCTTTTGCCCGTGACGATCATAGTGGAGTGATCTCCCTGTCCTTCTCTCAGCCCTTGAGCGCTTTCCATCCTATTTTCTCCCCTTTCCGTTTGAGGAGGGGCAGGGAGAGAGCGGTTGAGGTGGAGCTCAGCTGCCCAGCTGAGGAAAAACACCACACCTGCTGTTCTTCGACCCTCAGCAACCCCACAGCATCTTCCTGGAAGGGATCCCTTTCCTTCACGCCTGACAGGCGCCGCCTCCAGAGGCTTGTGCCCCGTTTCCGATCGCTTTCTCAGTGCCCCCTTCCCCAGAGAAGGATCCCAGCTGCTTGGCTTCCCTGCCCTCCGATTCCAGGCTCCCGGAGCTGTTATCCCAGCATCGCAGCAGCCAGGTGACAATGTGCTCGCCTGCATGACAGCTGAAATCTTGTCCCATGTCTCGCAGCTCGCCCAGGGATGGGGATCACCTGCCTACTGATGCTTTTCTCTCTTTTCTATTTTATAACAGCCTCCTCTTCCCTTCTATGGCCCTACATTGGGGTCGCCTGCCTCGCCTGCCTATTGCTCCTTCCCCTTCTTCGGAGGACTTTCTTCCCTGCCTAAACGAGATGACTTCTGCATTCATTCCTTCATCTTGTGTGTATTGGCGACTGATACGGCAACGGGGTAGTCCCCGGAGCCAGCTGTAGGGCCTGTCCCATGGTTGGAGGGGCTGCAGGGAACATCACAAGGGTTGGAGGGGCTGCAAGTAAAATCACAGTTGTTGGAGGGGCTGCAGGTAAAATCACAGGGGTTGCAGGGGCTGCAGGTAAAATCACAGGGATTGCAGGGGCTGCAGGTAAAATCACAGTTGTTGGAGGGGCTGCAGTTAAAATTACAGCAGTTGCAGGGGCTGCAGGTAAAATCACAAGTGTTGCAGGGGCTGCAGGGTGCATCACAGGTTTGCATCAGATCAACCAAAAGAAATTACGTCAGCTAGGGTCAACGTTTTACGCATTCTTCGAGTTATATCTGCGTGGCCCTTTTGGAAGGAGCCCAGATCAGAGCGTTTCCCGTTGTGGACTTCAGGCTCCTGTCCAGGTTAAGCTGTGCAGGTCGTTATTCATGCAAGGACATAGAGAGGTGGAGGATGGACGGGAGTCGTGGAGGTGGGAGCCCCTTTCTTGGAGATGATATGTGCCCATCCATGTGGGGAGGAATTACCTTGGCCTAATAAGTACAAGGTGTTTTCACACTTTGTGTGTTCCTTCAAGGCCTCCACCAAAGGTGTCAAGGTGAATATCAAACAGACCTGAAGAGACCCAGGAACTGGGCTAAGGAGGCAGTTGCTATAGGTACAGAGTGGCTCATGGTGGATAATATTGAATGATATGTCACATTCACAAACTCACTGCGCTGAGGCAGTGTCTCAAAGGAGGCATTAAAGCAAACCCAAGGAACAGAGAGTGAGCTGAGGCTGGGAGCTGACCTCCTGCTGCCAGCTGGTGTCAGGGCACGGGCACAGAAATGCACGTTGCATCTGTGAATTCTGGGGATCATGCACAGATTTCCTGTGTGTTAGCATGCTTGTGCTTGTGGCTGTGCTTATAGCCATGAGGGACACATAGGGCTCTATTAGTGCTTTTCCTGGGTTTGTTTCCCTGACAGGTGATATGCTAGAAAGCATGTGGCCCAATATTATGTACTTTAGCAGGGAAGTGTGATTTTCACACACAAACATAAGTAATGTCCTCAGCTGCAAGCAGATCTCTGCCACCAAAGCACAGTGTTCCTGGGGTGGCTCTTTTCCATTTGATGCATACAAAGCAGAATAAAAACGCTGATGAAGTCACCAAAGCATAGTGACTAGATTTCCAGGGGCAGTGATTTCCTTCGTATCAGGGCAGACACAGATCCCTTTTGCTCATTTTGGAAATTGTGTCCAAATCTCGGGGGTCAGAGTGATGGAGGATGTCGACTTCTAATAATTCCTACAGGCTTTGTCTTCCACCATGGAGAACCGTCTTTATGTGATGCAAGTTCCCACTGAAGGGGAATTCCTGCAGATTGTAAGGCTCTAGTCCATATGAGCTGGCCCCAGATACCATGGGTAGGTCCACATCCCAGACGGAGCAGAGCAGCATACATAGCTGCAACAGGCTTGAATAAGGACGCTGGTCGGTGGATAGTAGGACTGTTGCTTGGTAGTTTTAAGCTGCTGGGCAGCTGAACTCCACCATAGCCACTCTCTCACTCCCCCTCCTCAAAGGAAAAGGGGGAAAAAATATGATGAAAAGGGCTCAAGGAATTGTGATAAGGACAGGGAGATCACTCAACAATTATCGTCCTGGACAAAACACACGCAGCACAGGGAGATTAATATAATTTGTTGCCTATCACTAGCAGACTACAATAGTGAAAAATTAAAAGCAAACTTAAAACCCCTTTTACCTCTTATCCACCCTGCTCTACCTCCTCCTGCCGAGTGTTGCAGGGGAATGGGGGATGTGGGCTGTGGTCAGTCCCTAACACTATCACCTAACACAACATCCCTAACACTTCATCACCTGCTGCTCCTCCACGGTCCCTCTCTGCCCCTGTTCCACGCGGGGTCCCTCCCACGGGATGCCGTCCTTCCCGAAATGAGCCTGCGGGGGCTGCTTACAGGCCACCATTCTTGAGGAACTGTTCCGATATGGGTCTGTACCACAGGGTCCGTCCGTCAGGAGCAAACTGCTCCAACCTGGGTCCCCCACGGGTGGCAGCTCCCCCCAGGCCCCCTGCTCCTGCGTGGGCTCCTCTCCATGGCTGCAGCTCTGGCCTGGGGCCTGCTCCTGCGGGGGCTCTCCACAGGCCGCGGCCTCCTCCAGGCCACATCCACCTGCTCCACCGGGGGCTCCTCCACGGGCTGCAGCGTGGAGATCTGCTCCGTGTGGGACCCGTGGGCTGCAGGGGGACAGCCTGCTCCACCAGGGGCCTCTCCCCAGGCCGCAGGGGAACTGCTGCTGTGAGCCTGGAGCACCTCCTGCCTCCTGCTGCACTCACCTTGGGGGCTGCAGGGCTGGTTCTCTCTCCTTGCTCTTCCAGCTTCTGTTGCACAGCAGTATTTCCCCCTTCTTAAATCTGCTCTCCCGGAGGTGCAAACAACATCGCTTATAGGCTCAGCTCTGGCAAGCGTCGTGGCCCTTCTGGAGTTGGCTGGAGCTGGCTCTGATCTGACACGGGCAGCTTCCGCACTGTTCTCACAGAGGCCACGCCTGCAGCCCCCTGCTCCCAATCCCTATGCAGTAATTACAAAGCCTCTGTGCTTTGGGCTGTCGTGATCCTTCTGCAAGTGCAGGGTAGGCGCAAGGTTGCTTTGCATTTCCAAAAGGAGTAAGAAAGCCTCCAACCCCACTGGACCTCAGCCACTTGCAGGTTTCAAGCAACACTCCCCACTTTCAGTTATCTCCATCCCATGCACACAGTGGAAGCAAGGTTGAGCAAACACCTGTTTTGAAAATGTTTATATCAATGAAGAATAAAAGAATTCTACTACCCCCAATCTCTCTGTGCATCCAAGGCAAAAATCGTGGATTGTTCTGCCTCAACACTGTTTTCAGACCAAATTTGTCAAGTCATCTAGCAGAGGATTTCTCTCTTGTTCACTCACTAGCTTATTAGAGCACCAGTTTTCATAGGTGATAGAGCAAATTCCTCAACTGTCTGAAGGGACTTGATCCCAGAAAACTTCAAAACTGCAGATGACTCATGATTTTCTGGTGAAGCATCTATTAAATTAGAGCTGTTCCCCTTAGGGCACAGTGAGACAATGTGAGAAGAACCCTGTATCGCACTGATTGAGGCTTTATAACTCTACAGAATTGTCAGCCAACAATAAATGGAAAGTGCAGGAGGAATGTTCTTTCTTCCTCCTTGCCCTGCCATACGTTAGCGGACAGCTTGTGGTGGGGTATAGGTTCAGAGCCTCGCAGAAGAAGGATTTGAACCCAGGCTCTCCACAGTCTGCACCACTGCCTTCCTGAGGGCTTTTGACTCTTTTTTGTTTGTTTGTTTGTTTGTTTGTTTTGTTTTGTTTTTGCTTTTGTGGATGGTGTCTAAGTCTGGGGGAAAAAGAACCAACTGTGGGAGGAGGGAATGCTACTCCTGTCTGTGATAGTGATGATTTCCGGACAGTGGTAGCAACAGAGCTTCTGCAGGGAAGAGAAAATTACAGGCAGTCTCTGTTGCTATTCCACGTACTGTGAGTACTGTGTGCAGTTTTGGGCACCACAGTATGAGAAAAAGATATAAAACTGTTAGAGAGTGTCCAAAGAAGGGCAACAAACAGGAGGGTCTCTTTTAACAGGTGTATTGAGATTTGTGGCAAGGTTTTGGTAGCAAGGTCAGGGGCTGCACTGTGCTGGACACAGCAACAGATGCACCATAGGCCAAACTCAGACAACAAGCCAAGGTGTGTTGCCTCTGAGAATGCACAGAAAATATTGGATGGAGAGAGTTGGAGAGAACAAAAAGAATGAGGAACAACAGAGGGAACATCAAGGTCATAGGAGGAGGAGAAGTAGATGCTCCATGTGGAGCAGATATTCTTTGAAACCTGTGGAGGATCCATGCCAGAACAGATGAATATTCCTGACAGGGTCTGCAGCCTGTGGAGGACCCACACTGGAGCAAAGTAGAAACGAGAAGAAAGGATAGGCAGAGAAGAACTGCTGCATATTAACCACAGCCTCCTCCTGTGCTGCCCATTTCCCCAGTGAATGGACTGAGCGAGATCAGCAGGTGGAAAACAGGCGCTTGGAGTGAAGTTGAGCCCAGAAGAGGAGGAAAAGTGTTACCCCTATGTGGTTTGATGTTTGTCCTTTTGCTTCCCAACACCTGAACTAGTAATTAAACTTATACAAATTAATTGACATTAAATTAATTTCCTCAAGTTAAGAGAGATTTTTCCACAACAATCATTGATAAGCAATATCCCTGCCTCTATCAAAGCCCATGAGCTTTCTCGTTCCTTTTTTTTCCCCGATTTTATCCCCTGTCCTGCTGAGGTGGGCAGGAAGTGAGCAGGTTACATTACATCCAACAGAAGCTCTAACACATTTTTCATTGGAGAAGTAGACTTTGAAATGCCAAACATCTTTACATCTCTAAATATTATTTAGATACCACATGTTGTTAATTTTTACAAGTAATATTGCATGTTGTTAATTCTTCTAACATCTAGGCTATACATTCAAAATGAGTTATCTAATAAAGTCTATTTATTAAAAAATATATAAAAAACATATAACACATATTGTGTTATAAAGCACACAATTCCCTACCAATGACAACAAAAAAAATCGTCTAATTGAGCATGCAGTTTTCATTAACCTGTTTTTTTTCCAAATACACAACAACACATACACATGTACGTGATGTTGGTTTTTTTTTTTTCATCATTTCTCACTGAAGCAATACCCATCCCGTATTGGATCTGTGTCATTACTCTAAGTTTTGTTTCTAATGTACTTGAAAAACTTCTTAACTCTACTGATTGCAACAGTGGATTTTTTCCTAGTGATCTTAACTCCATTTATCAATTACTTATTCCCTTAAATTCCTGCTTTTAAGAGATCGTTAGGTATTCACCATCTCTCACTATAATTTATAGCTTTTCTTTTCTTTTTCAATAGTTCAGCCCTAGTCAACTCGGAGTTGGGGAGCAGCAGCTTCTATGGAGATACTATGCTGAAAAAAAAAAAAAAAAAAAGATGAGGGAAAAGGAATGGAAAAGGAATGTGGGACAGACAGATGGGGCAAGGGGGGTAGTTTGACCAGGATACCTTGAGGGTCTGGGAAGAGAAGAAATGGATGGGTGCTTAAGAGGTGAGATCGCTCTTGGCAGCATCACAGCCTGCATACTGAAGAATTGTGACAAGCAGTTTAGAAATGTGAGTTATTGGTGGTCTTCTGTTGATCTGCAGCTGTGCTCCATGGCTATAGCTGTAATTTCAGCAGTTTACTGTGTAAGCCGCATGTTGCCACTTCATTGATCAAGGCAATGCTGTTCAGTTGCAGGGAAGAGGGGCAAGACACAGGGAAGAAACAGAGGGAATGGAGAAAACTGTACAGTCTGGATATGCACAAGTAGCAATAAAATCAGTGCTGGACAGAAAGAGACAAGACAGACAGACAGACAGACAGACAGGAAGAAAGAAAGAGAAAGAAAGAGAAAGAAAGAAAGAAAGAAAGAAAGAAAGAAAGAAAGAAAGAAAGAAAGAAAGAAAGAAAGAAAGAAAGAAAGAAAGAAAGAAAAAGAAAGAAAGAAAGAAAGAAAGAAGAGAAAGAAAGAGAAAGAAAGAAAAATAGAAAACCCCACACTCATAAAAATGAGAAACATCCAGGCATAAAAGGACATAAAACAAAGACAACTGTCATGATGTGGTATGATAGGATCTAGGAGAAAGCAGAAATCCAGCAATGCTGTCTTTCCTACTCCTCAAAACCAATTCAGTTGACAACTATGGATGCTTCCAGCTGGAAAAAAATGGAAGAATGAAGTGGAGGACTCCTTGCCATCGCTGTGTTTCTGGAGCGCACCTCTACCTTTCTGCCCAACAGGGGGTGGTTCTTGGGAGATAATTGCAGAATGTGAAAAAACATGACCAAAACCAGAGGACCCATCTCCACAACTGCATGATAAAGATAAAAGACATCTCTAGATGCAGACCTTAGAGCTCCAATTCACTATGTCCCACTACTGGAAGTTATTTTTATGTTTTGTTTTTAAGGCCACTGTCTGCCTCCTCCCTTATGCTCCCCATTCCCCCTGTTGTCCTGTCTTCTTTCTCCTGCATTGCTTCCTTTCCTTGGTGGACCTTGATGAGATCTTTGATATTGTGTTGTATATATATGTGCGAAGGCAGTATGTTTCTTATTCTTTTACACTGCTGACTGCTACCCCATATACCTCTGCAAGTTTTCTTACAAGGGATTAAGAGAGAAAGGCCTGTGCCTGGCAGAGGGAGCAGTGAATGATGATCTAGCAAAGCAGTCTATCACAGACAGACGACACTGGCCCAGAAATCCTGCTTGAAAATTTGGTGTACATGAAACTGAGACAGAAATTGGAACTTTCGACCAAACGCTGTAGGTTAGAAGTTGTTTTAGCTGAACGTACTGGGCACATATTTGAACGCAAAAGGTAAGGTATTGTTTTGTTCCTGTAAGATCTGAGTGTTTCACACAGCACTCCAATATCCTCTCTTAAGTAGGGGAGGCAACCATAAAATGCAGAAGTTGGCAGATGCACAGGATGTGAGGTACTCTCAGTAGAGAATTTGTTCCTAATATATATTCTAAATCTAACTTTTCAGTTTAAAGCGGTTACTCCTTGTCCTGTCGCTCCAGGCCCTGATAAAGACTCCCTCCCCAGCTTTCCTACAGGTTGCCTTTCAGTACAGGAAGGCTCTCCCTGGTGTCGCAGTAAGCTCACCTGTTACCCAGGGGTCACAGTTATTTCCTGTGATGGGAATAACGACAAGGGTTAATCTACTGCAGGTGATTTCATACAATTATAGAAAAGCTTTTGTTGGAAAGCACCTTAGAGGTCTCCAGATCACCCCCGTACTTCAAGCAGGGCCATTTTTAAAGCCCTGTCATATTGCTCAGGGGCTTGTACAGTCAAATTTTGAATGACCCCAGCAAGAGACCCTACAGTCTCACTGTGTGCCTTTGCCAGTGCCTAGGCAGAGTGTGCTTCCCCTGCTGGTCCTGGTGAGATGAACTGATACAAGTTTTGAGAAAACAGAAGTTTATGCTACTGCATGAAGTACCCTTTGTAACATTTTTTTTTTTTTTTAACCTTTACCGTTTCATATCTGAAATTTGAAATTCATCAGGGAACTCAGCCTGGCACACAGTAAAACTGATGGCAGATACTTCACAATATTATTTGAATTTCACGTAAATAGAACAGTCTAGCAACTTACTTAGGAGAAGTAATACAATTTTAGAAATATTCAAAACCAAAGGCATTCCAAACTAAGTTTAAGTTCAGAGGAAATCCAAAGGAAAAACTAATTTTGAAACTAATAATCAGAGAACATAATCTTCTACAAACGATAGATTTTCCTCCTGCATTGGGTAATTCTGATCTGTCTTTAATGATCATCTCGACATGGCTTTGACACTGAGTATTTTGCTTTGCCACTGCATTAAGTCTTCTTCTCATGTGTGGTAAATGTCCTGCTCTCATGGGATGGGCCTAGGAGACATACGCACTGTGTCTCATGATGCTTGGATATCATCTTAAATCTGTGAGAAGAGGAAAGGTCTCACTGCTTCCTGAACAGGGCATTGGATGTCTGCAGTTGAGAACCCTCTGTCTAATCTAGAAACGTGAAGGAAGGAGTTTGCTGGATTGCAAGTGACAGTGAAGAAAGCCACAGATGACATATCGAACTGATTGAAATGTTATTTAGCTCAGGGCATGGCTAATGATGTGGAGCTGGAATAGTTTGACGATTGTAATTACACTCACTATCATTGTTATTTGTTTACAGGATGGTAATGCCTAAAGGTCCCGCTGGAGCCTGAAACAAGGTTGTGCTGGGTGCTGCACGTGCATATATCAGTGGCGATTTGAGAGCTAGTGATACAAACAGACAAAACAGAGATTGAAAGGAGAAACAGAGGGATAGAGATAAGAAGATCTCCCTGCAGGTCATTTAGGGTAACCAGCCATGAGTGCAGTGCATCCAGGTCTCCAGTGCTCTGCTGGCCCAGCCAGATGAATGGAAAACATTGCAGCTTTGGAAAAATAGTGTTTCTTCGAATTCTTTGGCCACAGTTTTGATGTTTTAGGACTGCTTTTTTTTTTTTTTCTTTTCCCCATTTGTGCTAGAAAAGGTGAACTTTTCAAATACCTATTCTGAATTAAAATATCGTTTTCATTGTTATGTTTCTGTTTTGTTGGCACTATTCATAATGACTTCTACCCTTCGGTGGAAGCAAAAGCTTATCATACCATAAAATTGGAAAGATCACAGAAAACTTCAGAGCTTTTGAAGAAAGGTGAGGAAAATCCATTCCCTGCTCTAGGCAGAGAGAGTGGCTGATTTCCAGAAAGGTAAATGGGCAGGATAAGGCCGCTTCATGTTCACTGATGGCCAGTTGTATGGACTGTGAAGATAATGGACTACCAGCACAAGAGACGGTGCCAATAATCTAATCCAATACGATCTATTTCAAGTGGTGGAGACCTGATACTCTATGACAATGTGAGGAAGACCTAACTGTCAGGCAAACTTTGAGATGATCATGTTCAGGATCTAAAACTGTTATGACAAGTGTCAACACAGGAAGGGTGAAACAAAGGCATGAATGTCATACAAGGACCGATAAATCTCAGGAAGGCTGGAAACCAAGGCAAATGGATGGAATAAGATGGTGCTTTGTGTTAGCAAGAAGCAGAGGATAGAGAAATTAAATGTTATGGGTCAGCAAAAGAGTGGTTTTGTGCAAATCACTGCTAAAGATAGACAGCCTTGCTAGCCTGCTCTTTGCTCTTAGCTCCAGTGTAATAGTGAATTATCTCTGTACAGTTATCAGACACGTAAACAATAATGGGAATTATGGGAGACTTTAACTCCCCAGCAAAAGATTGAAAGATAATTACCACTTATGTTCATACAGGTATACTATGTGATGGCTTTCTTCCCAAAAGTGAAAAAATACAAGACCGTTTTAGACTTGGCTCCTGTATGGGTTTAAATGTAGTAAAATTTGAATAAAGTGTGATCATGAGCTGACGTTTCTCATTTTACATTTCAAGACAGACAAAACCAGGTTTAGAATGAAGGTTCTGAGGCTTAGAAATGCAAACCTTGAAATCTAAGGAAATGAATAATTGAGTCTGACTAAGCAGCTCTGGGACTTGAGTGCAGAGAAGGCATAGTTAAAATTCAAAATTCAAAGAGGAAAAAAACGATGAGAAAAGGTATGTTTCAGAGGTTAAAAACTGCAGAAATAAAGTAAGAATGACCAAAAACCTCCTTCACATAGGAAATTAAACAATAATAGTAAGTGGTACTTAAGCCACAGAAACCAGAGGGAAGAAAGAGAACAAATTAGGACAGTTGCACACTTGAGGCAAAAATAGGTCAAAAGTTACTGATGTCTCAAATGCTGCAAATCTGATTTCCTGCATCTAACAGCAACAACAATGTGATGTTAAGGGCAGTGACAGGACTCCCATTGAAAAGGAGGGTAGGGCACTAGGCGCAACATCATCTGGGGTGAAATAAAAATCTATAGTGATTCAAGTGAAAAATGAAAAGCTGATATCTACCTAGCCTGTTAACAGCATTGGCACGCAGAACAACAAGTCAAGTAGGAAAAATGCATAACAATTGTGCAAATCGGGGATAGTCCCCAGAATGGGAGAGTAACAAATATACTTCTGTCCAGAAGAGGGTAAAGAGTCATCCAGACAAGTGTGGGCCTGTTAGTTTGACATCAACACCGTGCAAAGTTTTGTAGCAAGAACAGATAAGACCAGGGAAGGAGGGGGTAATGTGTAATTTACAAAATAATTTATCAGAGCTAAATTGTTTCCAGACAATTTAGTAGCTTTCCTTTGTAGGACCAGTTCTTCCCTACAGAGGGGATGAACTCCATCTATTTCACTTTCTGTGAGCTTCTGATACATTATCTACGGATTTGGGCTTTGGGGCTGCAAGAGAATAAAGGGAATTTGCAATTGTTCACACTGAAGAGGGAATTACCAGCAAAGGAGTGGTTACCTATGGTAATTCTCAGAGACAGTTCTGAAACTGCAGCTGCTAAGGAGGCAAAGACTCATGGAGAAATGTAGGCTGGAAGGGACCTCTGAAAACCCAACCTCCTATTCAGGGCAGAGCTGACTTCAAAGTTAGATATGTCCGGTATGGACACGGTGGCTGAAGATTAAAAATTACACAGGAGCTTTGAGATTTGCAGGTGACATAAGGTTGGGAAGTACTACCAAGCCTGACAGAAGGCTATCGCTTGTGATTGAAATGGTTCAGGTGAAGTGACATGTGATAATACAAAGCAGAGCCATTCTCAGAGATTCTCAAAAAAGGGTGATTTTTTGTCATGTTTGCTGTATGGTAGTCAGGAGTTTAAAACAAACAAACAAACAAAATGACAACAAAACCTCACGTTCATGCACTGTTAGCACAAGGAGAACTGAAAAATTAAGCGGTTATATAGTGTGTATGGCTATTCATTTTTTTTCCCCTCCAGTATGAATACACTGGACAAGGCAGCCCTGACACTCATTTGAGACATGAGGCACAGTTCTGCCACTTGTATTCACATTGAACTTAGGAGGAAGAGTTCACAAGACAGAAGGAACAAGTTGCCTATTGTCTGGAAGGGAATGAAAGGACATCATTCTGCCCAGCCAGAGGCCAGTTGAGAGAAGAATATGTTGTCTCTACGTAAATGAATTTCTTGAGTAAATATCAAGGAGAAATAGGAAATGTGTAAGTTGGGAGACACATCTGAAATGATGACTGCAGTTGGCTTATGAGCAAGTTTGGACGGGAAATTGGTAGAAACTTCCCATTTTAAGAATGAAGTGCACCATAGCTATGAAGTCAGCATTACCTAAACAGTAATGGCCAACTCAAATCCCCCACAAGAAAGCAGTGGACAAACCAGAACACTAACAAACATGTTGGGGTCTAGAGTCAAACAGATATACCTAACTTTACTATACCTAAACATCTGAGGGATTGCTTTTAGAGGCTGAGGGCTTGTACCCCATTTCCAATCACTTTCTCTGTGCCCCCTTCCCCAGAGAAGGAAGCTGCTTGGCTTCACTGCCCTCTGATTCAGCTGCCCGCTGAGGCTGCCCGCTCCTCAGCACCTGTAAGCAGCAGCACCTCCAAGTCTCCTCCTGCACCAGCAGCACATCAGCGTCTCTGGTTCCAGCAGCAGGACATCGGCGTCTCCCATTGCACCATGCAGACCTCCACGCCTCGAGTGCCACCAGCAGTACTCAATGCGAGCTGGACGCTCAGGGCACTTATGGCCACCCACCTTTGTGAGGTCAAAGGCTGACAGTGACTCTCTGCTGACCTCACACGGCTCTCGGGCGCCCCGATGGCAGAGGTTACGGCGGTAAGCTGACTGCCAGGAGAAAAGGCTGACATGAAGTGGCTGCTCCACCATGCCAGGAGCAAGGTCTGCTGGAATGGGGGTTCGGAGGGGAGCTCGGCCTTGGGCCTGGGAACTGTGCCTGGGAGCCAGGGACGTCCTTGGTGTGCAGCTGGACACCTGGGCCTGAGAAAGCAAGGTTTCTTTAGAGAGAATTGGAAGCATCGTCACCTAGTGGCTGTGTCAGGGGGACGAGAGAAATGCACAGCATCTCTTGGTTCCCTGAAGTGCACGTGTCCTATGCCCTTGGATGTCTCCATGATAGAAAAAGGGACTGATTTTTACCCAAAACAGAGCTCCTTTCTCTCGGGAGCTTCTCATGCTGCGTGTCCTCCTCTCTTTCTTGTATTTGGCTATGACTTTAGGCTTGTTCTTGCTACTCCTTAAGCAGACTGAAGCTTCCCCGGATCATCACATTAACTGATTTTCACTACCTCTACGTGCCTTTCCTCCACTTTAATCTAATTAATTAGTGCTATCCTCTTCACGCCTGCTACAGAGGTATCTTTCCTACCTGGTACAAGCTAGAAGAGCTTAGCAGCATCCACACGTCTCTTTCCTTTAGTCATCACAGTTACTTGCTCGAGGTAATTTGTGTTGAGCAGTAATCAACAGGAAGTGTCACCAAGCCAAGGCTGCATTTGCTTGTGTCTTATGGAATCCCTGCAGCTGTGTCCCCTCCCAGCTTCCTGTGTGCCCCAAGCATCCTCGCTTGCAGGGCAGTAGAAGATGCAGAAAAGTCCTGGCCTTAGTGGAAGCACTGCCCTGCAAGAGCTAAGACATCCCTCTTAGCAGCACGCTGTAGCCCCGAAATCCCAAAAAACGGCACATGCCAGCTACTGGGAAGGAAATGAACTCTGTCATTGTGATATACCCGCTCAAGGCCCTGCTCTTTGGCCCAGGTGTCTACGAGGCGGTTTTGGAAATGAATCCTGTTGTGTGACTCCGTTCTTTCTGGGTGCTACGTCCCCATAAAGCTTGCTTTTCAAGGCCCAGGAGGCTCTGCCGGGCACTGGCCTGGGTTCCCAGCCTGACCCACCTGCTGGGAATCAGGGAGGCTCGGTCGGTGTCTTGTGTTGGGTTTACGAGGACAGGTTCTGGTAGCGGGGGGCTGCAGGGGTGTCCTCTGTGAGGAGAATGCAGCAGCTGCCCCATGTTAGATAAGGGCCGGTTCCAGGAGGCTCCAGAGGGACCCGCTGCTGCCCAGAACTGAGACAAAAAGGATGATGTTTTGCGCCTGCGTGAGAGCCCACCTAAGAAAGGGAAAGAAACCTGCTGCACAGCAGCGTCTGGGTCAGGGAGGAGTGAGAAACCTCTCTGCAGCCCCCAAGGTGAGTGCAGCAGGAGGCAGGAGGTGCTCCAGGCTCACAGCAGCAGTTCCCCTGCGGCCTGGGGAGAGGCCCCTGGTGGAGCAGGCTGTCCCCCTGCAGCCCACGGGTCCCACACGGAGCAGATCTCCACGCTGCAGCCCGTGGAGGAGCCCCCGGTGGAGCAGGTGGATGTGGCCTGGAGGAGGCCGCGGCCTGTGGAGAGCCCCCGCAGGAGCAGGCCCGGCCTGGACTGGAACAGGCTCTGCTGAGCCTCTTTTGCCCGTGACGATCATAGTGGAGTGATCTCCCTGTCCTTCTCTCAGCCCTTGAGCGCTTTCCATCCTATTTTCTCCCCTTTCCGTTTGAGGAGGGGCAGGGATAGAGCGGTTGAGGTGGAGCTCAGCTGCCCAGCTGAGGAAAAACACCACACCTGCTGTTCTTCGACCCTCAGCAACCCCACAGCATCTTCCTGGAAGGGATCCCTTTCCTTCACGCCTGACAGGCGCCGCCTCCAGAGGCTTGTGCCCCGTTTCCGATCGCTTTCTCAGTGCCCCCTTCCCCAGAGAAGGATCCCAGCTGCTTGGCTTCCCTGCCCTCCGATTCCAGGCTCCCGGAGCTGTTATCCCAGCATCGCAGCAGCCAGGTGACAATGTGCTCGCCTGCATGACAGCTGAAATCTTGTCCCATGTCTCGCAGCTCGCCCAGGGATGGGGATCACCTGCCTACTGCTGCTTTTCTCTCTTTTCTATTTTATAACAGCCTCCTCTTCCCTTCGATGGCCCTACATTGGGGTCGCCTGCCTCGCCTTCCTATTGCTCCTTCCCCTTCTTCTGAGGACTTTCTTCCCTGCCTAAACGAGATGACTTCTGCATTCATTCCTTCATCTTGTGTGTATTGGCGACTGATACGGCAACGGGGTAGTCCCCGGAGCCAGCTGTAGGGCCTGTCCCAGGGTTGGAGTGGCTGCAGGGAACATCACAAGGGTTGGAGGGGCTGCAGGTAACTTCACAGGGGTTGCAGGGGCTGCAGGTAAAATCATAGGGGTTGCAGGGGCTGCAGGTAAAATCACAGGGATTGCAGGGGCTGCAGGTAAAATCACAGGGGTTGCAGGGGCCGCAGGGTGCGTCACAGGTTTGCATCAGATCAAGACGCATTTCCCTAGAACCACACATTTCCTCCTGAAGGTGCTGAATAGTATTGAATGGTCTTCAAATGCATAGAGCAGACCCAGCAAACGTACAGCTGGTGCTCGGAAGTAGTTAACTTTTATTTTGTTGTTGTTAATTTTGTATCATGACAACAGATGCAAATATGTATCTTGAGTTGAGGGCAAAGGTGACCTTGGATCTGAAGCACACAGGCGTTCACTAATGTCCCCCCCACCCTGAGTGAATCCAGAACGACTCGGAAGGAAAACTAAAGCACAAAGCAGTGCGTTGTGATAAAGAGAGTTTAATAGGGTAGAAAAGGAAGAGAACCTAAAAAAATGCCATCCTGTACAACACAGTCAATAAAGTAAATTTAATGAAATAAAAATGAAACCAATTTTTCCCATTCTAATGAATTCCTATCCCCATCGTGACTTCCCATCCCACTGATCATTTCCTATCCCAACAACCTCCCGTGTCTGATCCCAAGGCTGAATTCCCAACTCCCATCACCCTCCCATCCACCCAGCCGTCCACCCATTTTCTCCCGTCCGTGCTGGCCATGCCCACATCCATGCACGGACTGAGCATGGGCAGCGGGAGCGGGCTGCATGAAATCCCCTCGGCATCCCAGTGCAAGAACAGCTGCAGGCAGAGGCCTTGCTGAGTGAACACCTACACTAGAGGAATTTAATAAGGAAGGCACTAAATAAGAGAAATGACCCGAACGAAGAAATAAGTTTGGGACCTCAGCCATTTGGTGTCCCAACAAGCAGTTCCCATGCCCAACCTTTCCCACCCCAGCTATTGCCAACATCCCAACAGCTTCCCACTGCAACGTTCATTCGTGACCCGCGCATTTCCCATTGCCCCAGTTGCCCATCCCTGAAAGTGGCAAACACTGCCCAGCTCCAGCACTGGAGAAGGGAGAGGGCAAGCGAGGGGGGCAAGGGCTGAGGAGCGTGGCTGAAGCTGGAGCAGGCGCCTGCAGAGGTCTCTGTGCCTGCATGCTGAGCGGGCCCGGGTGCTGCGGGGGCCGTCGAGGAGCGCAGGGTCACGGGTAGCCGTAATACTTGGCTATGGCGTGGTCCTTCTGCCGCTGCACGAAGAATTGCACGGGGCCGATCTTCATCTGGTGGGCCGCCCGCTGCCGCTCCTCCTGGGCCAGCTTCTTCAGGCGCTCCCGCTCGGGACGCTGCTGCGGCGTGATGGGCACCGACGCCTCCTGCTCCTCCAGCGGCGTGGGCGCCGCGTCGCCGCCCGCCCAGGGCCCCACGCAGGGCACGTAGTCCACGCGGGGCTGCGCCGGACGCTGCAGCGTGCGTGGCTGCGTGGGCAGAGGCTCCCGCTGCGCTTGGCCCCCCGTGGCTGGCAGGCACGGCGCTCTGGGCGCCTGCTGCACGGGAGCTCTCCACGCTCGCGCCGTGCTGCCTGGTGGTGCCGGCACCGCCTGGGCCTTGTCGCCAGCTGGGGGCCGGGGGGCAGCGGGCACAGCGCTGGAGCCTGGCACCGTCGGCGGGGCCCTGGGCATGCTGCTGGGGCCGCTGGAGGTGGGCTGCAGCTGCACACAGGGCGGCTGGCGCACTGGCCCCAGCGCCTTCGCCCTGGCCCCCAGCGGCTGCAAAGTCTCGCTGGGGGTCTTTGTCCCCGGGTGCTGGCGCTGCAGCGTCTTGTCCCCGATGCCTTGGGGACGGAGCCTGTCCTGGGCCCGCACGGCACGGGCACGGGCACGGGGCTTAATGGGGGGGGGCTCCAGCAGCAGCAGCGCTCTCCGGGGAGGCGGTGCCGCTGCTCCTTGCCCCCCAGCAGCCCCCGGGCTTCGGGCTCTCTTGCTGGGCGCCCTGGTGCTGTCGCTCGCCGGCTGCTGCCTGCCGCCGCCCGCTTGGCTGCTGCTGCCAGCCACCGCGCTGTGGCCACCCGTCTTCCCCTGGCACAGCGTCTTGGGGCCTTGGCCACCCTGGCCCAGCAGCGTCGTCTTCTCCTTGCCGGGGGTTTTCTCCGTCGCCGGCCTCCTGTGCTGGGAGCTCTGCGCTGTGCTGGGGGTGCTGGTGGGCGCGGGGCGCTTGGCCCCCCACTTGGTGCCGGTGGGCGCAGGGGCAGGCGGGGGGCTCTTGAGGGGACTCAGAGGGGGATTGGGCAGGGGCCTCCTAAGGGCTCTAATAAATTCAGGGCCGGGGGGGCTCTTGAGGGGACCCAGAGGGGGATTGGGCAGGGGTCTCCTAAGGGCTCTAATAAATTCAGGGTCGGGGGGGCTCTTGAGGGGACTCAGGCGAGGCTTGGGCAGGGGTCTCCTAAGGGAATTAAGGAATTCAGGGTCGGGGGGTCTCTTGAGGGGACGCGAGGGAGGGTTGGGCAGGGGTCTGCTAAGGGCAGTGAGGAATTCAGGGTGGGGGGGCCTTTTGGGGAGAGTGAAGGGAGGGTTGGGCAGGGGTCTCCTGAGGGCACTGAGCTGGGGACTGGCTGCAGGCTTGAGGGGGGAGCTCGCTGCCGGCACAGCAGGGGGCTGCACCGCCCGCCCACCCTGCACCTTCTCGGGGTGCACCCCAGGGGTTGAGGGTACCTCACCCAGCGCTCTGGTGGCTGCCAGTCCCTGTGTGCTCGGCTCCTCCATGTCCTCGCAGAGGTCGGGCAGCTCAGACAGGAAGCGGCTGAGCACAGGACTGCTGGGGACACCGGGGAAGGCGTCCTGGGGCTCCACGGCATCGAGCCAGCTGAGCAGCTCCTCCAAGCCGGAGATGTCCAGGTCGGCCGGGAGCTGGTCCTGCAGGTGCTGCAGCTGCTGGCTGTCCCCTGCCAGGTGGGGAAAGGCCTCGGCGAAGGCATCGGGGCCCAGCTCAAGCAGCTCCAGGGGCTCCTCAGGCACCTCTGCAACTGTCGCCGCTGAGGAAAAAGCAAGCAAATCCCCCAGGATGGGCGATGCCAGCTTTCCCATGGCTCCTGGGTGTGGGGCGCCCAGCGGCCGGCTGCGCCAGCCCCAAACTCACCGTCGGGCGTCACCGTCCGGGTGCTGGCGGTCGTTGGAGCCTGGGCAGGCTCGGGGGGAGTGGGGCCGGGCAGCGGGGGCCCCTGGTCCTCGCTGAGCCCCACGGCGTGGTCGCAGGGCTCCGGCAGCTGCCCCCGGCTGCTGGTCAGGGTGCGGGGCGCGGGGAGCGCCTGCCCCCGCAGCGGAGGCCCCGGGACGAGGAGGGGTGGGGGGCCGGGGTGGGCAGGGGCCTGCAGCAGGCAGGTGCCTGCGGGGTGCAGGAGCTCCCCATGGAGCACGGCCCCGGGCCCCAGCCAGAGGGGATCCTGGGGCAGCACCGTCCCCGTCCCCACGGGCTGTCCCCACTGGTAGACGGGGGCCCAGGGAGGAGCGGTGTGGGGGAGCTGCCCCACAGCAGGGAGCTGCCCCACGGCGGGGAGCTGCCCAAGCTGCAGGTGGTGCCCCTCGGGTGGGAGGTGCCCCCCAGGTGCCAGCTGCACCCCGGCGGGGAGCTGCAGCACCTGCCCCTGGACCCCCGGCACCACGTGCCAGACGGTGGCCTGGGGCAGCGCGTAGGGGAGGGTGGGTACCTGGGGGGGCTGCAAGGGCAGCGCCATCGCTCCGGGGAGGGAGGGCAGCAGCCACGCAGCCACCGTTGGCGGCACGGCTGGGACGACGAAGGGGGAGTTTTGCGTCTGCGGAAGCCGCGGAAGCCGTCTGGGGAAACCCTCTGTGGGAAAAAGGGCGCTGGGGTGAGATCTGGGGCGCTGGGCTCGCCAGCAGGGCCGCAGCCCCGGGAGGAGCGGGAGCCGGCTGCTGTATCTGCCATGGTGGCTGGAGAGTGGGGCGGTCGGTTGGGGAACGCGGGCAACGGTGGTTCCGTCCCAACGGCTGACCAGCCCCTCACCGCCATCTTGGTGAGGACTGCAGGTTTTGGACCCAAGCAGGCTTCCCGTCGCAAGACTTTTCCATCCCCATCAGGCTTTCCCTCCCACGCATCATTTGCCATGCCCAGGACGGTTTCACACCAACACTTCCCCGTCCCAAGCATTTCCCGTCCCAGTACCAGCTTTTCATCCTAACGGTCATTTCCCATCCTTACAATTTCACATGATAACAGATTCCCATACGAGATATTTCCCATCGACACGAAGCCTTTCTTAATCCAAAGAGATCTCATCCCAAAGAATTCCCATCTCTCTGATTACTTTTCCAAGTACTTCCTTCCCCAGTGAATGTTACCCGCCCCATTAAAGACTTCCCATCCCAATACTTCCCCATCCCCGGAGTGATTTCCCATCCCGACGCTTTTGCTCCCCAATGATTTCAAACCCAGGGAAGATTTCCCATCTCTTTGATTTCCTAGCCCAATGGCTTTCCACCCCAAGGAAGTCTTCCCATCCCAGCAATGATTTCTCGGCCCACTCATCATTTCCCATCCCAATCATTTCCCATTTTCACCATCCAACAGACAGCTTAGCCAGCCCACAGCTGTAGAGAGATCACAACAGGGATTTGGACGATTCTGTTAGATGCAAGGTCACGGAGACTTGGTGTGCTACCGATTGCTCTTTATTACAGATCAACACAGATCGCCAGTACCAAGGGCGCTGGGATGAATCTGCTGAATATGCAGATACAAGGCTCTTACATTTCTTACCAGGAAATAAACAGATATGGGCATTTCTCTCTACCCACCTTAGTAAAAAGATAGGAAGGGTAGAGCAGTAATTAAGAGGAGCATGCTCAGCCACCGGCACGGAGGCTGCCCGCTCCTCAGCACCTGTAAGCAGCAGCACCTTCAGGTCTCCTCCTGCACCAGCAGCACATCAGCGTCTCTTGTTCCAGCAGCAGGACATCGGCGTCTCCCATTGCACCATGCAGACCTCCACGCCTCGAGTGCCACCAGCAGTACTCAATGCGAGCTGGACGCTCAGGGCACTTATGGCCACCCACCTTTGTGAGGTCAAAGGCTGACAGTGACTCTCTGCTGACCTCACACGGCTCTCGGGCGCCCCGATGGCAGAGGTTACGGCGGTAAGCTGACTGCCAGGAGGAAAGGCTGACATGAAGTGGCTGCTCCACAATGCCAGGAGCAAGGTCTGCTGGAATGGGGGTTCGGAGGGGAGCTCGGCCTTCGGCCTGGGAACTGTGCCTGGGAGCCAGGGACGTCCTTGGTGTGCAGCTGGACACCTGGGCCTGAGAAAGCAAGGTTTCTTTAGAGAGAATTGGAAGCATCGTCGCCTAGTGGCTGTGTCAGGGGGACGAGAGAAATGCACAGCATCTCTTGGTTCCCTGAAGTGCACGTGTCCTACGCCCTTGGATGTCTCCATGATAGAAAAAGGGACTGATTTTTACCCAAAACAGAGCTCCTTTCTTTCGGGAGCTTCTCATGCTGCGTGTCCTCCTCTCTTTCTTGTATTTGGCTATGACTTTAGGCTTGTTCTTGCTACTCCTTAAGCAGACTGAAGCTTCCTGGGAACATCACGTTAACTGATTTTCACTACCTCTACGTGCCTTTCCTCCACTTCTCATCTAATTAATTAGTGCTATCCTCTTCACGCCTGCTACAGAGGTATCTTTCCTACCTGGTACAAGCTAGAAGAGCTTAGCAGCATCCATACGTCTCTTTCCTTTAGTCATCACAGTTACTTGCTCGAGGTAATTTGTGTTGAGCAGTAATCAACAGAAAGTGTCACCAAGCCAAGGCTGCATTTGCTTGTGTCTTATGGAATCCCTGCAGCTGTGTCCCCTCCCAGCTTCCTGTGTGCCCCAAGCATCCTCGCTTGCAGGGCAGTAGAAGATGCAGAAAAGTCCTGGCCTTAGTGGAAGCACTGCCCTGCAAGAGCTAAGACATCCCTCTTAGCAGCACGCTGTAGCCCCGAAATCCCAAAAAACGGCACATGCCAGCTACTGGGAAGGAAATGAACTCTGTCATTGTGATATACCCGCTCAAGGCCCTGCTCTTTGGCCCAGGTGTCTACGAGGCGGTTTTGGAAATGAATCCTGTTGTGTGACTCCGTTCTTTCTGGGTGCTCCGTGCCCATAAAGCTTGCTTTTCAAGGCCCAGGAGGGTCTGCCGGGCACTGGCCTGGGTTCCCAGCCTGACCCACCTGCTGGGAATCAGGGAGGCTCGGTCGGTGTCTTGTGTTGGGTTTACGAGGACAGGTTCTGGTAGCGGGGGGCTGCAGGGGTGTCCTCTGTGAGGAGAATGCAGCAGCTGCCCCATGTTAGATAAGGGCCGGTTCCAGGAGGCTCCAGAGGGACCCGCTGCTGCCCAGAACTGAGACAAAAAGGATGATGTTTTGCGCCTGCGTGAGAGCCCACCTAAGAAAGGGAAAGAAACCTGCTGCACAGCAGCGTCTGGGTCAGGGAGGAGTGAGAAACCTCTCTGCAGCCCCCAAGGTGAGTGCAGCAGGAGGCAGGAGGTGCTCCAGGCTCACAGCAGCAGTTCCCCTGCGGCCTGGGGAGAGGCCCCTGGTGGAGCAGGCTGTCCCCCTGCAGCCCACGGGTCCCACACGGAGCAGATCTCCACGCTGCAGCCCGTGGAGGAGCCCCCGGTGGAGCAGGTGGATGTGGCCTGGAGGAGGCCGCGGCCTGTGGAGAGCCCCCGCAGGAGCAGGCCCGGCCTGGACTGGAACAGGCTCTGCTGAGCCTCTTTTGCCCGTGACGATCATAGTGGAGTGATCTCCCTGTCCTTCTCTCAGCCCTTGAGCGCTTTCCATCCTATTTTCTCCCCTTTCCGTTTGAGGAGGGGCAGGGAGAGAGCGGTTGAGGTGGAGCTCAGCTGCCCAGCTGAGGAAAAACACCACGTCTCTCCCTTGCCGCTGCTGCAGCACGGTGGGAGCAGCCAACACCTGCTGTTCTTCGACCCTCAGCAACCCCACAGCATCTTCCTGGAAGGGATCCCTTTCCTTCACGCCTGACGGGCGCCGCCTCCAGAGGCTTGTGCCCCGTTTCCGATCGCTTTCTCAGTGCCCCCTTCCCCAGAGAAGGATCCCAGCTGCTTGGCTTCCCTGCCCTCCGATTCCAGGCTCCCGGAGCTGTTATCCCAGCATCGCAGCAGCCAGGTGACAATGTGCTCGCCTGCATGACAGCTGAAATCTTGTCCCATGTCTCGCAGCTCGCCCAGGGATGGGGATCACCTGCCTACTGCTGCTTTTCTCTCTTTTCTATTTTATAACAGCCTCCTCTTCCCTTCGATGGCCCTACATTGGGGTCGCCTGCCTCGCCTTCCTATTGCTCCTTCCCCTTCTTCTGAGGACTTTCTTCCCTGCCTAAACGAGATGACTTCTGCATTCATTCCTTCATCTTGTGTGTATTGGCGACTGATACGGCAACGGGGTAGTCCCCGGAGCCAGCTGTAGGGCCTGTCCCAGGGTTGGAGTGGCTGCAGGGAACATCACAGGGGTTGCAGGGGCTGCTGGTAACTTCACAGGGGTTGCAGGGGCTGCAGGTAAAATCATAGGGGTTGCAGGGGCTGCAGGTAAAATCACAGGGATTGCAGGGGCTGCAGGTAAAATCACAGGGGTTGCAGGGGCCGCAGGGTGCGTCACAGGTTTGCATCAGATCAAGACGCATTTCCCTAGAACCACACATTTCTTCCTGAAGGTGCTGAATAGTATTGAATGGTCTTCAAATGCATAGAGCAGACCCAGCAAACGTACAGCTGGTGCTCGGAAGTAGTTAACTTTTATTTTGTTGTTGTTAATTTTGTATCATGACAACAGATGCAAATATGTATCTTGAGTTGAGGGCAAAGGTGACCTTGGATCTGAAGCACACAGGCGTTCACTAATGTCCCCCCCACCCTGAGTGAATCCAGAACGACTCGGAAGGAAAACTAAAGTACAAAGCAGTGCGTTGTGATAAAGAGAGTTTAATAGGGTAGAAAAGGAAGAGAACCTAAAAAAATGCCATCCTGTACAACACAGTCAATAAAGTAAATTTAATGAAATAAAAATGAAACCAATTTTTCCCATTCTAATGAATTCCTATCCCCATCGTGACTTCCCATCCCACTGATCATTTCCTATCCCAACAACCTCCCGTGTCTGATCCCAAGGCTGAATTCCCAACTCCCATCACCCTCCCATCCACCCAGCCGTCCACCCATTTTCTCCCGTCCGTGCTGGCCATGCCCACATCCATGCACGGACTGAGCATGGGCAGCGGGAGCGGGCTGCATGAAATCCCCTCGGCATCCCAGTGCAAGAACAGCTGCAGGCAGAGGCCTTGCTGAGTGAACACCTACACTAGAGGAATTTAATAAGGAAGGCACTAAATAAGAGAAATGACCCGAACGAAGAAATAAGTTTGGGACCTCAGCCATTTGGTGTCCCAACAAGCAGTTCCCATGCCCAACCTTTCCCACCCCAGCTATTGCCAACATCCCAACAGCTTCCCACTGCAACGTTCATTCGTGACCCGCGCATTTCCCATTGCCCCAGTTGCCCATCCCTGAAAGTGGCAAACACTGCCCAGCTCCAGCACTGGAGAAGGGAGAGGGCAAGCGAGGGGGGCAAGGGCTGAGGAGCGTGGCTGAAGCTGGAGCAGGCGCCTGCAGAGGTCTCTGTGCCTGCATGCTGAGCGGGCCCGGGTGCTGCGGGGGCCGTCGAGGAGCGCAGGGTCACAGGTAGCCGTAATACTTGGCTATGGCGTGGTCCTTCTGCCGCTGCACGAAGAATTGCACGGGGCCGATCTTCATCTGGTGGGCCGCCCGCTGCCGCTCCTCCTGGGCCAGCTTCTTCAGGCGCTCCCGCTCGGGACGCTGCTGCGGCGTGATGGGCACCGACGCCTCCTGCTCCTCCAGCGGCGTGGGCGCCGCGTCGCCGCCCGCCCAGGGCCCCACGCAGGGCACGTAGTCCACGCGGGGCTGCGCCGGACGCTGCAGCGTGCGTGGCTGCGTGGGCAGAGGCTCCCGCTGCGCTTGGCCCCCCGCGGCTGGCAGGCACGGCGCTCTGGGCGCCTGCTGCACGGGAGCTCTCCACGCTCGCGCCGTGCTGCCTGGTGGTGCCGGCACCGCCTGGGCCTTGTCACCAGCTGGGGGCCGGGGGGCAGCGGGCACAGCGCTGGAGCCTGGCACCGTCGGCGGGGCCCTGGGCATGCTGCTGGGGCTGCTGGAGGTGGGCTGCAGCTGCACACAGGGCGGCTGGCGCACTGGCCCCAGCGCCTTCGCCCTGGCCCCCAGCGGCTGCAAAGTCTCGCTGGGGGTCTTTGTCCCCGGGTGCTGGCGCTGCAGCGTCTTGTCCCCGATGCCTTGGGGACGGAGCCTGTCCTGGGCCCGCACGGCACGGGCACGGGCACGGGGCTCAATGGGGGGGGGCTCCAGCAGCAGCAGCGCTCTCCGGGGAGGCGGTGCCGCTGCTCCTTGCCCCCCAGCAGCCCCCGGGCTTCGGGCTCTCTTGCTGGGCGCCCTGGTGCTGTCGCTCGCCGGCTGCTGCCTGCCGCCGCCCGCTTGGCTGCTGCTGCCAGCCACCGCGCTGTGGCCACCCGTCTTCCCCTGGCACAGCGTCTTGGGGCCTTGGCCACCCTGGCCCAGCAGCGTCGTCTTCTCCTTGCCGGGGGTTTTCTCCGTCGCCGGCCTCCTGTGCTGGGAGCTCTGCGCTGTGCTGGGGGTGCTGGTGGGCGCGGGGCGCTTGGCCCCCCACTTGGTGCCGGTGGGCGCAGGGGCAGGCGGGGGGCTCTTGAGGGGACTCAGAGGGGGATTGTGCAGGGGCCTCCTAAGGGCTCTAATAAATTCAGGGCCGGGGGGGCTCTTGAGGGGACTCAGGCGAGGCTTGGGCAGGGGTCTCCTAAGGGAATTAAGGAATTCAGGGTCGGGGGGTCTCTTGAGGGGACGCGAGGGAGGGTTGGGCAGGGGTCTGCTAAGGGCAGTGAGGAATTCAGGGTGGGGGGGCCTTTTGGGGAGAGTGAAGGGAGGGTTGGGCAGGGGTCTCCTGAGGGCACTGAGCTGGGGACTGGCTGCAGGCTTGAGGGGGGAGCTCGCTGCCGGCACAGCAGGGGGCTGCACCGCCCGCCCACCCTGCACCTTCTCGGGGTGCACCCCAGGGGTTGAGGGTACCTCACCCAGCGCTCTGGTGGCTGCCAGTCCCTGTGTGCTCGGCTCCTCCATGTCCTCGCAGAGGTCGGGCAGCTCAGACAGGAAGCGGCTGAGCACAGGACTGCTGGGGACACCGGGGAAGGCGTCCTGGGGCTCCACGGCATCGAGCCAGCTGAGCAGCTCCTCCAAGCCGGAGATGTCCAGGTCGGCCGGGAGCTGGTCCTGCAGGTGCTGCAGCTGCTGGCTGTCCCCTGCCAGGTGGGGAAAGGCCTCGGCGAAGGCATCGGGGCCCAGCTCAAGCAGCTCCAGGGGCTCCTCAGGCACCTCTGCAACTGTCGCCGCTGAGGAAAAAGCAAGCAAATCCCCCAGGATGGGCGATGCCAGCTTTCCCATGGCTCCTGGGTGTGGGGCGCCCAGCGGCCGGCTGCGCCAGCCCCAAACTCACCGTCGGGCGTCACCGTCCGGGTGCTGGCGGTCGTTGGAGCCTGGGCAGGCTCGGGGGGAGTGGGGCCGGGCAGCGGGGGCCCCTGGTCCTCGCTGAGCCCCACGGCGTGGTCGCAGGGCTCCGGCAGCTGCCCCCGGCTGCTGGTCAGGGTGCGGGGCGCGGGGAGCGCCTGCCCCCGCAGCGGAGGCCCCGGGACGAGGAGGGGTGGGGGGCCGGGGTGGGCAGGGGCCTGCAGCAGGCAGGTGCCTGCGGGGTGCAGGAGCTCCCCATGGAGCACGGCCCCGGGCCCCAGCCAGAGGGGATCCTGGGGCAGCACCGTCCCCGTCCCCACGGGCTGTCCCCACTGGTAGACGGGGGCCCAGGGAGGAGCGGTGTGGGGGAGCTGCCCCACAGCAGGGAGCTGCCCCACGGCGGGGAGCTGCCCAAGCTGCAGGTGGTGCCCCTCGGGTGGGAGGTGCCCCCCAGGTGCCAGCTGCACCCCGGCGGGGAGCTGCAGCACCTGCCCCTGGACCCCCGGCACCACGTGCCAGACGGTGGCCTGGGGCAGCGCGTAGGGGAGGGTGGGTACCTGGGGGGGCTGCAAGGGCAGCGCCATCGCTCCGGGGAGGGAGGGCAGCAGCCACGCAGCCACCGTTGGCGGCACGGCTGGGACGACGAAGGGGGAGTTTTGCGTCTGCGGAAGCCGCGGAAGCCGTCTGGGGAAACCCTCTGTGGGAAAAAGGGCGCTGGGGTGAGATCTGGGGCGCTGGGCTCGCCAGCAGGGCCGCAGCCCCGGGAGGAGCGGGAGCCGGCTGCTGTACCTGCCATGGTGGCTGGAGAGTGGGGCGGTCGGTTGGGGAACGCGGGCAACGGCGGTTCCGTCCCAACGGCTGACCAGCCCCTCACCGCCATCTTGGTGAGGACTGCAGGTTTTGGACCCAAGCAGGCTTCCCGTCGCAAGACTTTTCCATCCCCATCAGGCTTTCCCTCCCACGCATCATTTGCCATGCCCAGGACGGTTTCACACCAACACTTCCCCGTCCCAAGCATTTCCCGTCCCAGTACCAGCTTTTCATCCTAACGGTCATTTCCCATCCTTACAATTTCACATGATAACAGATTCCCATACGAGATATTTCCCATCGACACGAAGCCTTTCTTAATCCAAAGAGATCTCATCCCAAAGAATTCCCATCTCTCTGATTACTTTTCCAAGTACTTCCTTCCCCAGTGAATGTTACCCGCCCCATTAAAGACTTCCCATCCCAATACTTCCCCATCCCCGGAGTGATTTCCCATCCCGACGCTTTTGCTCCCCAATGATTTCAAACCCAGGGAAGATTTCCCATCTCTTTGATTTCCTAGCCCAATGGCTTTCCACCCCAAGGAAGTCTTCCCATCCCAGCAATGATTTCTCGGCCCACTCATCATTTCCCATCCCAATCATTTCCCATTTTCACCATCCAACAGACAGCTTAGCCAGCCCACAGCTGTAGAGAGATCACAACAGGGATTTGGACGATTCTGTTAGATGCAAGGTCACGGAGACTTGGTGTGCTACCGATTGCTCTTTATTACAGATCAACACAGATCGCCAGTACCAAGGGCGCTGGGATGAATCTGCTGAATATGCAGATACAAGGCTCTTACATTTCTTACCAGGAAATAAACAGATATGGGCATTTCTCTCTACCCACCTTAGTAAAAAGATAGGAAGGGTAGAGCAGTAATTAAGAGGAGCATGCTCAGCCACCGGCACGGAGGCTGCCCGCTCCTCAGCACCTGTAAGCAGCAGCACCTTCAGGTCTCCTCCTGCACCAGCAGCACATCAGCGTCTCTTGTTCCAGCAGCAGGACATCGGCGTCTCCCATTGCACCATGCAGACCTCCACGCCTCGAGTGCCACCAGCAGTACTCAATGCGAGCTGGACGCTCAGGGCACTTATGGCCACCCACCTTTGTGAGGTCAAAGGCTGACAGTGACTCTCTGCTGACCTCACACGGCTCTCGGGCGCCCCGATGGCAGAGGTTACGGCGGTAAGCTGACTGCCAGGAGGAAAGGCTGACATGAAGTGGCTGCTCCACAATGCCAGGAGCAAGGTCTGCTGGAATGGGGGTTCGGAGGGGAGCTCGGCCTTGGGCCTGGGAACTGTGCCTGGGAGCCAGGGACGTCCTTGGTGTGCAGCTGGACACCTGGGCCTGAGAAAGCAAGGTTTCTTTAGAGAGAATTGGAAGCATCGTCACCTAGTGGCTGTGTCAGGGGGACGAGAGAAATGCACAGCATCTCTTGGTTCCCTGAAGTGCACGTGTCCTACGCCCTTGGATGTCTCCATGATAGAAAAAGGGACTGATTTTTACCCAAAACAGAGCTCCTTTCTTTCGGGAGCTTCTCATGCTGCGTGTCCTCCTCTCTTTCTTGTATTTGGCTATGACTTTAGGCTTGTTCTTGCTACTCCTTAAGCAGACTGAAGCTTCCTGGGAACATCACGTTAACTGATTTTCACTACCTCTACGTGCCTTTCCTCCACTTCTCATCTAATTAATTAGTGCTATCCTCTTCACGCCTGCTACAGAGGTGTCTTTCCTACCTGGTAAAAGCTAGAAGAGCTTAGCAGCATCCATACGTCTCTTTCCTTTAGTCGTCACAGTTACTTGCTCGAGGTAATTTGTGTTGAGCAGTAATCAACAGGAAGTGTCACCAAGCCAAGGCTGCATTTGCTTGTGTCTTATGGAATCCCTGCAGCTGTGTCCCCTCCCAGCTTCCTGTGTGCCCCAAGCATCCTCGCTTGCAGGGCAGTAGAAGATGCAGAAAAGTCCTGGCCTTAGTGGAAGCACTGCCCTGCAAGAGCTAAGACATCCCTCTTAGCAGCACGCTGTAGCCCCGAAATCCCAAAAAACGGCACATGCCAGCTACTGGGAAGGAAATGAACTCTGTCATTGTGATATACCCGCTCAAGGCCCTGCTCTTTGGCCCAGGTGTCTACGAGGCGGTTTTGGAAATGAATCCTTTTGTGTGACTCCGTTCTTTCTGGGTGCTCCGTGCCCATAAAGCTTGCTTTTCAAGGCCCAGGAGGGTCTGCCGGGCACTGGCCTGGGTTCCCAGCCTGACCCACCTGCTGGGAATCAGGGAGGCTCGGTCGGTGTCTTGTGTTGGGTTTACGAGGACAGGTTCTGGTAGCGGGGGGCTGCAGGGGTGTCCTCTGTGAGGAGAATGCAGCAGCTGCCCCATGTTAGATAAGGGCCGGTTCCAGGAGGCTCCAGAGGGACCCGCTGCTGCCCAGAACTGAGACAAAAAGGATGATGTTTTGCGCCTGCGTGAGAGCCCACCTAAGAAAGGGAAAGAAACCTGCTGCACAGCAGCGTCTGGGTCAGGGAGGAGTGAGAAACCTCTCTGCAGCCCCCAAGGTGAGTGCAGCAGGAGGCAGGAGGTGCTCCAGGCTCACAGCAGCAGTTCCCCTGCGGCCTGGGGAGAGGCCCCTGGTGGAGCAGGCTGTCCCCCTGCAGCCCACGGGTCCCACACGGAGCAGATCTCCACGCTGCAGCCCGTGGAGGAGCCCCCGGTGGAGCAGGTGGATGTGGCCTGGAGGAGGCCGCGGCCTGTGGAGAGCCCCCGCAGGAGCAGGCCCGGCCTGGACTGGAACAGGCTCTGCTGAGCCTCTTTTGCCCGTGACGATCATAGTGGAGTGATCTCCCTGTCCTTCTCTCAGCCCTTGAGCGCTTTCCATCCTATTTTCTCCCCTTTCCGTTTGAGGAGGGGCAGGGAGAGAGCGGTTGAGGTGGAGCTCAGCTGCCCAGCTGAGGAAAAACACCACGTCTCTCCCTTGCCGCTGCTGCAGCACGGTGGGAGCAGCCAACACCTGCTGTTCTTCGACCCTCAGCAACCCCACAGCATCTTCCTGGAAGGGATCCCTTTCCTTCACGCCTGACGGGCGCCGCCTCCAGAGGCTTGTGCCCCGTTTCCGATCGCTTTCTCAGTGCCCCCTTCCCCAGAGAAGGATCCCAGCTGCTTGGCTTCCCTGCCCTCCGATTCCAGGCTCCCGGAGCTGTTATCCCAGCATCGCAGCAGCCAGGTGACAATGTGCTCGCCTGCATGACAGCTGACATCTTGTCCCATGTCTCGCAGCTCGCCCAGGGATGGGGATCACCTGCTTACTGCTGCTTTTCTCTCTTTTCTATTTTATAACAGCCTCCTCTTCCCTGGGATGGCCCTACATTGGGGTCGCCTGCCTCACCTTCCTCTTGCTCCTTCCCCTTCTTCGGAGGACTTTCTTCCCTGCCTAAACGAGATGACTTCTGCATCCATTCCTTCATCTTGTGTGTGTATTGGCGACTGATACGGCAACGGGGTAGTCCCCGGAGCCAGCTGTAGGGCCTGTCACAGGGTTGGAGTGGCTGCAGGTAAAATCACAGGGCTTGGAGGGGCTGCAGGTAAAATCACAGGGGTTGCAGGGGCTGCAGGGTGCGTCGCAGGTTTGCATCAGATCAAGATGCATTTCCCTAGAACCACACATTTCCTCCTGAAGGTGCTGAATAGTATTGAATGGTCTTCAAAATGCATAGAGCAGACCCAGCAAACGTACAGCTGGTGCTCGGAAGTAGTTAACTTTTATTTTGTTGTTGTTAATTTTGTATCATGACAACAGATGCAAATATGTATCTTGAGTTGAGGGCAAAGGTGACCTTGGATCTGAAGCACACAGGCATTCACTAATGTCCCCCCATCCTGAGTGAATCCAGAACGACTCGGAAGGAAAAATGAAGTACAAAGGAGTGCATTGTGATAAAGAGAGTTTAATAGAGTAGAAAAGGAAGCGAACCTAAAAAAATGCCATCCTGTACAACACAGTCAATAAAGTAAATTTAATAAATAAAATTAATAAATATAATAAATAAAATAAATAAATAAAATTAATAAAATAATAAATAAAAATGAAACCAATTTGTCCTATTCTAATGAATTCCTATCCCCATCGTGACTTCCCATCCCACTGATCAATTCCTATCCCAACAACCTCCCGTGTCTGATCCCAAGGCTGAATTCCCAACTCCCATCACCCTCCCATCCACCCAGCCGTCCACCCATTTTCTCCCGTCCGTGCTGGCCATGCCCACATCCATGCACGGACTGAGCATGGGCAGCGGGAGCGGGCTGCATGAAATCCCCTCGGCATCCCAGTGCCAGAACAGCTGCAGGCAGAGGCCTTGCTGAGTGAACACCTACACTAGAGGAATTTAATAAGGAAGGCACTAAATAAGAGAAATGACCCGAAAGAAGAAAGAAGTTTGGGATCTCAGCCATTTGGTGTCCCAACAAGCAGTTCCCACGCCCAACCTTTCCCACCCCAGCTATTGCCAACATCCCAACAGCTTCCCATTGCAACGTTCATTCATGACGCGCGCATTTCCCATTGCCCCAGTTGCCCATCCTAGACAGTGGCAAACACTGCCTAGCTCCAGCACTGGAGAAGGGAGAGGGCAAGCGAGAGGGGCAAGGGCTGAGGAGCGTGGCTGAAGCTGGAGCAGGCGCCTGCAGAGGTCTCTGTGCCTGCATGCTGAGCGGGCCCGGGTGCTGCGGGGGCCGTCGAGGAGCGCAGGGTCACGGGTAGCCGTAATACTTGGCTATGGCGTGGTCCTTCTGCCGCTGCACGAAGAATTGCACGGGGCCGATCTTCATCTGGTGGGCCGCCCGCTGCCGCTCCTCCTGGGCCAGCTTCTTCAGGCGCTCCCGCTCGGGACACTGCTGCGGCGTGATGGGCACCGACGCCTCCTGCTCCTCCAGCGGCGTGGGCGCCGCGTCGCCGCCCACCCAGGGCCCCACGCAGGGCACGTAGTCCACGCGGGGCTGCGCCGGACGTTGCAGCGTGCGCGGCTGCGTGGGCAGAGGCTCCCGCTGCGCTTGGCCCCCCGCGGCTGGCAGGCACGGCGCTCTGGGCGCCTGCTGCACGGGAGCTCTCCACGCTCGCGCCGTGCTGCCTGGTGGTGCCGGCACCGCCTGGGCCTTGTCGCCAGCTGGGGGCCGGGGGGCAGCGGGCACAGCGCTGGAGCCTGGCACCGTCGGTGGGGCCCTGGGCATGCTGCTGGGGCCGCTGGAGGTGGGCTGCGGCTGCACACAGGGCGGCTGGCGCACTGGCCCCAGCGCCTTCGCCCTGGCCCCCAGCGGCTGCAAAGTCTCACTGGGGGTCTTTGTCCCCGGGTGCTGGCGCTGCAGCGTCTTGTCCCCGATGGCTTGGGGACGGAGCCTGTCCTGGGCCCGCACGGCACGGGCACGGGCACGGGGCTTAATGGGGGGGGGCTCCAGCAGCAGCAGCGCTCTCCGGGGAGGCGGTGCCGCTGCTCCTTGCCCCCCAGCAGCCCCCGGGCTTCGGGCCCTCTTGCTGGGCACCCTGGTGCTGTTGCTTGCCGGCTGCTGCCTGCCGCCGCCCGCTTGGCCGCTGCTGCCAGCCACCGCGCTGTGGCCACCCGTCTTCCCCTGGCACAGCGTCTTGGGGCCTTGGCCACCCTGGCCCAGCAGCGTCGTCTTCTCCTTGCCGGGGGTTTTCTCCGTCGCCGGCCTCCTGTGCTGGGAGCTCTGCGCTGTGCTGGGGGTGCTGGTGGGCGCGGGGCGCTTGGCCCCCCACTTGGTGCCGGTGGGCGCAGGGGCAGGCGGGGGGCTCTTGAGGGGACTCAGAGGGGGATTGGGCAGGGGCCTCCTAAGGGCACTAATAAATTCAGGGCCGGGGGGGCTCTTGAGGGGACCCAGAGGGGGATTGGGCAGGGGTCTCCTAAGGGCACTAATAAATTCAGGGTCGGGGGGGCTCTTGAGGGGACTCAGGCGAGGCTTGGGCAGGGGTCTCCTAAGGGAATTAAGGAATTCAGGGTCGGGGGGTCTCTTGAGGGGACGCGAGGGAGGGTTGGGCAGGGGTCTGCTAAGGGCAGTGAGGAATTCAGGGTGGGGGGGCCTTTTGGGGAGAGTGAAGGGAGGGTTGGGCAGGGGTCTCCTGAGGGCACTGAGCTGGGGACTGGCTGCAGGCTTGAGGGGGGAGCTCGCTGCCGGCACAGCAGGGGGCTGCACCGCCCGCCCACCCTGCACCTTCTCGGGGTGCACCCCAGGGGTTGAGGGTACCTCACCCAGCGCTCTGGTGGCTGCCAGTCCCTGTGTGCTCGGCTCCTCCATGTCCTCGCAGAGGTCGGGCAGCTCAGACAGGAAGCGGCTGAGCACAGGACTGCTGGGGACACCGGGGAAGGCGTCCTGGGGCTCCACGGCATCGAGCCAGCTGAGCAGCTCCTCCAAGCTGGAGATGTCCAGGTCGGCCGGGAGCTGGTCCTGCAGGTGCTGCAGCTGCTGGCTGTCCCCTGCCAGGTGGGGAAAGGCCTCGGCGAAGGCATCGGGGCCCAGCTCAAGCAGCTCCAGGGGCTCCTCAGGCACCTCTGCAACTGTCGCCGCTGAGGAAAAAGCAAGCAAATCCCCCAGGATGGGCGATGCCAGCTTTCCCATGGCTCCTGGGTGTGGGGCGCCCAGCGGCCGGCTGCGCCAGCCCCAAACTCACCGTCGGGCGTCACCGTCTGGGTGCTGGCGGTCGTTGGAGCCTGGGCAGGCTCGGGGGGAGTGGGGCCGGGCAGCGGGGGCCCCTGGTCCTCGCTGAGCCCCACGGCGTGGTCGCAGGGCTCCGGCAGCTGCCCCCGGCTGCTGGTCACGGTGCGGGGCGCGGGGAGCGCCTGCCCCCGCAGCGGAGGCCCCGGGACGAGGAGGGGTGGGGGGCCGGGGTGGGCAGGGGCCTGCAGCAGGCAGGTGCCTGCGGGGTGCAGGAGCTCCCCATGGAGCACGGCCCCGGGCCCCAGCCAGAGGGGATCCTGGGGCAGCACCGTCCCCGTCCCCACGGGCTGTCCCCACTGGTAGACGGGGGCCCAGGGAGGAGCGGTGTGGGGGAGCTGCCCCACAGCAGGGAGCTGCCCCACGGCGGGGAGCTGCCCAAGCTGCAGGTGGTGCCCCTCGGGTGGGAGGTGCCCCCCAGGTGCCAGCTGCACCCCGGCGGGGAGCTGCAGCACCTGCCCCTGGACCCCCGGCACCACGTGCCAGACGGTGGCCTGGGGCAGCGCGTAGGGGAGGGTGGGTACCTGGGGGGGCTGCAAGGGCAGCGCCATCGCTCCGGGGAGGGAGGGCAGCAGCCAGGCAGCCACCGTTGGCGGCACGGCTGGGACGACGAAGGGGGAGTTTTGCGTCTGCGGAAGCCGCGGAAGCCGTCTGGGGAAACCCTCTGTGGGAAAAAGGGCGCTGGGGTGAGATCTGGGGCGCTGGGCTCGCCAGCAGGGCCGCAGCCCCGGGAGGAGCGGGAGCCGGCTGCTGTACCTGCCATGGTGGCTGGAGAGTGGGGCGGTCGGTTGGGGAACGCGGGCAACGGCCGTTCCGTCCCAACGGCTGACCAGCCCCTCGCCGCCATCTTGGTGAGGACTGCAGCTTTTGGACCCAAGCAGGCTTCCCGTCGCAAGACTTTTCCATCCCCATCAGGCTTTCCCTCCCACGCATCATTTGCCATGCCCAGGACGGTTTCACACCAACACTTCCCCGTCCCAAGCATTTCCCGTCCCAGTACCAGCTTTGCATCCTAACGGTCATTTCCCATCCTTACAATTTCACATGATAACAGATTCCCATACGAGATATTTCCCATCGACACGAAGCGTTTCTTAATCCAAAGAGATCTCATCCCAAAGAATTCCCATCTCTCTGATTACTTTTCCAAGTACTTCCTTCCCCAGTGAATGTTACCCACCCCATTAAAGACTTCCCATCACAATACTTCCCCATCCCCGGAGTGATTTCCCATCCCAACGCTTTTGCTTCCCAAGGATTTCAAACCCAGGGAAGATTTCCCATCTCTTTGAGTTCCTAGCCCAATGGCTTTCCACCCCAAGGAAGTCTTCCCATCCCAGCAATGATTTCTCGGCCCACTCATCATTTCCCATCCCAATCATTTCCCATTTTCACCATCCAACAGACAGCTTAGCCAGCCCACAGCTAGAGAGAGATCACAACAGGGATTTGGACGATTCTGTTAGATGCAAGGTCACGCAGACTTGGTGTGCTACCAATTGCTCTTTATTACAGATCAACACAATTGGCCAGTACCAAGGGCGCTGGGATGAATCTGCTGAATATGCAGATACAAGGCTCTTACATTTCTTACCAGGAAATAAACAGATATGGGCATTTCTCTCTACCCACCTTAGTAAAAAGATAGGAAGGGTAGAGCAGTAATTAAGAGCAGCATGCTCAGCCACCGGCACGGAGGCTGCCCGCTCCTCAGCACCTCTAAGCAGCAGCACCTTCACGTCTCCTCCTGCACCAGCAGCACATCAGCGTCTCTTGTTCCAGCAGCAGGACATCGGCGTCTCCCACTGCACCATGCAGACCTCCACGCCTCGAGTGCCACCAGCAGTACTCAATGCGAGCTGGACGCTCAGGGCACTTATGGCCACCCACCTTTGTGAGGTCAAAGGCTGACAGTGACTCTCTGCTGACCTCACACGGCTCTCGGGCGCCCCGATGGCAGAGGTTACGGCGCTAAGCTGACTGCCAGGAGAAAAGGCTGACATGAAATGGCTGCTCCACAACGCCAGGAGCAAGGTCTGCTGGAATGGGGGTTCGGAGGGGAGCTCGGCCTTGGGCCTGGGAACTGTGCCTGGGAGCCAGGGACGTCCTTGGTGTGCAGCTGGACACCTGGGCCTGAGAAAGCAAGGTTTCTTTAGAGAGAATTGGAAGCATCGTCACCTAGTGGCTGTGTCAGGGGGACGAGAGAAATGCACAGCATCTCTTGGTTCCCTGAAGTGCACGTGTCCTACGCCCTTGGATGTCTCCATGATAGAAAAAGGGACTGATTTTTACCCAAAACAGAGCTCCTTTCTCTCGGGAGCTTCTCATGCTGCGTGTCCTCCTCTCTTTCTTGTATTTGGCTATGACTTTAGGCTTGTTCTTGCTACTCCTTAAGCAGACTGAAGCTTCCCCGGAACATCACATTAACTGCTTTTCACTACCTCTAAGTGCCTTTCCTCCGCTTCTCATCTAATTAATTAGTGCTATCCTCTTCACGCCTGCTACAGAGGTATCTTTCCTACCTGGTACAAGCTAGAAGAGCTTAGCAGCATCCATACGTCTCTTTCCTTTAGTCCTCACAGTAGACTTGCTCGAGGTAATTTGTGTTGAGCAGTAATCAAGAGAAAGTGTCACCAAGCCAAGGCTGCATTTGCTTGTGCCTTATGGAATCCCTGCAGCTGTGTCCCCTCCCAGCTTCCTGTGTGCCCCAAGCATCCTCGCTTGCAGGGCAGTAGAAGATGCAGAAAAGTCCTGGCCTTAGTGGAAGCACTGCCCTGCAAGAGCTAAGACATCCCTCTTAGCAGCTCACTGTAGCCCCGAAATCCCAAAAAACGGCACGTGCCAGCTACTGGGAAGGAAATGAACACTGTCATTGTGATATACCCGCTCAGGGCCCTGCTCTTTGGCCCAGGTGTCTATGAGGTGGTTTTGGAAATGAATCCTGTTGCGTGACTCCGTTCTTTCTGGGTGCTACTTTTCAGTTTAAAGCGGTTACTCCTTGTCCTGTCACTCCAGGCCCTGATAAAGACTCCCTCCACAGCTTTCCTACAGGTTGCCTTTAAGTACAGGAAGGCTCTCCCTGGTGTCGCAGTAAGCTCACCTGTTACCCAGGTGTCACAGTTATTTCCTGTGATAGGAATAATGACCAGGGTTAATCTATTGCAGGTGATTTCATACAATTATAGAAAAGCTTTTGTTGGAAAGCACCTTAGAGGTCTCCAGATCACCCGCGTACTTCAAGCAGGGCCATTTTTAAAGCCCTGTCATATTGCTCAGGGGCTTGTACAGTCAAATTTTGAATGGCCCCAGCAAGAGACCCTACACTCTCACTGTGTCCCTTTGCCAGTGCCTAGGCAGAGTGTGCTTCCCCTGCTGGTCCTGGTGAGATGAACTGATACAAGTTTTGAGAAAACAGAAGTTTATGCTACTGCATGAAGTACCCTTTGTAACATTTTTTTTTTTTTTAACCTTTACTGTTTCATATCTGAAATTTGAAATTCATCAGGGAACTCAGCCTGGCACACAGTAAAACTGATGGCAGATACTTCACAATATTATTCGAATTTCACGTAAATAGAACAGACTAGCAACTTACTTAGGAGAAGTAATACGATTTCAGAAATATTCAAAACCAAAGGCATTCCAAACTAAGTTTAAGTTCAGAGCAAATCCAAAGGAAAAACTAATTTAGAAACTAATAATCAGAGAACATAATCTTCTACAAACGATAGATTTTCCTCCTGTATTGGGTAATTTTGATCTGTCTTTAATGATCATCTAGACATGGCTTTGACACTGAGTATTTTGCTTTGCCACTGCATTAAGTCTTCTTCTCATGTGTGGTAAATGTCCTGCTCTCATGGGATGGGCCTAGGAGACATACGCACTGTGTCTCATGATGCTTGGCTATCATCTTAAATCTGTGAGAAGAGGAAAGGTCTCGCTGCTTCCTGAACAGGGAATTGGATGTCTGCAGTTGAGAACCCTCTGTCTAATCTAGAAACGTGAAGGAAGGAGTTTGCTGGATTGCAAGTGACAGTGAAGAAAGCCACAGATGACATATCAAACTGATTAAAATGTTATTTAGCTCAGGGCATGGCTAATGATGTGGAGCTGGAATAGTTTGACAATTGTAATTACACTCACTATCATTGTTATTTGTTTACAGGATGGTAATGCCTAAAGGTCCCGCTGGAGCCTGAAACAAGGTTGTGCTGGGTGCTGCACGTGCATATATCAGTGGCGATTTGAGAGCTAGTGATACAAACAGACAAAACAGAGATTGAAAGGAGAAACAGAGGGATAGAGATAAGAAGATCTCCCTGCAGGTCATTTAGGGGAACCAGCCATGAGTGCAGTGCATCCAGGTCTCCAGTGCTCTGCTGGCCCAGCCAGATGAATGGAAAACATTGCAGCTTTGGAAAAATAGTGTTTCTTCTAATTCTTTGGCCACAGTTTTGATGTTTTAGGACTGCTTTTTTTTTTTTTTTTTTCCTTCCTTTTTTTCTTTTCCCCATTTGTGCTAGATAAGGTGAACTTTTCAAATACCTATTCTGAATTAAAATATCGTTTTCATTGTTATGTTTCTGTTTTGTTGGCACTATTCATAATGACTTCTACCCTTCAGTGGCAGCAAAAGCTTATCATACCATACAATTGGAAAGATCACAGAAAACTTCAGAGCTTTTGAAGAAAGGTGAGGAAAATCCATTCCCTGTTCTAGGCAGAGAGAGTGGCTGATTTCCAGAAAGGTAAATGGGCAGGATAAGGCCGCTTCATGTTCACTGATGGCCAGTTGTACGGACTGTGAAGATAATGGACTACCAGCACAAGAGACGGTGCCAATAATCTAATCCAATCCAATCTATTTCAAGTGGTAAAGACCTGATACTCTATGACAATGTGAGGAAGACCTAACTGTCAGGCAAACTTTGAGATGATCATGTTCAGGATCTAAAACTGTTATGACAAGTGTCAACACAGGAAGGGTGAAACAAAGGCATGAATGTCATACAAGTACTGATAAATCTCAGGAAGGCTGGAAACCAAGGCAAATGGATGGAATAAGATGGTGCTTTGTGTTAGCAAGAAGCAGAGGATAGAGAAATTAAATGTTATGGGTCAGCAAAAGAGTGGTTTTGTGCAAATCACTGCTAAAGATAGACAGCCTTGCTAGCCTGCTCTTTGCTCTTAGCTCCAGTCTAATAGTGAATTATCTCTGTACAGTTATCAGACACGTAAACAATAATGGGAATTATGGGAGACTTTAACTTCCCAGCAAAAGATTGAAAGATAATTACCACTTATGTTCATAGAGGTATACTATGTGATGGATTTCTTCCCAAAAGTGAAAAAATATAAGACCATTTTAGACTTGGCTCCTGTATGGGTTTAAATGTAGTAAAATTTGAATAAAGTGTGATCATGAGCTGACTTTTCTCATTTTACATTTCACGACAGACAAAACCAGGTTTAGAATGAAGGTTTTGAGGCTTAGAAATGCAAACTTTGAAATCTAAGGAAATGAATAATTGAGTCTGACTAAGCAGCTCTGGGACTTGAGTGCAGAGAAGGCATAGTTAAAATTCAAAATTCAAAGAGGAAAAAAGCGATGAGAAAAGGCATGTTTCAGAGGTTGAAAACTGCAGAAATAAAGTAAGAATGACCAAAAACCTCCTTCACATAGGAAATTAAACAATAATAGTAAGTGGTACTTAAGCCACAGAAACCAGGGGGAACAAAGAGAACAAATTAGGACAGTTGCACACTTGAGGCAAAAATAGATCAAAAGTTACTGATGTCTCAAATGCTGCAAATCTGATTTCCTGCATCTAACAGCAACAACAATGTGATGTTAAGGGCAGTGACAGGACTCCCATTGAAAAGGAGGGTAGGGCACTAGGCGCAACATCATCTGAGGTGAAATAACAATCTATAGTGATTCAAGTGAAAAATGAAAAGCTGATATCTACCTAGCCTATTAACAGCATTGGCACACAGAACAACAAGTCAAGTAGGAAAAATGCATAACAATTGTGCAAATCAGGGATAGTCCCCAGAATGGGAGAGTAACAAATACACCTCTGTCCAGAAGAGGGTAAAGAGTCATCCAGACAAGTGTGGGCCTGTTAGTTTGACATCAACACCATGCAAAGTTTTGGAGCAAGAACAGCTAAGACCAGGGAAGGAGGGGGTAATGTGTAATTTACAAAATAATTTATCAGAGCTAAATTGTTTCCAGATAATTTAATAGCTTTCCTTTCTAGGACCAGTTCTTCCCTACACAGGGGATGAATTACATCTATTTCACTTTCTGTGAGCTTCTGATACATTATCTACGGATACATGAGCTCACATGAGCTTTGAGATTTGCAGGGGACATAAGGTTGGGAAGTACTACCAAGCCTGACAGAAGGCTATCGCTTGTGATTGAAATGGTTCAGGTGAAGTGACAGGTGATAATACAAAGCAGAGCCATTCTCAGAGATTCTCAAAAAAGGGTGTTTTTTTGTCATGTTTGCTATATGGCAGTCAGGAGTTTAAAGCAAGCAAACAAACAAACAAACAAAAATGACAACAAAACCTCACGTTCATGCACTGTTAGCACAAGGAGGACTGAAAAAGTTAAGTGGTTATATAGTGTGTATGGCTATTCATTTTTTTTTCCCTCCAGTATGAATACACTGGACAAGGCAGCCCTGACACTCATTTGGGACATGAGGCACAGTTCTGCCACTTGTATTCACATTGAACTTAGGAGGAAGAGTTCACAAGACAGAAGGAACAAGTTGCCTATTCCCTGTAAGGGAATGAAAGGACATCATTCTGCCCAGCCAGATGCCAGTTGAGAGAAGAATATGTTGTCTCTACGTAAATGAATTTCTTGAGTAAATATCAAGGAGAAATAGGAAATGTGTAAGTTGGGAGACACATCTGAAATGATGACTGCAGTTGGCTTATGAGCAAGTTTGGACGGGAAATTGGTAGAAACTTCCCATTTTAAGAATAAAGTGCACCATAGATACGAAGTCAGCATTCACATAAACAGTAATGGCCAACTCAAATCCCCCACAAGAAAGCAGTGGACAAACCAGAACACTAACAAACATGTTGGGGTCTAGAGTCAAATAGATATACCTAACTTTACTATGCCTAAACATCTGAGGGATTGCTTTTAGAGGCTGAGGGCTTGTACCCCATTTCCAATCACTTTCTCTGTGCCCCCTTCCCCAGAGAAGGAAGCTGCTTGGCTTCCCTGCCCTCTGATTCAGCTGCCCGCTGAGGCTGCCCGCTCCTCAGCAGCTCTAAGCAGCAGCACCTTCACGTCTCCTCCTGCACCAGCAGCACATCAGCGCCTCTTGTTCCAGCAGCAGGACATCGGCGTCTCCCATTGCACCATGCAGACCTCCACGCCTCGAGTGCCACCAGCAGTACTCAATGCGAGCTGGACGCTCAGGGCACTTATGGCCACCCACCTTTGTGAGGTCAAAGGCTGACAGTGACTCTCTGCTGACCTCACACGGCTCTCGGGCGCCCCGATGGCAGAGGTTACGGCGCTAAGCTGACTGCCAGGAGAAAAGGCTGACATGAAATGGCTGCTCCACAATGCCAGGAGCAAGGTCTGCTGGAATGGGGGTTCGGAGGGGAGCTCGGCCTTGGGCCTGGGAACTGTGCCTGGGAGCCAGGGACGTCCTTGGTGTGCAGCTGGACACCTGGGCCTGAGAAAGCAAGGTTTCTTTAGAGAGAATTGGAAGCATCGTCACCTAGTGGCTGTGTCAGGGGGACGAGAGAAATGCACAGCATCTCTTGGTTCCCTGAAGTGCACGTGTCCTACGCCCTTGGATGTCTCCATGATAGAAAAAGGGACTGATTTTTACCCAAAACAGAGCTCCTTTCTCTCGGGAGCTTCTCATGCTGCGTGTCCTCCTCTCTTTCTTGTATTTGGCTATGACTTTAGGCTTGTTCTTGCTACTCCTTAAGCAGACTGAAGCTTCCCCGGAACATCACATTAACTGCTTTTCACTACCTCTAAGTGCCTTTCCTTCACTTCTCATCTAATTAATTAGTGCTATCCTCTTCACGCCTGCTACAGAGGTATCTTTCCCACCTGGTACAAGCTAGAAGAGCTTAGCAGCATCCATACGTCTCTTTCCTTTAGTCCTCACAGTAGACTTGCTCGAGGTAATTTGTGTTGAGCAGTAATCAAGAGAAAGTGTCACCAAGCCAAGGCTGCATTTGCTTGTGTCTTATGGAATCCCTGCAGCTGTGTCCGCTCCCAGCTTCCTGTGTGCCCCAAGCATCCTCGCTTGCAGGGCAGTAGAAGATGCAGAAAAGTCCTGGCCTTAGTGGAAGCACGGCCCTGCAAGAGCTAAGACATCCCTCTTAGCAGCTCACTGTAGCCCCGAAATCCCAAAAAACGGCACATGCCAGCTACTGGGAAGGAAATGAACTCTGTCATTGTGATATACCTGCTCAAGGCCCTGCACTTTGGCCCAGGTGTCTACGAGGCGGTTTTGGAAATGAATCCTGTTGTGTGACTCCGTTCTTTCTGGGTGCTACGTCCCCATAAAGCTTGCTTTTCAAGGCCCAGGAGGGTCTGCCGGGCACTGGCCTGGGTTCCCAGCCTGACCCACCTGCTGGGAATCAGGGAGGCTCGGTCGGTGTCTTGTGTTGGGTTTACGAGGACAGGTTCTGGTAGCGGGGGGCTGCAGGGGTGTCCTCTGTGAGGAGAATGCAGCAGCTGCCCCATGTTAGATAAGGGCCGGTTCCAGGAGGCTCCAGAGGGACCCGCTGCTGCCCAGAACTGAGACAAAACGGATGATGTTTGCGCCTGTGTGAGAGCCCATCTAGGAAAGGGAAAGAAACCTGCTGCACAGCAGCGTCTGGGTCAGGGAGGAGTGAGAAACCTCTCTGCAGCCCCCAAGGTGAGTGCAGCAGGAGGCAGGAGGTGCTCCAGGCTCACAGCAGCAGTTCCCCTGCGGCCTGGGGAGAGGCCCCTGGTGGAGCAGGTTTTCCCCCTGCAGCCCACGGGTCCCACACGGAGCAGATCTCCACGCTGCAGCCCGTGGAGGAGCCCCCGGTGGAGCAGGTGGATGTGGCCTGGAGGAGGCCGCAGCCTGTGGAGAGCCCCCGCAGGAGCAGGCCCGGGCTGGACTGGAACAGGCTCTGCTGAGCCTCTTTTGCCCGTGACGATCATTGTGGAGTGATCTCCCTGTCCTTCTCTCAGCCCTTGAGCCCTTTCCATCCTATTTTCTCCCCTTTCCGTTTGAGGAGGGGCAGGGAGAGAGCGGTTGAGGTGGAGCTCAGCTGCCCAGCTGAGGAAAACCACCACGTCTCTCCCTTGCCGCTGCTGCAGCACGGTGGGAGCAGCCAACACCTGCTGTTCTTCGACCCTCAGCAACCCCACAGCATCTTCCTGGAAGGGATCCCTTTCCTTCACGCCTGACAGGCGCCGCCTCCAGAGGCTTGTGCCCCGTTTCCGATCGCTTTCTCAGTGCCCCCTTCCCCAGAGAAGGATCCCAGCTGCTTGGCTTCCCTGCCCTCCGATTCCAGGCTCCCGGAGCTGTTATCCCAGCATCGCAGCAGCCAGGTGACAATGTGCTCGCCTGCATGACAGCTGAAATCTTGTCCCATGTCTCGCAGCTCGCCCAGGGATGGGGATCACCCGCTTACTGCTGCTTTTCTCTCTTTTTTATTTTATAACAGCCTCCTCTTCCCTGGGATGGCCCTACATTGGGGTCGCCTGCCTCGCCTTCCTCTTGCTCCTTCCCCTTCTTCGGAGGACTTTCTTCCCTGCCTAAACGAGATGACTTCTGCATCCATTCCTTCATCTTGTGTGTGTATTGGCGACTGATACGGCAACGGGGTAGTCCCCGGAGCCAGCTGTAGGGCCTGTCACAGGGTTGGAGTGGCTGCAGGTAAAATCACAGGGCTTGGAGGGGCTGCAGGTAAAATCACAGGGGTTGCAGGGGCTGCAGGTAAAATCACAGGGGTTGCAGGGGCTGCAGGGTGCGTCGCAGGTTTGCATCAGATCAAGATGCATTTCCCTAGAACCACACATTTCCTCCTGAAGGTGCTGAATAGTATTGAATGGTCTTCAAAATGCATAGAGCAGACCCAGCAAACGTACAGCTGGTGCTCGGAAGTAGTTAACTTTTATTTTGTTGTTGTTAATTTTGTATCATGACAACAGATGCAAATATGTATCTTGAGTTGAGGGCAAAGGTGACCTTGGATCTGAAGCACACAGGCGTTCACTAATGTCCCCCCCATCCTGAGTGAATCCAGAACGACTCGGAAGGAAAAATGAAGTACAAAGCAGTGCGTTGTGATAAAGAGAGTTTAATAGGGTAGAAAAGGAAGAGAACCTAAAAAAATGCCATCCTGTACAACACAGTCAATAAAGTAAATTTAATAAATAAAATTAATAAATATAATAAATAAAATAAATAAATAAAATTAATAAAATAATAAATAAAAATGAAACCAATTTGTCCTATTCTAATGAATTCCTATCCCCATCGTGACTTCCCATCCCACTGATCAATTCCTATCCCAACAACCTCCCGTGTCTGATCCCAAGGCTGAATTCCCAACTCCCATCACCCTCCCATCCACCCAGCCGTCCACCCATTTTCTCCCGTCCGTGCTGGCCATGCCCACATCCATGCACGGACTGAGCATGGGCAGCGGGAGCGGGCTGCATGAAATCCCCTCGGCATCCCAGTGCCAGAACAGCTGCAGGCAGAGGCCTTGCTGAGTGAACACCTACACTAGAGGAATTTAATAAGGAAGGCACTAAATAAGAGAAATGACCCGAAAGAAGAAAGAAGTTTGGGATCTCAGCCATTTGGTGTCCCAACAAGCAGTTCCCACGCCCAACCTTTCCCACCCCAGCTATTGCCAACATCCCAACAGCTTCCCATTGCAACGTTCATTCATGACGCGCGCATTTCCCATTGCCCCAGTTGCCCATCCCTGACAGTGGCAAACACTGCCTAGCTCCAGCACTGGAGAAGGGAGAGGGCAAGCGAGAGGGGCAAGGGCTGAGGAGCGTGGCTGAAGCTGGAGCAGGCGCCTGCAGAGGTCTCTGTGCCTGCATGCTGAGCGGGCCCGGGTGCTGCGGGGGCCGTCGAGGAGCGCAGGGTCACGGGTAGCCGTAATACTTGGCTATGGCGTGGTCCTTCTGCCGCTGCACGAAGAATTGCACGGGGCCGATCTTCATCTGGTGGGCCGCCCGCTGCCGCTCCTCCTGGGCCAGCTTCTTCAGGCGCTCCCGCTCGGGACACTGCTGCGGCGTGATGGGCACCGACGCCTCCTGCTCCTCCAGCGGCGTGGGCGCCGCGTCGCCGCCCGCCCAGGGCCCCACGCAGGGCACGTAGTCCACGCGGGGCTGCGCCGGACGTTGCAGCGTGCGCGGCTGCGTGGGCAGAGGCTCCCGCTGCGCTTGGCCCCCCGCGGCTGGCAGGCACGGCGCTCTGGGCGCCTGCTGCATGGGAGCTCTCCACGCTCGCGCCGTGCTGCCTGGTGGTGCCGGCACCGCCTGGGCCTTGTCGCCAGCTGGGGTCCGGGGGGCAGCGGGCACAGCGCTGGAGCCTGGCACCGTCGGCGGGGCCCTGGGCATGCTGCTGGGGCCGCTGGAGGTGGGCTGCGGCTGCACACAGGGCGGCTGGCGCACTGGCCCCAGCGCCTTCGCCCTGGCCCCCAGCGGCTGCAAAGTCTCACTGGGGGTCTTTGTCCCCGGGTGCTGGCGCTGCAGCGTCTTGTCCCCGATGGCTTGGGGACGGAGCCTGTCCTGGGCCCGCACGGCACGGGCACGGGCACGGGGCTTAATGGGGGGGGGCTCCAGCAGCAGCAGCGCTCTCCGGGGAGGCGGTGCCGCTGCTCCTTGCCCCCCAGCAGCCCCCGGGCTTCGGGCCCTCTTGCTGGGCGCCCTGGTGCTGTTGCTTGCCGGCTGCTGCCTGCCGCCGCCCGCTTGGCCGCTGCTGCCAGCCACCGCGCTGTGGCCACCCGTCTTCCCCTGGCACAGCGTCTTGGGGCCTTGGCCACCCTGGCCCAGCAGCGTCGTCTTCTCCTTGCCGGGGGTTTTCTCCGTCGCCGGCCTCCTGTGCTGGGAGCTCTGCGCTGTGCTGGGGGTGCTGGTGGGCGCGGGGCGCTTGGCCCCCCACTTGGTGCCGGTGGGCGCAGGGGCAGGCGGGGGGCTCTTGAGGGGACTCAGAGGGGGATTGGGCAGGGGCCTCCTAAGGGCACTAATAAATTCAGGGCCGGGGGGGCTCTTGAGGGGACCCAGAGGGGGATTGGGCAGGGGTCTCCTAAGGGCACTAATAAATTCAGGGTCGGGGGGGCTCTTGAGGGGACTCAGGCGAGGCTTGGGCAGGGGTCTCCTAAGGGAATTAAGGAATTCAGGGTCGGGGGGTCTCTTGAGGGGACGCGAGGGAGGGTTGGGCAGGGGTCTGCTAAGGGCAGTGAGGAATTCAGGGTGGGGGGGCCTTTTGGGGAGAGTGAAGGGAGGGTTGGGCAGGGGTCTCCTGAGGGCACTGAGCTGGGGACTGGCTGCAGGCTTGAGGGGGGAGCTCGCTGCCGGCACAGCAGGGGGCTGCACCGCCCGCCCACCCTGCACCTTCTCGGGGTGCACCCCAGGGGTTGAGGGTACCTCACCCAGCGCTCTGGTGGCTGCCAGTCCCTGTGTGCTCGGCTCCTCCATGTCCTCGCAGAGGTCGGGCAGCTCAGACAGGAAGCGGCTGAGCACAGGACTGCTGGGGACACCGGGGAAGGCGTCCTGGGGCTCCACGGCATCGAGCCAGCTGAGCAGCTCCTCCAAGCCGGAGATGTCCAGGTCGGCCGGGAGCTGGTCCTGCAGGTGCTGCAGCTGCTGGCTGTCCCCTGCCAGCTGGGGAAAGGCCTCGGCGAAGGCATCGGGGCCCAGCTCAAGCAGCTCCAGGGGCTCCTCAGGCACCTCTGCAACTGTCGCCGCTGAGGAAAAAGCAAGCAAATCCCCCAGGATGGGCGATGCCAGCTTTCCCATGGCTCCTGGGTGTGGGGCGCCCAGCGGCCGGCTGTGCCAGCCCCAAACTCACCGTCGGGCGTCACCGTCTGGGTGCTGGCGGTCGTTGGAGCCTGGGCAGGCTCGGGGGGAGTGGGGCCGGGCAGCGGGGGCCCCTGGTCCTCGCTGAGCCCCACGGCGTGGTCGCAGGGCTCCGGCAGCTGCCCCCGGCTGCTGGTCAGGGTGCGGGGCGCGGGGAGCGCCTGCCCCCGCAGCGGAGGCCCCGGGACGAGGAGGGGTGGGGGGCCGGGGTGGGCAGGGGCCTGCAGCAGGCAGGTGCCTGCGGGGTGCAGGAGCTCCCCATGGAGCACGGCCCCGGGCCCCAGCCAGAGGGGATCCTGGGGCAGCACCGTCCCCATCCCCACGGGCTGTCCCCACTGGTAGACGGGGGCCCAGGGAGGAGCGGTGTGGGGGAGCTGCCCCACAGCAGGGAGCTGCCCCACGGCGGGGAGCTGCCCAAGCTGCAGGTGGTGCCCCTCGGGTGGGAGGTGCCCCCCAGGTGCCAGCTGCACCCCGGCGGGGAGCTGCAGCACCTGCCCCTGGACCCCCGGCACCACGTGCCAGACGGTGGCCTGGGGCAGCGCGTAGGGGAGGGTTGGTACCTGGGGGGGCTGCAAGGGCAGCGCCATCGCTCCGGGGAGGGAGGGCAGCAGCCAGGCAGCCACCGTTGGCGGCACGGCTGGGACGACGAAGGGGGAGTTTTGCGTCTGCGGAAGCCGCGGAAGCCGTCTGGGGAAACCCTCTGTGGGAAAAAGGGCGCTGGGGTGAGATCTGGGGCGCTGGGCTCGCCAGCAGGGCCGCAGCCCCGGGAGGAGCGGGAGCCGGCTGCTGTACCTGCCATGGTGGCTGGAGAGTGGGGCGGTCGGTTGGGGAACGCGGGCAACGGCCGTTCCGTCCCAACGGCTGACCAGCCCCTCGCCGCCATCTTGGTGAGGACTGCAGCTTTTGGACCCAAGCAGGCTTCCCGTCGCAAGACTTTTCCATCCCCATCAGGCTTTCCCTCCCACGCATCATTTGCCATGCCCAGGACGGTTTCACACCAACACTTCCCCGTCCCAAGCATTTCCCGTCCCAGTACCAGCTTTGCATCCTAACGGTCATTTCCCATCCTTACAATTTCACATGATAACAGATTCCCATACGAGATATTTCCCATCGACACGAAGCGTTTCTTAATCCAAAGAGATCTCATCCCAAAGAATTCCCATCTCTCTGATTACTTTTCCAAGTACTTCCTTCCCCAGTGAATGTTACCCACCCCATTAAAGACTTCCCATCACAATACTTCCCCATCCCCGGAGTGATTTCCCATCCCAACGCTTTTGCTTCCCAAGGATTTCAAACCCAGGGAAGATTTCCCATCTCTTTGAGTTCCTAGCCCAATGGCTTTCCACCCCAAGGAAGTCTTCCCATCCCAGCAATGATTTCTCGGCCCACTCATCATTTCCCATCCCAATCATTTCCCATTTTCACCATCCAACAGACAGCTTAGCCAGCCCACAGCTAGAGAGAGATCACAACAGGGATTTGGACGATTCTGTTAGATGCAAGGTCACGCAGACTTGGTGTGCTACCAATTGCTCTTTATTACAGATCAACACAGATCGCCAGTACCAAGGGCGCTGGGATGAATCTGCTGAATATGCAGATACAAGGCTCTTACATTTCTTACCAGGAAATAAACAGATATGGGCATTTCTCTCTACCCACCTTAGTAAAAAGATAGGAAGGGTAGAGCAGTAATTAAGAGCAGCATGCTCAGCCACCGGCACGGAGGCTGCCCGCTCCTCAGCACCTCTAAGCAGCAGCACCTTCACGTCTCCTCCTGCACCAGCAGCACATCAGCGTCTCTTGTTCCAGCAGCAGGACATCGGCGTCTCCCATTGCACCATGCAGACCTCCACGCCTCGAGTGCCACCAGCAGTACTCAATGCGAGCTGGACGCTCAGGGCACTTATGGCCACCCACCTTTGTGAGGTCAAAGGCTGACAGTGACTCTCTGCTGACCTCACACGGCTCTCGGGTGCCCCGATGGCAGAGGTTACGGCGCTAAGCTGACTGCCAGGAGAAAAGGCTGACATGAAATGGCTGCTCCACAACGCCAGGAGCAAGGTCTGCTGGAATGGGGGTTCGGAGGGGAGCTCGGCCTTGGGCCTGGGAACTGTGCCTGGGAGCCAGGGACGTCCTTGGTGTGCAGCTGGACACCTGGGCCTGAGAAAGCAAGGTTTCTTTAGAGAGAATTGGAAGCATCGTCACCTAGTGGCTGTGTCAGGGGGACGAGAGAAATGCACAGCATCTCTTGGTTCCCTGAAGTGCACGTGTCCTACGCCCTTGGATGTCTCCATGATAGAAAAAGGGACTGATTTTTACCCAAAACAGAGCTCCTTTCTCTCGGGAGCTTCTCATGCTGCGTGTCCTCCTCTCTTTCTTGTATTTGGCTATGACTTTAGGCTTGTTCTTGCTACTCCTTAAGCAGACTGAAGCTTCCCCGGAACATCACATTAACTGCTTTTCACTACCTCTAAGTGCCTTTCCTCCGCTTCTCATCTAATTAATTAGTGCTATCCTCTTCACGCCTGCTACAGAGGTATCTTTCCTACCTGGTACAAGCTAGAAGAGCTTAGCAGCATCCATACGTCTCTTTCCTTTAGTCCTCACAGTAGACTTGCTCGAGGTAATTTGTGTTGAGCAGTAATCAAGAGAAAGTGTCACCAAGCCAAGGCTGCATTTGCTTGTGCCTTATGGAATCCCTGCAGCTGTGTCCCCTCCCAGCTTCCTGTGTGCCCCAAGCATCCTCGCTTGCAGGGCAGTAGAAGATGCAGAAAAGTCCTGGCCTTAGTGGAAGCACTGCCCTGCAAGAGCTAAGACATCCCTCTTAGCAGCTCACTGTAGCCCCGAAATCCCAAAAAACGGCACGTGCCAGCTACTGGGAAGGAAATGAACACTGTCATTGTGATATACCCGCTCAGGGCCCTGCTCTTTGGCCCAGGTGTCTATGAGGTGGTTTTGGAAATGAATCCTGTTGCGTGACTCCGTTCTTTCTGGGTGCTACTTTTCAGTTTAAAGCGGTTACTCCTTGTCCTGTCACTCCAGGCCCTGATAAAGACTCCCTCCACAGCTTTCCTACAGGTTGCCTTTAAGTACAGGAAGGCTCTCCCTGGTGTCGCAGTAAGCTCACCTGTTACCCAGGTGTCACAGTTATTTCCTGTGATAGGAATAATGACCAGGGTTAATCTATTGCAGGTGATTTCATACAATTATAGAAAAGCTTTTGTTGGAAAGCACCTTAGAGGTCTCCAGATCACCCACGTACTTCAAGCAGGGCCATTTTTAAAGCCCTGTCATATTGCTCAGGGGCTTGTACAGTCAAATTTTGAATGGCCCCAGCAAGAGACCCTACACTCTCACTGTGTCCCTTTGCCAGTGCCTAGGCAGAGTGTGCTTCCCCTGCTGGTCCTGGTGAGATGAACTGATACAAGTTTTGAGAAAACAGAAGTTTATGCTACTGCATGAAGTACCCTTTGTAACATTTTTTTTTTTTTTAACCTTTACTGTTTCATATCTGAAATTTGAAATTCATCAGGGAACTCAGCCTGGCACACAGTAAAACTGATGGCAGATACTTCACAATATTATTCGAATTTCACGTAAATAGAACAGACTAGCAACTTACTTAGGAGAAGTAATACGATTTCAGAAATATTCAAAACCAAAGGCATTCCAAACTAAGTTTAAGTTCAGAGCAAATCCAAAGGAAAAACTAATTTAGAAACTAATAATCAGAGAACATAATCTTCTACAAACGATAGATTTTCCTCCTGTATTGGGTAATTTTGATCTGTCTTTAATGATCATCTAGACATGGCTTTGACACTGAGTATTTTGCTTTGCCACTGCATTAAGTCTTCTTCTCATGTGTGGTAAATGTCCTGCTCTCATGGGATGGGCCTAGGAGACATACGCACTGTGTCTCATGATGCTTGGCTATCATCTTAAATCTGTGAGAAGAGGAAAGGTCTCGCTGCTTCCTGAACAGGGAATTGGATGTCTGCAGTTGAGAACCCTCTGTCTAATCTAGAAACGTGAAGGAAGGAGTTTGCTGGATTGCAAGTGACAGTGAAGAAAGCCACAGATGACATATCAAACTGATTAAAATGTTATTTAGCTCAGGGCATGGCTAATGATGTGGAGCTGGAATAGTTTGACAATTGTAATTACACTCACTATCATTGTTATTTGTTTACAGGATGGTAATGCCTAAAGGTCCCGCTGGAGCCTGAAACAAGGTTGTGCTGGGTGCTGCACGTGCATATATCAGTGGCGATTTGAGAGCTAGTGATACAAACAGACAAAACAGAGATTGAAAGGAGAAACAGAGGGATAGAGATAAGAAGATCTCCCTGCAGGTCATTTAGGGGAACCAGCCATGAGTGCAGTGCATCCAGGTCTCCAGTGCTTTGCTGGCCCAGCCAGATGAATGGAAAACATTGCAGCTTTGGAAAAATAGTGTTTCTTCTAATTCTTTGGCCACAGTTTTGATGTTTTAGGACTGCTTTTTTTTTTTTTTTTTTCCTTCCTTTTTTTCTTTTCCCCATTTGTGCTAGATAAGGTGAACTTTTCAAATACCTATTCTGAATTAAAATATCGTTTTCATTGTTATGTTTCTGTTTTGTTGGCACTATTCATAATGACTTCTACCCTTCAGTGGCAGCAAAAGCTTATCATACCATACAATTGGAAAGATCACAGAAAACTTCAGAGCTTTTGAAGAAAGGTGAGGAAAATCCATTCCCTGTTCTAGGCAGAGAGAGTGGCTGATTTCCAGAAAGGTAAATGGGCAGGATAAGGCCGCTTCATGTTCACTGATGGCCAGTTGTACGGACTGTGAAGATAATGGACTACCAGCACAAGAGACGGTGCCAATAATCTAATCCAATCCAATCTATTTCAAGTGGTAAAGACCTGATACTCTATGACAATGTGAGGAAGACCTAACTGTCAGGCAAACTTTGAGATGATCATGTTCAGGATCTAAAACTGTTATGACAAGTGTCAACACAGGAAGGGTGAAACAAAGGCATGAATGTCATACAAGTACTGATAAATCTCAGGAAGGCTGGAAACCAAGGCAAATGGATGGAATAAGATGGTGCTTTGTGTTAGCAAGAAGCAGAGGATAGAGAAATTAAATGTTATGGGTCAGCAAAAGAGTGGTTTTGTGCAAATCACTGCTAAAGATAGACAGCCTTGCTAGCCTGCTCTTTGCTCTTAGCTCCAGTCTAATAGTGAATTATCTCTGTACAGTTATCAGACACGTAAACAATAATGGGAATTATGGGAGACTTTAACTTCCCAGCAAAAGATTGAAAGATAATTACCACTTATGTTCATAGAGGTATACTATGTGATGGATTTCTTCCCAAAAGTGAAAAAATATAAGACCGTTTTAGACTTGGCTCCTGTATGGGTTTAAATGTAGTAAAATTTGAATAAAGTGTGATCATGAGCTGACTTTTCTCATTTTACATTTCACGACAGACAAAACCAGGTTTAGAATGAAGGTTTTGAGGCTTAGAAATGCAAACTTTGAAATCTAAGGAAATGAATAATTGAGTCTGACTAAGCAGCTCTGGGACTTGAGTGCAGAGAAGGCATAGTTAAAATTCAAAATTCAAAGAGGAAAAAAGCGATGAGAAAAGGCATGTTTCAGAAGTTAAAAACTGCAGAAATAAAGTAAGAATGACCAAAAACCTCCTTCACATAGGAAATTAAACAATAATAGTAAGTGGTACTTAAGCCACAGAAACCAGGGGGAACAAAGAGAACAAATTAGGACAGTTGCACACTTGAGGCAAAAATAGATCAAAAGTTACTGATGTCTCAAATGCTGCAAATCTGATTTCCTGCATCTAACAGCAACAACAATGTGATGTTAAGGGCAGTGACAGGACTCCCATTGAAAAGGAGGGTAGGGCACTAGGCGCAACATCATCTGAGGTGAAATAACAATCTATAGTGATTCAAGTGAAAAATGAAAAGCTGATATCTACCTAGCCTATTAACAGCATTGGCACACAGAACAACAAGTCAAGTAGGAAAAATGCATAACAATTGTGCAAATCAGGGATAGTCCCCAGAATGGGAGAGTAACAAATACACCTCTGTCCAGAAGAGGGTAAAGAGTCATCCAGACAAGTGTGGGCCTGTTAGTTTGACATCAACACCGTGCAAAGTTTTGGAGCAAGAACAGCTAAGACCAGGGAAGGAGGGGGTAATGTGTAATTTACAAAATAATTTATCAGAGCTAAATTGTTTCCAGATAATTTAATAGCTTTCCTTTCTAGGACCAGTTCTTCCCTACACAGGGGATGAATTACATCTATTTCACTTTCTGTGAGCTTCTGATACATTATCTATGGATACATGAGCTCACATGAGCTTTGAGATTTGCAGGGGACATAAGGTTGGGAAGTACTACCAAGCCTGACAGAAGGCTATCGCTTGTGATTGAAATGGTTCAGGTGAAGTGACAGGTGATAATACAAAGCAGAGCCATTCTCAGAGATTCTCAAAAAAGGGTGTTTTTTTGTCATGTTTGCTATATGGTAGTCAGGAGTTTAAAGCAAGCAAACAAACAAACAAACAAAAATGACAACAAAACCTCACGTTCATGCACTGTTAGCACAAGGAGGACTGAAAAAGTTAAGTGGTTATATAGTGTGTATGGCTATTCATTTTTTTTTCCCTCCAGTATGAATACACTGGACAAGGCAGCCCTGACACTCATTTGGGACATGAGGCACAGTTCTGCCACTTGTATTCACATTGAACTTAGGAGGAAGAGTTCACAAGACAGAAGGAACAAGTTGCCTATTGCCTGGAAGGGAATGAAAGGACATCATTCTGCCCAGCCAGATGCCAGTTGAGAGAAGAATATGTTGTCTCTACGTAAATGAATTTCTTGAGTAAATATCAAGGAGAAATAGGAAATGTGTAAGTTGGGAGACACATCTGAAATGATGACTGCAGTTGGCTTATGAGCAAGTTTGGACGGGAAATTGGTAGAAACTTCCCATTTTAAGAATAAAGTGCACCATAGATACGAAGTCAGCATTCACATAAACAGTAATGGCCAACTCAAATCCCCCACAAGAAAGCAGTGGACAAACCAGAACACTAACAAACATGTTGGGGTCTAGAGTCAAATAGATATACCTAACTTTACTATGCCTAAACATCTGAGGGATTGCTTTTAGAGGCTGAGGGCTTGTACCCCATTTCCAATCACTTTCTCTGTGCCCCCTTCCCCAGAGAAGGAAGCTGCTTGGCTTCCCTGCCCTCTGATTCAGCTGCCCGCTGAGGCTGCCCGCTCCTCAGCAGCTCTAAGCAGCAGCACCTTCACGTCTCCTCCTGCACCAGCAGCACATCAGCGCCTCTTGTTCCAGCAGCAGGACATCGGCGTCTCCCACTGCACCATGCAGACCTCCACGCCTCGAGTGCCACCAGCAGTACTCAATGCGAGCTGGACGCTCAGGGCACTTATGGCCACCCACCTTTGTGAGGTCAAAGGCTGACAGTGACTCTCTGCTGACCTCACACGGCTCTCGGGCGCCCCGATGGCAGAGGTTACGGCGCTAAGCTGACTGCCAGGAGAAAAGGCTGACATGAAATGCCTGCTCCACAATGCCAGGAGCAAGGTCTGCTGGAATGGGGGTTCGGAGGGGAGCTCGGCCTTGGGCCTGGGAACTGTGCCTGGGAGCCAGGGACGTCCTTGGTGTGCAGCTGGACACCTGGGCCTGAGAAAGCAAGGTTTCTTTAGAGAGAATTGGAAGCATCGTCACCTAGTGGCTGTGTCAGGGGGACGAGAGAAATGCACAGCATCTCTTGGTTCCCTGAAGTGCACGTGTCCTACGCCCTTGGATGTCTCCATGATAGAAAAAGGGACTGATTTTTACCCAAAACAGAGCTCCTTTCTCTCGGGAGCTTCTCATGCTGCGTGTCCTCCTCTCTTTCTTGTATTTGGCTATGACTTTAGGCTTGTTCTTGCTACTCCTTAAGCAGACTGAAGCTTCCCCGGAACATCACATTAACTGCTTTTCACTACCTCTAAGTGCCTTTCCTTCACTTCTCATCTAATTAATTAGTGCTATCCTCTTCACGCCTGCTACAGAGGTATCTTTCCCACCTGGTACAAGCTAGAAGAGCTTAGCAGCATCCATACGTCTCTTTCCTTTAGTCCTCACAGTAGACTTGCTCGAGGTAATTTGTGTTGAGCAGTAATCAAGAGAAACTGTCACCAAGCCAAGGCTGCATTTGCTTGTGTCTTATGGAATCCCTGCAGCTGTGTCCGCTCCCAGCTTCCTGTGTGCCCCAAGCATCCTCGCTTGCAGGGCAGTAGAAGATGCAGAAAAGTCCTGGCCTTAGTGGAAGCACGGCCCTGCAAGAGCTAAGACATCCCTCTTAGCAGCTCACTGTAGCCCCGAAATCCCAAAAAACGGCACATGCCAGCTACTGGGAAGGAAATGAACTCTGTCATTGTGATATACCTGCTCAAGGCCCTGCACTTTGGCCCAGGTGTCTGTGAGACGGTTTTGGAAATGAATCCTGTTGTGTGACTCCGTTCTTTCTGGGTGCTATGTCCCCATAAAGCTTGCTTTTCAAGGCCCAGGACGGTCTGCCGGGCACTGGCCTGGGTTCCCAGCCTGACCCACCTGCTGGGAATCAGGGAGGCTCGGTCGGTGTCTTGTGTTGGGTTTACGAGGACAGGTTCTGGTAGCGGGGGGCTGCAGGGGTGTCCTCTGTGAGGAGAATGCAGCAGCTGCCCCATGTTAGATAAGGGCCGGTTCCAGGAGGCTCCAGAGGGACCCGCTGCTGCCCAGAACTGAGACAAAACGGATGATGTTTGCGCCTGTGTGAGAGCCCATCTAGGAAAGGGAAAGAAACCTGCTGCACAGCAGCGTCTGGGTCAGGGAGGAGTGAGAAACCTCTCTGCAGCCCCCAAGGTGAGTGCAGCAGGAGGCAGGAGGTGCTCCAGGCTCACAGCAGCAGTTCCCCTGCGGCCTGGGGAGAGGCCCCTGGTGGAGCAGGCTGTCCCCCTGCAGCCCACGGGTCCCACACGGAGCAGATCTCCACGCTGCAGCCCGTGGAGGAGCCCCCGCTGGAGCAGGTGGATGTGGCCTGGAGGAGGCCGCGGCCTGTGGAGAGCCCCCGCAGGAGCAGGCCCGGGCTGGACTGGAACAGGCTCTGCTGAGCCTCTTTTGCCCGTGACGATCATTGTGGAGTGATCTCCCTGTCCTTCTCTCAGCCCTTGAGCCCTTTCCATCCTATTTTCTCCCCTTTCCCTTTGAGGAGGGGCAGGGAGAGAGCGGTTGAGGTGGAGCTCAGCTGCCCAGCTGAGGAAAACCACCACGTCTCTCCCTTGCCGCTGCTGCAGCACGGTGGGAGCAGCCAACACCTGCTGTTCTTCGACCCTCAGCAACCCCACAGCATCTTCCTGGAAGGGATCCCTTTCCTTCACGCCTGACAGGCGCCGCCTCCAGAGGCTTGTGCCCCGTTTCCGATCGCTTTCTCAGTGCCCCCTTCCCCAGAGAAGGATCCCAGCTGCTTGGCTTCCCTGCCCTCCGATTCCAGGCTCCCGGAGCTGTTATCCCAGCATCGCAGCAGCCAGGTGACAATGTGCTCGCCTGCATGACAGCTGAAATCTTGTCCCATGTCTCGCAGCTCGCCCAGGGATGGGGATCACCCGCTTACTGCTGCTTTTCTCTCTTTTTTATTTTATAACAGCCTCCTCTTCCCTGGGATGGCCCTACATTGGGGTCGCCTGCCTCGCCTTCCTCTTGCTCCTTCCCCTTCTTCGGAGGACTTTCTTCCCTGCCTAAACGAGATGACTTCTGCATCCATTCCTTCATCTTGTGTGTGTATTGGCGACTGATACGGCAACGGGGTAGTCCCCGGAGCCAGCTGTAGGGCCTGTCACAGGGTTGGAGTGGCTGCAGGTAAAATCACAGGGCTTGGAGGGGCTGCAGGTAAAATCACAGGGGTTGCAGGGGCTGCAGGTAAAATCACAGGGGTTGCAGGGGCTGCAGGGTGCGTCGCAGGTTTGCATCAGATCAAGATGCATTTCCCTAGAACCACACATTTCCTCCTGAAGGTGCTGAATAGTATTGAATGGTCTTCAAAATGCATAGAGCAGACCCAGCAAACGTACAGCTGGTGCTCGGAAGTAGTTAACTTTTATTTTGTTGTTGTTAATTTTGTATCATGACAACAGATGCAAATATGTATCTTGAGTTGAGGGCAAAGGTGACCTTGGATCTGAAGCACACAGGCGTTCACTAATGTCCCCCCCATCCTGAGTGAATCCAGAACGACTCGGAAGGAAAAATGAAGTACAAAGCAGTGCGTTGTGATAAAGAGAGTTTAATAGGGTAGAAAAGGAAGAGAACCTAAAAAAATGCCATCCTGTACAACACAGTCAATAAAGTAAATTTAATAAATAAAATTAATAAATATAATAAATAAAATAAATAAATAAAATTAATAAAATAATAAATAAAAATGAAACCAATTTGTCCTATTCTAATGAATTCCTATCCCCATCGTGACTTCCCATCCCACTGATCAATTCCTATCCCAACAACCTCCCGTGTCTGATCCCAAGGCTGAATTCCCAACTCCCATCACCCTCCCATCCACCCAGCCGTCCACCCATTTTCTCCCGTCCGTGCTGGCCATGCCCACATCCATGCACGGACTGAGCATGGGCAGCGGGAGCGGGCTGCATGAAATCCCCTCGGCATCCCAGTGCCAGAACAGCTGCAGGCAGAGGCCTTGCTGAGTGAACACCTACACTAGAGGAATTTAATAAGGAAGGCACTAAATAAGAGAAATGACCCGAAAGAAGAAAGAAGTTTGGGATCTCAGCCATTTGGTGTCCCAACAAGCAGTTCCCACGCCCAACCTTTCCCACCCCAGCTATTGCCAACATCCCAACAGCTTCCCATTGCAACGTTCATTCGTGACGCGCGCATTTCCCATTGCCCCAGTTGCCCATCCCTGACAGTGGCAAACACTGCCTAGCTCCAGCACTGGAGAAGGGAGAGGGCAAGCGAGAGGGGCAAGGGCTGAGGAGCGTGGCTGAAGCTGGAGCAGGCGCCTGCAGAGGTCTCTGTGCCTGCATGCTGAGCGGGCCCGGGTGCTGCGGGGGCCGTCGAGGAGCGCAGGGTCACGGGTAGCCGTAATACTTGGCTATGGCGTGGTCCTTCTGCCGCTGCACGAAGAATTGCACGGGGCCGATCTTCATCTGGTGGGCCGCCCGCTGCCGCTCCTCCTGGGCCAGCTTCTTCAGGCGCTCCCGCTCGGGACGCTGCTGCGGCGTGATGGGCACCGACGCCTCCTGCTCCTCCAGCGGCGTGGGCGCTGCGTCGCCGCCCGCCCAGGGCCCCACGCAGGGCACGTAGTCCACGCGGGGCTGCGCCGGACGCTGCAGCGTGCGCGGCTGCGTGGGCAGAGGCTCCCGCTGCGCTTGGCCCCCCGCGGCTGGCAGGCACGGCGCTCTTGGCGCCTGCTGCAGGGGAGCTCTCCACGCTCGCGCCATGCTGCCTGGTGGTGCCGGCACCGCCTGGGCCTTGTCGCCAGCTGGGGGCCGGGGGGCAGCGGGCACAGCGCTGGAGCCTGGCACCGTCGGCGGGGCCCTGGGCATGCTGCTGGGGCCGCTGGAGGTGGGCTGCGGCTGCACACAGGGCGGCTGGCGCACTGGCCCCAGCGCCTTCGCCCTGGCCCCCAGCGGCTGCAAAGTCTCACTGGGGGTCTTTGTCCCCGGGTGCTGGCGCTGCAGCGTCTTGTCCCCGATGGCTTGGGGACGGAGCCTAACCTGGGCCCGCACGGCACGGGCACGGGCACGGGGCTTAATGGGGGGGGGCTCCAGCAGCAGCAGCGCTCTCCGGGGAGGCGGTGCCGCTGCTCCTTGCCCCCCAGCAGCCCCCGGGCTTCGGGCCCTCTTGCTGGGCGCCCTGGTGCTGTCGCTTGTCGGCTGCTGCCTGCCGCCGCCCGCTTGGCTGCTGCTGCCAGCCACCGCGCTGTGGCCACCCGTCTTCCCCTGGCACAGCATCTTGGGGCCTTGGCCACCCTGGCCCAGCAGCGTCGTCTTCTCCTTGCCGGGGGTTTTCTCCGTCGCCGGCCTCCTGTGCTGGGAGCTCTGCGCTGTGCTGGGGGTGCTGGTGGGCGCGGGGCGCTTGGCCCCCCACTTGGTGCCGGTGGGCGCAGGGGCAGGCGGGGGGCTCTTGAGGGGACTCAGAGGGGGATTGGGCAGGGGCCTCCTAAGGGCACTAATAAATTCAGGGCCGGGGGGGCTCTTGAGGGGACCCAGAGGGGGATTGGGCAGGGGTCTCCTAAGGGCACTAATAAATTCAGGGTCGGGGGGGCTCTTGAGGGGACTCAGGCGAGGCTTGGGCAGGGGTCTCCTAAGGGAATTAAGGAATTCAGGGTCGGGGGGTCTCTTGAGGGGACGCGAGGGAGGGTTGGGCAGGGGTCTGCTAAGGGCAGTGAGGAATTCAGGGTGGGGGGGCCTTTTGGGGAGAGTGAAGGGAGGGTTGGGCAGGGGTCTCCTGAGGGCACTGAGCTGGGGACTGGCTGCAGGCTTGAGGGGGGAGCTCGCTGCCGGCACAGCAGGGGGCTGCACCGCCCGCCCACCCTGCACCTTCTCGGGGTGCACCCCAGGGGTTGAGGGTACCTCACCCAGCGCTCTGGTGGCTGCCAGTCCCTGTGTGCTCGGCTCCTCCATGTCCTCGCAGAGGTCGGGCAGCTCAGACAGGAAGCGGCTGAGCACAGGACTGCTGGGGACACCGGGGAAGGCGTCCTGGGGCTCCACGGCATCGAGCCAGCTGAGCAGCTCCTCCAAGCCGGAGATGTCCAGGTCGGCCGGGAGCTGGTCCTGCAGGTGCTGCAGCTGCTGGCTGTCCCCTGCCAGCTGGGGAAAGGCCTCGGCGAAGGCATCGGGGCCCAGCTCAAGCAGCTCCAGGGGCTCCTCAGGCACCTCTGCAACTGTCGCCGCTGAGGAAAAAGCAAGCAAATCCCCCAGGATGGGCGATGCCAGCTTTCCCATGGCTCCTGGGTGTGGGGCGCCCAGCGGCCGGCTGTGCCAGCCCCAAACTCACCGTCGGGCGTCACCGTCCGGGTGCTGGCGGTCGTTGGAGCCTGGGCAGGCTCGGGGGGAGTGGGGCCGGGCAGCGGGGGCCCCTGGTCCTCGCTGAGCCCCACGGCGTGGTCGCAGGGCTCCGGCAGCTGCCCCCGGCTGCTGGTCAGGGTGCGGGGTGCGGGGAGCGCCTGCCCCCGCAGCGGAGGCCCCGGGACGAGGAGTGGTGGGGGGCCGGGGTGGGCAGGGGCCTGCAGCAGGCAGGTGCCTGCGGGGTGCAGGAGCTCCCCATGGAGCACGGCCCCGGGCCCCAGCCAGAGGGGATCCTGGGGCAGCACCGTCCCCGTCCCCACGGGCTGTCCCCACTGGTAGATGGGGGCCCAGGGAGGAGCGGTGTGGGGGAGCTGCCCCACAGCAGGGAGCTGCCCCACGGCGGGGAGCTGCCCAAGCTGCAGGTGGTGCCCCTCGGGTGGGAGGTGCCCCCCAGGTGCCAGCTGCACCCCGGCGGGGAGCTGCAGCACCTGCCCCTGGACCCCCGGCACCACGTGCCAGACGGTGGCCTGGGGCAGCGCGTAGGGGAGGGTGGGTACCTGGGGGGGCTGCAAGGGCAGCGCCATCGCTCCGGGGAGGGAGGGCAGCAGCCAGGCAGCCACCGTTGGCGGCACGGCTGGGACGACGAAGGGGGAGTTTTGCGTCTGCGGAAGCCGCGGAAGCCGTCTGGGGAAACCCTCTGTGGGAAAAAGGGCGCTGGGGTGAGATCTGGGGCGCTGGGCTCGCCAGCAGGGCCGCAGCCCCGGGAGGAGCGGGAGCCGGCTGCTGTACCTGCCATGGTGGCTGGAGAGTGGGGCGGTCGGTTGGGGAACGCGGGCAACGGCCGTTCCGTCCCAACGGCTGACCAGCCCCTCGCCGCCATCTTGGTGAGGACTGCAGCTTTTGGACCCAAGCAGGCTTCCCATCGCAAGACTTTTCCATCCCCATCAGGCTTTCCCTCCCACGCATCATTTGCCATGCCCAGGACGGTTTCACACCAACACTTCCCCGTCCCAAGCATTTCCCGTCCCAGTACCAGCTTTGCATCCTAACGGTCATTTCCCATCCTTACAATTTCACATGATAACAGATTCCCATACGAGATATTTCCCATCGACACGAAGCGTTTCTTAATCCAAAGAGATCTCATCCCAAAGAATTCCCATCTCTCTGATTACTTTTCCAAGTACTTCCTTCCCCAGTGAATGTTACCCACCCCATTAAAGACTTCCCATCCCAATACTTCCCCATCCCCGGAGTGATTTCCCATCCCAACGCTTTTGCTTCCCAAGGATTTCAAACCCAGGGAAGATTTCCCATCTCTTTGAGTTCCTAGCCCAATGGCTTTCCACCCCAAGGAAGTCTTCCCATCCCAGCAATGATTTCTCGGCCCACTCATCATTTCCCATCCCAATCATTTCCCATTTTCACCATCCAACAGACAGCTTAGCCAGCCCACAGCTAGAGAGAGATCACAACAGGGATTTGGACGATTCTGTTAGATGCAAGGTCACGCAGACTTGGTGTGCTACCGATTGCTCTTTATTACAGATCAACACAGATCGCCAGTACCAAGGGCGCTGGGATGAATCTGCTGAATATGCAGATACAAGGCTCTTACATTTCTTACCAGGAAATAAACAGATATGGGCATTTCTCTCTACCCACCTTAGTAAAAAGATAGGAAGGGTAGAGCAGTAATTAAGAGCAGCATGCTCAGCCACCGGCACGGAGGCTGCCCGCTCCTCAGCACCTGTAAGCAGCAGCACCTTCACGTCTCCTCCTGCACCAGCAGCACATCACCGTCTCTTGTTCCAGCAGCAGGACATCGGCGTCTCCCATTGCACCATGCAGACCTCCACGCCTCGAGTGCCACCAGCAGTACTCAATGCGAGCTGGACGCTCAGGGCACTTATGGCCACCCACCTTTGTGAGGTCAAAGGCTGACAGTGACTCTCTGCTGACCTCACACGGCTCTCGGGCGCCCCGATGGCAGAGGTTACGGCGCTAAGCTGACTGCCAGGAGAAAAGGCTGACATGAAGTGACTGCTCCACCATGCCAGGAGCAAGGTCTGCTGGAATGGGGGTTCGGAGGCGAGCTCGGCCTTGGGCCTGGGAACTGTGCCTGGGAGCCAGGGACGTCCTTGGTGTGCAGCTGGACACCTGGGCCTGAGAAAGCAAGGTTTCTTTAGAGAGAATTGGAAGCATCGTCACCTAGTGGCTGTGTCAGGGGGACGAGAGAAATGCACAGCATCTCTTGGTTCCCTGAAGTGCACGTGTCCTACGCCCTTGGATGTCTCCATGATAGAAAAAGGGACTGATTTTTACCCAAAACAGAGCTCCTTTCTCTCGGGAGCTTCTCATGCTGCGTGTCCTCCTCTCTTTCTTGTATTTGGCTATGACTTTAGGCTTGTTCTTGCTACTCCTTAAGCAGACTGAAGCTTCCCCGGAACATCACATTAACTGCTTTTCACTACCTCTAAGTGCCTTTCCTCCGCTTCTCATCTAATTAATTAGTGCTATCCTCTTCACGCCTGCTACAGAGGTATCTTTCCTACCTGGTACAAGCTAGAAGAGCTTAGCAGCATCCATACGTCTCTTTCCTTTAGTCCTCACAGTAGACTTGCTCGAGGTAATTTGTGTTGAGCAGTAATCAAGAGAAAGTGTCACCAAGCCAAGGCTGCATTTGCTTGTGTCTTATGGAATCCCTGCAGCTGTGTCCCCTCCCAGCTTCCTGTGTTCCCCAAGCATCCTCGCTTGCAGGGCAGTAGAAGATGCAGAAAAGTCCTGGCCTTAGTGGAAGCACTGCCCTGCAAGAGCTAAGACATCCCTCTTAGCAGCTCACTGTAGCCCCGAAATCCCAAAAAACGGCACGTGCCAGCTACTGGGAAGGAAATGAACTCTGTCATTGTGATATACCCGCTCAAGGCCCTGCACTTTGGCCCAGGTGTCTGTGAGACGGTTTTGGAAATGAATCCTGTTGTGTGACTCCGTTCTTTCTGGGTGCTACGTCCCCATAAAGCTTGCTTTTCAAGGCCCAGGAGGGTCTGCCGGGCACTGGCCTGGGTTCCCAGCCTGACCCACCTGCTGGGAATCAGGGAGGCTCGGTCGGTGTCTTGTGTTGGGTTTACGAGGACAGGTTCTGGTAGCGGGGGGCTGCAGGGGTGTCCTCTGTGAGGAGAATGCAGCAGCTGCCCCATGTTAGTTAAGGGCCGGTTCCAGGAGGCTCCAGAGGGACCCGCTGCTGCCCAGAACTGAGACAAAACGGATGATGTTTGCGCCTGTGTGAGAGCCCATCTAGGAAAGGGAAAGAAACCTGCTGCACAGCAGCGTCTGGGTCAGGGAGGAGTGAGAAACCTCTCTGCAGCCCCCAAGGTGAGTGCAGCAGGAGGCAGGAGGTGCTCCAGGCTCACAGCAGCAGTTCCCCTGCGGCCTGGGGAGAGGCCCCTGGTGGAGCAGGCTGTCCCCCTGCAGCCCACGGGTCCCACACGGAGCAGATCTCCACGCTGCAGCCCGTGGAGGAGCCCCCGGTGGAGCAGGTGGATGTGGCCTGGAGGAGGCCGCGGCCTGTGGAGAGCCCCCGCAGGAGCAGGCCCGGCCTGGACTGGAACAGGCTCTGCTGAGCCTCTTTTGCCCGTGACGATCATTGTGGAGTGATCTCCCTGTCCTTCTCTCAGCCCTTGAGCCCTTTCCATCCTATTTTCTCCCCTTTCCGTTTGAGGAGGAGCAGGGAGAGAGCGGTTGAGGTGGAGCTCAGCTGCCCAGCTGAGGAAAACCACCACGTCTCTCCCTTGCCGCTGCTGCAGCACGGTGGGAGCAGCCAACACCTGCTGTTCTTCGACCCTCAGCAACCCCACAGCATCTTCCTGGAAGGGATCCCTTTCCTTCACGCCTGACAGGCGCCGCCTCCAGAGGCTTGTGCCCCGTTTCCGATCGCTTTCTCAGTGCCCCCTTCCCCAGAGAAGGATCCCAGCTGCTTGGCTTCCCTGCCCTCCGATTCCAGGCTCCCGGAGCTGTTATCCCAGCATCGCAGCAGCCAGGTGACAATGTGCTCGCCTGCATGACAGCTGAAATCTTGTCCCATGTCTCGCAGCTCGCCCAGGGATGGGGATCACCTGCTTACTGCTGCTTTTCTCTCTTTTCTATTTTATAACAGCCTCCTCTTCCCTGGGATGGCCCTACATTGGGGTCGCCTGCCTCGCCTGCCTATTGCTCCTTCCCCTTCTTCGGAGGACTTTCTTCCCTGCCTAAACGAGATGACTTCTGCATCCATTCCTTCATCTTGTGTGTGTATTGGCGACTGATACGGCAACGGGGTAGTCCCCGGAGCCAGCTGTAGGGCCTGTCACAGGGTTGGAGTGGCTGCAGGTAAAATCACGGGGCTTGGAGGGGCTGCAGGTAAAATCACAGGGGTTGCAGGGGCTGCAGGTAAAATCACAGGGGTTGCAGGGGCTGCAGGGTGCGTCGCAGGTTTGCATCAGATCAAGATGCATTTCCCTAGAACCACACATTTCCTCCTGAAGGTGCTGAATAGTATTGAATGGTCTTCAAAATGCATAGAGCAGACCCAGCAAACGTACAGCTGGTGCTCGGAAGTAGTTAACTTTTATTTTGTTGTTGTTAATTTTGTATCATGACAACAGATGCAAATATGTATCTTGAGTTGAGGGCAAAGGTGACCTTGGATCTGAAGCACACAGGCATTCACTAATGTCCCCCCCATCCTGAGTGAATCCAGAACGACTCGGAAGGAAAAATGAAGTACAAAGGAGTGCGTTGTGATAAAGAGAGTTTAATAGGGTAGAAAAGGAAGCGAACCTAAAAAAATGCCATCCTGTACAACACAGTCAATAAAGTAAATTTAATAAATAAAATTAATAAATATAATAAATAAAATAAATAAATAAAATTAATAAAATAATAAATAAAAATGAAACCAATTTGTCCTATTCTAATGAATTCCTATCCCCATCGTGACTTCCCATCCCACTGATCAATTCCTATCCCAACAACCTCCCGTGTCTGATCCCAAGGCTGAATTCCCAACTCCCATCACCCTCCCATCCACCCAGCCGTCCACCCATTTTCTCCCGTCCGTGCTGGCCATGCCCACATCCATGCACGGACTGAGCATGGGCAGCGGGAGCGGGCTGCATGAAATCCCCTCGGCATCCCAGTGCCAGAACAGCTGCAGGCAGAGGCCTTGCTGAGTGAACACCTACACTAGAGGAATTTAATAAGGAAGGCACTAAATAAGAGAAATGACCCGAAAGAAGAAAGAAGTTTGGGATCTCAGCCATTTGGTGTCCCAACAAGCAGTTCCCACGCCCAACCTTTCCCACCCCAGCTATTGCCAACATCCCAACAGCTTCCCATTGCAACGTTCATTCGTGACGCGCGCATTTCCCATTGCCCCAGTTGCCCATCCCTGACAGTGGCAAACACTGCCTAGCTCCAGCACTGGAGAAGGGAGAGGGCAAGCGAGAGGGGCAAGGGCTGAGGAGCGTGGCTGAAGCTGGAGCAGGCGCCTGCAGAGGTCTCTGTGCCTGCATGCTGAGCGGGCCCGGGTGCTGCGGGGGCCGTCGAGGAGCGCAGGGTCACGGGTAGCCGTAATACTTGGCTATGGCGTGGTCCTTCTGCCGCTGCACGAAGAATTGCACGGGGCCGATCTTCATCTGGTGGGCCGCCCGCTGCCGCTCCTCCTGGGCCAGCTTCTTCAGGCGCTCCCGCTCGGGACACTGCTGCGGCGTGATGGGCACCGACGCCTCCTGCTCCTCCAGCGGCGTGGGCGCCGCGTCGCCGCCCGCCCAGGGCCCCACGCAGGGCACGTAGTCCACGCGGGGCTGCGCCGGACGCTGCAGCGTGCGTGGCTGCGTGGGCAGAGGCTCCCGCTGCGCTTGGCCCCCCGCGGCTGGCAGGCACGGCGCTCTGGGCGCCTGCTGCACGGGAGCTCTCCACGCTCGCGCCGTGCTGCCTGGTGGTGCCGGCACCGCCTGGGCCTTGTCGCCAGCTGGGGGCCGGGGGGCAGCGGGCACAGCGCTGGAGCCTGGCACCGTCGGCGGGGCCCTGGGCATGCTGCTGGGGCCGCTGGAGGTGGGCTGCGGCTGCACACAGGGCGGCTGGCGCACTGGCCCCAGCGCCTTCGCCCTGGCCCCCAGCGGCTGCAAAGTCTCGCTGGGGGTCTTTGTCCCCGGGTGCTGGCGCTGCAGCGTCGTGTCCCCGATGGCTTGGGGACGGAGCCTGTCCTGGGCCCGCACGGCACGGGCACGGGCACGGGGCTTAATGGGGGGGGGCTCCAGCAGCAGCAGCGCTCTCCGGGGAGGCGGTGCCGCTGCTCCTTGCCCCCCAGCAGCCCCCGGGCTTCGGGCCCTCTTGCTGGGCGCCCTGGTGCTGTCGCTCGCCGGCTGCTGCCTGCCGCCGCCCGCTTGGCCGCTGCTGCCAGCCACCGCGCTGTGGCCACCCGTCTTCCCCTGGCACAGCGTCTTGGGGCCTTGGCCACCCTGGCCCAGCAGCGTCGTCTTCTCCTTGCCGGGGGTTTTCTCCGTCGCCGGCCTCCTGTGCTGGGAGCTCTGCGCTGTGCTGGGGGTGCTGGTGGGCGCGGGGCGCTTGGCCCCCCACTTGGTGCCGGTGGGCGCAGGGGCAGGCGGGGGGCTCTTGAGGGGACTCAGAGGGGGATTGGGCAGGGGCCTCCTAAGGGCTCTAATAAATTCAGGGCCGGGGGGGCTCTTGAGGGGACCCAGAGGGGGATTGGGCAGGGGTCTCCTAAGGGCACTAATAAATTCAGGGTCGGGGGGGCTCTTGAGGGGACTCAGGCGAGGCTTGGGCAGGGGTCTCCTAAGGGAATTAAGGAATTCAGGGTCGGGGGGTCTCTTGAGGGGACGCGAGGGAGGGTTGGGCAGGGGTCTGCTAAGGGCAGTGAGGAATTCAGGGTGGGGGGGCCTTTTGGGGAGAGTGAAGGGAGGGTTGGGCAGGGGTCTCCTGAGGGCACTGAGCTGGGGACTGGCTGCAGGCTTGAGGGGGGAGCTCGCTGCCGGCACAGCAGGGGGCTGCACCGCCCGCCCACCCTGCACCTTCTCGGGGTGCACCCCAGGGGTTGAGGGTACCTCACCCAGCGCTCTGGTGGCTGCCAGTCCCTGTGTGCTCGGCTCCTCCATGTCCTCGCAGAGGTCGGGCAGCTCAGACAGGAAGCGGCTGAGCACAGGACTGCTGGGGACACCGGGGAAGGCGTCCTGGGGCTCCACGGCATCGAGCCAGCTGAGCAGCTCCTCCAAGCCGGAGATGTCCAGGTCGGCCGGGAGCTGGTCCTGCAGGTGCTGCAGCTGCTGGCTGTCCCCTGCCAGCTGGGGAAAGGCCTCGGCGAAGGCATCGGGGCCCAGCTCAAGCAGCTCCAGGGGCTCCTCAGGCACCTCTGCAACTGTCGCCGCTGAGGAAAAAGCAAGCAAATCCCCCAGGATGGGCGATGCCAGCTTTCCCATGGCTCCTGGGTGTGGGGCGCCCAGCGGCCGGCTGTGCCAGCCCCAAACTCACCGTCGGGCGTCACCGTCTGGGTGCTGGCGGTCGTTGGAGCCTGGGCAGGCTCGGGGGGAGTGGGGCCGGGCAGCGGGGGCCCCTGGTCCTCGCTGAGCCCCACGGCGTGGTCGCAGGGCTCCGGCAGCTGCCCCCGGCTGCTGGTCAGGGTGCGGGGTGCGGGGAGCGCCTGCCCCCGCAGCGGAGGCCCCGGGACGAGGAGTGGTGGGGGGCCGGGGTGGGCAGGGGCCTGCAGCAGGCAGGTGCCTGCGGGGTGCAGGAGCTCCCCATGGAGCACGGCCCCGGGCCCCAGCCAGAGGGGATCCTGGGGCAGCACCGTCCCCGTCCCCACGGGCTGTCCCCACTGGTAGACGGGGGCCCAGGGAGGAGCGGTGTGGGGGAGCTGCCCCACAGCAGGGAGCTGCCCCACGGCGGGGAGCTGCCCAAGCTGCAGGTGGTGCCCCTCGGGTGGGAGGTGCCCCCCAGGTGCCAGCTGCACCCCGGCGGGGAGCTGCAGCACCTGCCCCTGGACCCCCGGCACCACGTGCCAGACGGTGGCCTGGGGCAGCGCGTAGGGGAGGGTGGGTACCTGGGGGGGCTGCAAGGGCAGCGCCATCGCTCCGGGGAGGGAGGGCAGCAGCCAGGCAGCCACCGTTGGCGGCACGGCTGGGACGACGAAGGGGGAGTTTTGCGTCTGCGGAAGCCGCGGAAGCCGTCTGGGGAAACCCTCTGTGGGAAAAAGGGCGCTGGGGTGAGATCTGGGGCGCTGGGCTCACCAGCAGGGCCGCAGCCCCGGGAGGAGCGGGAGCCGGCTGCTGTACCTGCCATGGTGGCTGGAGAGTGGGGCGGTCGGTTGGGGAACGCGGGCAACGGCCGTTCCGTCCCAACGGCTGACCAGCCCCTCGCCGCCATCTTGGTGAGGACTGCAGCTTTTGGACCCAAGCAGGCTTCCCGTCGCAAGACTTTTCCATCCCCATCAGGCTTTCCCTCCCACGCATCATTTGCCATGCCCAGGACGGTTTCACACCAACACTTCCCCGTCCCAAGCATTTCCCGTCCCAGTACCAGCTTTGCATCCTAACGGTCATTTCCCATCCTTACAATTTCACATGATAACAGATTCCCATACGAGATATTTCCCATCGACACGAAGCGTTTCTTAATCCAAAGAGATCTCATCCCAAAGAATTCCCATCTCTCTGATTACTTTTCCAAGTACTTCCTTCCCCAGTGAATGTTACCCACCCCATTAAAGACTTCCCATCACAATACTTCCCCATCCCCGGAGTGATTTCCCATCCCAACGCTTTTGCTTCCCAAGGATTTCAAACCCAGGGAAGATTTCCCATCTCTTTGAGTTCCTAGCCCAATGGCTTTCCACCCCAAGGAAGTCTTCCCATCCCAGCAATGATTTCTCGGCCCACTCATCATTTCTCATCCCAATCATTTCCCATTTTCACCATCCAACAGACAGCTTAGCCAGCCCACAGCTAGAGAGAGATCACAACAGGGATTTGGACGATTCTGTTAGATGCAAGGTCACGCAGACTTGGTGTGCTACCAATTGCTCTTTATTACAGATCAACACAATTGGCCAGTACCAAGGGCGCTGGGATGAATCTGCTGAATATGCAGATACAAGGCTCTTACATTTCTTACCAGGAAATAAACAGATATGGGCATTTCTCTCTACCCACCTTAGTAAAAAGATAGGAAGGGTAGAGCAGTAATTAAGAGCAGCATGCTCAGCCACCGGCACGGAGGCTGCCCGCTCCTCAGCACCTCTAAGCAGCAGCACCTTCAGGTCTCCTCCTGCACCAGCAGCACATCAGCGTCTCTTGTTCCAGCAGCAGGACATCGGCGTCTCCCATTGCACCATGCAGACCTCCACGCCTCGAGTGCCACCAGCAGTACTCAATGCGAGCTGGACGCTCCGGGCACTTATGGCCACCCACCTTTGTGAGGTCAAAGGCTGACAGTGACTCTCTGCTGACCTCACACGGCTCTCGGGCGCCCCGATGGCAGAGGTTACGGCGCTAAGCTGACTGCCAGGAGAAAAGGCTGACATGAAATGGCTGCTCCACAACGCCAGGAGGAAGGTCTGCTGGAATGGGGTTCGGAGGGGAGCTCGGCCTTGGGCCTGGGAACTGTGCCTGGGAGCCAGGGACGTCCTTGGTGTGCAGCTGGACACCTGGGCCTGAGAAAGCAAGGTTTCTTTAGAGAGAATTGGAAGCATCGTCACCTAGTGGCTGTGTCAGGGGGACGAGAGAAATGCACAGCATCTCTTGGTTCCCTGAAGTGCACGTGTCCTACGCCCTTGGATGTCTCCATGATAGGAAAAGGGACTGATTTTTACCCAAAACAGAGCTCCTTTCTCTCGGGAGCTTCTCATGCTGCGTGTCCTCCTCTCTTTCTTGTATTTGGCTATGACTTTAGGCTTGTTCTTGCTACTCCTTAAGCAGACTGAAGCTTCCCCGGAACATCACATTAACTGCTTTTCACTACCTCTACGTGCCTTTCCTCCGCTTCTCATCTAATTAATTAGTGCTATCCTCTTCACGCCTGCTACAGAGGTATCTTTCCCACCTGGTACAAGCTAGAAGAGCTTAGCAGCATCCATACGTCTCTTTCCTTTAGTCCTCACAGTAGACTTGCTCGAGGTAATTTGTGTTGAGCAGTAATCAAGAGAAAGTGTCACCAAGCCAAGGCTGCATTTGCTTGTGCCTTATGGAATCCCTGCAGCTGTGTCCCCTCCCAGCTTCCTGTGTGCCCCAAGCATCCTCGCTTGCAGGGCAGTAGAAGATGCAGAAAAGTCCTGGCCTTAGTGGAAGCACTGCCCTGCAAGAGCTAAGACATCCCTCTTAGCAGCTCACTGTAGCCCCGAAATCCCAAAAAACGGCACGTGCCAGCTACTGGGAAGGAAATGAACTCTGTCATTGTGATATACCCGCTCAAGGCCCTGCTCTTTGGCCCAGGTGTCTACGAGGCGGTTTTGGAAATGAATCCTGTTGCGTGACTCCGTTCTTTCTGGGTGCTACTTTTCAGTTTAAAGCGGTTACTCCTTGTCCTGTCGCTCCAGGCCCTGATAAAGACTCCCTCCCCAGCTTTCCTACAGGTTGCCTTTAAGTACAGGAAGGCTCTCCCTGGTGTCGCAGTAAGCTCACCTGTTACCCAGGTGTCACAGTTATTTCCTGTGATAGGAATAATGACCAGGGTTAATCTATTGCAGGTGATTTCATACAATTATAGAAAAGCTTTTGTTGGAAAGCACCTTAGAGGTCTCCAGATCACCCGCGTACTTCAAGCAGGGCCATTTTTAAAGCCCTGTCATATTGCTCAGGGGCTTGTACAGTCAAATTTTGAATGGCCCCAGCAAGAGACCCTACACTCTCACTGTGTCCCTTTGTCAGTGCCTAGGCAGAGTGTGCTTCCCCTGCTGGTCCTGGTGAGATGAACTGATACAAGTTTTGAGAAAACAGAAGTTTATGCTACTTCATGAAGTACCCTTTGTAACATTTTTTTTTTTTTTAACCTTTACCGTTTCATATCTGAAATTTGAAATTCATCAGGGAACTCAGCCTGGCACACAGTAAAACTGATGGCAGATACTTCACAATATTATTTGAATTTCACGTAAATAGAACAGACTAGCAACTTACTTAGGAGAAGTAATACGATTTCAGAAATATTCAAAACCAAAGGCATTCCAAACTAAGTTTAAGTTCAGAGCAAATCCAAAGGAAAAACTAATTTAGAAACTAATAATCAGAGAACATAATCTTCTACAAACGATAGATTTTCCTCCTGTATTGGGTAATTTTGATCTGTCTTTAATGATCATCTAGACATGGCTTTGACACTGAGTATTTTGCTTTGCCACTGCATTAAGTCTTCTTCTCATGTGTGGTAAATGTCCTGCTCTCATGGGATGGGCCTAGGAGACATACGCACTGTGTCTCATGATGCTTGGCTATCATCTTAAATCTGTGAGAAGAGGAAAGGTCTCGCTGCTTCCTGAACAGGGAATTGGATGTCTGCAGTTGAGAACCCTCTGTCTAATCTAGAAACGTGAAGGAAGGAGTTTGCTGGATTGCAAGTGACAGTGAAGAAAGCCACAGATGACATATCAAACTGATTAAAATGTTATTTAGCTCAGGGCATGGCTAATGATGTGGAGCTGGAATAGTTTGACAATTGTAATTACACTCACTATCATTGTTATTTGTTTACAGGATGGTAATGCCTAAAGGTCCCGCTGGAGCCTGAAACAAGGTTGTGCTGGGTGCTGCACGTGCATATATCAGTGGCGATTTGAGAGCTAGTGATACAAACAGACAAAACAGAGATTGAAAGGAGAAACAGAGGGATAGAGATAAGAAGATCTCCCTGCAGGTCATTTAGGGGAACCAGCCATGAGTACAGTGCATCCAGGTCTCCAGTGCTCTGCTGGCCCAGCCAGATGAATGGAAAACATTGCAGCTTTGGAAAAATAGTGTTTCTTCTAATTCTTTGGCCACAGTTTTGATGTTTTAGGACTGCTTTTTTTTTTTTTTTCCTTTTTTTCTTTTCCCCATTTGTGCTAGAAAAGGTGAACTTTTCAAATACCTATTCTGAATTAAAATATCGTTTTCATTGTTATGTTTCTGTTTTGTTGGCACTATTCATAATGACTTCTACCCTTCAGTGGCAGCAAAAGCTTATCATACCATACAATTGGAAAGATCACAGAAAACTTCAGAGCTTTTGAAGATAGGTGAGGAAAATCCATTCCCTGTTCTAGGCAGAGAGAGTGGCTGATTTCCAGAAAGGTAAATGGGCAGGATAAGGCCGCTTCATGTTCACTGATGGCCAGTTGTACGGACTGTGAAGATAATGGACTACCAGCACAAGAGACGGTGCCAATAATCTAATCCAATCCAATCTATTTCAAGTGGTAGAGACCTGATACTCTATGACAATGTGAGGAAGACCTAACTGTCAGGCAAACTTTGAGATGATCATGTTCAGGATCTAAAACTGTTATGACAAGTGTCAACACAGGAAGGGTGAAACAAAGGCATGAATGTCATACAAGTACTGATAAATCTCAGGAAGGCTGGAAACCAAGGCAAATGGATGGAATAAGATGGTGCTTTGTGTTAGCAAGAAGCAGAGGATAGAGAAATTAAATGTTATGGGTCAGCAAAAGAGTGGTTTTGTGCAAATCACTGCTAAAGATAGACAGCCTTGCTAGCCTGCTCTTTGCTCTTAGCTCCAGTCTAATAGTGAATTATCTCTGTACAGTTATCAGACACGTAAACAATAATGGGAATTATGGGAGACTTTAACTTCCCAGCAAAAGATTGAAAGATAATTACCACTTATGTTCATAGAGGTATACTATGTGATGGATTTCTTCCCAAAAGTGAAAAAATATAAGACCGTTTTAGACTTGGCTCCTGTATGGGTTTAAATGTAGTAAAATTTGAATAAAGTGTGATCATGTGCTGACTTTTCTCATTTTACATTTCACGACAGACAAAACCAGGTTTAGAATGAAGGTTTTGAGGCTTAGAAATGCAAACTTTGAAATCTAAGGAAATGAATAATTGAGTCTGACTAAGCAGCTCTGGGACTTGAGTGCAGAGAAGGCATAGTTAAAATTCAAAATTCAAACAGGAAAAAAGCGATGAGAAAAGGCATGTTTCAGAGGTTAAAAACTGCAGAAATAAAGTAAGAATGACCAAAAACCTCCTTCACATAGGAAATTAAACAATAATAGTAAGTGGTACTTAAGCCACAGAAACCAGGGGGAACAAAGAGAACAAATTAGGACAGTTGCACACTTGAGGCAAAAATAGATCAAAAGTTACTGATGTCTCAAATGCTGCAAATCTTATTTCCTGCATCTAACAGCAACAACAATGTGATGTTAAGGGCAGTGACAGGACTCCCATTGAAAAGGAGGGTAGGGCACTAGGCGCAACATCATCTGAGGTGAAATAACAATCTATAGTGATTCAAGTGAAAAATGAAAAGCTGATATCTACCTAGCCTATTAACAGCATTGGCACACAGAACAACAAGTCAAGTAGGAAAAATGCATAACAATTGTGCAAATCAGGGATAGTCCCCAGAATGGGAGAGTAACAAATACACCTCTGTCCAGAAGAGGGTAAAGAGTCATCCAGACAAGTGTGGGCCTGTTAGTTTGACATCAACACCATGCAAAGTTTTGGAGCAAGAACAGCTAAGACCAGGGAAGGAGGGGGTAATGTGTAATTTACAAAATAATTTATCAGAGCTAAATTGTTTCCAGATAATTTAATAGCTTTCCTTTCTAGGACCAGTTCTTCCCTACACAGGGGATGAACTCCATCTATTTCACTTTCTGTGAGCTTCTGATACATTATCTACGGATTTGGGCTTTGGGGCTGCAAGTGAATAAAGGGATTTTACAATTGTTCACACTGAAGAGGGACTTACCAGCAAAGGAGTCGTTACCTATGGTAATTCTCAGAGACAGTTCTGAAACTGCAGCTGCTAAGGAGGCAAAGACTCATGGAGAAATGTAGGCTGGAAGGGACCTCTGAAAACCCAACCTCCTATTCAGGGCAGAGCTGACTTCAAAGTTAGATATGTTCGGTATGGACATGGTGGCTGAAGATTAAAAATTACACAGGAGCTTTGAGATTTGCAGGGGACATAAGGTTGGGAAGTACTACCAAGCCTGACAGAAGGCTATCGCTTGTGATTGAAATGGTTCAGGTGAAGTGACAGGTGATAATACAAAGCAGAGCCATTCTCAGAGATTCTCAAAAAAGGGTGTTTTTTTGTCATGTTTGCTATATGGCAGTCAGGAGTTTAAAGCAAGCAAACAAACAAACAAACAAAAATGACAACAAAACCTCACGTTCATGCACTGTTAGCACAAGGAGGACTGAAAAAGTTAAGTGGTTATATAGTGTGTATGGCTATTCATTTTTTTTTCCCTCCAGTATGAATACACTGGACAAGGCAGCCCTGACACTCATTTGAGACATGAGGCACAGTTCTGTCACTTGTATTCACATTGAACTTAGGAGGAAGAGTTCACAAGACAGAAGGAACAAGTTGCCTATTGCCTGGAAGGGAATGAAAGGACATCATTCTGCCCAGCCAGATGCCAGTTGAGAGAAGAATATGTTGTCTCTACGTAAATGAATTTCTTGAGTAAATATCAAGGAGAAATAGGAAATGTGTAAGTTGGGAGACACATCTGAAATGATGACTGCAGTTGGCTTATGAGCAAGTTTGGACGGGAAATTGGTAGAAACTTCCCATTTTAAGAATAAAGTGCACCATAGATACGAAGTCAGCATTCACCTAAACAGTAATGGCCAACTCAAATCCCCCACAAGAAAGCAGTGGACAAACCAGAACACTAACAAACATGTTGGGGTCTAGAGTCAAATAGATATACCTAACTTTACTATGCCTAAACATCTGAGAGATTGCTTTTAGAGGCTGAGGGCTTGTACCCCATTTCCAATCACTTTCTCTGTGCCCCCTTCCCCAGAGAAGGAAGCTGCTTGGCTTCCCTGCCCTCTGATTCAGCTGCCCGCTGAGGCTGCCCGCTCCTCAGCAGCTCTAAGCAGCAGCACCTTCACGTCTTCTCCTGCACCAGCAGCACATCAGCGTCTCTTGTTCCAGCAGCAGGACATCGGTGTCTCCCATTGCACCATGCAGACCTCCACGCCTCGAATGCCACCAGCAGTACTCAATGCGAGCTGGACGCTCAGGGCACTTATGGCCACCCACCTTTGTGAGGTCAAAGGCTGACAGTGACTCTCTGCTGACCTCACACGGCTCTCGGGCGCCCCGATGGCAGAGGTTACGGCGCTAAGCTGACTGCCAGGAGAAAAGGCTGACATGAAATGGCTGCTCCACAATGCCAGGAGCAAGGTCTGCTGGAATGGGGGTTCGGAGGGGAGCTCGGCCTTGGGCCTGGGAACTGTGCCTGGGAGCCAGGGACGTCCTTGGTGTGCAGCTGGACACCTGGGCCTGAGAAAGCAAGGTTTCTTTAGAGAGAATTGGAAGCATCGTCACCTAGTGGCTGTGTCAGGGGGACGAGAGAAATGCACAGCATCTCTTGGTTCCCTGAAGTGCACGTGTCCTACGCCCTTGGATGTCTCCATGATAGAAAAAGGGACTGATTTTTACCCAAAACAGAGCTCCTTTCTCTCGGGAGCTTCTCATGCTGCGTGTCCTCCTCTCTTTCTTGTATTTGGCTATGACTTTAGGCTTGTTCTTGCTACTCCTTAAGCAGACTGAAGCTTCCCCGGAACATCACATTAACTGCTTTTCACTACCTCTAAGTGCCTTTCCTCCGCTTCTCATCTAATTAATTAGTGCTATCCTCTTCACGCCTGCTACAGAGGTATCTTTCCTACCTGGTACAAGCTAGAAGAGCTTAGCAGCATCCATACGTCTCTTTCCTTTAGTCCTCACAGTAGACTTGCTCGAGGTAATTTGTGTTGAGCAGTAATCAAGAGAAAGTGTCACCAAGCCAAGGCTGCATTTGCTTGTGTCTTATGGAATCCCTGCAGCTGTGTCCCCTCCCAGCTTCCTGTGTGCCCCAAGCATCCTCGCTTGCAGGGCAGTAGAAGATGCAGAAAAGTCCTGGCCTTAGTGGAAGCACTGCCCTGCAAGAGCTAAGACATCCCTCTTAGCAGCTCACTGTAGCCCCGAAATCCCAAAAAATGGCACGTGCCAGCTACTGGGAAGGAAATGAACTCTGTCATTGTGATATACCTGCTCAAGGCCCTGCACTTTGGCCCAGGTGTCTGTGAGACGGTTTTGGAAATGAATCCTGTTGTGTGACTCCGTTCTTTCTGGGTGCTACGTCCCCATAAAGCTTGCTTTTCAAGGCCCAGGAGGCTCTGCCGGGCACTGGCCTGGGTTCCCAGCCTGACCCACCTGCTGGGAATCAGGGAGGCTCGGTCGGTGTCTTGTGTTGGGTTTACGAGGACAGGTTCTGGTAGCGGGGGGCTGCAGGGGTGTCCTCTGTGAGGAGAATGCAGCAGCTGCCCCATGTTAGATAAGGGCCGGTTCCAGGAGGCTCCAGAGGGACCCGCTGCTGCCCAGAACTGAGACAAAACGGATGATGTTTGCGCCTGCGTGAGAGCCCACATAAGAAAGGGAAAGAAACCTGCTGCACAGCAGCGTCTGGGTCAGGGAGGAGTGAGAAACCTCTCTGCAGCCCCCAAGGTGAGTGCAGCAGGAGGCAGGAGGTGCTCCAGGCTCACAGCAGCAGTTCCCCTGCGGCCTGGGGAGAGGCCCCTGGTGGAGCAGGCTGTCCCCCTGCAGCCCACTGGTCCCACACGGAGCAGATCTCCACGCTGCAGCCCGTGGAGGAGCCCCCGGTGGAGCAGGTGGATGTGGCCTGGAGGAGGCCACGGCCTGTGGAGAGCCCCCGCAGGAGCAGGCCCGGCCTGGACTGGAACAGGCTCTGCTGAGCCTCTTTTGCCCGTGACGATCATTGTGGAGTGATCTCCCTGTCCTTCTCTCAGCCCTTGAGCCCTTTCCATCCTATTTTCTCCCCTTTCCGTTTGAGGAGGGGCAGGGAGAGAGCGGTTGAGGTGGAGCTCAGCTGCCCAGCTGAGGAAAACCACCACGTCTCTCCCTTGCCGCTGCTGCAGCACGGTGGGAGCAGCCAACACCTGCTGTTCTTCGACCCTCAGCAACCCCACAGCATCTTCCTGGAAGGGATCCCTTTCCTTCACGCCTGACAGGCGCCGCCTCCAGAGGCTTGTGCCCCGTTTCCGATCGCTTTCTCAGTGCCCCCTTCCCCAGAGAAGGATCCCAGCTGCTTGGCTTCCCTGCCCTCCGATTCCAGGCTCCCGGAGCTGTTATCCCAGCATCGCAGCAGCCAGGTGACAATGTGCTCGCCTGCATGACAGCTGAAATCTTGTCCCATGTCTCGCAGCTCGCCCAGGGATGGGAATCACCTGCCTGCTGATGCTTTTCTCTCTTTTCTATTTTATAACAGCCTCCTCTTCCCTTCGATGGCCCTACATTGGGGTCGCCTGCCTCGCCTTCCTCTTGCTCCTTCCGCTTCTTCGGAGGACTTTCTTCTCTGCCTAAACGAGATGACTTCTGCATCCATTCCTTCATCTTGTGTGTATTGGCGACTGATACGGCAACGGGGTAGTCCCCGGAGCCAGCTGTAGGGCCTGTCCCAGGGTTGGAGTGGCTGCTGGGAACATCAAAAGTGTTGGAGGGGCTGCAGGTAAAATCACAGTTGTTGGAGGGGCTGCAGGTAAAATCACAGGGGTTGGAGGGGCTGCAGGGAACATCACAGGGGTTGCAGGGGCTGCAGGTAACCTCACAGGGGTTGGAAGGGCTGCAGGTAAAATCACAGTGGTTGCAGGGGCTGCAGGTAAAATCACAGGGGTTGCAGGGGCTGCAGGGTGCGTCACAGGTTTGCATCAGATCAAGATGCATTTCCCTAGAACCACACATTTCCTCCTGAAGGTGCTGAATAGTATTGAATGGTCTTCAAATGCATAGGGCAGACCCAGCAAACGTACAGCTGGTGCTCGGAAGTAGTTAACTTTTATTTTGTTGTTGTTAATTTTGTATCATGACAACAGATGCAAATATGTATCTTGAGTTGAGGGCAAAGGTGACCTTGGATCTGAAGCACACAGGCGTTCACTAATGTCCCCCCCACCCTGAGTGAATCCAGAACGACTCGGAAGGAAAAATGAAGTACAAAGCAGTGCGTTGTGATAAAGAGAGTTTAATAGTGTAGAAAAGGAAGAGAACCTAAAAAAATGCCATCCTGTACAACAGAGTCAATAAAGTAAATTTAATGAAATAAAAATGGAACCAATTTTTCCCATTCTAATGAATTCCTATCCCCATCGTGACTTCCCATCCCACTGATCATTTCCTATCCCAACGACCTCCCGTGTCTGATCCCAAGGCTGAATTCCCAACTCCCATCACCCTCCCATCCACCCAGCCGTCCACCCATTTTCTCCCGTCCGTGCTGGCCATGCCCACATCCATGCACGGACTGAGCATGGGCAGCGGGAGCGGGCTGCATGAAATCCCCTCGGCATCCCAGTGCAAGAACAGCTGCAGGCAGAGGCCTTGCTGAGTGAACACCTACACTAGAGAAATTTAATAAGGAAGGCACTAAATAAGAGAAATGACCCGAACGAAGAAATAAGTTTGGGATCTCAGCCATTTGGTGTCCCAACAAGCAGTTCCCACGCCCAACCTTTCCCACCCCAGCTATTGCCAACATCCCAAGAGCTTCCCACTGCAACGTTCATTCGTGACCCGCGCATTTCCCATTGCCCCAGTTGCCCATCCCTGACAGTGGCAAACACTGCCCAGCTCCAGCACTGGAGAAGGGAGAGGGCAAGCGAGAGGGGCAAGGGCTGAGGAGCGTGGCTGAAGCTGGAGCAGGCGCCTGCAGAGGTCTCTGTGCCTGCATGCTGAGCGGGCCCGGGTGCTGCGGGGGCCGTCGAGGAGCGCAGGGTCACGGGTAGCCGTAATACTTGGCTATGGCGTGGTCCTTCTGCCGCTGCACGAAGAATTGCACGGGGCCGATCTTCATCTGGTGGGCCGCCCGCTGCCGCTCCTCCTGGGCCAGCTTCTTGAGGCGCTCCCGCTCGGGACGCTGCTGCGGCGTGATGGGCACCGACGCCTCCTGCTCCTCCAGCGGCGTGGGCGCCGCGTCGCCGCCCGCCCAGGGCCCCACGCAGGGCACGTAGTCCACGCGGGGCTGCGCCGGACGCTGCAGCGTGCGTGGCTGCGTGGGCAGAGGCTCCCGCTGCGCTTGGCCCCCCGCGGCTGGCAGGCACGGCGCTCTGGGCGCCTGCTGCACGGGAGCTCTCCACGCTCGCGCCGTGCTGCCTGGTGGTGCCGGCACCGCCTGGGCCTTGTCGCCAGCTGGGGGCCGGGGGGCAGCGGGCACAGCGCTGGAGCCTGGCACCGTCGGCGGGGCCCTGGGCATGCTGCTGGGGCCGCTGGAGGTGGGCTGCGGCTGCACACAGGGCGGCTGGCGCACTGGCCCCAGCGCCTTCGCCCTGGCCCCCAGCGGCTGCAAAGTCTCGCTGGGGGTCTTTGTCCCCGGGTGCTGGCGCTGCAGCGTCTTGTCCCCGATGGCTTGGGGACGGAGCCTGTCCTGGGCCCGCACGGCACGGGCACGGGCACGGGGCTTAATGGGGGGGGGCTCCAGCAGCAGCAGCGCTCTCCGGGGAGGCGGTGCCGCTGCTCCTTGCCCCCCAGCAGCCCCCGGGCTTCGGGCTCTCTTGCTGGGCGCCCTGGTGCTGTCGCTCGCCGGCTGCTGCCTGCCGCCGCCCGCTTGGCTGCTGCTGCCAGCCACCGCGCTGTGGCCACCCGTCTTCCCCTGGCACAGCATCTTGGGGCCTTGGCCACCCTGGCCCAGCAGCGTCGTCTTCTCCTTGCCGGGGGTTTTCTCCGTCGCCGGCCTCCTGTGCTGGGAGCTCTGCGCTGTGCTGGGGGTGCTGGTGGGCGCGGGGCGCTTGGCCCCCCACTTGGTGCCGGTGGGCGCAGGGGCAGGCGGGGGGCTCTTGAGGGGACTCAGAGGGGGATTGGGCAGGGGCCTCCTAAGGGCACTAATAAATTCAGGGCCGGGGGTCTCTTGAGGGGACCCAGAGGGGGATTGGGCAGGGGTCTCCTAAGGGCTCTAATAAATTCAGGGTCGGGGGGGCTCTTGAGGGGACTCAGGCGAGGCTTGGGCAGGGGTCTCCTAAGGGAATTAAGGAATTCAGGGTCGGGGGGTCTCTTGAGGGGACGCGAGGGAGGGTTGGGCAGGGGTCTGCTAAGGGCAGTGAGGAATTCAGGGTGGGGGGGCCTTTTGGGGAGAGTGAAGGGAGGGTTGGGCAGGGGTCTCCTGAGGGCACTGAGCTGGGGACTGGCTGCAGGCTTGAGGGGGGAGCTCGCTGCCGGCACAGCAGGGGGCTGCACCGCCCGCCCACCCTGCACCTTCTCGGGGTGCACCCCAGGGGTTGAGGGTACCTCACCCAGCGCTCTGGTGGCTGCCAGTCCCTGTGTGCTCGGCTCCTCCATGTCCTCGCAGAGGTCGGGCAGCTCAGACAGGAAGCGGCTGAGCACAGGACTGCTGGGGACACCGGGGAAGGCGTCCTGGGGCTCCACGGCATCGAGCCAGCTGAGCAGCTCCTCCAAGCCGGAGATGTCCAGGTCGGCCGGGAGCTGGTCCTGCAGGTGCTGCAGCTGCTGGCTGTCCCCTGCCAGCTGGGGAAAGGCCTCGGCGAAGGCATCGGGGCCCAGCTCAAGCAGCTCCAGGGGCTCCTCAGGCACCTCTGCAACTGTCGCCGCTGAGGAAAAAGCAAGCAAATCCCCCAGGATGGGCGATGCCAGCTTTCCCATGGCTCCTGGGTGTGGGGCGCCCAGCGGCCGGCTGCGCCAGCCCCAAACTCACCGTCGGGCGTCACCGTCTGGGTGCTGGCGGTCGTTGGAGCCTGGGCAGGGTCGGGGGGAGTGGGGCCGGGCAGCGGGGGCCCCTGGTCCTCGCTGAGCCCCACGGCGTGGTCGCAGGGCTCCGGCAGCTGCCCCCGGCTGCTGGTCAGGGTGCGGGGCGCGGGGAGCGCCTGCCCCCGCAGCGGAGGCCCCGGGACGAGGAGGGGTGGGGGGCCGGGGTGGGCAGGGGCCTGCAGCAGGCAGGTGCCTGCGGGGTGCAGGAGCTCCCCATGGAGCACGGCCCCGGGCCCCAGCCAGAGGGGATCCTGGGGCAGCACCGTCCCCGTCCCCACGGGCTGTCCCCACTGGTAGACGGGGGCCCAGGGAGGAGCGGTGTGGGGGAGCTGCCCCACAGCAGGGAGCTGCCCCACGGCGGGGAGCTGCCCAAGCTGCAGGTGGTGCCCCTCGGGTGGGAGGTGCCCCCCAGGTGCCAGCTGCACCCCGGCGGGGAGCTGCAGCACCTGCCCCTGGACCCCCGGCACCACGTGCCAGACGGTGGCCTGGGGCAGCGCGTAGGGGAGGGTGGGTACCTGGGGGGGCTGCAAGGGCAGCGCCATCGCTCCGGGGAGGGAGGGCAGCAGCCACGCAGCCACCGTTGGCGGCACGGCTGGGACGACGAAGGGGGAGTTTTGCGTCTGCGGAAGCCGCGGAAGCCGTCTGGGGAAACCCTCTGTGGGAAAAAGGGCGCTGGGGTGAGATCTGGGGCGCTGGGCTCGCCAGCAGGGCCGCAGCCCCGGGAGGAGCGGGAGCCGGCTGCTGTACCTGCCATGGTGGCTGGAGAGTGGGGCGGTCGGTTGGGGAACGCGGGCAACGGCCGTTCCGTCCCAACGGCTGACCAGCCCCTCACCGCCATCTTGGTGAGGACTGCAGCTTTTGGACCCAAGCAGGCTTCCCATCGCAAGACTTTTCCATCCCCATCAGGCTTTCCCTCCCACGCATCATTTGCCATGCCCAGGACGGTTTCACACCAACACTTCCCCGTCCCAAGCATTTCCCGTCCCAGTACCAGCTTTGCATCCTAACGGTCATTTCCCATCCTTACAATTTCACATGATAACAGATTCCCATACGAGATATTTCCCATCGACACGAAGCGTTTCTTAATCCAAAGAGATCTCATCCCAAAGAATTCCCATCTCTCTGATTACTTTTCCAAGTACTTCCTTCCCCAGTGAATGTTACCCACCCCATTAAAGACTTCCCATCACAATACTTCCCCATCCCCGGAGTGATTTCCCATCCCAACGCTTTTGCTTCCCAAGGATTTCAAACCCAGGGAAGATTTCCCATCTCTTTGAGTTCCTAGCCCAATGGCTTTCCACCCCAAGGAAGTCTTCCCATCCCAGCAATGATTTCTCGGCCCACTCATCATTTCCCATCCCAATCATTTCCCATTTTCACCATCCAACAGACAGCTTAGCCAGCCCACAGCTAGAGAGAGATCACAACAGGGATTTGGACGATTCTGTTAGATGCAAGGTCACGCAGACTTGGTGTGCTACCGATTGCTCTTTATTACAGATCAACACAGATCGCCAGTACCAAGGGCGCTGGGATGAATCTGCTGAATATGCAGATACAAGGCTCTTACATTTCTTACCAGGAAATAAACAGATATGGGCATTTCTCTCTACCCACCTTAGTAAAAAGATAGGAAGGGTAGAGCAGTAATTAAGAGCAGCATGCTCAGCCACCGGCACGGAGGCTGCCCGCTCCTCAGCACCTGTAAGCAGCAGCACCTTCAGGTCTCCTCCTGCACCAGCAGCACATCAGCGTCTCTTGTTCCAGCAGCAGGACATCGGCGTCTCCCATTGCACCATGCAGACCTCCACGCCTCGAGTGCCACCAGCAGTACTCAATGCGAGCTGGACGCTCAGGGCACTTACGGCCACCCACCTTTGTGAGGTCAAAGGCTGACAGTGACTCTCTGCTGACCTCACACGGCTCTCGGGCGCCCCGATGGCAGAGGTTACGGCGCTAAGCTGACTGCCAGGAGAAAAGGCTGACATGAAGTGGCTGCTCCACCATGCCAGGAGCAAGGTCTGCTGGAATGGGGGTTCGGAGGGGAGCTCGGCCTTGGGCCTGGGAACTGTGCCTGGGAGCCAGGGACGTCCTTGGTGTGCAGCTGGACACCTGGGCCTGAGAAAGCAAGGTTTCTTTAGAGAGAATTGGAAGCGTCGTCACCTAGTGGCTGTGTCAGGGGGACGAGAGAAATGCACAGCATCTCTTGGTTCCCTGAAGTGCACGTGTCCTACGCCCTTGGATGTCTCCATGATAGAAAAAGGGACTGATTTTTACCCAAAACAGAGCTCCTTTCTCTCGGGAGCTTCTCATGCTGCGTGTCCTCCTCTCTTTCTTGTATTTGGCTATGACTTTAGGCTTGTTCTTGCTACTCCTTAAGCAGACTGAAGCTTCCCCGGATCATCACGTTAACTGATTTTCACTACCTCTACGTGCCTTTCCTCCACTTCTCATCTAATTAATTAGTGCTATCCTCTTCACGCCTGCTACAGAGGTGTCTTTCCTACCTGGTACAAGCTAGAAGAGCTTAGCAGCATCCATACGTCTCTTTCCTTTAGTCCTCACAGTTACTTGCTCGACGTAATTTGTGTTGAGCAGTAATCAACAGGAAGTGTCACCAAGCCAAGGCTGCATTTGCTTGTGTCTTATGGAATCCCTGCAGCTGTGTCCCCTCCCAGCTTCCTGTGTTCCCCAAGCATCCTCGCTTGCAGGGCAGTAGAAGATGCAGAAAAGTCCTGGCCTTAGTGGAAGCACTGCCCTGCAAGAGCTAAGACATCCCACTTAGCAGCACGCTGTAGCCCCGAAATCCCAAAAAACGGCACATGCCAGCTACTGGGAAGGAAATGAACTCTGTCATTGTGATATACCCGCTCAAGGCCCTGCTCTTTGGCCCAGGTGTCTACGAGGCGGTTTTGGAAATGAATCCTGTTGTGTGACTCCGTTCTTTCTGGGTGCTACGTCCCCATAAAGCTTGCTTTTCAAGGCCCAGGACGGTCTGCCGGGCACTGGCCTGGGTTCCCAGCCTGACCCACCTGCTGGGAATCAGGGAGGCTCGGTCGGTGTCTTGTGTTGGGTTTACGAGGACAGGTTCTGGTAGCGGGGGGCTGCAGGGGTGTCCTCTGTGAGGAGAATGCAGCAGCTGCCCCATGTTAGATAAGGGCCGGTTCCAGGAGGCTCCAGAGGGACCCGCTGCTGCCCAGAACTGAGACAAAACGGATGATGTTTGCGCCTGCGTGAGAGCCCACATAAGAAAGGGAAAGAAACCTGCTGCACAGCAGCGTCTGGGTCAGGGAGGAGTGAGAAACCTCTCTGCAGCCCCCAAGGTGAGTGCAGCAGGAGGCAGGAGGTGCTCCAGGCTCACAGCAGCAGTTCCCCTGCGGCCTGGGGAGAGGCCCCTGGTGGAGCAGGCTGTCCCCCTGCAGCCCACGGGTCCCACACGGAGCAGATCTCCACGCTGCAGCCCGCGGAGGAGCCCCCGGTGGAGCAGGTGGATGTGGCCTGGAGGAGGCCGCGGCCTGTGGAGAGCCCCCGCAGGAGCAGGCCCGGGCTGGACTGGAACAGGCTCTGCTGAGCCTCTTTTGCCCGTGACGATCATTGTGGAGTGATCTCCCTGTCCTTCTCTCAGCCCTTGAGCCCTTTCCATCCTATTTTCTCCCCTTTCCCTTTGAGGAGGGGCAGGGAGAGAGCGGTTGAGGTGGAGCTCAGCTGCCCAGCTGAGGAAAACCACCACGTCTCTCCCTTGCCGCTGCTGCAGCACGGTGGGAGCAGCCAACACCTGCTGTTCTTCGACCCTCAGCAACCCCACAGCATCTTCCTGGAAGGGATCCCTTTCCTTCACGCCTGACAGGCGCCGCCTCCAGAGGCTTGTGCCCCGTTTCCGATCGCTTTCTCAGTGCCCCCTTCCCCAGAGAAGGATCCCAGCTGCTTGGCTTCCCTGCCCTCCGATTCCAGGCTCCCGGAGCTGTTATCCCAGCATCGCAGCAGCCAGGTGACAATGTGCTCGCCTGCATGACAGCTGAAATCTTGTCCCATGTCTCGCAGCTCGCCCAGGGATGGGGATCACCTGCTTACTGCTGCTTTTCTCTCTTTTCTATTTTATAACAGCCTCCTCTTCCCTTCGATGGCCCTACATTGGGGTCGCCTGCCTCGCCTGCCTATTGCTCCTTCCGCTTCTTCGGAGGACTTTCTTCTCTGCCTAAACGAGATGACTTCTGCATCCATTCCTTCATCTTGTGTGTATTGGCGACTGATACGGCAACGGGGTAGTCCCCGGAGCCAGCTGTAGGGCCTGTCCCAGGGTTGGAGTGGCTGCTGGGAACATCAAAAGTGTTGGAGGGGCTGCAGGTAAAATCACAGTTGTTGGAGGGGCTGCAGGTAAAATCACAGGGGTTGGAGGGGCTGCAGGGAACATCACAGGGGTTGCAGGGGCTGCAGGTAACCTCACAGGGGTTGGAAGGGCTGTAGGTAAAATCACAGCGGTTGCAGGGGCTGCAGGTAAAATCACAGGGGTTGCAGGGGCCGCAGGGTGCGTCACAGGTTTGCATCAGATCAAGACGCATTTCCCTAGAACCACACATTTCCTCCTGAAGGTGCTGAATAGTATTGAATGGTCTTCAAATGCATAGAGCAGACCCAGCAAACGTACAGCTGGTGCTCGGAAGTAGTTAACTTTTATTTTGTTGTTGTTAATTTTGTATCATGACAACAGATGCAAATATGTATCTTGAGTTGAGGGCAAAGGTGACCTTGGATCTGAAGCACACAGGCGTTCACTAATGTCCCCCCCATCCTGAGTGAATCCAGAACGACTCGGAAGGAAAAATGAAGTACAAAGCAGTGCGTTGTGATAAAGAGAGTTTAATAGTGTAGAAAAGGAAGAGAACCTAAAAAAATGCCATCCTGTACAACAGAGTCAATAAAGTAAATTTAATGAAATAAAAATGAAACCAATTTTTCCCATTCTAATGAATTCCTATCCCCATCGTGACTTCCCATCCCACTGATCATTTCCTATCCCAACGACCTCCCGTGTCTGATCCCAAGGCTGAATTCCCAACTCCCATCACCCTCCCATCCACCCAGCCGTCCACCCATTTTCTCCCGTCCGTGCTGGCCATGCCCACATCCATGCACGGACTGAGCATGGGCAGCGGGAGCGGGCTGCATGAAATCCCCTCGGCATCCCAGTGCAAGAACAGCTGCAGGCAGAGGCCTTGCTGAGTGAACACCTACACTAGAGGAATTTAATAAGGAAGGCACTAAATAAGAGAAATGACCCGAAAGAAGAAAGAAGTTTGGGATCTCAGCCATTTGGTGTCCCAACAAGCAGTTCCCATGCCCAACCTTTCCCACCCCAGCTATTGCCAACATCCCAAGAGCTTCCCACTGCAACGTTCATTCGTGACCCGCGCATTTCCCATTGCCCCAGTTGCCCATCCCTGACAGTGGCAAACACTGCCCAGCTCCAGCACTGGAGAAGGGAGAGGGCAAGCGAGAGGGGCAAGGGCTGAGGAGCGTGGCTGAAGCTGGAGCAGGCGCCTGCAGAGGTCTCTGTGCCTGCATGCTGAGCGGGCCCGGGTGCTGCGGGGGCCGTCGAGGAGCGCAGGGTCACGGGTAGCCGTAATACTTGGCTATGGCGTGGTCCTTCTGCCGCTGCACGAAGAATTGCACGGGGCCGATCTTCATCTGGTGGGCCGCCCGCTGCCGCTCCTCCTGGGCCAGCTTCTTCAGGCGCTCCCGCTCGGGACGCTGCTGCGGCGTGATGGGCACCGACGCCTCCTGCTCCTCCAGCGGCGTGGGCGCCGCGTCGCCGCCCGCCCAGGGCCCCACGCAGGGCACGTAGTCCACGCGGGGCTGCGCCGGACGCTGCAGCGTGCGTGGCTGCGTGGGCAGAGGCTCCCGCTGCGCTTGGCCCCCCGCGGCTGGCAGGCACGGCGCTCTGGGCGCCTGCTGCACGGGAGCTCTCCACTCTCGCGCCGTGCTGCCTGGTGGTGCCGGCACCGCCTGGGCCTTGTCGCCAGCTGGGGGCCGGGGGGCAGCGGGCACAGCGCTGGAGCCTGGCACCGTCGGCGGGGCCCTGGGCATGCTGCTGGGGCCGCTGGAGGTGGGCTGCAGCTGCACACAGGGCGGCTGGCACACTGGCCCCAGCGCCTTCGCCCTGGCCCCCAGCGGCTGGCGCACTGGCCCCAGCGCCTTCGCCCTGGCCCCCAGCGGCTGCAAAGTCTCGCTGGGGGTCTTTGTCCCCGGGTGCTGGCGCTGCAGCGTCTTGTCCCTGATGGCTTGGGGATGGAGCCTGTCCTGGGCCCGCACGGCACGGGCACGGGCACGGGGCTTAATGGGGGGGGGCTCCAGCAGCAGCAGCGCTCTCCGGGGTGGCGGTGCCGCTGCTCCTTGCCCCCCAGCAGCCCCCGGGCTTCGGGCTCTCTTGCTGGGCGTCCTGGTGCTGTCGCTCGCCGGCTGCTGCCTGCCGCCGCCCGCTTGGCTGCTGCTGCCAGCCACCGCGCTGTGGCCACCCGTCTTCCCCTGGCACAGCGTCTTGGGGCCTTGGCCACCCTGGCCCAGCAGCGTCGTCTTCTCCTTGCCGGGGGTTTTCTCCGTCGCCGGCCTCCTGTGCTGGGAGCTCTGCGCTGTGCTGGGGGTGCTGGTGGGCGCGGGGCGCTTGGCCCCCCACTTGGTGCCGGTGGGCGCAGGGGCAGGCGGGGGGCTCTTGAGGGGACTCAGAGGGGGATTGGGCAGGGGCCTCCTAAGGGCTCTAATAAATTCAGGGCCGGGGGGGCTCTTGAGGGGACCCAGAGGGGGATTGGGCAGGGGTCTCCTAAGGGCTCTAATAAATTCAGGGTCGGGGGGGCTCTTGAGGGGACTCAGGCGAGGCTTGGGCAGGGGTCTCCTAAGGGAATTAAGGAATTCAGGGTCGGGGGGTCTCTTGAGGGGACGCGAGGGAGGGTTGGGCAGGGGTCTGCTAAGGGCAGTGAGGAATTCAGGGTGGGGGGGCCTTTTGGGGAGAGTGAAGGGAGGGTTGGGCAGGGGTCTCCTGAGGGCACTGAGCTGGGGACTGGCTGCAGGCTTGAGGGGGGAGCTCGCTGCCGGCACAGCAGGGGGCTGCACCGCCCGCCCACCCTGCACCTTCTCGGGGTGCACCCCAGGGGTTGAGGGTACCTCACCCAGCGCTCTGGTGGCTGCCAGTCCCTGTGTGCTCGGCTCCTCCATGTCCTCGCAGAGGTCGGGCAGCTCAGACAGGAAGCGGCTGAGCACAGGACTGCTGGGGACACCGGGGAAGGCGTCCTGGGGCTCCACGGCATCGAGCCAGCTGAGCAGCTCCTCCAAGCCGGAGATGTCCAGGTCGGCCGGGAGCTGGTCCTGCAGGTGCTGCAGCTGCTGGCTGTCCCCTGCCAGCTGGGGAAAGGCCTCGGCGAAGGCATCGGGGCCCAGCTCAAGCAGCTCCAGGGGCTCCTCAGGCACCTCTGCAACTGTCGCCGCTGAGGAAAAAGCAAGCAAATCCCCCAGGATGGGCGATGCCAGCTTTCCCATGGCTCCTGGGTGTGGGGCGCCCAGCGGCCGGCTGCGCCAGCCCCAAACTCACCGTCGGGCGTCACCGTCCGGGTGCTGGCGGTCGTTGGAGCCTGGGCAGGCTCGGGGGGAGTGGGGCCGGGCAGCGGGGGCCCCTGGTCCTCGCTGAGCCCCACGGCGTGGTCGCAGGGCTCCGGCAGCTGCCCCCGGCTGCTGGTCAGGGTGCGGGGCGCGGGGAGCGCCTGCCCCCGCAGCGGAGGCCCCGGGACGAGGAGGGGTGGGGGGCCGGGGTGGGCAGGGGCCTGCAGCAGGCAGGTGCCTGCGGGGTGCAGGAGCTCCCCATGGAGCACGGCCCCGGGCCCCAGCCAGAGGGGATCCTGGGGCAGCACCGTCCCCGTCCCCACGGGCTGTCCCCACTGGTAGACGGGGGCCCAGGGAGGAGCGGTGTGGGGGAGCTGCCCCACAGCAGGGAGCTGCCCCACGGCGGGGAGCTGCCCAAGCTGCAGGTGGTGCCCCTCGGGTGGGAGGTGCCCCCCAGGTGCCAGCTGCACCCCGGCGGGGAGCTGCAGCACCTGCCCCTGGACCCCCGGCACCACGTGCCAGACGGTGGCCTGGGGCAGCGCGTAGGGGAGGGTGGGTACCTGGGGGGGCTGCAAGGGCAGCGCCATCGCTCCGGGGAGGGAGGGCAGCAGCCACGCAGCCACCGTTGGCGGCACGGCTGGGACGACGAAGGGGGAGTTTTGCGTCTGCGGAAGCCGCGGAAGCCGTCTGGGGAAACCCTCTGTGGGAAAAAGGGCGCTGGGGTGAGATCTGGGGCGCTGGGCTCGCCAGCAGGGCCGCAGCCCCGGGAGGAGCGGGAGCCGGCTGCTGTACCTGCCATGGTGGCTGGAGAGTGGGGCGGTCGGTTGGGGAACACGGGCAACGGCGGTTCCGTCCCAACGGCTGACCAGCCCCTCACCGCCATCTTGGTGAGGACTGCAGCTTTTGGACCCAAGCAGGCTTCCCGTCGCAAGACTTTTCCATCCCCATCAGGCTTTCCCTCCCACGCATCATTTGCCGTGCCCAGGACGGTTTCACACCAACACTTCCCCGTCCCAAGCATTTCCCGTCCCAGTACCAGCTTTGCATCCTAACGGTCATTTCCCATCCTTACAATTTCACATGATAACAGATTCCCATACGAGATATTTCCCATCGACACGAAGCGTTTCTTAATCCAAAGAGATCTCATCCCAAAGAATTCCCATCTCTCTGATTACTTTTCCAAGTACTTCCTTCCCCAGTGAATGTTACCCGCCCTACTAAAGACTTCCCATCCCAATACTTCCCCATCCCCGGAGTGATTTCCCATCCCAACGCTTTTGCTTCCCAAGGATTTCAAACCCAGGGAAGATTTCCCATCTCTTTGATTTCCTAGCCCAATGGCTTTCCACCCCAAGGAAGTCTTCCCATCCCAGCAATGATTTCTCGGCCCACTCATCATTTCCCATCCCAATCATTTCCCATTTTCACCATCCAACAGACAGCTTAGCCAGCCCACAGCTAGAGAGAGATCACAACAGGGATTTGGACGATTCTGTTAGATGCAAGGTCACGCAGACTTGGTGTGCTACCAATTGCTCTTTATTACAGATCAACACAATTGGCCAGTACCAAGGGCGCTGGGATGAATCTGCTGAATATGCAGATACAAGGCTCTTACATTTCTTACCAGGAAATAAACAGATATGGGCATTTCTCTCTACCCACCTTAGTAAAAAGATAGGAAGGGTAGAGCAGTAATTAAGAGCAGCATGCTCAGCCACCGGCACGGAGGCTGCCCGCTCCTCAGCACCTGTAAGCAGCAGCACCTTCAGGTCTCCTCCTGCACCAGCAGCACATCAGCGTCTCTTGTTCCAGCAGCAGGACATCGGCGTCTCCCATTGCACCATGCAGACCTCCACGCCTCGAGTGCCACCAGCAGTACTCAATGCGAGCTGGACGCTCAGGGCACTTATGGCCACCCACCTTTGTGAGGTCAAAGGCTGACAGTGACTCTCTGCTGACCTCACACGGCTCTCGGGCGCCCCGATGGCAGAGGTTACGGCGCTAAGCTGACTGCCAGGAGAAAAGGCTGACATGAAGTGGCTGCTCCACCATGCCAGGAGCAAGGTCTGCTGGAATGGGGGTTCGGAGGGGAGCTCGGCCTTCGGCCTGGGAACTGTGCCTGGGAGCCAGGGACATCCTTGGTGTGCAGCTGGACACCTGGGCCTGAGAAAGCAAGGTTTCTTTAGAGAGAATTGGAAGCATCGTCACCTAGTGGCTGTGTCAGGGGGACGAGAGAAATGCACAGCATCTCTTGGTTCCCTGAAGTGCACGTGTCCTACGCCCTTGGATGTCTCCATGATAGAAAAAGGGACTGATTTTTACCCAAAACAGAGCTCCTTTCTCTCGGGAGCTTCTCATGCTGCGTGTCCTCCTCTCTTTCTTGTATTTGGCTATGACTTTAGGCTTGTTCTTGCTACTCCTTAAGCAGACTGAAGCTTCCCCGGATCATCACGTTAACTGATTTTCACTACCTCTACGTGCCTTTCCTCCACTTCTCATCTAATTAATTAGTGCTATCCTCTTCACGCCTGCTACAGAGGTGTCTTTCCTACCTGGTACAAGCTAGAAGAGCTTAGCAGCATCCATACGTCTCTTTCCTTTAGTCCTCAGAGTAGACTTGCTCGAGGTAATTTGTGTTGAGCAGTAATCAAGAGAAAGTGTCACCAAGCCAAGGCTGCATTTGCTTGTGTCTTATGGAATCCCTGCAGCTGTGTCCCCTCCCAGCTTCCTGTGTGCCCCAAGCATCCTCGCTTGCAGGGCAGTAGAAGATGCAGAAAAGTCCTGGCCTTAGTGGAAGCACTGCCCTGCAAGAGCTAAGACATCCCTCTTAGCAGCACACTGTAGCCCCGAAATCCCAAAAAACGGCACCTGCCAGCTACTGGGAAGGAAATGAACTCTGTCATTGTGATATACCCGCTCAAGGCCCTGCTCTTTGGCCCAGGTGTCTACGAGGCGGTTTTGGAAATGAATCCTGTTGTGTGACTCCGTTCTTTCTGGGTGCTACGTCCCCATAAAGCTTGCTTTTCAAGGCCCAGGAGGGTCTGCCGGGCACTGGCCTGGGTTCCCAGCCTGACCCACCTGCTGGGAATCAGGGAGGCTCGGTCGGTGTCTTGTGTTGGGTTTACGAGGACAGGTTCTGGTAGCGGGGGCCTGCAGGGGTGTCCTCTGTGAGGAGAATGCAGCAGCTGCCCCATGTTAGATAAGGGCCGGTTCCAGGAGGCTCCAGAGGGACCCGCTGCTGCCCAGAACTGAGACAAAACGGATGATGTTTGCGCCTGCGTGAGAGCCCACCTAAGAAAGGGAAAGAAACCTGCTGCACAGCAGCGTCTGGGTCAGGGAGGAGTGAGAAACCTCTCTGCAGCCCCCAAGGTGAGTGCAGCAGGAGGCAGGAGGTGCTCCAGGCTCACAGCAGCAGTTCCCCTGCGGCCTGGGGAGAGGCCCCTGGTGGAGCAGGCTGTCCCCCTGCAGCCCACGGGTCCCACACGGAGCAGATCTCCACGCTGCAGCCCGTGGAGGAGCCCCCGGTGGAGCAGGTGGATGTGGCCTGGAGGAGGCCGCGGCCTGTGGAGAGCCCCCGCAGGAGCAGGCCCGGCCTGGACTGGAACAGGCTCTGCTGAGCCTCTTTTGCCCGTGACGATCATTGTGGAGTGATCTCCCTGTCCTTCTCTCAGCCCTTGAGCCCTTTCCATCCTATTTTCTCCCCTTTCCCTTTGAGGAGGGGCAGGGAGAGAGCGGCTGAGGTGGAGCTCAGCTGCCCAGCTGAGGAAAAACACCACACCTGCTGTTCTTCGACCCTCAGCAACCCCACAGCATCTTCCTGGAAGGGATCCCTTTCCTTCACGCCTGACAGGCGCCGCCTCCAGAGGCTTGTGCCCCGTTTCCGATCGCTTTCTCAGTGCCCCCTTCCCCAGAGAAGGATCCCAGCTGCTTGGCTTCCCTGCCCTCCGATTCCAGGCTCCCGGAGCTGTTATCCCAGCATCGCAGCAGCCAGGTGACAATGTGCTCGCCTGCATGACAGCTGAAATCTTGTCCCATGTCTCGCAGCTCGCCCAGGGATGGGGATCACCTGCCTGCTGATGCTTTTCTCTCTTTTCTATTTTATAACAGCCTCCTCTTCCCTTCGATGGCCCTACATTGGGGTCGCCTGCCTCGCCTGCCTATTGCTCCTTCCCCGTCTTAGGAGGACTTTCTTCCCTGCCTAAATGAGATGACTTCTGCATCCATTCCTTCATCTTGTGTGTATTGGCGACTGATACGGCAACGGGGTAGTCCCCGGAGCCAGCTGTAGGGCCTGTCACAGGGTTGGAGTGGCTACAGGGAACATCACAAGGGTTGGAGGGGCTGCAAGTAAAATCACAGTTGTTGGAGGGGCTGCAGGTAAAATCACAGGGGTTGCAGGGGCTGCAGGTAAAATCACAGGGGTTGCAGGGGCTGCAGGTAAAATCACAGTTGTTGGAGGGGCTGCAGTTAAAATTACAGCAGTTGCAGGGGCTGCAGGTAAAATCACAAGTGTTGCAGGGGCTGCAGGGTGCATCACAGGTTTGCATCAGATCAACCAAAAGAAATTACGTCAGCTAGGGTCAACGTTTTACGCATTCGTCTAGTTATATCTGCGTGGCCCTTTTGGAAGGAGCCCAGATCAGAGCATTTCTCGTTGTGGACTTCAGGCTCCTGTCCAGGTTAAGCGGTGCAGGTCGTTATTCATGCAAGGACATAGAGAGGTGGAGGATGGACGGGAGTCGTGGAGGTGGGAGCCCCTTTCTTGGAGATGATATGTGCCCATCCATGTGGGGAGGAATTACCTTGGCCTAATAAGTACAAGGTGTTTTCACACTTTGTGTGTTCCTTCAAGGCCTCCACCAAAGGTGTCAAGGTGAATATCAAACAGACCTGAAGAGACCCAGGAACTGGGCTAAGGAGGCAGTTGCTATAGGAACAGAGTGGCTCATGGTGGATAATATTGAATGATATGTCACATTCACAAACTCACTGCGCTGAGGCAGTGTCTCAAAGGAGGCATTAAAGCAAACCCAAGGAACAGAGAGTGAGCTGAGGCTGGGAGCTGACCTCCTGCTGCCAGCTGGTGTCAGGGCACGTGCACAGAAATGCACGTTGCATCTGTGAATTCTGGGGATCATGCACAGATTTCCTGTGTGTTAGCATGGTTGTGCTTGTGGCTGTGCTTACAGCCATGAGGGACACATAGGGCTGTATTAGTGCTTTTCCTGGGTTTGCTTCCCTGACAGGTGATATGCTAGAAAGCATGTGGCCCAATATTATGTACTTTAGCAGGAAAGTGTGATTTTCACACACAAACATAAGTAATGTCCTCAGCTGCAAGCAGATCTCTGCCACCAAAGCACAGTGTTCCTGGGGTAGCTCTTTTCCATTTGATGCATACAAAGCAGAACAAAAACGCTGATGAAGTCACCAAAGCATAGTGACTAGATTTCCAGGGGCAGTGATTTCCTTCGTATCAGGGCAGACACAGATCCCTTTTGCTCATTTTGGAAATTATGTCCAAATCTCGGGGGTCAGAGCGATGGAGGATGTCGACTTCTAATAATTCCTACAGGCTTTGTCTTCCACCATGGAGAACCGTCTTTATGTGATGCAAGTTCCCACTGAAGGGGAATTCCTGCAGATTGTAAGGCTCTAGTCCATATGAGCTGGCCCCAGATACCATGGCTAGGTCCACATCCCAGACAGAGCAGAGCAGCATACATAGCTGCAACAGGCTTGAATAAGGACGCTGGTCGGTGGATAGTAGGACTGTTGCTTGGTAGTTTTAAGTGCTGGGCAGCTGAACTCCACCATAGCCACTCTCTCACTCCCCCTCCTCAAAGGAAAAGGGGGAAAAAATATGATGAAAAGGGCTCAAGGAATTGTGATAAGGACAGGGAGATCACTCAACAATTATCGTCCTGGACAAAACACACGCAGCACAGGGAGATTAATATAATTTGTTGCCTATCACTAGCAGACTACAATAGTGAAAAATTAAAAGCAAACTTAAAACCCCTTTTACCTCCTATCCACCCTGCTCTACCTCCTCCTGCCGAGTGTTGCAGGGGAATGGGGGATGTGGGCTGTGGTCAGTCCCTAACACTATCACCTAACACAACATCCCTAACACTTCATCACCTGCTGCTCCTCCACGGTCCCTCTCTGCCCCTGTTCCACGCGGGGTCCCTCCCACGGGATGCCGTCCTTCCCGAAATGAGCCTGCGGGGGCTGCTTACAGGCCACCATTCTTGAGGAACTGTTCCGATATGGGTCTGTACCACAGGGTCCGTCCGTCAGGAGCAAACTGCTCCAACCTGGGTCCCCCACGGGTGGCAGCTCCCCCCAGGCCCCCTGCTCCTGCGTGGGCTCCTCTCCATGGCTGCAGCTCTGGCCTGGGGCCTGCTCCTGCGGGGGCTCTCCACAGGCCGCGGCCTCCTCCAGGCCACATCCACCTGCTCCACCGGGGGCTCCTCCACGGGCTGCAGCGTGGAGATCTGCTCCGTGTGGGACCCGTGGGCTGCAGGGGGACAGCCTGCTCCACCAGGGGCCTCTCCCCAGGCCGCAGGGGAACTGCTGCTGTGAGCCTGGAGCACCTCCTGCCTCCTGCTGCACTCACCTTGGGGGCTGCAGGGCTGGTTCTCTCTCCTTGCTCTTCCAGCTTCTGTTGCACAGCAGTATTTCCCCCTTCTTAAATCTGCTCTCCCGGAGGTGCAAACAACATCGCTTATAGGCTCAGCTCTGGCAAGCGTCGTGGCCCTTCTGGAGTTGGCTGGAGCTGGCTCTGATCTGACACGGGCAGCTTCCGCACTGTTCTCACAGAGGCCACGCCTGCAGCCCCCTGCTCCCAATCCCTATGCAGTAATTACAAAGCCTCTGTGCTTTGGGCTGTCGTGATCCTTCTGCAAGTGCAGGGTAGGCGCAAGGTTGCTTTGCATTTCCAAAAGGAGTAAGAAAGCCTCCAACCCCACTGGACCTCAGCCACTTGCAGGTTTCAAGCAACACTCCCCACTTTCAGTTATCTCCCTCCCATGCACACAGTGGAAGCAAGGTTGAGCAAACACCTGTTTTGAAAATGTTTATATCAATGAAGAATAAAAGAATTCTACTACCCCCAATCTCTCTGTGCATCCAAGGCAAAAATCGTGCATTGTTCTGCCTCAACACTGTTTTCAGACCAAATTTGTCAAGTCATCTAGCAGAGGATTTCTCTCTTGTTCACTCACTAGCTTATTAGAGCACCAGTTTTCATAGGTGATAGAGCAAATTCCTCAACTGTCTGAAGGGACTTGATCCCAGAAAACTTCAAAACTGCAGATGACTCATGATTTTCTGGTGAAGCATCTATTAAATTAGAGCTGTTCCCCTTAGGGCACAGTGAGACAATGTGAGAAGAACCCTGTATCGCACTGATTGAGGCTTTATAACTCTACAGAATTGTCAGCCAACAATAAATGGAAAGTGCAGGAGGAATGTTCTTTCTTCCTCCTTGCCCTGCCATACGTTAGCGGACAGCTTGTGGTGGGGTATAGGTTCAGAGCCTCGCAGAAGAAGGATTTGAACCCAGGCTCTCCACAGTCTGCACCACTGCCTTCCTGAGGGCTTTTGACTCTTTTTTGTTTGTTTGTTTGTTTGTTTGTTTTGTTTTGTTTTTGCTTTTGTGGATGGTGTCTAAGTCTGGGGGAAAAAGAACCAACTGTGGGAGGAGGGAATGCTACTCCTGTCTGTGATAGTGATGATTTCCGGACAGTGGTAGCAACAGAGCTTCTGCAGGGAATTACAGGCAGTCTCTGTTGCTATTCCACGTACTGTGAGTACTGTGTGCAGTTTTGGGCACCACAGTATGAGAAAAAGATATAAAACTGTTCGAGAGTGTCCAAAGAAGGGCAACAAACAGGAGGGTCTCTTTTAACAGGTGTATTGAGATTTGTGGCAAGGTTTTGGTAGCAAGGTCAGGGGCTGCACTGTGCTGGACACAGCAACAGATGCACCATAGGCCAAACTCAGACAATAAGCCAAGGTGTGTTGCCTCTAAGAATGCACAGAAAATATTGGATGGAGAGAGCTGGAGAGAACAAAAAGAATGAGGAACAACAGAGGGAACATCAAAGTCATAGGAGGAGGAGAAGTAGATGCTCCATGGTGGAGCAGATATTCTTTGAAACCTGTGGAGGATCCATGCCAGAACAGATGAATATTCCTGACAGGGTCTGCAGCCTGTGGAGGACCCACACTGGAGCAAAGTAGAAACGAGAAGAAAGGATAGGCAGAGAAGAACTGCTGCATATTAACCACAGCCTCCTCCTGTGCTGCCCATTTCCCCAGTGAATGGACTGAGCGAGATCAGCAGGTGGAAGACAGGCGCTTGGAGTGAAGTTGAGCCCAGAAGAGGAGGAGAAGTGTTTGTTACCCCTATGTGGTTTGATGTTTGTCCTTTTGCTTCTCAACACCTGAACTAGTAATTAAATTTATACAAATTAATTGGCATTAAATTAATTTCCTCAAGTTAAGAGAGATTTTTCCACATCAATCATTGATAAGCAATATCCCTGTCTTTATCAAAGCCCATGAGCTTTCTCGTTCCTTTTTTTTCCCCCGATTTTATCCCCTGTCCTGCTGAGGTGGGCAGGAAGTGAGCAGGTTACATTACATCCAACAGAAGCTCTAACACATTTTTCATTGGAGAAGTAGACTTTGAAATGCCAAACACCTTTACATCTCTAAATATTATTTAGATACCACATGTTGTTAATTTTTACAATAATATTGCATGTTGTTAATTCTTCTAACATCTAGGCTATACATTCAAAATGAGTTATCTAATAAAGTCTATTTATTAAAACATATATAAAAAACATATAACACATATTGTGTTATAAAGCACACAATTCCCTACCAATGACAACAAAAAAAATCGTCTAATTGAGCATGCAGTTTTCATTAACCTGTTTTTTTTCCAAATACACAACAACACATACACATGTACGTGATGTTGGTTTTTTTTTTTTTCATCATTTCTCACTGAAGCAATACTCATCCCGTATTGGATCTGTGTCATTACTCTAAGTTTTGTTTCTAATGTACTTGAAAAACTTCTTAACTCTACTGATTGCAACAGCGGATTTTTTCCTACTGATCTTAACTCCATTTATCAATTACTTATTCCCTTAAATTCCTGCTTTTAAGAGATCATTAGGTATTCACCATCTCTCACTATAATTTATAGCTTTTCTTTTCTTTTTCAATAGTTCAGCCCTAGTCAACTCGGAGTTGGGGAGCAGCAGCTTCTATGGAGATACTATGCTGAAAAAAAAAAAAAAAAAGATGAGGGAAAAGGAATGTGGGACAGACAGATGGGGCAAGGGGTGTGGTTTGACCAGGATACCTTGAGAGTCTGGGAAGAGAAGAAATGGATGGGTGCTTAAGAGGTGAGATCGCTCTTGGCAGCATCACAGCCTGCATACTGAAGAATTGTGACAAGCAGTTTAGAAATGTGAGTTATTGGTGGTCTTCTGTTGATCTGCAGCTGTGCTCCATGGCTATAGCTGTAATTTCAGCAGTTTACTGTGTAAGCCGCATGTTGCCACTTCATTGATCAAGGCAATGCTGTTCAGTTGCAGGGAAGAGGGGCAAGACACAGGGAAGAAACAGAGGGAATGGAGAAAGCTGTACAGTCTGGATATGCACAAGTAGCAATAAAATCAGTGCTGGACAGAAAGAGACAAGACAGACAGACAGACAGACAGACAGACAGAAAGAAAAAGAAAGAAAGAAAGAAAGAAGAAAGAAAGAAAGAAAGAAAGAAAGAAAGAAAGAAAGAAAGAAAGAAAGAAAGAAAGAAAGAAAGAAAGAAAGAAAGAAAAAGAAAAAAAAGAAAACCCCACACTCATAAAAATGAGAAACATCCAGGCATAAAAGAACATAAAACAAAGACAACTGTCATGATGTGGTATGATAGGATCTAGGAGAGAGCAGAAATCCAGCAATGCTGTCTTTCCTACTCCTCAAAACCAATTCAGTTGACAACTATGGATGCTTCCAGCTGGAAAAAAATGGAAGAATGAAAATGCAGAAGTTGGCAGATGCACAGGATGTGAGGTACTATCAGTAGAGAATTTGTTCCTAATATATATTCTAAATCTAACTTTTCAGTTTAAAGCGGTTACTCCTTGTCCTGTCGCTCCAGGCCCTGATAAAGACTCCCTCCACAGCTTTCCTACAGGTTGCCTTTCAGTACAGGAAGGCTCTCCCTGGTGTCGCAGTAAGCTCACCTGTTATCCAGGGGTCACAGTTATTTCCTGTGGTAGGAATAACAACAAGGGTTAATCTATTGCAGGTGATTTCATACAAGTATAGAAAAGCTTTTGTTGGAAAGCACCTTAGAGGTCTCCAGATCACCCGCGTACTTCAAGCAGGGCCATTTTTAAAGCCCTGTCATATTGCTCAGGGGCTTGTACAGTCAAATTTTGAATGACCCCAGCAAGAGACCCCACAGTCTCACTGTGTGCCTTTGCCAGTGCCTAGGCAGAGTGTGCTTCCCCTGCTGGTCCTGGTGAGATGAACTGATACAAGTTTTGAGAAAACAGAAGTTTATGCTACCGCATGAAGTACCCTTTGTAACATTTTTTTTTTTTAACCTTTACCGTTTCATATCTGAAATTTGAAATTCATCAGGGAACTCAGCCTGGCACACAGTAAAACTGATGGCAGATACTTCACAATATTATTCGAATTTCACGTAAATAGAACAGACTAGCAACTTACTTAGGAGAAGTAATACAATTTTAGAAATATTCAAAACCAAAGGCATTCCAAACTAAGTTTAAGTTCAGAGGAAATCCAAAGGAAAAACTAATTTTGAAACTAATAATCAGAGAACATAATCTTCTACAAACGATAGATTTTCCTCCTGCATTGGGTAATTTTGATCTGTCTTTAATGATCATCTCGACATGGCTTTGACACTGAGTATTTTGCTTTGCCACTGCATTAAGTCTTCTTCTCATGTGTGGTAAATGTCCTGCTCTCATGGGATGGGCCTAGGAGACATACGCACTGTGTCTCATGATGCTTGGCTATCATCTTAAATCTGTGAGAAGAGGAAAGGTCTCGCTGCTTCCTGAACAGGGAATTGGATGTCTGCAGTTGAGAACCCTCTGTCTAATCTAGAAACGTGAAGGAAGGAGTTTGCTGGATTGCAAGTGACAGTGAAGAAAGCCACAGATGACATATCGAACTGATTAAAATGTTATTTAGCTCAGGGCATGGCTAATGATGTGGAGCTGGAATAGTTTGACAATTGTAATTACACTCACTATCATTGTTATTTGTTTACAGGATGGTAATGCCTAAAGGTCCCGCTGGAGCCTGAAACAAGGTTGTGCTGGGTGCTGCACGTGCATATATCAGTGGCGATTTGAGAGCTAGTGATACAAACAGACAAAACAGAGATTGAAAGGAGAAACAGAGGGATAGAGATAAGAAGATCTCCCTGCAGGTCATTTAGGGGAACCAGCCATGAGTGCAGTGCATCCAGGTCTCCAGTTCTCTGCTGGCCCAGCCAGATGAATGGAAAACATTGCAGCTTTGGAAAAATAGTGTTTCTTCTAATACTTTGGCCACAGTTTTGATGTTTTAGGACTGCTTTTTTTTTTTTTTTTTTTCTTTTCCCCATTTGTGCTAGAAAAGGTGAACTTTTCAAATACCTATTCTGAATTAAAATATCGTTTTCATTGTTATGTTTCTGTTTTGTTGGCACCATTCATAATGACTTCTACCCTTCGGTGGAAGCAAAAGCTTATCATACCATACAATTGGAAAGATCACAGAAAACTTCAGAGCTTTTGAAGAAAGGTGAGGAAAATCCATTCCCTGTTCTAGGCAGAGAGAGTGGCTGATTTCCAGAAAGGTAAATGGGCAGGATAAGGCCGCTTCATGTTCACTGATGGCCGGTTGTATGGACTGTGAAGATAATGGACTACCAGCACAAGAGACGGTGCCAATAATCTAATCCAATCCAATCTATTTCAAGTGGTGGAGACCTGATACTCTATGACAATGTGAGGAAGACCTAACTGTCAGGCAAACTTTGAGATGATCATGTTCAGGATCTAAAACTGTTATGACAAGTGTCAACACAGGAAGGGTGAAACAAAGGCATGAATGTCATACAAGGACCGATAAATCTCAGGAAGGCTGGAAACCAAGGCAAATGGACGGAATAAGATGGTGCTTTGTGTTAGCAAGAAGCAGAGGATAGAGAAATTAAATGTTATGGGTCAGCAAAAGAGTGGTTTTGTGCAAATCACTGCTAAAGATAGACAGCCTTGCTAGCCCGCTCTTTGCTCTTAGCTCCAGTCTAATAGTGAATTATCTCTGTACAGTTATCAGACACGTAAACAATAATGGGAATTATGGGAGACTTTAACTTCCCAGCAAAAGATTGAAAGATAATTACCACTTATGTTCATAGAGGTATACTATGTGATGGATTTCTTCCCAAAAGTGAAAAAATATAAGACCGTTTTAGACTTGGCTCCTGTATGGGTTTAAATGTAGTAAAATTTGAATAAAGTGTGATCATGAGCTGACTTTTCTCATTTTACATTTCACGACAGACAAAACCAGGTTTAGAATGAAGGTTCTGAGGCTTAGAAATGCAAACCTTGAAATCTAAGGAAATGAATAATTGAGTCTGACTAAGCAGCTCTGGGACTTGAGTGCAGAGAAGGCATAGTTAAAATTCAAAATTCAAAGAGGAAAAAAGCGATGAGAAAAGGTATGTTTCAGAGGTTAAAAACTGCAGAAATAAAGTAAGAATGACCAAAAACCTCCTTCACATAGGAAATTAAACAATAATAGTAAGTGGTACTTAAGCCACAGAAACCAGGGGGAAGAAAGAGAACAAATTAGGACAGTTGCACACTCGAGGCAAAAATAGGTCAAAAGTTACTGATGTCTCAAATGCTGCAAATCTGATTTCCTGCATCTAACAGCAACAACAATGTGATGTTAAGGGCAGTGACAGGACTCCCATTGAAAAGGAGGGTAGGGCACTAGGCGCAACATCATCTGGGGTGAAACAAAAATCTATAGTGATTCAAGTGAAAAATGAAAAGCTGATATCTACCTAGCCTGTTAACAGCATTGGCACGCAAAACAACAAGTCAAGTAGGAAAAATGCATAACAATTGTGCAAATCGGGGATAGTCCCCAGAATGGGAGAGTAATAAATATACTTCTGTCCAGAAGAGGGTAAAGAGTCATCCAGACAAGTGTGGGCCTGTTAGTTTGACATCAACACCGTGCAAAGTTTTGTAGCAAGAACAGCTAAGACCAGGGAAGTAGGGGGTAATGTGTAATTGACAAGATAATTTATCAGAGCTAAATTGTTTCCAGACAATTTAGTAGCTTTCCTTTGTAGGACCAGTTCTTCCCTACACAGGGGATGAACTCCATCTATTTCACTTTCTGTGAGCTTCTGATACATTATCTACGGATTTGGGCTTTGGGGCTGCAAGTGAATAAAGGGAATTTGCAATTGTTCACACTGAAGAGGGAATTACCAGCAAAGGAGTCGTTACCTATGGTAATTCTCAGAGACAGTTCTGAAACTGCAGCTGCTAAGGAGGCAAAGACTCATGGAGAAATGTAGGCTGGAAGGGACCTCTGAAAACCCAACCTCCTATTCAGGGCAGAGCTGACTTCAAAGTTAGATATGTTCGGTATGGACATGGTGGCTGAAGATTAAAAATTACACAGGAGCTTTGAGATTTGCAGGGGACATAAGGTTGGGAAGTACTACCAAGCCTGACAGAAGGCTATCGCTTGTGATTGAAATGGTTCAGGTGAAGTGACAGGTGATAATACAAAGCAGAGCCATTCTCAGAGATTCTCAAAAAAGGGTGATTTTTTGTCATGTTTGCTATATGGTAGTCAGGAGTTTAAAACAAACAAACAAACAAACAAAATGACAACAAAACCTCACGTTCATGCACTGTTAGCACAAGGAGGACTGAAAAAGTTAAGTGGTTATATAGTGTGTATGGCTATTCATTTTTTTTCCCCTCCAGTATGAATACACTGGACAAGGCAGCCCTGACACTCATTTGAGACATGAGGCACAGTTCTGCCACTTGTATTCACATTGAACTTAGGAGGAAGAGTTCACAAGACAGAAGGAACAAGTTGCCTATTGCCTGGAAGGGAATGAAAGGACATCATTCTGCCCAGCCAGAGGCAAGTTGAGAGAAGAATATGTTGTCTCTACGTAAATGAATTTCTTGAGTAAATATCAAGGAGAAATAGGAAATGTGTAAGTTGGGAGACACATCTGAAATGATGACTGCAGTTGGCTTATGAGCAAGTTTGGACAGGAAATTGGTAGAAACTTCCCATTTGAAGAATGAAGTGCACCATTGATATGAAGTCAGCATTCACCTAAGCAGTAATGGCCAACTCAAATCCCCCACAAGAAAGCAGTGGACAAACCAGAACACTAACAAACATGTTGGGGTCTAGAGTCAAACAGATATACCTAACTTTATTATACCTCAGCATCTGAGGGATTGCTTTTAGAGGCTGAGGGCTTGTACCCCATTTCCAATCACTTTCTCTGTGCCCCCTTCCCCAGAGAAGGAAGCTGCTTGGCTTCACTGCCCTCTGATTCAGCTGCCCGCTGAGGCTGCCCGCTCCTCAGCACCTGTAAGCAGCAGCACCTTCAGGTCTCCTCCTGCACCAGCAGCACATCAGCGTCTCTTGTTCCAGCAGCAGGACATCGGCGTCTCCCATTGCACCATGCAGACCTCCACGCCTCGAGTGCCACCAGCAGTACTCAATGCGAGCTGGACGCTCAGGGCACTTATGGCCACCCACCTTTGTGAGGTCAAAGGCTGACAGTGACTCTCTGCTGACCTCACACGGCTCTCGGGCGCCCCGATGGCAGAGGTTACGGCGCTAAGCTGACTGCCAGGAGAAAAGGCTGACATGAAGTGACTGCTCCACCATGCCAGGAGCAAGGTCTGCTGGAATGGGGGTTCGGAGGCGAGCTCGGCCTTGGGCCTGGGAACTGTGCCTGGGAGCCAGGGACGTCCTTGGTGTGCAGCTGGACACCTGGGCCTGAGAAAGCAAGGTTTCTTTAGAGAGAATTGGAAGCATCGTCACCTAGTGGCTGTGTCAGGGGGACGAGAGAAATGCACAGCATCTCTTGGTTCCCTGAAGTGCACGTGTCCTACGCCCTTGGATGTCTCCATGATAGAAAAAGGGACTGATTTTTACCCAAAACAGAGCTCCTTTCTCTCGGGAGCTTCTCATGCTGCGTGTCCTCCTCTCTTTCTTGTATTTGGCTATGACTTTAGGCTTGTTCTTGCTACTCCTTAAGCAGACTGAAGCTTCCCCGGAACATCACATTAACTGATTTTCACTACCTCTAAGTGCCTTTCCTCCACCTCTCATCTAATTAATTAGTGCTATCCTCTTCACGCCTGCTACAGAGGTGTCTTTCCTACCTGGTACAAGCTAGAAGAGCTTAGCAGCATCCATACGTCTCTTTCCTTTAGTCCTCACAGTAGACTTGCTCGAGGTAATTTGTGTTGAGCAGTAATCAAGAGAAAGTGTCACCAAGCCAAGGCTGCATTTGCTTGTGTCTTATGGAATCCCTGCAGCTGTGTCCGCTCCCAGCTTCCTGTGTGCCCCAAGCATCCTCGCTTGCAGGGCAGCAGAAGATGCAGAAAAGTCCTGGCCTTAGTGGAAGCACTGCCCTGCAAGAGCTAAGACATCCCTCTTAGCAGCTCACTGTAGCCCCGAAATCCCAAAAAACGGCACGTGCCAGCTACTGGGAAGGAAATGAACTCTGTCATTGTGATATACCTGCTCAAGGCCCTGCACTTTGGCCCAGGTGTCTGTGAGACGGTTTTGGAAATGAATCCTGTTGTGTGACTCCGTTCTTTCTGGGTGCTACGTCCCCATAAAGCTTGCTTTTCAAGGCCCAGGAGGGTCTGCCAGGCACTGGCCTGGGTTCCCAGCCTGACCCACCTGCTGGGAATCAGGGAGGCTCGGTCGGTGTCTTGTGTTGCGTTTACGAGGACAGGTTCTGGTAGCGGGGGGCTGCAGGGGTGTCCTCTGTGAGGAGAATGCAGCAGCTGCCCCATGTTAGATAAGGGCCGGTTCCAGGAGGCTCCAGAGGGACCCGCTGCTGCCCAGAACTGAGACAAAACGGATGATGTTTGCGCCTGTGTGAGAGCCCACCTAAGAAAGGGAAAGAAACCTGCTGCACAGCAGCGTCTGGGTCAGGGAGGAGTGAGAAACCTCTCTGCAGCCCCCAAGGTGAGTGCAGCAGGAGGCAGGAGGTGCTCCAGGCTCACAGCAGCAGTTCCCCTGTGGCCTGGGGAGAGGCCCCTGGTGGAGCAGGCTGTCCCCCTGCAGCCCACGGGTCCCACACGGAGCAGATCTCCACGCTGCAGCCCGTGGAGGAGCCCCCGGTGGAGCAGGTGGATGTGGCCTGGAGGAGGCCGCGGCCTGTGGAGAGCCCCCGCAGGAGCAGGCCCGGGCTGGACTGGAACAGGCTCTGCTGAGCCTCTTTTGCCCGTGACGATCATTGTGGAGTGATCTCCCTGTCCTTCTCTCAGCCCTTGAGCCCTTTCCATCCTATTTTCTCCCCTTTCCGTTTGAGGAGGGGCAGGGAGAGAGCGGTTGAGGTGGAGCTCAGCTGCCCAGCTGAGGAAAACCACCACGTCTCTCCCTTGCCGCTGCTGCAGCACGGTGGGAGCAGCCAACACCTGCTGTTCTTCGACCCTCAGCAACCCCACAGCATCTTCCTGGAAGGGATCCCTTTCCTTCACGCCTGACAGGCGCCGCCTCCAGAGGCTTGTGCCCCGTTTCCGATCGCTTTCTCAGTGCCCCCTTCCCCAGAGAAGGATCCCAGCTGCTTGGCTTCCCTGCCCTCCGATTCCAGGCTCCCGGAGCTGTTATCCCAGCATCGCAGCAGCCAGGTGACAATGTGCTCGCCTGCATGACAGCTGAAATCTTGTCCCATGTCTCGCAGCTCGCCCAGGGATGGGGATCACCCGCTTACTGCTGCTTTTCTCTCTTTTTTATTTTATAACAGCCTCCTCTTCCCTGGGATGGCCCTACATTGGGGTCGCCTGCCTCGCCTGCCTATTGCTCCTTCCGCTTCTTCGGAGGACTTTCTTCCCTGCCTAAACGAGATGACTTCTGCATCCATTCCTTCATCTTGTGTGTGTATTGGCGACTGATACGGCAACGGGGTAGTCCCCGGAGCCAGCTGTAGGGCCTGTCACAGGGTTGGAGTGGCTGCAGGTAAAATCACGGGGCTTGGAGGGGCTGCAGGTAAAATCACAGGGGTTGCAGGGGCTGCAGGTAAAATCACAGGGGTTGCAGGGGCTGCAGGGTGCGTCGCAGGTTTGCATCAGATCAAGATGCATTTCCCTAGAACCACACATTTCCTCCTGAAGGTGCTGAATAGTATTGAATGGTCTTCAAAATGCATAGAGCAGACCCAGCAAACGTACAGCTGGTGCTCGGAAGTAGTTAACTTTTATTTTGTTGTTGTTAATTTTGTATCATGACAACAGATGCAAATATGTATCTTGAGTTGAGGGCAAAGGTGACCTTGGATCTGAAGCACACAGGCGTTCACTAATGTCCCCCCATCCTGAGTGAATCCAGAACGACTCGGAAGGAAAAATGAAGTACAAAGCAGTGCGTTGTGATAAAGAGAGTTTAATAGGGTAGAAAAGGAAGCGAACCTAAAAAAATGCCATCCTGTACAACACAGTCAATAAAGTAAATTTAATAAATAAAATTAATAAATATAATAAATAAATAAATAAAATTAATAAAATAATAAATAAAAATGAAACCAATTTGTCCTATTCTAATGAATTCCTATCCCCATCGTGACTTCCCATCCCACTGGTCATTTCCTATCCCAACAACCTCCCGTGTCTGATCCCAAGGCTGAATTCCCAACTCCCATCACCCTCCCATCCACCCAGCCGTCCACCCATTTTCTCCCGTCCGTGCTGGCCATGCCCACATCCATGCACGGACTGAGCATGGGCAGCGGGAGCGGGCTGCATGAAATCCCCTCGGCATCCCAGTGCAAGAACAGCTGCAGGCAGAGGCCTTGCTGAGTGAACACCTACACTAGAGGAATTTAATAAGGAAGGCACTAAATAAGAGAAATGACCCGAAAGAAGAAAGAAGTTTGGGATCTCAGCCATTTGGTGTCCCAACAAGCAGTTCCCACGCCCAACCTTTCCCACCCCAGCTATTGCCAACATCCCAACAGCTTCCCATTGCAACGTTCATTTGTGACGCGCACATTTCCCATTGCCCCAGTTGCCCATCCCTGACAGTGGCAAACACTGCCTAGCTCCAGCACTGGAGAAGGGAGAGGGCAAGCGAGAGGGGCAAGGGCTGAGGAGCGTGGCTGAAGCTGGAGCAGGCGCCTGCAGAGGTCTCTGTGCCTGCATGCTGAGCGGGCCCGGGTGCTGCGGGGGCCGTCGAGGAGCGCAGGGTCACGGGTAGCCGTAATACTTGGCTATGGCGTGGTCCTTCTGCCGCTGCACGAAGAATTGCACGGGGCCGATCTTCATCTGGTGGGCCGCCCGCTGCCGCTCCTCCTGGGCCAGCTTCTTCAGGCGCTCCCGCTCGGGACGCTGCTGCGGCGTGATGGGCACCGACGCCTCCTGCTCCTCCAGCGGCGTGGGCGCCGCGTCGCCGCCCGCCCAGGGCCCCACGCAGGGCACGTAGTCCACGCGGGGCTGCGCCGGACGCTGCAGCGTGCGCGGCTGCGTGGGCAGAGGCTCCCGCTGCGCTTGGCCCCCCGCGGCTGGCAGGCACGGCGCTCTGGGCGCCTGCTGCAGGGGAGCTCTCCACGCTCGCGCCGTGCTGCCTGGTGGTGCCGGCACCGCCTGGGCCTTGTCGCCAGCTGGGGGCCGGGGGGCAGCGGGCACAGCGCTGGAGCCTGGCACCGTCGGCGGGGCCCTGGGCATGCTGCTGGGGCCGCTGGAGGTGGGCTGCGGCTGCACACAGGGCGGCTGGCGCACTGGCCCCAGCGCCTTCGCCCTGGCCCCCAGCGGCTGCAAAGTCTCGCTGGGGGTCTTTGTCCCCGGGTGCTGGCGCTGCAGCGTCTTGTCCCCGATGGCTTGGGGACGGAGCCTGTCCTGGGCCCGCACGGCACAGGCACGGGCACGGGGCTTAATGGGGGGGGGCTCCAGCAGCAGCAGCGCTCTCCGGGGAGGCGGTGCCGCTGATCCTTGCCCCCCAGCAGCCCCCGGGCTTCGGGCCCTCTTGCTGGGCGCCCTGGTGCTGTCGCTCGCCGGCTGCTGCCTGCCGCCGCCCGCTTGGCCTCTGCTGCCAGCCACCGCGCTGTGGCCACCCGTCTTCCCCTGGCACAGCGTCTTGGGGCCTTGGCCACCCTGGCCCAGCAGCGTCGTCTTCTCCTTGCCGGGGGTTTTCTCCGTCGCCGGCCTCCTGTGCTGGGAGCTCTGCGCTGTGCTGGGGGTGCTGGTGGGCGCGGGGCGCTTGGCCCCCCACTTGGTGCCGGTGGGCGCAGGGGCAGGCGGGGGGCTCTTGAGGGGACTCAGAGGGGGATTGGGCAGGGGCCTCCTAAGGGCACTAATAAATTCAGGGCCGGGGGGGCTCTTGAGGGGACCCAGAGGGGGATTGGGCAGGGGTCTCCTAAGGGCTCTAATAAATTCAGGGTCGGGGGGGCTCTTGAGGGGACTCAGGCGAGGCTTGGGCAGGGGTCTCCTAAGGGAATTAAGGAATTCAGGGTCGGGGGGTCTCTTGAGGGGACGCGAGGGAGGGTTGGGCAGGGGTCTGCTAAGGGCAGTGAGGAATTCAGGGTGGGGGGGCCTTTTGGGGAGAGTGAAGGGAGGGTTGGGCAGGGGTCTCCTGAGGGCACTGAGCTGGGGACTGGCTGCAGGCTTGAGGGGGGAGCTCGCTGCCGGCACAGCAGGGGGCTGCACCGCCCGCCCACCCTGCACCTTCTCGGGGTGCACCCCAGGGGTTGAGGGTACCTCACCCAGCGCTCTGGTGGCTGCCAGTCCCTGTGTGCTCGGCTCCTCCATGTCCTCGCAGAGGTCGGGCAGCTCAGACAGGAAGCGGCTGAGCACAGGACTGCTGGGGACACCGGGGAAGGCGTCCTGGGGCTCCACGGCATCGAGCCAGCTGAGCAGCTCCTCCAAGCCGGAGATGTCCAGGTCGGCCGGGAGCTGGTCCTGCAGGTGCTGCAGCTGCTGGCTGTCCCCTGCCAGCTGGGGAAAGGCCTCGGCGAAGGCATCGGGGCCCAGCTCAAGCAGCTCCAGGGGCTCCTCAGGCACCTCTGCAACTGTCGCCGCTGAGGAAAAAGCAAGCAAATCCCCCAGGATGGGCGATGCCAGCTTTCCCATGGCTCCTGGGTGTGGGGCGCCCAGCGGCCGGCTGCGCCAGCCCCAAACTCACCGTCGGGCGTCACCGTCTGGGTGCTGGCGGTCGTTGGAGCCTGGGCAGGCTCGGGGGGAGTGGGGCCGGGCAGCGGGGGCCCCTGGTCCTCGCTGAGCCCCACGGCGTGGTCGCAGGGCTCCGGCAGCTGCCCCCGGCTGCTGGTCAGGGTGCGGGGCGCGGGGAGCGCCTGCCCCCGCAGCGGAGGCCCCGGGACGAGGAGGGGTGGGGGGCCGGGGTGGGCAGGGGCCTGCAGCAGGCAGGTGCCTGCGGGGTGCAGGAGCTCCCCATGGAGCACGGCCCCGGGCCCCAGCCAGAGGGGATCCTGGGGCAGCACCGTCCCCGTCCCCACGGGCTGTCCCCACTGGTAGACGGGGGCCCAGGGAGGAGCGGTGTGGGGGAGCTGCCCCACAGCAGGGAGCTGCCCCACGGCGGGGAGCTGCCCAAGCTGCAGGTGGTGCCCCTCGGGTGGGAGGTGCCCCCCAGGTGCCAGCTGCACCCCGGCGGGGAGCTGCAGCACCTGCCCCTGGACCCCCGGCACCACGTGCCAGACGGTGGCCTGGGGCAGCGCGTAGGGGAGGGTGGGTACCTGGGGGGGCTGCAAGGGCAGCGCCATCGCTCCGGGGAGGGAGGGCAGCAGCCACGCAGCCACCGTTGGCGGCACGGCTGGGACGACGAAGGGGGAGTTTTGCGTCTGCGGAAGCCGCGGAAGCCGTCTGGGGAAACCCTCTGTGGGAAAAAGGGCGCTGGGGTGAGATCTGGGGCGCTGGGCTCGCCAGCAGGGCCGCAGCCCCGGGAGGAGCGGGAGCCGGCTGCTGTACCTGCCATGGTGGCTGGAGAGTGGGGCGGTCGGTTGGGGAACGCGGGCAACGGCCGTTCCGTCCCAACGGCTGACCAGCCCCTCGCCGCCATCTTGGTGAGGACTGCAGCTTTTGGACCCAAGCAGGCTTCCCGTCGCAAGACTTTTCCATCCCCATCAGGCTTTCCCTCCCACGCATCATTTGCCATGCCCAGGACGGTTTCACACCAACACTTCCCCGTCCCAAGCATTTCCCGTCCCAGTACCAGCTTTGCATCCTAACGGTCATTTCCCATCCTTACAATTTCACATGATAACAGATTCCCATACGAGATATTTCCCATCGACACGAAGCGTTTCTTAATCCAAAGAGATCTCATCCCAAAGAATTCCCATCTCTCTGATTACTTTTCCAAGTACTTCCTTCCCCAGTGAATGTTACCCACCCCATTAAAGACTTCCCATCCCAATACTTCCCCATCCCCGGAGTGATTTCCCATCCCAACGCTTTTGCTTCCCAATGATTTCAAACCCAGGGAAGATTTCCCATCTCTTTGAGTTCCTAGCCCAATGGCTTTCCACCCCAAGGAAGTCTTCCCATCCCAGCAATGATTTCTCAGCCCACTCATCATTTCCCATCCCAATCATTTCCCATTTTCACCATCCAACAGACAGCTTAGCCAGCCCACAGCTAGAGAGAGATCACAACAGGGATTTGGACGATTCTGTTAGATGCAAGGTCACGCAGACTTGGTGTGCTACCAATTGCTCTTTATTACAGATCAACACAATTGGCCAGTACCAAGGGCGCTGGGATGAATCTGCTGAATATGCAGATACAAGGCTCTTACATTTCTTACCAGGAAATAAACAGATATGGGCATTTCTCTCTACCCACCTTAGTAAAAAGATAGGAAGGGTAGAGCAGTAATTAAGAGCAGCATGCTCAGCCACCGGCACGGAGGCTGCCCGCTCCTCAGCACCTGTAAGCAGCAGCACCTTCAGGTCTCCTCCTGCACCAGCAGCACATCAGCGTCTCTTGTTCCAGCAGCAGGACATCGGCGTCTCCCATTGCACCATGCAGACCTCCACGCCTCGAGTGCCACCAGCAGTACTCAATGCGAGCTGGACGCTCAGGGCACTTATGGCCACCCACCTTTGTGAGGTCAAAGGCTGACAGTGACTCTCTGCTGACCTCACACGGCTCTCGGGCGCCCCGATGGCAGAGGTTACGGCGCTAAGCTGACTGCCAGGAGAAAAGGCTGACATGAAGTGGCTGCTCCACCATGCCAGGAGCAAGGTCTGCTGGAATGGGGGTTCGGAGGGGAGCTCGGCCTTCGGCCTGGGAACTGTGCCTGGGAGCCAGGGACATCCTTGGTGTGCAGCTGGACACCTGGGCCTGAGAAAGCAAGGTTTCTTTAGAGAGAATTGGAAGCATCGTCACCTAGTGGCTGTGTCAGGGGGACGAGAGAAATGCACAGCATCTCTTGGTTCCCTGAAGTGCACGTGTCCTACGCCCTTGGATGTCTCCATGATAGAAAAAGGGACTGATTTTTACCCAAAACAGAGCTCCTTTCTCTCGGGAGCTTCTCATGCTGCGTGTCCTCCTCTCTTTCTTGTATTTGGCTATGACTTTAGGCTTGTTCTTGCTACTCCTTAAGCAGACTGAAGCTTCCCCGGATCATCACGTTAACTGATTTTCACTACCTCTACGTGCCTTTCCTCCACTTCTCATCTAATTAATTAGTGCTATCCTCTTCACGCCTGCTACAGAGGTGTCTTTCCTACCTGGTACAAGCTAGAAGAGCTTAGCAGCATCCATACGTCTCTTTCCTTTAGTCCTCAGAGTAGACTTGCTCGAGGTAATTTGTGTTGAGCAGTAATCAACAGAAGGTGTCACCAAGCCAAGGCTGCATTTGCTTGTGTCTTATGGAATCCCTGCAGCTGTGTCCCCTCCCAGCTTCCTGTGTGCCCCAAGCATCCTCGCTTGCAGGGCAGTAGAAGATGCAGAAAAGTCCTGGCCTTAGTGGAAGCACTGCCCTGCAAGAGCTAAGACATCCTTCTTAGCAGCACACTGTAGCCCCGAAATCCCAAAAAACGGCACGTGCCAGCTACTGGGAAGGAAATGAACACTGTCATTGTGATATACCCGCTCAAGGCCCTGCTCTTTGGCCCAGGTGTCTACGAGGCGGTTTTGGAAATGAATCCTGTTGTGTGACTCCGTTCTTTCTGGGTGCTACGTCCCCATAAAGCTTGCTTTTCAAGGCCCAGGAGGGTCTGCCGGGCACTGGCCTGGGTTCCCAGCCTGACCCACCTGCTGGGAATCAGGGAGGCTCGGTCGGTGTCTTGTGTTGGGTTTACGAGGACAGGTTCTGGTAGCGGGGGGCTGCAGGGGTGTCCTCTGTGAGGAGAATGCAGCAGCTGCCCCATGTTAGATAAGGGCCGGTTCCAGGAGGCTCCAGAGGGACCCGCTGCTGCCCAGAACTGAGACAAAACGGATGATGTTTGCGCCTGCGTGAGAGCCCACCTAAGAAAGGGAAAGAAACCTGCTGCACAGCAGCGTCTGGGTCAGGGAGGAGTGAGAAACCTCTCTGCAGCCCCCAAGGTGAGTGCAGCAGGAGGCAGGAGGTGCTCCAGGCTCACAGCAGCAGTTCCCCTGCGGCCTGGGGAGAGGCCCCTGGTGGAGCAGGCTGTCCCCCTGCAGCCCACGGGTCCCACACGGAGCAGATCTCCACGCTGCAGCCCGTGGAGGAGCCCCCGGTGGAGCAGGTGGATGTGGCCTGGAGGAGGCCGCGGCCTGTGGAGAGCCCCCGCAGGAGCAGGCCCGGCCTGGACTGGAACAGGCTCTGCTGAGCCTCTTTTGCCCGTGACGATCATTGTGGAGTGATCTCCCTGTCCTTCTCTCAGCCCTTGAGCCCTTTCCATCCTATTTTCTCCCCTTTCCGTTTGAGGAGGGGCAGGGAGAGAGCGGTTGAGGTGGAGCTCAGCTGCCCAGCTGAGGAAAACCACCACGTCTCTCCCTTGCCGCTGCTGCAGCACGGTGGGAGCAGCCAACACCTGCTGTTCTTCGACCCTCAGCAACCCCACAGCATCTTCCTGGAAGGGATCCCTTTCCTTCACGCCTGACAGGCGCCGCCTCCAGAGGCTTGTGCCCCGTTTCCGATCGCTTTCTCAGTGCCCCCTTCCCCAGAGAAGGATCCCAGCTGCTTGGCTTCCCTGCCCTCCGATTCCAGGCTCCCGGAGCTGTTATCCCAGCATCGCAGCAGCCAGGTGACAATGTGCTCGCCTGCATGACAGCTGAAATCTTGTCCCATGTCTCGCAGCTCGCCCAGGGATGGGGATCACCTGCCTGCTGATGCTTTTCTCTCTTTTCTATTTTATAACAGCCTCCTCTTCCCTTCGATGGCCCTACATTGGGGTCGCCTGCCTCGCCTGCCTATTGCTCCTTCCCCGTCTTAGGAGGACTTTCTTCCCTGCCTAAATGAGATGACTTCTGCATCCATTCCTTCATCTTGTGTGTATTGGCGACTGATACGGCAACGGGGTAGTCCCCGGAGCCAGCTGTAGGGCCTGTCACAGGGTTGGAGTGGCTACAGGGAACATCACAAGGGTTGGAGGGGCTGCAAGTAAAATCACAGTTGTTGGAGGGGCTGCAGGTAAAATCACAGGGGTTGCAGGGGCTGCAGGTAAAATCACAGGGGTTGCAGGGGCTGCAGGTAAAATCACAGTTGTTGGAGGGGCTGCAGTTAAAATTACAGCAGTTGCAGGGGCTGCAGGTAAAATCACAAGTGTTGCAGGGGCTGCAGGGTGCATCACAGGTTTGCATCAGATCAACCAAAAGAAATTACGTCAGCTAGGGTCAACGTTTTACGCATTCGTCTAGTTATATCTGCGTGGCCCTTTTGGAAGGAGCCCAGATCAGAGCATTTCTCGTTGTGGACTTCAGGCTCCTGTCCAGGTTAAGCGGTGCAGGTCGTTATTCATGCAAGGACATAGAGAGGTGGAGGATGGACGGGAGTCGTGGTGGTGGGAGCCCCTTTCTTGGAGATGATATGTGCCCATCCATGTGGGGAGGAATTACCTTGGCCTAATAAGTACAAGGTGTTTTCACACTTTGTGTGTTCCTTCAAGGCCTCCACCAAAGGTGTCAAGGTGAATATCAAACAGACCTGAAGAGACCCAGGAACTGGGCTAAGGAGGCAGTTGCTATAGGAACAGAGTGGCTCATGGTGGATAATATTGAATGATATGTCACATTCACAAACTCACTGCGCTGAGGCAGTGTCTCAAAGGAGGCATTAAAGCAAACCCAAGGAACAGAGAGTGAGCTGAGGCTGGGAGCTGACCTCCTGCTGCCAGCTGGTGTCAGGGCACGTGCACAGAAATGCACGTTGCATCTGTGAATTCTGGGGATCATGCACAGATTTCCTGTGTGTTAGCATGGTTGTGCTTGTGGCTGTGCTTACAGCCATGAGGGACACATAGGGCTGTATTAGTGCTTTTCCTGGGTTTGCTTCCCTGACAGGTGATATGCTAGAAAGCATGTGGCCCAATATTATGTACTTTAGCAGGAAAGTGTGATTTTCACACACAAACATAAGTAATGTCCTCAGCTGCAAGCAGATCTCTGCCACCAAAGCACAGTGTTCCTGGGGTAGCTCTTTTCCATTTGATGCATACAAAGCAGAACAAAAACGCTGATGAAGTCACCAAAGCATAGTGACTAGATTTCCAGGGGCAGTGATTTCCTTCGTATCAGGGCAGACACAGATCCCTTTTGCTCATTTTGGAAATTATGTCCAAATCTCGGGGGTCAGAGCGATGGAGGATGTCGACTTCTAATAATTCCTACAGGCTTTGTCTTCCACCATGGAGAACCGTCTTTATGTGATGCAAGTTCCCACTGAAGGGGAATTCCTGCAGATTGTAAGGCTCTAGTCCATATGAGCTGGCCCCAGATACCATGGCTAGGTCCACATCCCAGACAGAGCAGAGCAGCATACATAGCTGCAACAGGCTTGAATAAGGACGCTGGTCGGTGGATAGTAGGACTGTTGCTTGGTAGTTTTAAGTGCTGGGCAGCTGAACTCCACCATAGCCACTCTCTCACTCCCCCTCCTCAAAGGAAAAGGGGGAAAAAATATGATGAAAAGGGCTCAAGGAATTGTGATAAGGACAGGGAGATCACTCAACAATTATCGTCCTGGACAAAACACACGCAGCACAGGGAGATTAATATAATTTGTTGCCTATCACTAGCAGACTACAATAGTGAAAAATTAAAAGCAAACTTAAAACCCCTTTTACCTCCTATCCACCCTGCTCTACCTCCTCCTGCCGAGTGTTGCAGGGGAATGGGGGATGTGGGCTGTGGTCAGTCCCTAACACTATCACCTAACACAACATCCCTAACACTTCATCACCTGCTGCTCCTCCACGGTCCCTCTCTGCCCCTGTTCCACGCGGGGTCCCTCCCACGGGATGCCGTCCTTCCCGAAATGAGCCTGCGGGGGCTGCTTACAGGCCACCATTCTTGAGGAACTGTTCCGATATGGGTCTGTACCACAGGGTCCGTCCGTCAGGAGCAAACTGCTCCAACCTGGGTCCCCCACGGGTGGCAGCTCCCCCCAGGCCCCCTGCTCCTGCGTGGGCTCCTCTCCATGGCTGCAGCTCTGGCCTGGGGCCTGCTCCTGCGGGGGCTCTCCACAGGCCGCGGCCTCCTCCAGGCCACATCCACCTGCTCCACCGGGGGCTCCTCCACGGGCTGCAGCGTGGAGATCTGCTCCGTGTGGGACCCATGGGCTGCAGGGGGACAGCCTGCTCCACCAGGGGCCTCTCCCCAGGCCGCAGGGGAACTGCTGCTGTGAGCCTGGAGCACCTCCTGCCTCCTGCTGCACTCACCTTGGGGGCTGCAGGGCTGGTTCTCTCTCCTTGCTCTTCCAGCTTCTGTTGCACAGCAGTATTTCCCCCTTCTTAAATCTGCTCTCCCGGAGGTGCAAACAACATCGCTTATAGGCTCAGCTCTGGCAAGCGTCGTGGCCCTTCTGGAGTTGGCTGGAGCTGGCTCTGATCTGACACGGGCAGCTTCCGCACTGTTCTCACAGAGGCCACGCCTGCAGCCCCCTGCTCCCAATCCCTATGCAGTAATTACAAAGCCTCTGTGCTTTGGGCTGTCGTGATCCTTCTGCAAGTGCAGGGTAGGCGCAAGGTTGCTTTGCATTTCCAAAAGGAGTAAGAAAGCCTCCAACCCCACTGGACCTCAGCCACTTGCAGGTTTCAAGCAACACTCCCCACTTTCAGTTATCTCCCTCCCATGCACACAGTGGAAGCAAGGTTGAGCAAACACCTGTTTTGAAAATGTTTATATCAATGAAGAATAAAAGAATTCTACTACCCCCAATCTCTCTGTGCATCCAAGGCAAAAATCGTGCATTGTTCTGCCTCAACACTGTTTTCAGACCAAATTTGTCAAGTCATCTAGCAGAGGATTTCTCTCTTGTTCACTCACTAGCTTATTAGAGCACCAGTTTTCATAGGTGATAGAGCAAATTCCTCAACTGTCTGAAGGGACTTGATCCCAGAAAACTTCAAAACTGCAGATGACTCATGATTTTCTGGTGAAGCATCTATTAAATTAGAGCTGTTCCCCTTAGGGCACAGTGAGACAATGTGAGAAGAACCCTGTATCGCACTGATTGAGGCTTTATAACTCTACAGAATTGTCAGCCAACAATAAATGGAAAGTGCAGGAGAAATGTTCTTTCTTCCTCCTTGCCCTGCCATACGTTAGCGGACAGCTTGTGGTGGGGTATAGGTTCAGAGCCTCGCAGAAGAAGGATTTGAACCCAGGCTCTCCACAGTCTGCACCACTGCCTTCCTGAGGGCTTTTGACTCTTTTTTGTTTGTTTGTTTGTTTGTTTGTTTGTTTTGTTTTGTTTTTGCTTTTGTGGATGGTGTCTAAGTCTGGGGGAAAAAGAACCAACTGTGGGAGGAGGGAATGCTACTCCTGTCTGTGATAGTGATGATTTCCGGACAGTGGTAGCAACAGAGCTTCTGCAGGGAATTACAGGCAGTCTCTGTTGCTATTCCACGTACTGTGAGTACTGTGTGCAGTTTTGGGCACCACAGTATGAGAAAAAGATATAAAACTGTTCGAGAGTGTCCAAAGAAGGGCAACAAACAGGAGGGTCTCTTTTAACAGGTGTATTGAGATTTGTGGCAAGGTTTTGGTAGCAAGGTCAGGGGCTGCACTGTGCTGGACACAGCAACAGATGCACCATAGGCCAAACTCAGACAATAAGCCAAGGTGTGTTGCCTCTAAGAATGCACAGAAAATATTGGATGGAGAGAGCTGGAGAGAACAAAAAGAATGAGGAACAACAGAGGGAACATCAAAGTCATAGGAGGAGGAGAAGTAGATGCTCCATGGTGGAGCAGATATTCTTTGAAACCTGTGGAGGATCCATGCCAGAACAGATGAATATTCCTGACAGGGTCTGCAGCCTGTGGAGGACCCACACTGGAGCAAAGTAGAAACGAGAAGAAAGGATAGGCAGAGAAGAACTGCTGCATATTAACCACAGCCTCCTCCTGTGCTGCCCATTTCCCCAGTGAATGGACTGAGCGAGATCAGCAGGTGGAAGACAGGCGCTTGGAGTGAAGTTGAGCCCAGAAGAGGAGGAGAAGTGTTTGTTACCCCTATGTGGTTTGATGTTTGTCCTTTTGCTTCTCAACACCTGAACTAGTAATTAAATTTATACAAATTAATTGGCATTAAATTAATTTCCTCAAGTTAAGAGAGATTTTTCCACATCAATCATTGATAAGCAATATCCCTGTCTTTATCAAAGCCCATGAGCTTTCTCGTTCCTTTTTTTTCCCCCGATTTTATCCCCTGTCCTGCTGAGGTGGGCAGGAAGTGAGCAGGTTACATTACATCCAACAGAAGCTCTAACACATTTTTCATTGGAGAAGTAGACTTTGAAATGCCAAACACCTTTACATCTCTAAATATTATTTAGATACCACATGTTGTTAATTTTTACAATAATATTGCATGTTGTTAATTCTTCTAACATCTAGGCTATACATTCAAAATGAGTTATCTAATAAAGTCTATTTATTAAAACATATATAAAAAACATATAACACATATTGTGTTATAAAGCACACAATTCCCTACCAATGACAACAAAAAAAATCGTCTAATTGAGCATGCAGTTTTCATTAACCTGTTTTTTTTCCAAATACACAACAACACATACACATGTACGTGATGTTGGTTTTTTTTTTTTTCATCATTTCTCACTGAAGCAATACTCATCCCGTATTGGATCTGTGTCATTACTCTAAGTTTTGTTTCTAATGTACTTGAAAAACTTCTTAACTCTACTGATTGCAACAGCGGATTTTTTCCTACTGATCTTAACTCCATTTATCAATTACTTATTCCCTTAAATTCCTGCTTTTAAGAGATCATTAGGTATTCACCATCTCTCACTATAATTTATAGCTTTTCTTTTCTTTTTCAATAGTTCAGCCCTAGTCAACTCGGAGTTGGGGAGCAGCAGCTTCTATGGAGATACTATGCTGAAAAAAAAAAAAAAAAAGATGAGGGAAAAGGAATGTGGGACAGACAGATGGGGCAAGGGGTGTGGTTTGACCAGGATACCTTGAGAGTCTGGGAAGAGAAGAAATGGATGGGTGCTTAAGAGGTGAGATCGCTCTTGGCAGCATCACAGCCTGCATACTGAAGAATTGTGACAAGCAGTTTAGAAATGTGAGTTATTGGTGGTCTTCTGTTGATCTGCAGCTGTGCTCCATGGCTATAGCTGTAATTTCAGCAGTTTACTGTGTAAGCCGCATGTTGCCACTTCATTGATCAAGGCAATGCTGTTCAGTTGCAGGGAAGAGGGGCAAGACACAGGGAAGAAACAGAGGGAATGGAGAAAGCTGTACAGTCTGGATATGCACAAGTAGCAATAAAATCAGTGCTGGACAGAAAGAGACAAGACAGACAGACAGACAGACAGACAGACAGAAAGAAAAAGAAAGAAAGAAGAAAGAAAGAAAGAAAGAAAGAAAGAAAGAAAGAAAGAAAGAAAGAAAGAAAGAAAGAAAGAAAGAAAGAAAGAAAAAGAAAACCCCACACTCATAAAAATGAGAAACATCCAGGCATAAAAGAACATAAAACAAAGACAACTGTCATGATGTGGTATGATAGGATCTAGGAGAGAGCAGAAATCCAGCAATGCTGTCTTTCCTACTCCTCAAAACCAATTCAGTTGACAACTATGGATGCTTCCAGCTGGAAAAAAATGGAAGAATGAAAATGCAGAAGTTGGCAGATGCACAGGATGTGAGGTACTATCAGTAGAGAATTTGTTCCTAATATATATTCTAAATCTAACTTTTCAGTTTAAAGCGGTTACTCCTTGTCCTGTCGCTCCAGGCCCTGATAAAGACTCCCTCCACAGCTTTCCTACAGGTTGCCTTTAAGTACAGGAAGGCTCTCCCTGGTGTCGCAGTAAGCTCACCTGTTATCCAGGGGTCACAGTTATTTCCTGTGGTAGGAATAACGACAAGGGTTAATCTATTGCAGGTGATTTCATACAAGTATAGAAAAGCTTTTGTTGGAAAGCACCTTAGAGGTCTCCAGATCACCCGCGTACTTCAAGCAGGGCCATTTTTAAAGCCCTGTCATATTGCTCAGGGGCTTGTACAGTCAAATTTTGAATGACCCCAGCAAGAGACCCCACAGTCTCACTGTGTGCCTTTGCCAGTGCCTAGGCAGAGTGTGCTTCCCCTGCTGGTCCTGGTGAGATGAACTGATACAAGTTTTGAGAAAACAGAAGTTTATGCTACTGCATGAAGTACCCTTTGTAACATTTTTTTTTTTTTTAACCTTTACCGTTTCATATCTGAAATTTGAAATTCATCAGGGAACTCAGCCTGGCACACAGTAAAACTGATGGCAGATACTTCACAATATTATTCGAATTTCACGTAAATAGAACAGACTAGCAACTTACTTAGGAGAAGTAATACAATTTTAGAAATATTCAAAACCAAAGGCATTCCAAACTAAGTTTAAGTTCAGAGGAAATCCAAAGGAAAAACTAATTTTGAAACTAATAATCAGAGAACATAATCTTCTACAAACGATAGATTTTCCTCCTGCATTGGGTAATTTTGATCTGTCTTTAATGATCATCTCGACATGGCTTTGACACTGAGTATTTTGCTTTGCCACTGCATTAAGTCTTCTTCTCATGTGTGGTAAATGTCCTGCTCTCATGGGATGGGCCTAGGAGACATACACACTGTGTCTCATGATGCTTGGCTATCATCTTAAATCTGTGAGAAGAGGAAAGGTCTCGCTGCTTCCTGAACAGGGAATTGGATGTCTGCAGTTGAGAACCCTCTGTCTAATCTAGAAACGTGAAGGAAGGAGTTTGCTGGATTGCAAGTGACAGTGAAGAAAGCCACAGATGACATATCGAACTGATTAAAATGTTATTTAGCTCAGGGCATGGCTAATGATGTGGAGCTGGAATAGTTTGACGATTGTAATTACACTCACTATCATTGTTATTTGTTTACAGGATGGTAATGCCTAAAGGTCCCGCTGGAGCCTGAAACAAGGTTGTGCTGGGTGCTGCACGTGCATATATCAGTGGCGATTTGAGAGCTAGTGATACAAACAGACAAAACAGAGATTGAAAGGAGAAACAGAGGGATAGAGATAAGAAGATCTCCCTGCAGGTCATTTAGGGGAACCAGCCATGAGTGCAGTGCATCCAGGTCTCCAGTGCTCTGCTGGCCCAGCCAGATGAATGGAAAACATTGCAGCTTTGGAAAAATAGTGTTTCTTCTAATACTTTGGCCACAGTTTTGATGTTTTAGGACTGCTTTTTTTTTTTTTTTTTTTCTTTTCCCCATTTGTGCTAGAAAAGGTGAACTTTTCAAATACCTATTCTGAATTAAAATATCGTTTTCATTGTTATGTTTCTGTTTTGTTGGCACTATTCATAATGACTTCTACCCTTCGGTGGAAGCAAAAGCTTATCATACCATAAAATTGGAAAGATCACAGAAAACTTCAGAGCTTTTGAAGAAAGGTGAGGAAAATCCATTCCCTGCTCTAGGCAGAGAGAGTGGCTGATTTCCAGAAAGGTAAATGGGCAGGATAAGGCCGCTTCATGTTCACTGATGGCCGGTTGTATGGACTGTGAAGATAATGGACTACCAGCACAAGAGACGGTGCCAATAATCTAATCCAATCCAATCTATTTCAAGTGGTGGAGACCTGATACTCTATGACAATGTGAGGAAGACCTAACTGTCAGGCAAACTTTAAGATGATCATGTTCAGGATCTAAAACTGTTATGACAAGTGTCAACACAGGAAGGGTGAAACAAAGGCATGAATGTCATACAAGGACCGATAAATCTCAGGAAGGCTGGAAACCAAGGCAAATGGACGGAATAAGATGGTGCTTTGTGTTAGCAAGAAGCAGAGGATAGAGAAATTAAATGTTATGGGTCAGCAAAAGAGTGGTTTTGTGCAAATCACTGCTAAAGATAGACAGCCTTGCTAGCCCGCTCTTTGCTCTTAGCTCCAGTCTAATAGTGAATTATCTCTGTACAGTTATCAGACACGTAAACAATAATGGGAATTATGGGAGACTTTAACTTCCCAGCAAAAGATTGAAAGATAATTACCACTTATGTTCATAGAGGTATACTATGTGATGGATTTCTTCCCAAAAGTGAAAAAATACAAGACCGTTTTAGACTTGGCTCCTGTATGGGTTTAAATGTAGTAAAATTTGAATAAAGTGTGATCATGAGCTGACTTTTCTCATTTTACATTTCACGACAGACAAAACCAGGTTTAGAATGAAGGTTTTGAGGCTTAGAAATGCAAACCTTGAAATCTAAGGAAATGAATAATTGAGTCTGACTAAGCAGCTCTGGGACTTGAGTGCAGAGAAGGCATAGTTAAAATTCAAAATTCAAAGAGGAAAAAAGCGATGAGAAAAGGTATGTTTCAGAGGTTAAAAACTGCAGAAATAAAGTAAGAATGACCAAAAACCTCCTTCACATAGGAAATTAAACAATAATAGTAAGTGGTACTTAAGCCACAGAAACCAGGGGGAAGAAAGAGAACAAATTAGGACAGTTGCACACTCGAGGCAAAAATAGGTCAAAAGTTACTGATGTCTCAAATGCTGCAAATCTGATTTCCTGCATCTAACAGCAACAACAATGTGATGTTAAGGGCAGTGACAGGACTCCCATTGAAAAGGAGGGTAGGGCACTAGGCGCAACATCATCTGGGGTGAAATAAAAATCTATAGTGATTCAAGTGAAAAATGAAAAGCTGATATCTACCTAGCCTGTTAACAGCATTGGCACGCAGAACAACAAGTCAAGTAGGAAAAATGCATAACAATTGTGCAAATCGGGGATAGTCCCCAGAATGGGAGAGTAACAAATACACCTCTGTCCAGAAGAGGGTAAAGAGTCATCCAGACAAGTGTGGGCCTGTTAGTTTGACATCAACACCGCGCAAAGTTTTGTAGCAAGAACAGCTAAGACCAGGGAAGTAGGGGGTAATGTGTAATTGACAAGATAATTTATCAGAGCTAAATTGTTTCCAGACAATTTAGTAGCTTTCCTTTGTAGGACCAGTTCTTCCCTACACAGGGGATGAACTCCATCTATTTCACTTTCTGTGAGCTTCTGATACATTATCTACGGATTTGGGCTTTGGGGCTGCAAGTGAATAAAGGGAATTTGCAATTGTTCACACTGAAGAGGGAATTACCAGCAAAGGAGTGGTTACCTATGGTAATTCTCAGAGACAGTTCTGAAACTGCAGCTGCTAAGGAGGCAAAGACTCATGGAGAAATGTAGGCTGGAAGGGACCTCTGAAAACCCAACCTCCTATTCAGGGCAGAGCTGACTTCAAAGTTAGATATGTTCGGTATGGACATGGTGGCTGAAGATTAAAAATTACACAGGAGCTTTGAGATTTGCAGGGGACATAAGGTTGGGAAGTACTACCAAGCCTGACAGAAGGCTATCGCTTGTGATTGAAATGGTTCAGGTGAAGTGACAGGTGATAATACAAAGCAGAGCCATTCTCAGAGATTCTCAAAAAAGGGTGATTTTTTGTCATGTTTGCTATATGGTAGTCAGGAGTTTAAAACAAACAAACAAACAAACAAAATGACAACAAAACCTCACGTTCATGCACTGTTAGCACAAGGAGGACTGAAAAAGTTAAGTGGTTATATAGTGTGTATGGCTATTCATTTTTTTTCCCCTCCAGTATGAATACACTGGACAAGGCAGCCCTGACACTCATTTGAGACATGAGGCACAGTTCTGCCACTTGTATTCACATTGAACTTAGGAGGAAGAGTTCACAAGACAGAAGGAACAAGTTGCCTATTGCCTGGAAGGGAATGAAAGGACATCATTCTGCCCAGCCAGAGGCAAGTTGAGAGAAGAATATGTTGTCTCTACGTAAATGAATTTCTTGAGTAAATATCAAGGAGAAATAGGAAATGTGTAAGTTGGGAGACATCTGAAATGATGACTGCAGTTGGAGTGCAGTTGAAGTGCACCATTGATATGAAGTCAGCATTCACCTAAGCAGTAATGGCCAACTCAAATCCCCCACAAGAAAGCAGTGGACAAACCAGAACACTAACAAACATGTTGGGGTCTAGAGTCAAATAGATATACCTAACTTTACTATGCCTAAACATCTGAGGGATTGCTTTTAGAGGCTGAGGGCTTGTACCCCATTTCCAATCACTTTCTCTGTGCCCCCTTCCCCAGAGAAGGAAGCTGCTTGGCTTCCCTGCCCTCTGATTCAGCTGCCCGCTGAGGCTGCCCGCTCCTCAGCACCTCTAAGCAGCAGCACCTTCACGTCTCCTCCTGCACCAGCAGCACATCACCGTCTCTTGTTCCAGCAGCAGGACATCGGCGTCTCCCATTGCACCATGCAGACCTCCACGCCTCGAGTGCCACCAGCAGTACTCAATGCGAGCTGGACGCTCAGGGCACTTATGGCCACCCACCTTTGTGAGGTCAAAGGCTGACAGTGACTCTCTGCTGACCTCACACGGCTCTCGGGCGCCCCGATGGCAGAGGTTACGGCGCTAAGCTGACTGCCAGGAGAAAAGGCTGACATGAAGTGACTGCTCCACCATGCCAGGAGCAAGGTCTGCTGGAATGGGGGTTCGGAGGGGAGCTCGGCCTTGGGCCTGGGAACTGTGCCTGGGAGCCAGGGACGTCCTTGGTGTGCAGCTGGACACCTGGGCCTGAGAAAGCAAGGTTTCTTTAGAGAGAATTGGAAGCATCGTCACCTAGTGGCTGTGTCAGGGGGACGAGAGAAATGCACAGCATCTCTTGGTTCCCTGAAGTGCACGTGTCCTACGCCCTTGGATGTCTCCATGATAGAAAAAGGGACTGATTTTTACCCAAAACAGAGCTCCTTTCTCTCGGGAGCTTCTCATGCTGCGTGTCCTCCTCTCTTTCTTGTATTTGGCTATGACTTTAGGCTTGTTCTTGCTACTCCTTAAGCAGACTGAAGCTTCCCCGGAACATCACATTAACTGCTTTTCACTACCTCTAAGTGCCTTTCCTCCGCTTCTCATCTAATTAATTAGTGCTATCCTCTTCACGCCTGCTACAGAGGTATCTTTCCTACCTGGTACAAGCTAGAAGAGCTTAGCAGCATCCATACGTCTCTTTCCTTTAGTCCTCACAGTAGACTTGCTCGAGGTAATTTGTGTTGAGCAGTAATCAAGAGAAAGTGTCACCAAGCCAAGGCTGCATTTGCTTGTGTCTTATGGAATCCCTGCAGCTGTGTCCCCTCCCAGCTTCCTGTGTGCCCCAAGCATCCTCGCTTGCAGGGCAGTAGAAGATGCAGAAAAGTCCTGGCCTTAGTGGAAGCACGGCCCTGCAAGAGCTAAGACATCCCTCTTAGCAGCTCACTGTAGCCCCGAAATCCCAAAAAACGGCACGTGCCAGCTACTGGGAAGGAAATGAACTCTGTCATTGTGATATACCTGCTCAAGGCCCTGCACTTTGGGCCAGGTGTCTGGTAGACGGTTTTGGAAATGAATCCTGTTGCGTGACTCCGTTCTTTCTGGGTGCTACGTCCCCATAAAGCTTGCTTTTCAAGGCCCAGGAGGGTCTGCCAGGCACTGGCCTGGGTTCCCAGCCTGACCCACCTGCTGGGAATCAGGGAGGCTCGGTCGGTGTCTTGTGTTGGGTTTACGAGGACAGGTTCTGGTAGCGGGGGGCTGCAGGGGTGTCCTCTGTGAGGAGAATGCAGCAGCTGCCCCATGTTAGATAAGGGCCGGTTCCAGGAGGCTCCAGAGGGACCCGCTGCTGCCCAGAACTGAGACAAAACGGATGATGTTTGCGCCTGTGTGAGAGCCCACCTAAGAAAGGGAAAGAAACCTGCTGCACAGCAGCGTCTGGGTCAGGGAGGAGTGAGAAACCTCTCTGCAGCCCCCAAGGTGAGTGCAGCAGGAGGCAGGAGGTGCTCCAGGCTCACAGCAGCAGTTCCCCTGCGGCCTGGGGAGAGGCCCCTGGTGGAGCAGGCTGTCCCCCTGCAGCCCACGGGTCCCACACGGAGCAGATCTCCACGCTGCAGCCCGTGGAGGAGCCCCCGGTGGAGCAGGTGGATGTGGCCTGGAGGAGGCCGCGGCCTGTGGAGAGCCCCCGCAGGAGCAGGCCCGGGCTGGACTGGAACAGGCTCTGCTGAGCCTCTTTTGCCCGTGACGATCATTGTGGAGTGATCTCCCTGTCCTTCTCTCAGCCCTTGAGCCCTTTCCATCCTATTTTCTCCCCTTTCCGTTTGAGGAGGGGCAGGGAGAGAGCGGTTGAGGTGGAGCTCAGCTGCCCAGCTGAGGAAAACCACCACGTCTCTCCCTTGCCGCTGCTGCAGCACGGTGGGAGCAGCCAACACCTGCTGTTCTTCGACCCTCAGCAACCCCACAGCATCTTCCTGGAAGGGATCCCTTTCCTTCACGCCTGACAGGCGCCGCCTCCAGAGGCTTGTGCCCCGTTTCCGATCGCTTTCTCAGTGCCCCCTTCCCCAGAGAAGGATCCCAGCTGCTTGGCTTCCCTGCCCTCCGATTCCAGGCTCCCGGAGCTGTTATCCCAGCATCGCAGCAGCCAGGTGACAATGTGCTCGCCTGCATGACAGCTGAAATCTTGTCCCATGTCTCGCAGCTCGCCCAGGGATGGGGATCACCCGCTTACTGCTGCTTTTCTCTCTTTTTTATTTTATAACAGCCTCCTCTTCCCTGGGATGGCCCTACATTGGGGTCGCCTGCCTCGCCTGCCTATTGCTCCTTCCGCTTCTTCGGAGGACTTTCTTCCCTGCCTAAACGAGATGACTTCTGCATCCATTCCTTCATCTTGTGTGTGTATTGGCGACTGATACGGCAACGGGGTAGTCCCCGGAGCCAGCTGTAGGGCCTGTCACAGGGTTGGAGTGGCTGCAGGTAAAATCACGGGGCTTGGAGGGGCTGCAGGTAAAATCACAGGGGTTGCAGGGGCTGCAGGTAAAATCACAGGGGTTGCAGGGGCTGCAGGGTGCGTCGCAGGTTTGCATCAGATCAAGATGCATTTCCCTAGAACCACACATTTCCTCCTGAAGGTGCTGAATAGTATTGAATGGTCTTCAAAATGCATAGAGCAGACCCAGCAAACGTACAGCTGGTGCTCGGAAGTAGTTAACTTTTATTTTGTTGTTGTTAATTTTGTATCATGACAACAGATGCAAATATGTATCTTGAGTTGAGGGCAAAGGTGACCTTGGATCTGAAGCACACAGGCGTTCACTAATGTCCCCCCATCCTGAGTGAATCCAGAACGACTCGGAAGGAAAAATGAAGTACAAAGCAGTGCGTTGTGATAAAGAGAGTTTAATAGGGTAGAAAAGGAAGAGAACCTAAAAAAATGCCATCCTGTACAACACAGTCAATAAAGTAAATTTAATAAATAAAATTAATAAATATAATAAATAAATAAATAAAATTAATAAAATAATAAATAAAAATGAAACCAATTTGTCCTATTCTAATGAATTCCTATCCCCATCGTGACTTCCCATCCCACTGGTCATTTCCTATCCCAACAACCTCCCGTGTCTGATCCCAAGGCTGAATTCCCAACTCCCATCACCCTCCCATCCACCCAGCCGTCCACCCATTTTCTCCCGTCCGTGCTGGCCATGCCCACATCCATGCACGGACTGAGCATGGGCAGCGGGAGCGGGCTGCATGAAATCCCCTCGGCATCCCAGTGCCAGAACAGCTGCAGGCAGAGGCCTTGCTGAGTGAACACCTACACTAGAGGAATTTAATAAGGAAGGCACTAAATAAGAGAAATGACCCGAAAGAAGAAAGAAGTTTGGGATCTCAGCCATTTGGTGTCCCAACAAGCAGTTCCCACGCCCAACCTTTCCCACCCCAGCTATTGCCAACATCCCAACAGCTTCCCATTGCAACGTTCATTCGTGACGCGCGCATTTCCCATTGCCCCAGTTGCCCATCCCTGACAGTGGCAAACACTGCCTAGCTCCAGCACTGGAGAAGGGAGAGGGCAAGCGAGAGGGGCAAGGGCTGAGGAGCGTGGCTGAAGCTGGAGCAGGCGCCTGCAGAGGTCTCTGTGCCTGCATGCTGAGCGGGCCCGGGTGCTGCGGGGGCCGTCGAGGAGCGCAGGGTCACGGGTAGCCGTAATACTTGGCTATGGCGTGGTCCTTCTGCCGCTGCACGAAGAATTGCACGGGGCCGATCTTCATCTGGTGGGCCGCCCGCTGCCGCTCCTCCTGGGCCAGCTTCTTCAGGCGCTCCCGCTCGGGACGCTGCTGCGGCGTGATGGGCACCGACGCCTCCTGCTCCTCCAGCGGCGTGGGCGCCGCGTCGCCGCCCGCCCAGGGCCCCACGCAGGGCACGTAGTCCACGCGGGGCTGCGCCGGACGCTGCAGCGTGCGCGGCTGCGTGGGCAGAGGCTCCCGCTGCGCTTGGCCCCCCGCGGCTGGCAGGCACGGCGCTCTGGGCGCCTGCTGCAGGGGAGCTCTCCACGCTCGCGCCGTGCTGCCTGGTGGTGCCGGCACCGCCTGGGCCTTGTCGCCAGCTGGGGGCCGGGGGGCAGCGGGCACAGCGCTGGAGCCTGGCACCGTCGGCGGGGCCCTGGGCATGCTGCTGGGGCCGCTGGAGGTGGGCTGCGGCTGCACACAGGGCGGCTGGCGCACTGGCCCCAGCGCCTTCGCCCTGGCCCCCAGCGGCTGCAAAGTCTCGCTGGGGGTCTTTGTCCCCGGGTGCTGGCGCTGCAGCGTCTTGTCCCCGATGGCTTGGGGACGGAGCCTGTCCTGGGCCCGCACGGCACAGGCACGGGCATGGGGCTTAATGGGGGGGGGCTCCAGCAGCAGCAGCGCTCTCCGGGGAGGCGGTGCCGCTGATCCTTGCCCCCCAGCAGCCCCCGGGCTTCGGGCCCTCTTGCTGGGCGCCCTGGTGCTGTCGCTCGCCGGCTGCTGCCTGCCGCCGCCCGCTTGGCCTCTGCTGCCAGCCACCGCGCTGTGGCCACCCGTCTTCCCCTGGCACAGCGTCTTGGGGCCTTGGCCACCCTGGCCCAGCAGCGTCGTCTTCTCCTTGCCGGGGGTTTTCTCCGTCGCCGGCCTCCTGTGCTGGGAGCTCTGCGCTGTGCTGGGGGTGCTGGTGGGCGCGGGGCGCTTGGCCCCCCACTTGGTGCCGGTGGGCGCAGGGGCAGGCGGGGGGCTCTTGAGGGGACTCAGAGGGGGATTGGGCAGGGGCCTCCTAAGGGCACTAATAAATTCAGGGCCGGGGGGGCTCTTGAGGGGACCCAGAGGGGGATTGGGCAGGGGTCTCCTAAGGGCTCTAATAAATTCAGGGTCGGGGGGGCTCTTGAGGGGACTCAGGCGAGGCTTGGGCAGGGGTCTCCTAAGGGAATTAAGGAATTCAGGGTCGGGGGGTCTCTTGAGGGGACGCGAGGGAGGGTTGGGCAGGGGTCTGCTAAGGGCAGTGAGGAATTCAGGGTGGGGGGGCCTTTTGGGGAGAGTGAAGGGAGGGTTGGGCAGGGGTCTCCTGAGGGCACTGAGCTGGGGACTGGCTGCAGGCTTGAGGGGGGAGCTCGCTGCCGGCACAGCAGGGGGCTGCACCGCCCGCCCACCCTGCACCTTCTCGGGGTGCACCCCAGGGGTTGAGGGTACCTCACCCAGCGCTCTGGTGGCTGCCAGTCCCTGTGTGCTCGGCTCCTCCATGTCCTCGCAGAGGTCGGGCAGCTCAGACAGGAAGCGGCTGAGCACAGGACTGCTGGGGACACCGGGGAAGGCGTCCTGGGGCTCCACGGCATCGAGCCAGCTGAGCAGCTCCTCCAAGCCGGAGATGTCCAGGTCGGCCGGGAGCTGGTCCTGCAGGTGCTGCAGCTGCTGGCTGTCCCCTGCCAGCTGGGGAAAGGCCTCGGCGAAGGCATCGGGGCCCAGCTCAAGCAGCTCCAGGGGCTCCTCAGGCACCTCTGCAACTGTCGCCGCTGAGGAAAAAGCAAGCAAATCCCCCAGGATGGGCGATGCCAGCTTTCCCATGGCTCCTGGGTGTGGGGCGCCCAGCGGCCGGCTGCGCCAGCCCCAAACTCACCGTCGGGCGTCACCGTCCGGGTGCTGGCGGTCGTTGGAGCCTGGGCAGGCTCGGGGGGAGTGGGGCCGGGCAGCGGGGGCCCCTGGTCCTCGCTGAGCCCCACGGCGTGGTCGCAGGGCTCCGGCAGCTGCCCCCGGCTGCTGGTCAGGGTGCGGGGCGCGGGGAGCGCCTGCCCCCGCAGCGGAGGCCCCGGGACGAGGAGGGGTGGGGGGCCGGGGTGGGCAGGGGCCTGCAGCAGGCAGGTGCCTGCGGGGTGCAGGAGCTCCCCATGGAGCACGGCCCCGGGCCCCAGCCAGAGGGGATCCTGGGGCAGCACCGTCCCCGTCCCCACGGGCTGTCCCCACTGGTAGACGGGGGCCCAGGGAGGAGCGGTGTGGGGGAGCTGCCCCACAGCAGGGAGCTGCCCCACGGCGGGGAGCTGCCCAAGCTGCAGGTGGTGCCCCTCGGGTGGGAGGTGCCCCCCAGGTGCCAGCTGCACCCCGGCGGGGAGCTGCAGCACCTGCCCCTGGACCCCCGGCACCACGTGCCAGACGGTGGCCTGGGGCAGCGCGTAGGGGAGGGTGGGTACCTGGGGGGGCTGCAAGGGCAGCGCCATCGCTCCGGGGAGGGAGGGCAGCAGCCAGGCAGCCACCGTTGGCGGCACGGCTGGGACGACGAAGGGGGAGTTTTGCGTCTGCGGAAGCCGCGGAAGCCGTCTGGGGAAACCCTCTGTGGGAAAAAGGGCGCTGGGGTGAGATCTGGGGCGCTGGGCTCGCCAGCAGGGCCGCAGCCCCGGGAGGAGCGGGAGCCGGCTGCTGTACCTGCCATGGTGGCTGGAGAGTGGGGCGGTCGGTTGGGGAACGCGGGCAACGGCGGTTCCGTCCCAACGGCTGACCAGCCCCTCACCGCCATCTTGGTGAGGACTGCAGCTTTTGGACCCAAGCAGGCTTCCCGTCGCAAGACTTTTCCATCCCCATCAGGCTTTCCCTCCCACGCATCATTTGCCATGCCCAGGACGGTTTCACACCAACACTTCCCCGTCCCAAGCATTTCCCGTCCCAGTACCAGCTTTTCATCCTAACGGTCATTTCCCATCCTTACAATTTCACATGATAACAGATTCCCATACGAGATATTTCCCATCGACACGAAGTGTTTCTTAATCCAAAGAGATCTCATCCCAAAGAATTCCCATCTCTCTGATTACTTTTCCAAGTACTTCCTTCCCAAGTGAATGTTACCCACCCCATTAAAGACTTCCCATCCCAATACTTCCCCATCCCCGGAGCGATTTCCCATCCCGACGCTTTTGCTTCCCAAGGATTTCAAACCCAGGGAAGATTTCCCATCTCTTTGAGTTCCTAGCCCAATGGCTTTCCACCCCAAGGAAGTCTTCCCATCCCAGCAATGATTTCTCGGCCCACTCATCATTTCCCATCCCAATCATTTCCCATTTTCACCATCCAACAGACAGCTTAGCCAGCCCACAGCTAGAGAGAGATCACAACAGGGATTTGGACGATTCTGTTAGATGCAAGGTCACGGAGACTTGGTGTGCTACCGATCGCTCTTTATTACAGATCAACACAATTGGCCAGTACCAAGGGCGCTGGGATGAATCTGCTGAATATGCAGATACAAGGCTCTTACATTTCTTACCAGGAAATAAACAGATATGGGCATTTCTCTCTACCCACCTTAGTAAAAAGATAGGAAGGGTAGAGCAGTAATTAAGAGCAGCATGCTCAGCCACCGGCACGGAGGCTGCCCGCTCCTCAGCACCTGTAAGCAGCAGCACCTTCAGGTCTCCTCCTGCACCAGCAGCACATCAGCGTCTCTTGTTCCAGCAGCAGGACATCGGCGTCTCCCATTGCACCATGCAGACCTCCACGCCTCGAGTGCCACCAGCAGTACTCAATGCGAGCTGGACGCTCAGGGCACTTATGGCCACCCACCTTTGTGAGGTCAAAGGCTGACAGTGACTCTCTGCTGACCTCACACAGCTCTCGGGCGCCCCGATGGCAGAGGTTACGGCGCTAAGCTGACTGCCAGGAGAAAAGGCTGACATGAAGTGGCTGCTCCACCATGCCAGGAGCAAGGTCTGCTGGAATGGGGGTTCGGAGGGGAGCTCGGCCTTCGGCCTGGGAACTGTGCCTGGGAGCCAGGGACATCCTTGGTGTGCAGCTGGACACCTGGGCCTGAGAAAGCAAGGTTTCTTTAGAGAGAATTGGAAGCATCGTCACCTAGTGGCTGTGTCAGGGGGACGAGAGAAATGCACAGCATCTCTTGGTTCCCTGAAGTGCACGTGTCCTACGCCCTTGGATGTCTCCATGATAGAAAAAGGGACTGATTTTTACCCAAAACAGAGCTCCTTTCTCTCGGGAGCTTCTCATGCTGCGTGTCCTCCTCTCTTTCTTGTATTTGGCTATGACTTTAGGCTTGTTCTTGCTACTCCTTAAGCAGACTGAAGCTTCCCCGGAACATCACATTAACTGCTTTTCACTACCTCTAAGTGCCTTTCCTCCGCTTCTCATCTAATTAATTAGTGCTATCCTCTTCACGCCTGCTACAGAGGTATCTTTCCTACCTGGTACAAGCTAGAAGAGCTTAGCAGCATCCATACGTCTCTTTCCTTTAGTCCTCACAGTAGACTTGCTCGAGGTAATTTGTGTTGAGCAGTAATCAAGAGAAAGTGTCACCAAGCCAAGGCTGCATTTGCTTGTGTCTTATGGAATCCCTGCAGCTGTGTCCGCTCCCAGCTTCCTGTGTGCCCCAAGCATCCTCGCTTGCAGGGCAGTAGAAGATGCAGAAAAGTCCTGGCCTTAGTGGAAGCACTGCCCTGCAAGAGCTAAGACATCCCTCTTAGCAGCTCACTGTAGCCCCGAAATCCCAAAAAACGGCACGTGCCAGCTACTGGGAAGGAAATGAACTCTGTCATTGTGATATACCCGCTCAAGGCCCTGCTCTTTGGCCCAGGTGTCTATGAGGTGGTTTTGGAAATGAATCCTGTTGCGTGACTCCGTTCTTTCTGGGTGCTACTTTTCAGTTTAAAGCGGTTACTCCTTGTCCTGTCGCTCCAGGCCCTGATAAAGACTCCCTCCCCAGCTTTCCTACAGGTTGCCTTTAAGTACAGGAAGGCTCTCCCTGGTGTCGCAGTAAGCTCACCTGTTACCCAGGTGTCACAGTTATTTCCTGTGATAGGAATAATGACCAGGGTTAATCTATTGCAGGTGATTTCATACAATTATAGAAAAGCTTTTGTTGGAAAGCACCTTAGAGGTCTCCAGATCACCCGCGTACTTCAAGCAGGGCCATCTTTAAAGCCCTGTCATATTGCTCAGGGGCTTGTACAGTCAAATTTTGAATGACCCCAGCAAGAGACCCCACAGTCTCACTGTGTGCCTTTGCCAGTGCCTAGGCAGAGTGTGCTTCCCCTGCTGGTCCTGGTGAGATGAACTGATACAAGTTTTGAGAAAACAGAAGTTTATGCTACTGCATGAAGTACCCTTTGTAACATTTTTTTTTTTAACCTTTACTGTTTCATATCTGAAATTTGAAATTCATCAGGGAACTCAGCCTGGCACACAGTAAAACTGATGGCAGATACTTCACAATATTATTCGAATTTCACGTAAATAGAACAGACTAGCAACTTACTTAGGAGAAGTAATACGATTTCAGAAATATTCAAAACCAAAGGCATTCTAAGTTCAGAGGAAATCCAAAGGAAAAACTAATTTAGAAACTAATAATCAGAGAACATAATCTTCTACAAACGATAGATTTTCCTCCTGTATTGGGTAATTTTGATCTGTCTTTAATGATCATCTAGACATGGCTTTGACACTGAGTATTTTGCTTTGCCACTGCATTAAGTCTTCTTCTCATGTGTGGTAAATGTCCTGCTCTCATGGGATGGGCCTAGGAGACATACGCACTGTGTCTCATGATGCTTGGCTATCATCTTAAATCTGTGAGAAGAGGAAAGGTCTCGCTGCTTCCTGAACAGGGAATTGGATGTCTGCAGTTGAGAACCCTCTGTCTAATCTAGAAACGTGAAGGAAGGAGTTTGCTGGATTGCAAGTGACAGTGAAGAAAGCCACAGATGACATATCAAACTGATTAAAATGTTATTTAGCTCAGGGCATGGCTAATGATGTGGAGCTGGAATAGTTTGACAATTGTAATTACACTCACTATCATTGTTATTTGTTTACAGGATGGTAATGCCTAAAGGTCCCGCTGGAGCCTGAAACAAGGTTGTGCTGGGTGCTGCACGTGCATATATCAGTGGCGATTTGAGAGCTAGTGATACAAACAGACAAAACAGAGATTGAAAGGAGAAACAGAGGGATAGAGATAAGAAGATCTCCCTGCAGGTCATTTAGGGGAACCAGCCATGAGTGCAGTGCATCCAGGTCTCCAGTGCTCTGCTGGCCCAGCCAGATGAATGGAAAACATTGCAGCTTTGGAAAAATAGTGTTTCTTCTAATTCTTTGGCCACAGTTTTGATGTTTTAGGACTGCTTTTTTTTTTTTTTTTTTCCTTCCTTTTTTTCTTTTCCCCATTTGTGCTAGATAAGGTGAACTTTTCAAATACCTATTCTGAATTAAAATATCGTTTTCATTGTTATGTTTCTGTTTTGTTGGCACTATTCATAATGACTTCTACCCTTCAGTGGCAGCAAAAGCTTATCATACCGTACAATTGGAAAGATCACAGAAAACTTCAGAGCTTTTGAAGAAAGGTGAGGAAAATCCATTCCCTGTTCTAGGCAGAGAGAGTGGCTGATTTCCAGAAAGGTAAATGGGCAGGATAAGGCTGCTTCATGTTCACTGATGGCCAGTTGTACGGACTGTGAAGATAATGGACTACCAGCACAAGAGACGGTGCCAATAATCTAATCCAATCCAATCTATTTCAAGTGGTAGAGACCTGATACTCTATGACAATGTGAGGAAGACCTAACTGTCAGGCAAACTTTGAGATGATCATGTTCAGGATCTAAAACTGTTATGACAAGTGTCAACACAGGAAGGGTGAAACAAAGGCATGAATGTCATACAAGTACTGATAAATCTCAGGAAGGCTGGAAACCAAGGCAAATGGATGGAATAAGATGGTGCTTTGTGTTAGCAAGAAGCAGAGGATAGAGAAATTAAATGTTATGGGTCAGCAAAAGAGTGGTTTTGTGCAAATCACTGCTAAAGATAGACAGCCTTGCTAGCCTGCTCTTTGCTCTTAGCTCCAGTCTAATAGTGAATTATCTCTGTACAGTTATCAGACACGTAAACAATAATGGGAATTATGGGAGACTTTAACTTCCCAGCAAAAGATTGAAAGATAATTACCACTTATGTTCATAGAGGTATACTATGTGATGGATTTCTTCCCAAAAGTGAAAAAATATAAGACCATTTTAGACTTGGCTCCTGTATGGGTTTAAATGTAGTAAAATTTGAATAAAGTGTGATCATGAGCTGACTTTTCTCATTTTACATTTCACGACAGACAAAACCAGGTTTAGAATGAAGGTTTTGAGGCTTAGAAATGCAAACTTTGAAATCTAAGGAAATGAATAATTGAGTCTGACTAAGCAGCTCTGGGACTTGAGTGCAGAGAAGGCATAGTTAAAATTCAAAATTCAAAGAGGAAAAAAGCGATGAGAAAAGGCATGTTTCAGAAGTTAAAAACTGCAGAAATAAAGTAAGAATGACCAAAAACCTCCTTCACATAGGAAATTAAACAATAATAGTAAGTGGTACTTAAGCCACAGAAACCAGGGGGAACAAAGAGAACAAATTAGGACAGTTGCACACTTGAGGCAAAAATAGATCAAAAGTTACTGATGTCTCAAATGCTGCAAATCTGATTTCCTGCATCTAACAGCAACAACAATGTGATGTTAAGGGCAGTGACAGGACTCCCATTGAAAAGGAGGGTAGGGCACTAGGCGCAACATCATCTGAGGTGAAATAACAATCTATAGTGATTCAAGTGAAAAATGAAAAGCTGATATCTACCTAGCCTATTAACAGCATTGGCACACAGAACAACAAGTCAAGTAGGAAAAATGCATAACAATTGTGCAAATCGGGGATAGTCCCCAGAATGGGAGAGTAACAAATACACCTCTGTCCAGAAGAGGGTAAAGAGTCATCCAGACAAGTGTGGGCCTGTTAGTTTGACATCAACACCATGCAAAGTTTTGGAGCAAGAACAGTTAAGACCAGGGAAGGAGGGGGTAATGTGTAATTTACAAAATAATTTATCAGAGCTAAATTGTTTCCAGATAATTTAATAGCTTTCCTTTCTAGGACCAGTTCTTCCCTACACAGGGGATGAATTACATCTATTTCACTTTCTGTGAGCTTCTGATACATTATCTACGGATACATGAGCTCACATGAGCTTTGAGATTTGCAGGGGACATAAGGTTGGGAAGTACTACCAAGCCTGACAGAAGGCTATCGCTTGTGATTGAAATGGTTCAGGTGAAGTGACAGGTGATAATACAAAGCAGAGCCATTCTCAGAGATTCTCAAAAAAGGGTGTTTTTTTGTCATGTTTGCTATATGGTAGTCAGGAGTTTAAAGCAAGCAAACAAACAAACAAACAAAAATGACAACAAAACCTCACGTTCATGCACTGTTAGCACAAGGAGGACTGAAAAAGTTTAGTGGTTATATAGTGTGTATGGCTATTCATTTTTTTTTCCCTCCAGTATGAATACACTGGACAAGGCAGCCCTGACACTCATTTGGGACATGAGGCACAGTTCTGCCACTTGTATTCACATTGAACTTAGGAGGAAGAGTTCACAAGACAGAAGGAACAAGTTGCCTATTGCCTGGAAGGGAATGAAAGGACATCATTCTGCCCAGCCAGATGCCAGTTGAGAGAAGAATATGTTGTCTCTACGTAAATGAATTTCTTGAGTAAATATCAAGGAGAAATAGGAAATGTGTAAGTTGGGAGACACATCTGAAATGATGACTGCAGTTGGCTTATGAGCAAGTTTGGACGGGAAATTGGTAGAAACTTCCCATTTTAAGAATAAAGTGCACCATAGATACGAAGTCAGCATTCACATAAACAGTAATGGCCAACTCAAATCCCCCACAAGAAAGCAGTGGACAAACCAGAACACTAACAAACATGTTGGGGTCTAGAGTCAAATAGATATACCTAACTTTACTATGCCTAAACATCTGAGGGATTGCTTTTAGAGGCTGAGGGCTTGTACCCCATTTCCAATCACTTTCTCTGTGCCCCCTTCCCCAGAGAAGGAAGCTGCTTGGCTTCCCTGCCCTCTGATTCAGCTGCCCGCTGAGGCTGCCCGCTCCTCAGCACCTCTAAGCAGCAGCACCTTCACGTCTCCTCCTGCACCAGCAGCACATCAGCGCCTCTTGTTCCAGCAGCAGGACATCGGCGTCTCCCATTGCACCATGCAGACCTCCACGCCTCGAGTGCCACCAGCAGTACTCAATGCGAGCTGGACACTCAGGGCACTTATGGCCACCCACCTTTGTGAGGTCAAAGGCTGACAGTGACTCTCTGCTGACCTCACACGGCTCTCGGGCGCCCCGATGGCAGAGGTTACGGCGCTAAGCTGACTGCCAGGAGAAAAGGCTGACATGAAATGGCTGCTCCACAATGCCAGGAGCAAGGTCTGCTGGAATGGGGGTTCGGAGGGGAGCTCGGCCTTGGGCCTGGGAACTGTGCCTGGGAGCCAGGGACGTCCTTGGTGTGCAGCTGGACACCTGGGCCTGAGAAAGCAAGGTTTCTTTAGAGAGAATTGGAAGCATCGTCACCTAGTGGCTGTGTCAGGGGGACGAGAGAAATGCACAGCATCTCTTGGTTCCCTGAAGTGCACGTGTCCTACGCCCTTGGATGTCTCCATGATAGAAAAAGGGACTGATTTTTACCCAAAACAGAGCTCCTTTCTCTCGGGAGCTTCTCATGCTGCGTGTCCTCCTCTCTTTCTTGTATTTGGCTATGACTTTAGGCTTGTTCTTGCTACTCCTTAAGCAGACTGAAGCTTCCCCGGAACATCACATTAACTGCTTTTCACTACCTCTAAGTGCCTTTCCTTCACTTCTCATCTAATTAATTAGTGCTATCCTCTTCACGCCTGCTACAGAGGTATCTTTCCCACCTGGTACAAGCTAGAAGAGCTTAGCAGCATCCATACGTCTCTTTCCTTTAGTCCTCACAGTAGACTTGCTCGAGGTAATTTGTGTTGAGCAGTAATCAAGAGAAAGTGTCACCAAGCCAAGGCTGCATTTGCTTGTGTCTTATGGAATCCCTGCAGCTGTGTCCGCTCCCAGCTTCCTGTGTGCCCCAAGCATCCTCGCTTGCAGGGCAGTAGAAGATGCAGAAAAGTCCTGGCCTTAGTGGAAGCACGGCCCTGCAAGAGCTAAGACATCCCTCTTAGCAGCTCACTGTAGCCCCGAAATCCCAAAAAACGGCACATGCCAGCTACTGGGAAGGAAATGAACTCTGTCATTGTGATATACCTGCTCAAGGCCCTGCTCTTTGGCCCAGGTGTCTGTGAGACGGTTTTGGAAATGAATCCTGTTGTGTGACTCCGTTCTTTCTGGGTGCTATGTCCCCATAAAGCTTGCTTTTCAAGGCCCAGGACGGTCTGCCGGGCACTGGCCTGGGTTCCCAGCCTGACCCACCTGCTGGGAATCAGGGAGGCTCGGTCGGTGTCTTGTGTTGGGTTTACGAGGACAGGTTCTGGTAGCGGGGGGCTGCAGGGGTGTCCTCTGTGAGGAGAATGCAGCAGCTGCCCCATGTTAGATAAGGGCCGGTTCCAGGAGGCTCCAGAGGGACCCGCTGCTGCCCAGAACTGAGACAAAACGGATGATGTTTGCGCCTGTGTGAGAGCCCATCTAGGAAAGGGAAAGAAACCTGCTGCACAGCAGCGTCTGGGTCAGGGAGGAGTGAGAAACCTCTCTGCAGCCCCCAAGGTGAGTGCAGCAGGAGGCAGGAGGTGCTCCAGGCTCACAGCAGCAGTTCCCCTGCGGCCTGGGGAGAGGCCCCTGGTGGAGCAGGCTGTCCCCCTGCAGCCCACGGGTCCCACACGGAGCAGATCTCCACGCTGCAGCCCGTGGAGGAGCCCCCGGTGGAGCAGGTGGATGTGGCCTGGAGGAGGCCGCGGCCTGTGGAGAGCCCCCGCAGGAGCAGGCCCGGCCTGGACTGGAACAGGCTCTGCTGAGCCTCTTTTGCCCATGACGATCATTGTGGAGTGATCTCCCTGTCCTTCTCTCAGCCCTTGAGCCCTTTCCATCCTATTTTCTCCCCTTTCCCTTTGAGGAGGGGCAGGGAGAGAGCGGTTGAGGTGGAGCTCAGCTGCCCAGCTGAGGAAAACCACCACGTCTCTCCCTTGCCGCTGCTGCAGCACGGTGGGAGCAGCCAACACCTGCTGTTCTTCGACCCTCAGCAACCCCACAGCATCTTCCTGGAAGGGATCCCTTTCCTTCACGCCTGACAGGCGCCGCCTCCAGAGGCTTGTGCCCCGTTTCCGATGGCTTTCTCAGTGCCCCCTTCCCCAGAGAAGGATCCCAGCTGCTTGGCTTCCCTGCCCTCCGATTCCAGGCTCCCGGAGCTGTTATCCCAGCATCGCAGCAGCCAGGTGACAATGTGCTCGCCTGCATGACAGCTGAAATCTTGTCCCATGTCTCGCAGCTCGCCCAGGGATGGGGATCACCCGCTTACTGCTGCTTCTCTCTCTTTTTTATTTTATAACAGCCTCCTCTTCCCTGGGATGGCCCTACATTGGGGTCGCCTGCCTCGCCTTCCTCTTGCTCCTTCCCCTTCTTCGGAGGACTTTCTTCCCTGCCTAAACGAGATGACTTCTGCATCCATTCCTTCATCTTGTGTGTGTATTGGCGACTGATACGGCAACGGGGTAGTCCCCGGAGCCAGCTGTAGGGCCTGTCACAGGGTTGGAGTGGCTGCAGGTAAAATCACAGGGCTTGGAGGGGCTGCAGGTAAAATCACAGGGGTTGCAGGGGCTGCAGGTAAAATCACAGGGGTTGCAGGGGCTGCAGGGTGCGTCGCAGGTTTGCATCAGATCAAGATGCATTTCCCTAGAACCACACATTTCCTCCTGAAGGTGCTGAATAGTATTGAATGGTCTTCAAAATGCATAGAGCAGACCCAGCAAACGTACAGCTGGTGCTCGGAAGTAGTTAACTTTTATTTTGTTGTTGTTAATTTTGTATCATGACAACAGATGCAAATATGTATCTTGAGTTGAGGGCAAAGGTGACCTTGGATCTGAAGCACACAGGCATTCACTAATGTCCCCCCATCCTGAGTGAATCCAGAACGACTCGGAAGGAAAAATGAAGTACAAAGGAGTGCATTGTGATAAAGAGAGTTTAATAGAGTGGAAAAGGAAGCGAACCTAAAAAAATGCCATCCTGTACAACACAGTCAATAAAGTAAATTTAATAAATAAAATTAATAAATATAATAAATAAAATAAATAAATAAAATTAATAAAATAATAAATAAAAATGAAACCAATTTGTCCTATTCTAATGAATTCCTATCCCCATCGTGACTTCCCATCCCACTGATCAATTCCTATCCCAACAACCTCCCGTGTCTGATCCCAAGGCTGAATTCCCAACTCCCATCACCCTCCCATCCACCCAGCCGTCCACCCATTTTCTCCCGTCCGTGCTGGCCATGCCCACATCCATGCACGGACTGAGCATGGGCAGCGGGAGCGGGCTGCATGAAATCCCCTCGGCATCCCAGTGCCAGAACAGCTGCAGGCAGAGGCCTTGCTGAGTGAACACCTACACTAGAGGAATTTAATAAGGAAGGCACTAAATAAGAGAAATGACCCGAAAGAAGAAAGAAGTTTGGGATCTCAGCCATTTGGTGTCCCAACAAGCAGTTCCCACGCCCAACCTTTCCCACCCCAGCTATTGCCAACATCCCAACAGCTTCCCATTGCAACGTTCATTCGTGACGCGCGCATTTCCCATTGCCCCAGTTGCCCATCCCTGACAGTGGCAAACACTGCCTAGCTCCAGCACTGGAGAAGGGAGAGGGCAAGCGAGAGGGGCAAGGGCTGAGGAGCGTGGCTGAAGCTGGAGCAGGCGCCTGCAGAGGTCTCTGTGCCTGCATGCTGAGCGGGCCCGGGTGCTGCGGGGGCCGTCGAGGAGCGCAGGGTCACGGGTAGCCGTAATACTTGGCTATGGCGTGGTCCTTCTGCCGCTGCACGAAGAATTGCACGGGGCCGATCTTCATCTGGTGGGCCGCCCGCTGCCGCTCCTCCTGGGCCAGCTTCTTCAGGCGCTCCCGCTCGGGACGCTGCTGCGGCGTGATGGGCACCGACGCCTCCTGCTCCTCCAGCGGCGTGGGCGCCGCGTCGCCGCCCACCCAGGGCCCCACGCAGGGCACGTAGTCCACGCGGGGCTGCGCCGGACGTTGCAGCGTGCGCGGCTGCGTGGGCAGAGGCTCCCGCTGCGCTTGGCCCCCCGCGGCTGGCAGGCACGGCGCTCTGGGCGCCTGCTGCACGGGAGCTCTCCACGCTCGCGCCGTGCTGCCTGGTGGTGCCGGCACCGCCTGGGCCTTGTCGCCAGCTGGGGGCCGGGGGGCAGCGGGCACAGCGCTGGAGCCTGGCACCGTCGGCGGGGCCCTGGGCATGCTGCTGGGGCCGCTGGAGGTGGGCTGCGGCTGCACACAGGGCGGCTGGCGCACTGGCCCCAGCGCCTTCGCCCTGGCCCCCAGCGGCTGCAAAGTCTCACTGGGGGTCTTTGTCCCCGGGTGCTGGCGCTGCAGCGTCTTGTCCCCGATGGCTTGGGGACGGAGCCTGTCCTGGGCCCGCACGGCACGGGCACGGGCACGGGGCTTAATGGGGGGGGGCTCCAGCAGCAGCAGCGCTCTCCGGGGAGGCGGTGCCGCTGCTCCTTGCCCCCCAGCAGCCCCCGGGCTTCGGGCCCTCTTGCTGGGCGCCCTGGTGCTGTTGCTTGCCGGCTGCTGCCTGCCGCCGCCCGCTTGGCCGCTGCTGCCAGCCACCGCGCTATGGCCACCCGTCTTCCCCTGGCACAGCGTCTTGGGGCCTTGGCCACCCTGGCCCAGCAGCGTCGTCTTCTCCTTGCCGGGGGTTTTCTCCGTCGCCGGCCTCCTGTGCTGGGAGCTCTGCGCTGTGCTGGGGGTGCTGGTGGGCGCGGGGCGCTTGGCCCCCCACTTGGTGCCGGTGGGCGCAGGGGCAGGCGGGGGGCTCTTGAGGGGACTCAGAGGGGGATTGGGCAGGGGCCTCCTAAGGGCACTAATAAATTCAGGGCCGGGGGGGCTCTTGAGGGGACCCAGAGGGGGATTGGGCAGGGGTCTCCTAAGGGCACTAATAAATTCAGGGTCGGGGGGGCTCTTGAGGGGACTCAGGCGAGGCTTGGGCAGGGGTCTCCTAAGGGAATTAAGGAATTCAGGGTCGGGGGGTCTCTTGAGGGGAGCGAGGGAGGGTTGGGCAGGGGTCTGCTAAGGGCAGTGAGGAATTCAGGGTGGGGGGGCCTTTTGGGGAGAGTGAAGGGAGGGTTGGGCAGGGGTCTCCTGAGGGCACTGAGCTGGGGACTGGCTGCAGGCTTGAGGGGGGAGCTCGCTGCCGGCACAGCAGGGGGCTGCACCGCCCGCCCACCCTGCACCTTCTCGGGGTGCACCCCAGGGGTTGAGGGTACCTCACCCAGCGCTCTGGTGGCTGCCAGTCCCTGTGTGCTCGGCTCCTCCATGTCCTCGCAGAGGTCGGGCAGCTCAGACAGGAAGCGGCTGAGCACAGGACTGCTGGGGACACCGGGGAAGGCGTCCTGGGGCTCCACGGCATCGAGCCAGCTGAGCAGCTCCTCCAAGCCGGAGATGTCCAGGTCGGCCGGGAGCTGGTCCTGCAGGTGCTGCAGCTGCTGGCTGTCCCCTGCCAGCTGGGGAAAGGCCTCGGCGAAGGCATCGGGGCCCAGCTCAAGCAGCTCCAGGGGCTCCTCAGGCACCTCTGCAACTGTCGCCGCTGAGGAAAAAGCAAGCAAATCCCCCAGGATGGGCGATGCCAGCTTTCCCATGGCTCCTGGGTGTGGGGCGCCCAGCGGCCGGCTGCGCCAGCCCCAAACTCACCGTCGGGCGTCACCGTCCGGGTGCTGGCGGTCGTTGGAGCCTGGGCAGGCTCGGGGGGAGTGGGGCCGGGCAGCGGGGGCCCCTGGTCCTCGCTGAGCCCCACGGCGTGGTCGCAGGGCTCCGGCAGCTGCCCCCGGCTGCTGGTCAGGGTGCGGGGCGCGGGGAGCGCCTGCCCCCGCAGCGGAGGCCCCGGGACGAGGAGGGGTGGGGGGCCGGGGTGGGCAGGGGCCTGCAGCAGGCAGGTGCCTGCGGGGTGCAGGAGCTCCCCATGGAGCACGGCCCCGGGCCCCAGCCAGAGGGGATCCTGGGGCAGCACCGTCCCCGTCCCCACGGGCTGTCCCCACTGGTAGACGGGGGCCCAGGGAGGAGCGGTGTGGGGGAGCTGCCCCACAGCAGGGAGCTGCCCCACGGCGGGGAGCTGCCCAAGCTGCAGGTGGTGCCCCTCGGGTGGGAGGTGCCCCCCAGGTGCCAGCTGCACCCCGGCGGGGAGCTGCAGCACCTGCCCCTGGACCCCCGGCACCACGTGCCAGACGGTGGCCTGGGGCAGCGCGTAGGGGAGGGTGGGTACCTGGGGGGGCTGCAAGGGCAGCGCCATCGCTCCGGGGAGGGAGGGCAGCAGCCACGCAGCCACCGTTGGCGGCACGGCTGGGACGACGAAGGGGGAGTTTTGCGTCTGCGGAAGCCGCGGAAGCCGTCTGGGGAAACCCTCTGTGGGAAAAAGGGCGCTGGGGTGAGATCTGGGGCGCTGGGCTCGCCAGCAGGGCCGCAGCCCCGGGAGGAGCGGGAGCCGGCTGCTGTACCTGCCATGGTGGCTGGAGAGTGGGGCGGTCGGTTGGGGAACGCGGGCAACGGCGGTTCCGTCCCAACGGCTGACCAGCCCCTCACCGCCATCTTGGTGAGGACTGCAGGTTTTGGACCCAAGCAGGCTTCCCGTCGCAAGACTTTTCCATCCCCATCAGGCTTTCCCTCCCACGCATCATTTGCCATGCCCAGGACGGTTTCACACCAACACTTCCCCGTCCCAAGCATTTCCCGTCCCAGTACCAGCTTTTCATCCTAACGGTCATTTCCCATCCTTACAATTTCACATGATAACAGATTCCCATACGAGATATTTCCCATCGACACGAAGCCTTTCTTAATCCAAAGAGATCTCATCCCAAAGAATTCCCATCTCTCTGATTACTTTTCCAAGTACTTCCTTCCCCAGTGAATGTTACCCGCCCCATTAAAGACTTCCCATCCCAATACTTCCCCATCCCCGGAGTGATTTCCCATCCCGACGCTTTTGCTCCCCAATGATTTCAAACCCAGGGAAGATTTCCCATCTCTTTGATTTCCTAGCCCAATGGCTTTCCACCCCAAGGAAGTCTTCCCATCCCAGCAATGATTTCTCGGCCCACTCATCATTTCCCATCCCAATCATTTCCCATTTTCACCATCCAACAGACAGCTTAGCCAGCCCACAGCTAGAGAGAGATCACAACAGGGATTTGGACGATTCTGTTAGATGCAAGGTCACGCAGACTTGGTGTGCTACCAATTGCTCTTTATTACAGATCAACACAATTGGCCAGTACCAAGGGCGCTGGGATGAATCTGCTGAATATGCAGATACAAGGCTCTTACATTTCTTACCAGGAAATAAACAGATATGGGCATTTCTCTCTACCCACCTTAGTAAAAAGATAGGAAGGGTAGAGCAGTAATTAAGAGCAGCATGCTCAGCCACCGGCACGGAGGCTGCCCGCTCCTCAGCACCTCTAAGCAGCAGCACCTTCACGTCTCCTCCTGCACCAGCAGCACATCAGCGTCTCTTGTTCCAGCAGCAGGACATCGGCGTCTCCCACTGCACCATGCAGACCTCCACGCCTCGAGTGCCACCAGCAGTACTCAATGCGAGCTGGACGCTCCGGGCACTTATGGCCACCCACCTTTGTGAGGTCAAAGGCTGACAGTGACTCTCTGCTGACCTCACACGGCTCTCGGGCGCCCCGATGGCAGAGGTTACGGCGCTAAGCTGACTGCCAGGAGAAAAGGCTGACATGAAATGGCTGCTCCACAACGCCAGGAGCAAGGTCTGCTGGAATGGGGTTCGGAGGGGAGCTCGGCCTTGGGCCTGGGAACTGTGCCTGGGAGCCAGGGACGTCCTTGGTGTGCAGCTGGACACCTGGGCCTGAGAAAGCAAGGTTTCTTTAGAGAGAATTGGAAGCATCGTCACCTAGTGGCTGTGTCAGGGGGACGAGAGAAATGCACAGCATCTCTTGGTTCCCTGAAGTGCACGTGTCCTACGCCCTTGGATGTCTCCATGATAGAAAAAGGGACTGATTTTTACCCAAAACAGAGCTCCTTTCTCTCGGGAGCTTCTCATGCTGCGTGTCCTCCTCTCTTTCTTGTATTTGGCTATGACTTTAGGCTTGTTCTTGCTACTCCTTAAGCAGACTGAAGCTTCCCCGGAACATCACATTAACTGCTTTTCACTACCTCTAAGTGCCTTTCCTCCGCTTCTCATCTAATTAATTAGTGCTATCCTCTTCACGCCTGCTACAGAGGTATCTTTCCTACCTGGTACAAGCTAGAAGAGCTTAGCAGCATCCATACGTCTCTTTCCTTTAGTCCTCACAGTAGACTTGCTCGAGGTAATTTGTGTTGAGCAGTAATCAAGAGAAAGTGTCACCAAGCCAAGGCTGCATTTGCTTGTGCCTTATGGAATCCCTGCAGCTGTGTCCCCTCCCAGCTTCCTGTGTGCCCCAAGCATCCTCGCTTGCAGGGCAGTAGAAGATGCAGAAAAGTCCTGGCCTTAGTGGAAGCACTGCCCTGCAAGAGCTAAGACATCCCTCTTAGCAGCTCACTGTAGCCCCGAAATCCCAAAAAACGGCACGTGCCAGCTACTGGGAAGGAAATGAACTCTGTCATTGTGATATACCCGCTCAAGGCCCTGCTCTTTGGCCCAGGTGTCTATGAGGTGGTTTTGGAAATGAATCCTGTTGCGTGACTCCGTTCTTTCTGGGTGCTACTTTTCAGTTTAAAGCGGTTACTCCTTGTCCTGTCACTCCAGGCCCTGATAAAGACTCCCTCCCCAGCTTTCCTACAGGTTGCCTTTAAGTACAGGAAGGCTCTCCCTGGTGTCGCAGTAAGCTCACCTGTTACCCAGGTGTCACAGTTATTTCCTGTGATAGGAATAATGACCAGGGTTAATCTATTGCAGGTGATTTCATACAATTATAGAAAAGCTTTTGTTGGAAAGCACCTTAGAGGTCTCCAGATCACCCGCGTACTTCAAGCAGGGCCATTTTTAAAGCCCTGTCATATTGCTCAGGGGCTTGTACAGTCAAATTTTGAATGGCCCCAGCAAGAGACCCTACACTCTCACTGTGTCCCTTTGCCAGTGCCTAGGCAGAGTGTGCTTCCCCTGCTGGTCCTGGTGAGATGAACTGATACAAGTTTTGAGAAAACAGAAGTTTATGCTACTGCATGAAGTACCCTTTGTAACATTTTTTTTTTTTTTAACCTTTACTGTTTCATATCTGAAATTTGAAATTCATCAGGGAACTCAGCCTGGCACACAGTAAAACTGATGGCAGATACTTCACAATATTATTCGAATTTCACGTAAATAGAACAGACTAGCAACTTACTTAGGAGAAGTAATACGATTTCAGAAATATTCAAAACCAAAGGCATTCCAAACTAAGTTTAAGTTCAGAGGAAATCCAAAGGAAAAACTAATTTTGAAACTAATAATCAGAGAACATAATCTTCTACAAACGATAGATTTTCCTCCTGTATTGGGTAATTTTGATCTGTCTTTAATGATCATCTAGACATGGCTTTGACACTGAGTATTTTGCTTTGCCACTGCATTAAGTCTTCTTCTCATGTGTGGTAAATGTCCTGCTCTCATGGGATGGGCCTAGGAGACATACGCACTGTGTCTCATGATGCTTGGCTATCATCTTAAATCTGTGAGAAGAGGAAAGGTCTCGCTGCTTCCTGAACAGGGAATTGGATGTCTGCAGTTGAGAACCCTCTGTCTAATCTAGAAACGTGAAGGAAGGAGTTTGCTGGATTGCAAGTGACAGTGAAGAAAGCCACAGATGACATATCAAACTGATTAAAATGTTATTTAGCTCAGGGCATGGCTAATGATGTGGAGCTGGAATAGTTTGACGATTGTAATTACACTCACTATCATTGTTATTTGTTTACAGGATGGTAATGCCTAAAGGTCCCGCTGGAGCCTGAAACAAGGTTGTGCTGGGTGCTGCACGTGCATATATCAGTGGCGATTTGAGAGCTAGTGATACAAACAGACAAAACAGAGATTGAAAGGAGAAACAGAGGGATAGAGAGAAGAAGATCTCCCTGCAGGTCATTTAGGGGAACCAGCCATGAGTACAGTGCATCCAGGTCTCCAGTGCTCTGCTGGCCCAGCCAGATGAATGGAAAACATTGCAGCTTTGGAAAAATAGTGTTTCTTCTAATTCTTTGGCCACAGTTTTGATGTTTTAGGACTGCTTTTTTTTTTTTTTTTCCTTCCTTTTTTTCTTTTCCCCATTTGTGCTAGAAAAGGTGAACTTTTCAAATACCTATTCTGAATTAAAATATCGTTTTCATTGTTATGTTTCTGTTTTGTTGGCACTATTCATAATGACTTCTACCCTTCAGTGGCAGCAAAAGCTTATCATACCGTACAATTGGAAAGATCACAGAAAACTTCAGAGCTTTTGAAGAAAGGTGAGGAAAATCCATTCCCTGTTCTAGGCAGAGAGAGTGGCTGATTTCCAGAAAGGTAAATGGGCAGGATAAGGCCACTTCATGTTCACTGATGGCCAGTTGTACGGACTGTGAAGATAATGGACTACCAGCACAAGAGACGGTGCCAATAATCTAATCCAATCCAATCTATTTCAAGTGGTAGAGACCTGATACTCTATGACAATGTGAGGAAGACCTAACTGTCAGGCAAACTTTGAGATGATCATGTTCAGGATCTAAAACTGTTATGACAAGTGTCAACACAGGAAGGGTGAAACAAAGGCATGAATGTCATACAAGTACTGATAAATCTCAGGAAGGCTGGAAACCAAGGCAAATGGATGGAATAAGATGGTGCTTTGTGTTAGCAAGAAGCAGAGGATGGAGAAATTAAATGTTATGGGTCAGCAAAAGAGTGGTTTTGTGCAAATCACTGCTAAAGATAGACAGCCTTGCTAGCCTGCTCTTTGCTCTTAGCTCCAGTCTAATAGTGAATTATCTCTGTACAGTTATCAGACACGTAAACAATAATGGGAATTATGGGAGACTTTAACTTCCCAGCAAAAGATTGAAAGATAATTACCACTTATGTTCATAGAGGTATACTATGTGATGGATTTCTTCCCAAAAGTGAAAAAATATAAGACCATTTTAGACTTGGCTCCTGTATGGGTTTAAATGTAGTAAAATTTGAATAAAGTGTGATCATGAGCTGACTTTTCTCATTTTACATTTCACGACAGACAAAACCAGGTTTAGAATGAAGGTTTTGAGGCTTAGAAATGCAAACTTTGAAATCTAAGGAAATGAATAATTGAGTCTGACTAAGCAGCTCTGGGACTTGAGTGCAGAGAAGGCATAGTTAAAATTCAAAATTCAAAGAGGAAAAAAGCGATGAGAAAAGGCATGTTTCAGAGGTTAAAAACTGCAGAAATAAAGTAAGAATGACCAAAAACCTCCTTCACATAGGAAATTAAACAATAATAGTAAGTGGTACTTAAGCCACAGAAACCAGGGGGAACAAAGAGAACAAATTAGGACAGTTGCACACTTGAGGCAAAAATAGATCAAAAGTTACTGATGTCTCAAATGCTGCAAATCTTATTTCCTGCATCTAACAGCAACAACAATGTGATATTAAGGGCAGTGACAGGACTCCCATTGAAAAGGAGGGTAGGGCACTAGGCGCAACATCATCTGAGGTGAAATAACAATCTATAGTGATTCAAGTGAAAAATGAAAAGCTGATATCTACCTAGCCTATTAACAGCATTGGCACACAGAACAACAAGTCAAGTAGGAAAAATGCATAACAATTGTGCAAATCAGGGATAGTCCCCAGAATGGGAGAGTAACAAATACACCTCTGTCCAGAAGAGGGTAAAGAGTCATCCAGACAAGTGTGGGCCTGTTAGTTTGACATCAACACCATGCAAAGTTTTGGAGCAAGAACAGCTAAGACCAGGGAAGGAGGGGGTAATGTGTAATTTACAAAATAATTTATCAGAGCTAAATTGTTTCCAGATAATTTAATAGCTTTCCTTTCTAGGACCAGTTCTTCCCTACACAGGGGATGAATTACATCTATTTCACTTTCTGTGAGCTTCTGATACATTATCTACGGATTTGGGCTTTGGGGCTGCAAGTGAATAAAGGGAATTTACAATTGTTCACACTGAAGAGGGACTTACCAGCAAAGGAGTCGTTACCTATGGTAATTCTCAGAGACAGTTCTGAAACTGCAGCTGCTAAGGAGGCAAAGACTCATGGAGAAATGTAGGCTGGAAGGGACCTCTGAAAACCCAACCTCCTATTCAGGGCAGAGCTGACTTCAAAGTTAGATATGTTCGGTATGGACATGGTGGCTGAAGATTAAAAATTACACATGAGCTTTGAGATTTGCAGGGGACATAAGGTTGGGAAGTACTACCAAGCCTGACAGAAGGATATCGCTTGTGATTGAAATGGTTCAGGTGAAGTGACAGGTGATAATACAAAGCAGAGCCATTCTCAGAGATTCTCAAAAAAGGGTGTTTTTTTGTCATGTTTGCTATATGGCAGTCAGGAGTTTAAAGCAAGCAAACAAACAAACAAACAAAAATGACAACAAAACCTCACGTTCATGCACTGTTAGCACAAGGAGGACTGAAAAAGTTAAGTGGTTATATAGTGTGTATGGCTATTCATTTTTTTTTCCCTCCAGTATGAATACACTGGACAAGGCAGCCCTGACACTCATTTGGGACATGAGGCACAGTTCTGCCACTTGTATTCACATTGAACTTAGGAGGAAGAGTTCACAAGACAGAAGGAACAAGTTGCCTATTGCCTGGAAGGGAATGAAAGGACATCATTCTGCCCAGCCAGATGCCAGTTGAGAGAAGAATATGTTGTCTCTACGTAAATGAATTTCTTGAGTAAATATCAAGGAGAAATAGGAAATGTGTAAGTTGGGAGACACATCTGAAATGATGACTGCAGTTGGCTTATGAGCAAGTTTGGACGGGAAATTGGTAGAAACTTCCCATTTTAAGAATAAAGTGCACCATAGATATGAAGTCAGCATTCACCTAAACAGTAATGGCCAACTCAAATCCCCCACAAGAAAGCAGTGGACAAACCAGAACACTAACAAACATGTTGGGGTCTAGAGTCAAATAGATATACCTAACTTTACTATGCCTAAACATCTGAGGGATTGCTTTTAGAGGCTGAGGGCTTGTACCCCATTTCCAATCACTTTCTCTGTGCCCCCTTCCCCAGAGAAGGAAGCTGCTTGGCTTCCCTGCCCTCTGATTCAGCTGCCCGCTGAGGCTGCCCGCTCCTCAGCACCTCTAAGCAGCAGCACCTTCACGTCTCCTCCTGCACCAGCAGCACATCAGCGCCTCTTGTTCCAGCAGCAGGACATCGGCGTCTCCCATTGCACCATGCAGACCTCCACGCCTCGAGTGCCACCAGCAGTACTCAATGCGAGCTGGACGCTCAGGGCACTTATGGCCACCCACCTTTGTGAGGTCAAAGGCTGACAGTGACTCTCTGCTGACCTCACACGGCTCTCGGGCGCCCCGATGGCAGAGGTTACGGCGCTAAGCTGACTGCCAGGAGAAAAGGCTGACATGAAATGGCTGCTCCACAATGCCAGGAGCAAGGTCTGCTGGAATGGGGGTTCGGAGGGGAGCTCGGCCTTGGGCCTGGGAACTGTGCCTGGGAGCCAGGGACGTCCTTGGTGTGCAGCTGGACACCTGGGCCTGAGAAAGCAAGGTTTCTTTAGAGAGAATTGGAAGCATCGTCACCTAGTGGCTGTGTCAGGGGGACGAGAGAAATGCACAGCATCTCTTGGTTCCCTGAAGTGCACGTGTCCTACGCCCTTGGATGTCTCCATGATAGAAAAAGGGACTGATTTTTACCCAAAACAGAGCTCCTTTCTCTCGGGAGCTTCTCATGCTGCGTGTCCTCCTCTCTTTCTTGTATTTGGCTATGACTTTAGGCTTGTTCTTGCTACTCCTTAAGCAGACTGAAGCTTCCCCGGAACATCACATTAACTGCTTTTCACTACCTCTAAGTGCCTTTCCTCCGCTTCTCATCTAATTAATTAGTGCTATCCTCTTCACGCCTGCTACAGAGGTATCTTTCCTACCTGGTACAAGCTAGAAGAGCTTAGCAGCATCCATACGTCTCTTTCCTTTAGTCCTCACAGTAGACTTGCTCGAGGTAATTTGTGTTGAGCAGTAATCAAGAGAAAGTGTCACCAAGCCAAGGCTGCATTTGCTTGTGTCTTATGGAATCCCTGCAGCTGTGTCCCCTCCCAGCTTCCTGTGTGCCCCAAGCATCCTCGCTTGCAGGGCAGTAGAAGATGCAGAAAAGTCCTGGCCTTAGTGGAAGCACTGCCCTGCAAGAGCTAAGACATCCCTCTTAGCAGCTCACTGTAGCCCCGAAATCCCAAAAAACGGCACGTGCCAGCTACTGGGAAGGAAATGAACTCTGTCATTGTGATATACCCGCTCAAGGCCCTGCACTTTGGCCCAGGTGTCTGTGAGACGGTTTTGGAAATGAATCCTGTTGTGTGACTCCGTTCTTTCTGGGTGCTATGTCCCCATAAAGCTTGCTTTTCAAGGCCCAGGAGGGTCTGCCGGGCACTGGCCTGGGTTCCCAGCCTGACCCACCTGCTGGGAATCAGGGAGGCTCGGTCGGTGTCTTGTGTTGGGTTTACGAGGACAGGTTCTGGTAGCGGGGGGCTGCAGGGGTGTCCTCTGTGAGGAGAATGCAGCAGCTGCCCCATGTTAGATAAGGGCCGGTTCCAGGAGGCTCCAGAGGGACCCGCTGCTGCCCAGAACTGAGACAAAACGGATGATGTTTGCGCCTGTGTGAGAGCCCATCTAAGAAAGGGAAAGAAACCTGCTGCACAGCAGCGTCTGGGTCAGGGAGGAGTGAGAAACCTCTCTGCAGCCCCCAAGGTGAGTGCAGCAGGAGGCAGGAGGTGCTCCAGGCTCACAGCAGCAGTTCCCCTGCGGCCTGGGGAGAGGCCCCTGGTGGAGCAGGCTGTCCCCCTGCAGCCCACGGGTCCCACACGGAGCAGATCTCCACGCTGCAGCCCGTGGAGGAGCCCCCGGTGGAGCAGGTGGATGTGGCCTGGAGGAGGCCGCGGCCTGTGGAGAGCCCCCGCAGGAGCAGGCCCGGGCTGGACTGGAACAGGCTCTGCTGAGCCTCTTTTGCCCGTGACGATCATTGTGGAGTGATCTCCCTGTCCTTCTCTCAGCCCTTGAGCCCTTTCCATCCTATTTTCTCCCCTTTCCCTTTGAGGAGGGGCAGGGAGAGAGCGGTTGAGGTGGAGCTCAGCTGCCCAGCTGAGGAAAACCACCACGTCTCTCCCTTGCCGCTGCTGCAGCACGGTGGGAGCAGCCAACACCTGCTGTTCTTCGACCCTCAGCAACCCCACAGCATCTTCCTGGAAGGGATCCCTTTCCTTCACGCCTGACAGGCGCCGCCTCCAGAGGCTTGTGCCCCGTTTCCGATCGCTTTCTCAGTGCCCCCTTCCCCAGAGAAGGATCCCAGCTGCTTGGCTTCCCTGCCCTCCGATTCCAGGCTCCCGGAGCTGTTATCCCAGCATCGCAGCAGCCAGGTGACAATGTGCTCGCCTGCATGACAGCTGAAATCTTGTCCCATGTCTCGCAGCTCGCCCAGGGATGGGGATCACCTGCTTACTGCTGCTTTTCTCTCTTTTCTATTTTATAACAGCCTCCTCTTCCCTGGGATGGCCCTACATTGGGGTCGCCTGCCTCGCCTTCCTCTTGCTCCTTCCCCTTCTTCGGAGGACTTTCTTCCCTGCCTAAACGAGATGACTTCTGCATCCATTCCTTCATCTTGTGTGTGTATTGGCGACTGATACGGCAACGGGGTAGTCCCCGGAGCCAGCTGTAGGGCCTGTCACAGGGTTGGAGTGGCTGCAGGTAAAATCACAGGGCTTGGAGGGGCTGCAGGTAAAATCACAGGGGTTGCAGGGGCTGCAGGTAAAATCACAGGGGTTGCAGGGGCTGCAGGGTGCGTCGCAGGTTTGCATCAGATCAAGATGCATTTCCCTAGAACCACACATTTCCTCCTGAAGGTGCTGAATAGTATTGAATGGTCTTCAAAATGCATAGAGCAGACCCAGCAAACGTACAGCTGGTGCTCGGAAGTAGTTAACTTTTATTTTGTTGCTGTTAATTTTGTATCATGACAACAGATGCAAATATGTATCTTGAGTTGAGGGCAAAGGTGACCTTGGATCTGAAGCACACAGGCGTTCACTAATGTCCCCCCCATCCTGAGTGAATCCAGAACGACTCGGAAGGAAAAATGAAGTACAAAGCAGTGCGTTGTGATAAAGAGAGTTTAATAGGGTAGAAAAGGAAGAGAACCTAAAAAAATGCCATCCTGTACAACACAGTCAATAAAGTAAATTTAATAAATAAAATTAATAAATATAATAAATAAAATAAATATTAAAATTAATAAAATAATAAATAAAAATGAAACCAATTTTTCCTATTCTAATGAATTCCTATCCCCATCGTGACTTCCCATCCCACTGGTCATTTCCTATCCCAACAACCTCCCGTGTCTGATCCCAAGGCTGAATTCCCAACTCCCATCACCCTCCCATCCACCCAGCCGTCCACCCATTTTCTCCCGTCCGTGCTGGCCATGCCCACATCCATGCACGGACTGAGCATGGGCAGCGGGAGCGGGCTGCATGAAATCCCCTCGGCATCCCAGTGCCAGAACAGCTGCAGGCAGAGGCCTTGCTGAGTGAACACCTACACTAGAGGAATTTAATAAGGAAGGCACTAAATAAGAGAAATGACCCGAAAGAAGAAAGAAGTTTGGGATCTCAGCCATTTGGTGTCCCAACAAGCAGTTCCCACGCCCAACCTTTCCCACCCCAGCTATTGCCAACATCCCAACAGCTTCCCATTGCAACGTTCATTCGTGACGCGCGCATTTCCCATTGCCCCAGTTGCCCATCCCTGACAGTGGCAAACACTGCCTAGCTCCAGCACTGGAGAAGGGAGAGGGCAAGCGAGAGGGGCAAGGGCTGAGGAGCGTGGCTGAAGCTGGAGCAGGCGCCTGCAGAGGTCTCTGTGCCTGCATGCTGAGCGGGCCCGGGTGCTGCGGGGGCCGTCGAGGAGCGCAGGGTCACGGGTAGCCGTAATACTTGGCTATGGCGTGGTCCTTCTGCCGCTGCACGAAGAATTGCACGGGGCCGATCTTCATCTGGTGGGCCGCCCGCTGCCGCTCCTCCTGGGCCAGCTTCTTCAGGCGCTCCCGCTCGGGACGCTGCTGCGGCGTGATGGGCACCGACGCCTCCTGCTCCTCCAGCGGCGTGGGCGCCGCGTCGCCGCCCGCCCAGGGCCCCACGCAGGGCACGTAGTCCACGCGGGGCTGCGCCGGACGCTGCAGCGTGCGTGGCTGCGTGGGCAGAGGCTCCCGCTGCGCTTGGCCCCCCGCGGCTGGCAGGCACGGCGCTCTGGGCGCCTGCTGCAGGGGAGCTCTCCACGCTCGCGCCGTGCTGCCTGGTGGTGCCGGCACCGCCTGGGCCTTGTCGCCAGCTGGGGGCCGGGGGGCAGCGGGCACAGCGCTGGAGCCTGGCACCGTCGGCGGGGCCCTGGGCATGCTGCTGGGGCCGCTGGAGGTGGGCTGCGGCTGCACACAGGGCGGCTGGCGCACTGGCCCCAGCGCCTTCGCCCTGGCCCCCAGCGGCTGCAAAGTCTCGCTGGGGGTCTTTGTCCCCGGGTGCTGGCGCTGCAGCGTCTTGTCCCCGATGGCTTGGGGACGGAGCCTGTCCTGGGCCCGCACGGCACGGGCACGGGCACGGGGCTTAATGGGGGGGGGCTCCAGCAGCAGCAGCGCTCTCCGGGGAGGCGGTGCCGCTGCTCCTTGCCCCCCAGCAGCCCCCGGGCTTCGGGCCCTCTTGCTGGGCGCCCTGGTGCTGTCGCTCGCCGGCTGCTGCCTGCCGCCGCCCGCTTGGCCGCTGCTGCCAGCCACCGCGCTGTGGCCACCCGTCTTCCCCTGGCACAGCGTCTTGGGGCCTTGGCCACCCTGGCCCAGCAGCGTCGTCTTCTCCTTGCCGGGGGTTTTCTCCGTCGCCGGCCTCCTGTGCTGGGAGCTCTGCGCTGTGCTGGGGGTGCTGGTGGGCGCGGGGCGCTTGGCCCCCCACTTGGTGCCGGTGGGCGCAGGGGCAGGCGGGGGGCTCTTGAGGGGACTCAGAGGGGGATTGGGCAGGGGCCTCCTAAGGGCACTAATAAATTCAGGGCCGGGGGGGCTCTTGAGGGGACCCAGAGGGGGATTGGGCAGGGGTCTCCTAAGGGCACTAATAAATTCAGGGTCGGGGGGGCTCTTGAGGGGACTCAGGCGAGGCTTGGGCAGGGGTCTCCTAAGGGAATTAAGGAATTCAGGGTCGGGGGGTCTCTTGAGGGGACGCGAGGGAGGGTTGGGCAGGGGTCTGCTAAGGGCAGTGAGGAATTCAGGGTGGGGGGGCCTTTTGGGGAGAGTGAAGGGAGGGTTGGGCAGGGGTCTCCTGAGGGCACTGAGCTGGGGACTGGCTGCAGGCTTGAGGGGGGAGCTCGCTGCCGGCACAGCAGGGGGCTGCACCGCCCGCCCACCCTGCACCTTCTCGGGGTGCACCCCAGGGGTTGAGGGTACCTCACCCAGCGCTCTGGTGGCTGCCAGTCCCTGTGTGCTCGGCTCCTCGATGTCCTCGCAGAGGTCGGGCAGCTCAGACAGGAAGCGGCTGAGCACAGGACTGCTGGGGACACCGGGGAAGGCGTCCTGGGGCTCCACGGCATCGAGCCAGCTGAGCAGCTCCTCCAAGCCGGAGATGTCCAGGTCGGCCGGGAGCTGGTCCTGCAGGTGCTGCAGCTGCTGGCTGTCCCCTGCCAGGTGGGGAAAGGCCTCGGCGAAGGCATCGGGGCCCAGCTCAAGCAGCTCCAGGGGCTCCTCAGGCACCTCTGCAACTGTCGCCGCTGAGGAAAAAGCAAGCAAATCCCCCAGGATGGGCGATGCCAGCTTTCCCATGGCTCCTGGGTGTGGGGCGCCCAGCGGCCGGCTGTGCCAGCCCCAAACTCACCGTCGGGCGTCACCGTCTGGGTGCTGGCGGTCGTTGGAGCCTGGGCAGGCTCGGGGGGAGTGGGGCCGGGCAGCGGGGGCCCCTGGTCCTCGCTGAGCCCCACGGCGTGGTCGCAGGGCTCCGGCAGCTGCCCCCGGCTGCTGGTCAGGGTGCGGGGCGCGGGGAGCGCCTGCCCCCGCAGCGGAGGCCCCGGGACGAGGAGTGGTGGGGGGCCGGGGTGGGCAGGGGCCTGCAGCAGGCAGGTGCCTGCGGGGTGCAGGAGCTCCCCATGGAGCACGGCCCCGGGCCCCAGCCAGAGGGGATCCTGGGGCAGCACCGTCCCCGTCCCCACGGGCTGTCCCCACTGGTAGACGGGGGCCCAGGGAGGAGCGGTGTGGGGGAGCTGCCCCACAGCAGGGAGCTGCCCCACGGCGGGGAGCTGCCCAAGCTGCAGGTGGTGCCCCTCGGGTGGGAGGTGCCCCCCAGGTGCCAGCTGCACCCCGGCGGGGAGCTGCAGCACCTGCCCCTGGACCCCCGGCACCACGTGCCAGACGGTGGCCTGGGGCAGCGCGTAGGGGAGGGTGGGTACCTGGGGGGGCTGCAAGGGCAGCGCCATCGCTCCGGGGAGGGAGGGCAGCAGCCAGGCAGCCACCGTTGGCGGCACGGCTGGGACGACGAAGGGGGAGTTTTGCGTCTGCGGAAGCCGCGGAAGCCGTCTGGGGAAACCCTCTGTGGGAAAAAGGGCGCTGGGGTGAGATCTGGGGCGCTGGGCTCGCCAGCAGGGCCGCAGCCCCGGGAGGAGCGGGAGCCGGCTGCTGTACCTGCCATGGTGGCTGGAGAGTGGGGCGGTCGGTTGGGGAACGCGGGCAACGGCCGTTCCGTCCCAACGGCTGACCAGCCCCTCGCCGCCATCTTGGTGAGGACTGCAGCTTTTGGACCCAAGCAGGCTTCCCATCGCAAGACTTTTCCATCCCCATCAGGCTTTCCCTCCCACGCATCATTTGCCATGCCCAGGACGGTTTCACACCAACACTTCCCCGTCCCAAGCATTTCCCGTCCCAGTACCAGCTTTGCATCCTAACGGTCATTTCCCATCCTTACAATTTCACATGATAACAGATTCCCATACGAGATATTTCCCATCGACACGAAGCGTTTCTTAATCCAAAGAGATCTCATCCCAAAGAATTCCCATCTCTCTGATTACTTTTCCAAGTACTTCCTTCCCCAGTGAATGTTACCCACCCCATTAAAGACTTCCCATCCCAATACTTCCCCATCCCCGGAGTGATTTCCCATCCCAACGCTTTTGCTTCCCAATGATTTCAAACCCAGGGAAGATTTCCCATCTCTTTGAGTTCCTAGCCCAATGGCTTTCCACCCCAAGGAAGTCTTCCCATCCCAGCAATGATTTCTCGGCCCACTCATCATTTCTCATCCCAATCATTTCCCATTTTCACCATCCAACAGACAGCTTAGCCAGCCCACAGCTAGAGAGAGATCACAACAGGGATTTGGACGATTCTGTTAGATGCAAGGTCACGCAGACTTGGTGTGCTACCAATTGCTCTTTATTACAGATCAACACAGATCGGCCAGTACCAAGGGCGCTGGGATGAATCTGCTGAATATGCAGATACAAGGCTCTTACATTTCTTACCAGGAAATAAACAGATATGGGCATTTCTCTCTACCCACCTTAGTAAAAAGATAGGAAGGGTAGAGCAGTAATTAAGAGCAGCATGCTCAGCCACCGGCACGGAGGCTGCCCGCTCCTCAGCACCTCTAAGCAGCAGCACCTTCACGTCTCCTCCTGCACCAGCAGCACATCAGCGTCTCTTGTTCCAGCAGCAGGACATCGGCGTCTCCCATTGCACCATGCAGACCTCCACGCCTCGAGTGCCACCAGCAGTACTCAATGCGAGCTGGACGCTCAGGGCACTTATGGCCACCCACCTTTGTGAGGTCAAAGGCTGACAGTGACTCTCTGCTGACCTCACACGGCTCTCGGGCGCCCCGATGGCAGAGGTTACGGCGCTAAGCTGACTGCCAGGAGAAAAGGCTGACATGAAATGGCTGCTCCACAACGCCAGGAGCAAGGTCTGCTGGAATGGGGTTCGGAGGGGAGCTCGGCCTTGGGCCTGGGAACTGTGCCTGGGAGCCAGGGACGTCCTTGGTGTGCAGCTGGACACCTGGGCCTGAGAAAGCAAGGTTTCTTTAGAGAGAATTGGAAGCATCGTCACCTAGTGGCTGTGTCAGGGGGACGAGAGAAATGCACAGCATCTCTTGGTTCCCTGAAGTGCACGTGTCCTACGCCCTTGGATGTCTCCATGATAGAAAAAGGGACTGATTTTTACCCAAAACAGAGCTCCTTTCTCTCGGGAGCTTCTCATGCTGCGTGTCCTCCTCTCTTTCTTGTATTTGGCTATGACTTTAGGCTTGTTCTTGCTACTCCTTAAGCAGACTGAAGCTTCCCCGGAACATCACATTAACTGCTTTTCACTACCTCTACGTGCCTTTCCTCCGCTTCTCATCTAATTAATTAGTGCTATCCTCTTCACGCCTGCTACAGAGGTATCTTTCCCACCTGGTACAAGCTAGAAGAGCTTAGCAGCATCCATACATCTCTTTCCTTTAGTCCTCACAGTAGACTTGCTCGAGGTAATTTGTGTTGAGCAGTAATCAAGAGAAAGTGTCACCAAGCCAAGGCTGCATTTGCTTGTGCCTTATGGAATCCCTGCAGCTGTGTCCCCTCCCAGCTTCCTGTGTGCCCCAAGCATCCTCGCTTGCAGGGCAGTAGAAGATGCAGAAAAGTCCTGGCCTTAGTGGAAGCACTGCCCTGCAAGAGCTAAGACATCCCTCTTAGCAGCTCACTGTAGCCCCGAAATCCCAAAAAACGGCACGTGCCAGCTACTGGGAAGGAAATGAACTCTGTCATTGTGATATACCCGCTCAAGGCCCTGCTCTTTGGCCCAGGTGTCTATGAGGTGGTTTTGGAAATGAATCCTGTTGCGTGACTCCGTTCTTTCTGGGTGCTACTTTTCAGTTTAAAGCGGTTACTCCTTGTCCTGTCACTCCAGGCCCTGATAAAGACTCCCTCCCCAGCTTTCCTACAGGTTGCCTTTAAGTACAGGAAGGCTCTCCCTGGTGTCGCAGTAAGCTCACCTGTTACCCAGGTGTCACAGTTATTTCCTGTGATAGGAATAATGACCAGGGTTAATCTATTGCAGGTGATTTCATACAATTATAGAAAAGCTTTTGTTGGAAAGCACCTTAGAGGTCTCCAGATCACCCGCGTACTTCAAGCAGGGCCATTTTTAAAGCCCTGTCATATTGCTCAGGGGCTTGTACAGTCAAATTTTGAATGGCCCCAGCAAGAGACCCTACACTCTCACTGTGTCCCTTTGTCAGTGCCTAGGCAGAGTGTGCTTCCCCTGCTGGTCCTGGTGAGATGAACTGATACAAGTTTTGAGAAAACAGAAGTTTATGCTACTGCATGAAGTACCCTTTGTAACATTTTTTTTTTTTTTAACCTTTACCGTTTCATATCTGAAATTTGAAATTCATCAGGGAACTCAGCCTGGCACACAGTAAAACTGATGGCAGATACTTCACAATATTATTTGAATTTCACGTAAATAGAACAGACTAGCAACTTACTTAGGAGAAGTAATACGATTTCAGAAATATTCAAAACCAAAGGCATTCCAAACTAAGTTTAAGTTCAGAGCAAATCCAAAGGAAAAACTAATTTAGAAACTAATAATCAGAGAACATAATCTTCTACAAACGATAGATTTTCCTCCTGTATTGGGTAATTTTGATCTGTCTTTAATGATCATCTAGACATGGCTTTGACACTGAGTATTTTGCTTTGCCACTGCATTAAGTCTTCTTCTCATGTGTGGTAAATGTCCTGCTCTCATGGGATGGGCCTAGGAGACATACGCACTGTGTCTCATGATGCTTGGCTATCATCTTAAATCTGTGAGAAGAGGAAAGGTCTCGCTGCTTCCTGAACAGGGAATTGGATGTCTGCAGTTGAGAACCCTCTGTCTAATCTAGAAACGTGAAGGAAGGAGTTTGCTGGATTGCAAGTGACAGTGAAGAAAGCCACAGATGACATATCAAACTGATTAAAATGTTATTTAGCTCAGGGCATGGCTAATGATGTGGAGCTGGAATAGTTTGACGATTGTAATTACACTCACTATCATTGTTATTTGTTTACAGGATGGTAATGCCTAAAGGTCCCGCTGGAGCCTGAAACAAGGTTGTGCTGGGTGCTGCACGTGCATATATCAGTGGCGATTTGAGAGCTAGTGATACAGACAAAACAGAGATTGAAAGGAGAAACAGAGGGATAGAGATAAGAAGATCTCCCTGCAGGTCATTTAGGGGAACCAGCCATGAGTGCAGTGCATCCAGGTCTCCAGTGCTCTGCTGGCCCAGCCAGATGAATGGAAAACATTGCAGCTTTGGAAAAATAGTGTTTCTTCTAATTCTTTGGCCACAGTTTTGATGTTTTAGGACTGCTTTTTTTTTTTTTTTTTTTTCCTTCCTTTTTTTCTTTTCCCCATTTGTGCTAGATAAGGTGAACTTTTCAAATACCTATTCTGAATTAAAATATCGTTTTCATTGTTATGTTTCTGTTTTGTTGGCACTATTCATAATGACTTCTACCCTTCAGTGGCAGCAAAAGCTTATCATACCATACAATTGTAAAGATCACAGAAAACTTCAGAGCTTTTGAAGATAGGTGAGGAAAATCCATTCCCTGTTCTAGGCAGAGAGAGTGGCTGATTTCCAGAAAGGTAAATGGGCAGGATAAGGCCACTTCATGTTCACTGATGGCCAGTTGTACGGACTCTGAAGATAATGGACTACCAGCACAAGAGACGGTGCCAATAATCTAATCCAATCCAATCTATTTCAAGTGGTAGAGACCTGATACTCTATGACAATGTGAGGAAGACCTAACTGTCAGGCAAACTTTGAGATGATCATGTTCAGGATCTAAAACTGTTATGACAAGTGTCAACACAGGAAGGGTGAAACAAAGGCATGAATGTCATACAAGTACTGATAAATCTCAGGAAGGCTGGAAACCAAGGCAAATGGATGGAATAAGATGGTGCTTTGTGTTAGCAAGAAGCAGAGGATAGAGAAATTAAATGTTATGGGTCAGCAAAAGAGTGGTTTTGTGCAAATCACTGCTAAAGATAGACAGCCTTGCTAGCCTGCTCTTTGCTCTTAGCTCCAGTCTAATAGTGAATTATCTCTGTACAGTTATCAGACACGTAAACAATAATGGGAATTATGGGAGACTTTAACTTCCCAGCAAAAGATTGAAAGATAATTACCACTTATGTTCATAGAGGTATACTATGTGATGGATTTCTTCCCAAAAGTGAAAAAATATAAGACCGTTTTAGACTTGGCTCCTGTATGGGTTTAAATGTAGTAAAATTTGAATAAAGTGTGATCGTGAGCTGACTTTTCTAATTTTACATTTCACGACAGACAAAACCAGGTTTAGAATGAAGGTTTTGAGGCTTAGAAATGCAAACTTTGAAATCTAAGGAAATGAATAATTGAGTCTGACTAAGCAGCTCTGGGACTTGAGTGCAGAGAAGGCATAGTTAAAATTCAAAATTCAAACAGGAAAAAAGCGATGAGAAAAGGCATGTTTCAGAGGTTAAAAACTGCAGAAATAAAGTAAGAATGACCAAAAACCTCCTTCACATAGGAAATTAAACAATAATAGTAAGTGGTACTTAAGCCACAGAAACCAGGGGGAACAAAGAGAACAAATTAGGACAGTTGCACACTTGAGGCAAAAATAGATCAAAAGTTACTGATGTCTCAAATGCTGCAAATCTGATTTCCTGCATCTAACAGCAACAACAATGTGATGTTAAGGGCAGTGACAGGACTCCCATTGAAAAGGAGGGTAGGGCACTAGGCGCAACATCATCTGAGGTGAAATAACAATCTATAGTGATTCAAGTGAAAAATGAAAAGCTGATATCTACCTAGCCTATTAACAGCATTGGCACACAGAACAACAAGTCAAGTAGGAAAAATGCATAACAATTGTGCAAATCAGGGATAGTCCCCAGAATGGGAGAGTAACAAATACACCTCTGTCCAGAAGAGGGTAAAGAGTCATCCAGACAAGTGTGGGCCTGTTAGTTTGACATCAACACCGTGCAAAGTTTTGGAGCAAGAACAGCTAAGACCAGGGAAGGAGGGGGTAATGTGTAATTTACAAAATAATTTATCAGAGCTAAATTGTTTCCAGATAATTTAATAGCTTTCCTTTCTAGGACCAGTTCTTCCCTACACAGGGGATGAATTACATCTATTTCACTTTCTGTGAGCTTCTGATACATTATCTACGGATTTGGGCTTTGGGGCTGCAAGTGAATAAAGGGAATTTACAATTGTTCACACTGAAGAGGGACTTACCAGCAAAGGAGTCGTTACCTATGGTAATTCTCAGAGACAGTTCTGAAACTGCAGCTGCTAAGGAGGCAAAGACTCATGGAGAAATGTAGGCTGGAAGGGACCTCTGAAAACCCAACCTCCTATTCAGGGCAGAGCTGACTTCAAAGTTAGATATGTTCGGTATGGACATGGTGGCTGAAGATTAAAAATTACACATGAGCTTTGAGATTTGCAGGGGACATAAGGTTGGGAAGTACTACCAAGCCTGACAGAAGGCTATCGCTTGTGATTGAAATGGTTCAGGTGAAGTGACAGGTGATAATACAAAGCAGAGCCATTCTCAGAGATTCTCAAAAAAGGGTGTTTTTTTGTCATGTTTGCTATATGGCAGTCAGGAGTTTAAAGCAAGCAAACAAACAAACAAACAAAAATGACAACAAAACCTCACGTTCATGCACTGTTAGCACAAGGAGGACTGAAAAAGTTAAGTGGTTATATAGTGTGTATGGCTATTCATTTTTTTTTCCCTCCAGTATGAATACACTGGACAAGGCAGCCCTGACACTCATTTGGGACATGAGGCACAGTTCTGCCACTTGTATTCACATTGAACTTAGGAGGAAGAGTTCACAAGACAGAAGGAACAAGTTGCCTATTGCCTGGAAGGGAATGAAAGGACATCATTCTGCCCAGCCAGATGCCAGTTGAGAGAAGAATATGTTGTCTCTATGTAAATGAATTTCTTGAGTAAATATCAAGGAGAAATAGGAAATGTGTAAGTTGGGAGACACATCTGAAATGATGACTGCAGTTGGCTTATGAGCAAGTTTGGACGGGAAATTGGTAGAAACTTCCCATTTTAAGAATAAAGTGCACCATAGATACGAAGTCAGCATTCACATAAACAGTAATGGCCAACTCAAATCCCCCACAAGAAAGCAGTGGACAAACCAGAACACTAACAAACATGTTGGGGTCTAGAGTCAAATAGATATACCTAACTTTACTATGCCTAAACATCTGAGGGATTGCTTTTAGAGGCTGAGGGCTTGTACCCCATTTCCAATCACTTTCTCTGTGCCCCCTTCCCCAGAGAAGGAAGCTGCTTGGCTTCCCTGCCCTCTGATTCAGCTGCCCGCTGAGGCTGCCCGCTCCTCAGCAGCTCTAAGCAGCAGCACCTTCACGTCTTCTCCTGCACCAGCAGCACATCAGCGTCTCTTGTTCCAGCAGCAGGACATCGGTGTCTCCCATTGCACCATGCAGACCTCCACGCCTCGAATGCCACCAGCAGTACTCAATGCGAGCTGGACGCTCAGGGCACTTATGGCCACCCACCTTTGTGAGGTCAAAGGCTGACAGTGACTCTCTGCTGACCTCACACGGCTCTCGGGCGCCCCGATGGCAGAGGTTACGGCGCTAAGCTGACTGCCAGGAGAAAAGGCTGACATGAAATGGCTGCTCCACAATGCCAGGAGCAAGGTCTGCTGGAATGGGGGTTCGGAGGGGAGCTCGGCCTTGGGCCTGGGAACTGTGCCTGGGAGCCAGGGACGTCCTTGGTGTGCAGCTGGACACCTGGGCCTGAGAAAGCAAGGTTTCTTTAGAGAGAATTGGAAGCATCGTCACCTAGTGGCTGTGTCAGGGGGACGAGAGAAATATGCACGTGTCCTACGCCCTTGGATGTCTCCATGATAGAAAAAGGGACTGATTTTTACCCAAAACAGAGCTCCTTTCTCTCGGGAGCTTCTCATGCTGCGTGTCCTCCTCTCTTTCTTGTATTTGGCTATGACTTTAGGCTTGTTCTTGCTACTCCTTAAGCAGACTGAAGCTTCCCCGGAACATCACATTAACTGCTTTTCACTACCTCTAAGTGCCTTTCCTCCGCTTCTCATCTAATTAATTAGTGCTATCCTCTTCACGCCTGCTACAGAGGTATCTTTCCTACCTGGTACAAGCTAGAAGAGCTTAGCAGCATCCATACGTCTCTTTCCTTTAGTCCTCACAGTAGACTTGCTCGAGGTAATTTGTGTTGAGCAGTAATCAAGAGAAAGTGTCACCAAGCCATGGCTGCATTTGCTTGTGTCTTATGGAATCCCTGCAGCTGTGTCCCCTCCCAGCTTCCTGTGTGCCCCAAGCATCCTCGCTTGCAGGGCAGTAGAAGATGCAGAAAAGTCCTGGCCTTAGTGGAAGCACTGCCCTGCAAGAGCTAAGACATCCCTCTTAGCAGCTCACTGTAGCCCCGAAATCCCAAAAAACGGCACGTGCCAGCTACTGGGAAGGAAATGAACTCTGTCATTGTGATATACCTGCTCAAGGCCCTGCACTTTGGCCCAGGTGTCTGTGAGACGGTTTTGGAAATGAATCCTGTTGTGTGACTCCGTTCTTTCTGGGTGCTACGTCCCCATAAAGCTTGCTTTTCAACGCCCAGGACGGTCTGCCAGGCACTGGCCTGGGTTCCCAGCCTGACCCACCTGCTGGGAATCAGGGAGGCTCGGTCGGTGTCTTGTGTTGGGTTTACGAGGACAGGTTCTGGTAGCGGGGGGCTGCAGGGGTGTCCTCTGTGAGGAGAATGCAGCAGCTGCCCCATGTTAGATAAGGGCCGGTTCCAGGAGGCTCCAGAGGGACCCGCTGCTGCCCAGAACTGAGACAAAACGGATGATGTTTGCGCCTGCGTGAGAGCCCACCTAAGAAAGGGAAAGAAACCTGCTGCACAGCAGCGTCTGGGTCAGGGAGGAGTGAGAAACCTCTCTGCAGCCCCCAAGGTGAGTGCAGCAGGAGGCAGGAGGTGCTCCAGGCTCACAGCAGCAGTTCCCCTGCGGCCTGGGGAGAGGCCCCTGGTGGAGCAGGCTGTCACCCTGCAGCCCACGGGTCCCACACGGAGCAGATCTCCACGCTGCAGCCCGTGGAGGAGCCCCCGGTGGAGCAGGTGGATGTGGCCTGGAGGAGGCCGCGGCCTGTGGAGAGCCCCCGCAGGAACAGGCCCGGGCTGGACTGGAACAGGCTCTGCTGAGCCTCTTTTGCCCGTGACGATCATTGTGGAGTGATCTCCCTGTCCTTCTCTCAGCCCTTGAGCCCTTTCCATCCTATTTTCTCCCCTTTCCCTTTGAGGAGGGGCAGGGAGAGAGCGGTTGAGGTGGAGCTCAGCTGCCCAGCTGAGGAAAACCACCACGTCTCTCCCTTGCCGCTGCTGCAGCACGGTGGGAGCAGCCAACACCTGCTGTTCTTCGACCCTCAGCAACCCCACAGCATCTTCCTGGAAGGGATCCCTTTCCTTCACGCCTGACAGGCGCCGCCTCCAGAGGCTTGTGCCCCGTTTCCGATGGCTTTCTCAGTGCCCCCTTCCCCAGAGAAGGATCCCAGCTGCTTGGCTTCCCTGCCCTCCGATTCCAGGCTCCCGGAGCTGTTATCCCAGCATCGCAGCAGCCAGGTGACAATGTGCTCGCCTGCATGACAGCTGAAATCTTGTCCCATGTCTCGCAGCTCGCCCAGGGATGGGGATCACCTGCTTACTGCTGCTTTTCTCTCTTTTCTATTTTATAACAGCCTCCTGTTCCCTGGGATGGCCCTACATTGGGGTCGCCTGCCTCGCCTGCCTATTGCTCCTTCCGCTTCTTCGGAGGACTTTCTTCTCTGCCTAAACGAGATGACTTCTGCATCCATTCCTTCATCTTGTGTGTATTGGCGACTGATACGGCAACGGGGTAGTCCCCGGAGCCAGCTGTAGGGCCTGTCCCAGGGTTGGAGTGGCTGCTGGGAACATCAAAAGTGTTGGAGGGGCTGCAGGTAAAATCACAGTTGTTGGAGGGGCTGCAGGTAAAATCACAGGGGTTGGAGGGGCTGCAGGGAACATCACAGGGGTTGCAGGGGCTGCAGGTAACCTCACAGGGGTTGGAAGGGCTGCAGGTAAAATCACAGTGGTTGCAGGGGCTGCAGGTAAAATCACAGGGGTTGCAGGGGCCGCAGGGTGCGTCACAGGTTTGCATCAGATCAAGACGCATTTCACTAGAACCACACATTTCCTCCTGAAGGTGCTGAATAGTATTGAATGGTCTTCAAATGCATAGGGCAGACCCAGCAAACGTACAGCTGGTGCTCGGAAGTAGTTAACTTTTATTTTGTTGTTGTTAATTTTGTATCATGACAACAGATGCAAATATGTATCTTGAGTTGAGGGCAAAGGTGACCTTGGATCTGAAGCACACAGGCGTTCACTAATGTCCCCCCCACCCTGAGTGAATCCAGAACGACTCGGAAGGAAAAATGAAGTACAAAGCAGTGCGTTGTGATAAAGAGAGTTTAATAGGGTAGAAAAGGAAGAGAACCTAAAAAAATGCCATCCTGTACAACAGAGTCAATAAAGTAAATTTAATGAAATAAAAATGGAACCAATTTTTCCCATTCTAATGAATTCCTATCCCCATCGTGACTTCCCATCCCACTGATCATTTCCTATCCCAACGACCTCCCGTGTCTGATCCCAAGGCTGAATTCCCAACTCCCTCCCATCCACCCAGCCGTCCACCCATTTTCTCCCGTCCGTGCTGGCCATGCCCACATCCATGCACGGACTGAGCATGGGCAGCGGGAGCGGGCTGCATGAAATCCCCTCGGCATCCCAGTGCAAGAACAGCTGCAGGCAGAGGCCTTGCTGAGTGAACACCTACACTAGAGAAATTTAATAAGGAAGGCACTAAATAAGAGAAATGACCCGAACGAAGAAAGAAGTTTGGGATCTCAGCCATTTGGTGTCCCAACAAGCAGTTCCCATGCCCAACCTTTCCCACCCCAGCTATTGCCAACATCCCAACAGCTTCCCACTGCAACGTTCATTCGTGACGCGCGCATTTCCCATTGCCCCAGTTGCCCATCCCTGACAGTGGCAAACACTGCCCAGCTCCAGCACTGGAGAAGGGAGAGGGCAAGCGAGAGGGGCAAGGGCTGAGGAGCGTGGCTGAAGCTGGAGCAGGCGCCTGCAGAGGTCTCTGTGCCTGCATGCTGAGCGGGCCCGGGTGCTGCGGGGGCCGTCGAGGAGCGCAGGGTCACGGGTAGCCGTAATACTTGGCTATGGCGTGGTCCTTCTGCCGCTGCACGAAGAATTGCACGGGGCCGATCTTCATCTGGTGGGCCGCCCGCTGCCGCTCCTCCTGGGCCAGCTTCTTCAGGCGCTCCCGCTCGGGACGCTGCTGCGGCGTGATGGGCACCGACGCCTCCTGCTCCTCCAGCGGCGTGGGCGCCGCGTCGCCGCCCGCCCAGGGCCCCACGCAGGGCACGTAGTCCACGCGGGGCTGCGCCGGACGCTGCAGCGTGCGTGGCTGCGTGGGCAGAGGCTCCCGCTGCGCTTGGCCCCCCGCGGCTGGCAGGCACGGCGCTCTGGGCGCCTGCTGCACGGGAGCTCTCCACGCTCGCGCCGTGCTGCCTGGTGGTGCCGGCACCGCCTGGGCCTTGTCGCCAGCTGGGGGCCGGGGGGCAGCGGGCACAGCGCTGGAGCCTGGCACCGTCGGCGGGGCCCTGGGCATGCTGCTGGGGCCGCTGGAGGTGGGCTGCAGCTGCACACAGGGCGGCTGGCGCACTGGCCCCAGCGCCTTCGCCCTGGCCCCCAGCGGCTGCAAAGTCTCACTGGGGGTCTTTGTCCCCGGGTGCTGGCGCTGCAGCGTCTTGTCCCCGATGCCTTGGGGACGGAGCCTGTCCTGGGCCCGCACGGCACGGGCACGGGCACGGGCACGGGGCTTAATGGGGGGGGGCTCCAGCAGCAGCAGCGCTCTCCGGGGAGGCGGTGCCGCTGCTCCTTGCCCCCCAGCAGCCCCCGGGCTTCGGGCCCTCTTGCTGGGCGCCCTGGTGCTGTCGCTCGCCGGCTGCTGCCTGCCGCCGCCCGCTTGGCTGCTGCTGCCAGCCACCGCGCTGTGGCCACCCGTCTTCCCCTGGCACAGCATCTTGGGGCCTTGGCCACCCTGGCCCAGCAGCGTCGTCTTCTCCTTGCCGGGGGTTTTCTCCGTCGCCGGCCTCCTGTGCTGGGAGCTCTGCGCTGTGCTGGGGGTGCTGGTGGGCGCGGGGCGCTTGGCCCCCCACTTGGTGCCGGTGGGCGCAGGGGCAGGCGGGGGGCTCTTGAGGGGACTCAGAGGGGGATTGGGCAGGGGCCTCCTAAGGGCACTAATAAATTCAGGGCCGGGGGGGCTCTTGAGGGGACCCAGAGGGGGATTGGGCAGGGGTCTCCTAAGGGCACTAATAAATTCAGGGTCGGGGGGGCTCTTGAGGGGACTCAGGCGAGGCTTGGGCAGGGGTCTCCTAAGGGAATTAAGGAATTCAGGGTCGGGGGGTCTCTTGAGGGGACGCGAGGGAGGGTTGGGCAGGGGTCTGCTAAGGGCAGTGAGGAATTCAGGGTGGGGGGGCCTTTTGGGGAGAGTGAAGGGAGGGTTGGGCAGGGGTCTCCTGAGGGCACTGAGCTGGGGACTGGCTGCAGGCTTGAGGGGGGAGCTCGCTGCCGGCACAGCAGGGGGCTGCACCGCCCGCCCACCCTGCACCTTCTCGGGGTGCACCCCAGGGGTTGAGGGTACCTCACCCAGCGCTCTGGTGGCTGCCAGTCCCTGTGTGCTCGGCTCCTCCATGTCCTCGCAGAGGTCGGGCAGCTCAGACAGGAAGCGGCTGAGCACAGGACTGCTGGGGACACCGGGGAAGGCGTCCTGGGGCTCCACGGCATCGAGCCAGCTGAGCAGCTCCTCCAAGCCGGAGATGTCCAGGTCGGCCGGGAGCTGGTCCTGCAGGTGCTGCAGCTGCTGGCTGTCCCCTGCCAGCTGGGGAAAGGCCTCGGCGAAGGCATCGGGGCCCAGCTCAAGCAGCTCCAGGGGCTCCTCAGGCACCTCTGCAACTGTCGCCGCTGAGGAAAAAGCAAGCAAATCCCCCAGGATGGGCGATGCCAGCTTTCCCATGGCTCCTGGGTGTGGGGCGCCCAGCGGCCGGCTGCGCCAGCCCCAAACTCACCGTCGGGCGTCACCGTCCGGGTGCTGGCGGTCGTTGGAGCCTGGGCAGGCTCGGGGGGAGTGGGGCCGGGCAGCGGGGGCCCCTGGTCCTCGCTGAGCCCCACGGCGTGGTCGCAGGGCTCCGGCAGCTGCCCCCGGCTGCTGGTCAGGGTGCGGGGCGCGGGGAGCGCCTGCCCCCGCAGCGGAGGCCCCGGGACGAGGAGGGGTGGGGGGCCGGGGTGGGCAGGGGCCTGCAGCAGGCAGGTGCCTGCGGGGTGCAGGAGCTCCCCATGGAGCACGGCCCCGGGCCCCAGCCAGAGGGGATCCTGGGGCAGCACCGTCCCCGTCCCCACGGGCTGTCCCCACTGGTAGACGGGGGCCCAGGGAGGAGCGGTGTGGGGGAGCTGCCCCACAGCAGGGAGCTGCCCCACGGCGGGGAGCTGCCCAAGCTGCAGGTGGTGCCCCTCGGGTGGGAGGTGCCCCCCAGGTGCCAGCTGCACCCCGGCGGGGAGCTGCAGCACCTGCCCCTGGACCCCCGGCACCACGTGCCAGACGGTGGCCTGGGGCAGCGCGTAGGGGAGGGTGGGTACCTGGGGGGGCTGCAAGGGCAGCGCCATCGCTCCGGGGAGGGAGGGCAGCAGCCACGCAGCCACCGTTGGCGGCACGGCTGGGACGACGAAGGGGGAGTTTTGCGTCTGCGGAAGCCGCGGAAGCCGTCTGGGGAAACCCTCTGTGGGAAAAAGGGCGCTGGGGTGAGATCTGGGGCGCTGGGCTCGCCAGCAGGGCCGCAGCCCCGGGAGGAGCGGGAGCCGGCTGCTGTACCTGCCATGGTGGCTGGAGAGTGGGGCGGTCGGTTGGGGAACGCGGGCAACGGCCGTTCCGTCCCAACGGCTGACCAGCCCCTCGCCGCCATCTTGGTGAGGACTGCAGCTTTTGGACCCAAGCAGGCTTCCCATCGCAAGACTTTTCCATCCCCATCAGGCTTTCCCTCCCACGCATCATTTGCCATGCCCAGGACGGTTTCACACCAACACTTCCCCGTCCCAAGCATTTCCCGTCCCAGTACCAGCTTTTCATCCTAACGGTCATTTCCCATCCTTACAATTTCACATGATAACAGATTCCCATACGAGATATTTCCCATCGACACGAAGCGTTTCTTAATCCAAAGAGATCTCATCCCAAAGAATTCCCATCTCTCTGATTACTTTTCCAAGTACTTCCTTCCCCAGTGAATGTTACCCACCCCATTAAAGACTTCCCATCACAATACTTCCCCATCCCCGGAGTGATTTCCCATCCCAACGCTTTTGCTTCCCAAGGATTTCAAACCCAGGGAAGATTTCCCATCTCTTTGAGTTCCTAGCCCAATGGCTTTCCACCCCAAGGAAGTCTTCCCATCCCAGCAATGATTTCTCGGCCCACTCATCATTTCCCATCCCAATCATTTCCCATTTTCACCATCCAACAGACAGCTTAGCCAGCCCACAGCTAGAGAGAGATCACAACAGGGATTTGGACGATTCTGTTAGATGCAAGGTCACGCAGACTTGGTGTGCTACCAATTGCTCTTTATTACAGATCAACACAATTGGCCAGTACCAAGGGCGCTGGGATGAATCTGCTGAATATGCAGATACAAGGCTCTTACATTTCTTACCAGGAAATAAACAGATATGGGCATTTCTCTCTACCCACCTTAGTAAAAAGATAGGAAGGGTAGAGCAGTAATTAAGAGCAGCATGCTCAGCCACCGGCACGGAGGCTGCCCGCTCCTCAGCACCTCTAAGCAGCAGCACCTTCACGTCTCCTCCTGCACCAGCAGCACATCAGCGCCTCTTGTTCCAGCAGCAGGACATCGGCGTCCCTGCTGGTCCTGGTGAGATGAACTGATACAAGTTTTGAGAAAACAGAAGTTTATGCTACTGCATGAAGTAACCTTTGTAACATTTTTTTTTTTAACCTTTACTGTTTCATATCTGAAATTTGAAATTCATCAGGGAACTCAGCCTGGCACACAGTAAAACTGATGGCAGATACTTCACAATATTATTTGAATTTCACGTAAATAGAACAGACTAGCAACTTACTTAGGAGAAGTAATACGATTTCAGAAATATTCAAAACCAAAGGCATTCCAAACTAAGTTTAAGTTCAGAGCAAATCCAAAGGAAAAACTAATTTAGAAACTAATAATCAGAGAACATAATCTTCTACAAACGATAGATTTTCCTCCTGTATTGGGTAATTTTGATCTGTCTTTAATGATCATCTCGACATGGCTTTGACACTGAGTATTTTGCTTTGCCACTGCATTAAGTCTTCTTCTCATGTGTGGTAAATGTCCTGCTCTCATGGGATGGGCCTAGGAGACATACACACTGTGTCTCATGATGCTTGGCTGTCATCTTAAATCTGTGAGAAGAGGAAAGGTCTCACTGCTTCCTGAACAGGGAATTGGATGTCTGCAGTTGAGAACCCTCTGTCTAATCTAGAAACGTGAAGGAAGGAGTTTGCTGGATTGCAAGTGACAGTGAAGAAAGCCACAGATGACATATCAAACTGATTAAAATGTTATTTAGCTCAGGGCATGGCTAATGATGTGGAGCTGGAATAGTTTGACGATTGTAATTACACTCACTATCATTGTTATTTGTTTACAGGATGGTAATGCCTAAAGGTCCCGCTGGAGCCTGAAACAAGGTTGTGCTGGGTGCTGCACGTGCATATATCAGTGGCGATTTGAGAGCTAGTGATACAAACAGACAAAACAGAGATTGAAAGGAGAAACAGAGGGATAGAGATAAGAAGATCTCCCTGCAGGTCATTTAGGGGAACCAGCCATGAGTGCAGTGCATCCAGGTCTCCAGTGCTCTGCTGGCCCAGCCAGATGAATGGAAAACATTGCAGCTTTGGAAAAATAGTGTTTCTTCTAATACTTTGGCCACAGTTTTGATGTTTTAGGACTGCTTTTTTTTTTTTTTTTTTCCTTCCTTTTTTTCTTTTCCCCATTTGTGCTAGATAAGGTGAACTTTTCAAATACCTATTCTGAATTAAAATATCGTTTTCATTGTTATGTTTCTGTTTTGTTGGCACTATTCATAATGACTTCTACCCTTCAGTGGCAGCAAAAGCTTATCATACCATACAATTGGAAAGATCACAGAAAACTTCAGAGCTTTTGAAGAAAGGTGAGGAAAATCCATTCCCTGTTCTAGGCAGAGAGAGTGGCTGATTTCCAGAAAGGTAAATGGGCAGGATAAGGCCGCTTCATGTTCACTGATGGCCAGTTGTACGGACTGTGAAGATAATGGACTACCAGCACAAGAGACGGTGCCAATAATCTAATCCAATCCAATCTATTTCAAGTGGTAAAGACCTGATACTCTATGACAATGTGAGGAAGACCTAACTGTCAGGCAAACTTTGAGATGATCATGTTCAGGATCTAAAACTGTTATGACAAGTGTCAACACAGGAAGGGTGAAACAAAGGCATGAATGTCATACAAGTACTGATAAATCTCAGGAAGGCTGGAAACCAAGGCAAATGGATGGAATAAGATGGTGCTTTGTGTTAGCAAGAAGCAGAGGATAGAGAAATTAAATGTTATGGGTCAGCAAAAGAGTGGTTTTGTGCAAATCACTGCTAAAGATAGACAGCCTTGCTAGCCTGCTCTTTGCTCTTAGCTCCAGTCTAATAGTGAATTATCTCTGTACAGTTATCAGACACGTAAACAATAATGGGAATTATGGGAGACTTTAACTTCCCAGCAAAAGATTGAAAGATAATTACCACTTATGTTCATAGAGGTATACTATGTGATGGATTTCTTCCCAAAAGTGAAAAAATACAAGACCGTTTTAGACTTGGCTCCTGTATGGGTTTAAATGTAGTAAAATTTGAATAAAGTGTGATCATGAGCTGACTTTTCTCATTTTACATTTCACGACAGACAAAACCAGGTTTAGAATGAAGGTTTTGAGGCTTAGAAATGCAAACTTTGAAATCTAAGGAAATGAATAATTGAGTCTGACTAAGCAGCTCTGGGACTTGAGTGCAGAGAAGGCATAGTTAAAATTCAAAATTCAAAGAGGAAAAAAGCGATGAGAAAAGGCATGTTTCAGAGGTTGAAAACTGCAGAAATAAAGTAAGAATGACCAAAAACCTCCTTCACATAGGAAATTAAACAATAATAGTAAGTGGTACTTAAGCCACAGAAACCAGGGGGAACAAAGAGAACAAATTAGGACAGTTGCACACTTGAGGCAAAAATAGATCAAAAGTTACTGATGTCTCAAATGCTGCAAATCTTATTTCCTGCATCTAACAGCAACAACAATGTGATATTAAGGGCAGTGACAGGACTCCCATTGAAAAGGAGGGTAGGGCACTAGGCGCAACATCATCTGAGGTGAAATAACAATCTATAGTGATTCAAGTGAAAAATGAAAAGCTGATATCTACCTAGCCTATTAACAGCATTGGCACACAGAACAACAAGTCAAGTAGGAAAAATGCATAACAATTGTGCAAATCAGGGATAGTCCCCAGAATGGGAGAGTAACAAATACACCTCTGTCCAGAAGAGGGTAAAGAGTCATCCAGACAAGTGTGGGCCTGTTAGTTTGACATCAACACCGTGCAAAGTTTTGTAGCAAGAACAGCTAAGACCAGGGAAGGAGGGGGTAATGTGTAATTTACAAAATAATTTATCAGAGCTAAATTGTTTCCAGATAATTTAATAGCTTTCCTTTCTAGGACCAGTTCTTCCCTACACAGGGGATGAACTCCATCTATTTCACTTTCTGTGAGCTTCTGATACATTATCTACGGATTTGGGCTTTGGGGCTGCAAGTGAATAAAGGGAATTTACAATTGTTCACACTGAAGAGGGACTTACCAGCAAAGGAGTCGTTACCTATGGTAATTCTCAGAGACAGTTCTGAAACTGCAGCTGCTAAGGAGGCAAAGACTCATGGAGAAATGTAGGCTGGAAGGGACCTCTGAAAACCCAACCTCCTATTCAGGGCAGAGCTGACTTCAAAGTTAGATATGTTCGGTATGGACATGGTGGCTGAAGATTAAAAATTACACAGGAGCTTTGAGATTTGCAGGGGACATAAGGTTGGGAAGTACTACCAAGCCTGACAGAAGGCTATCGCTTGTGATTGAAATGGTTCAGGTGAAGTGACAGGTGATAATACAAAGCAGAGCCATTCTCAGAGATTCTCAAAAAAGGGTGTTTTTTTGTCATGTTTGCTATATGGCAGTCAGGAGTTTAAAGCAAGCAAACAAACAAACAAACAAAAATGACAACAAAACCTCACGTTCATGCACTGTTAGCACAAGGAGGACTGAAAAAGTTAAGTGGTTATATAGTGTGTATGGCTATTCATTTTTTTTTCCCTCCAGTATGAATACACTGGACAAGGCAGCCCTGACACTCATTTGGGACATGAGGCACAGTTCTGCCACTTGTATTCACATTGAACTTAGGAGGAAGAGTTCACAAGACAGAAGGAACAAGTTGCCTATTGCCTGGAAGGGAATGAAAGGACATCATTCTGCCCAGCCAGAGGCAAGTTGAGAGAAGAATATGTTGTCTCTACGTAAATGAATTTCTTGAGTAAATATCAAGGAGAAATAGGAAATGTGTAAGTTGGGAGACACATCTGAAATGATGACTGCAGTTGGCTTATGAGCAAGTTTGGACGGGAAATTGGTAGAAACTTCCCATTTTAAGAATAAAGTGCACCATAGATACGAAGTCAGCATTCACATAAACAGTAATGGCCAACTCAAATCCCCCACAAGAAAGCAGTGGACAAACCAGAACACTAACAAACATGTTGGGGTCTAGAGTCAAATAGATATACCTAACTTTACTATGCCTAAACATCTGAGGGATTGCTTTTAGAGGCTGAGGGCTTGTACCCCATTTCCAATCACTTTCTCTGTGCCCCCTTCCCCAGAGAAGGAAGCTGCTTGGCTTCCCTGCCCTCTGATTCAGCTGCCCGCTGAGGCTGCCCGCTCCTCAGCAGCTCTAAGCAGCAGCACCTTCACGTCTTCTCCTGCACCAGCAGCACATCAGCGTCTCTTGTTCCAGCAGCAGGACATCGGTGTCTCCCATTGCACCATGCAGACCTCCACGCCTCGAATGCCACCAGCAGTACTCAATGCGAGCTGGACGCTCAGGGCACTTATGGCCACCCACCTTTGTGAGGTCAAAGGCTGACAGTGACTCTCTGCTGACCTCACACGGCTCTCGGGCGCCCCGATGGCAGAGGTTACGGCGCTAAGCTGACTGCCAGGAGAAAAGGCTGACATGAAATGGCTGCTCCACAATGCCAGGAGCAAGGTCTGCTGGAATGGGGGTTCGGAGGGGAGCTCGGCCTTGGGCCTGGGAACTGTGCCTGGGAGCCAGGGACGTCCTTGGTGTGCAGCTGGACACCTGGGCCTGAGAAAGCAAGGTTTCTTTAGAGAGAATTGGAAGCATCGTCACCTAGTGGCTGTGTCAGGGGGACGAGAGAAATATGCACGTGTCCTACGCCCTTGGATGTCTCCATGATAGAAAAAGGGACTGATTTTTACCCAAAACAGAGCTCCTTTCTCTCGGGAGCTTCTCATGCTGCGTGTCCTCCTCTCTTTCTTGTATTTGGCTATGACTTTAGGCTTGTTCTTGCTACTCCTTAAGCAGACTGAAGCTTCCCCGGAACATCACATTAACTGCTTTTCACTACCTCTAAGTGCCTTTCCTCCGCTTCTCATCTAATTAATTAGTGCTATCCTCTTCACGCCTGCTACAGAGGTATCTTTCCTACCTGGTACAAGCTAGAAGAGCTTAGCAGCATCCATACGTCTCTTTCCTTTAGTCCTCACAGTAGACTTGCTCGAGGTAATTTGTGTTGAGCAGTAATCAAGAGAAAGTGTCACCAAGCCATGGCTGCATTTGCTTGTGTCTTATGGAATCCCTGCAGCTGTGTCCCCTCCCAGCTTCCTGTGTGCCCCAAGCATCCTCGCTTGCAGGGCAGTAGAAGATGCAGAAAAGTCCTGGCCTTAGTGGAAGCACTGCCCTGCAAGAGCTAAGACATCCCTCTTAGCAGCTCACTGTAGCCCCGAAATCCCAAAAAACGGCACGTGCCAGCTACTGGGAAGGAAATGAACTCTGTCATTGTGATATACCTGCTCAGGGCCCTGCTCTTTGGCCCAGGTGTCTGTGAGACGGTTTTGGAAATGAATCCTGTTGTGTGACTCCGTTCTTTCTGGGTGCTACGTCCCCATAAAGCTTGCTTTTCAACGCCCAGGACGGTCTGCCAGGCACTGGCCTGGGTTCCCAGCCTGACCCACCTGCTGGGAATCAGGGAGGCTCGGTCGGTGTCTTGTGTTGGGTTTACGAGGACAGGTTCTGGTAGCGGGGGGCTGCAGGGGTGTCCTCTGTGAGGAGAATGCAGCAGCTGCCCCATGTTAGATAAGGGCCGGTTCCAGGAGGCTCCAGAGGGACCCGCTGCTGCCCAGAACTGAGACAAAACGGATGATGTTTGCGCCTGCGTGAGAGCCCACATAAGAAAGGGAAAGAAACCTGCTGCACAGCAGCGTCTGGGTCAGGGAGGAGTGAGAAACCTCTCTGCAGCCCCCAAGGTGAGTGCAGCAGGAGGCAGGAGGTGCTCCAGGCTCACAGCAGCAGTTCCCCTGCGGCCTGGGGAGAGGCCCCTGGTGGAGCAGGCTGTCCCCCTGCAGCCCACGGGTCCCACACGGAGCAGATCTCCACGCTGCAGCCCGTGGAGGAGCCCCCGCTGGAGCAGGTGGATGTGGCCTGGAGGAGGCCACGGCCTGTGGAGAGCCCCCGCAGGAGCAGGCCCGGGCTGGACTGGAACAGGCTCTGCTGAGCCTCTTTTGCCCGTGACGATCATTGTGGAGTGATCTCCCTGTCCTTCTCTCAGCCCTTGAGCCCTTTCCATCCTATTTTCTCCCCTTTCCGTTTGAGGAGGGGCAGGGAGAGAGCGGTTGAGGTGGAGCTCAGCTGCCCAGCTGAGGAAAACCACCACGTCTCTCCCTTGCCGCTGCTGCAGCACGGTGGGAGCAGCCAACACCTGCTGTTCTTCGACCCTCAGCAACCCCACAGCATCTTCCTGGAAGGGATCCCTTTCCTTCACGCCTGACAGGCGCCGCCTCCAGAGGCTTGTGCCCCGTTTCCGATGGCTTTCTCAGTGCCCCCTTCCCCAGAGAAGGATCCCAGCTGCTTGGCTTCCCTGCCCTCCGATTCCAGGCTCCCGGAGCTGTTATCCCAGCATCGCAGCAGCCAGGTGACAATGTGCTCGCCTGCATGACAGCTGAAATCTTGTCCCATGTCTCGCAGCTCGCCCAGGGATGGGGATCACCTGCTTACTGCTGCTTTTCTCTCTTTTCTATTTTATAACAGCCTCCTGTTCCCTGGGATGGCCCTACATTGGGGTCGCCTGCCTCGCCTGCCTATTGCTCCTTCCGCTTCTTCGGAGGACTTTCTTCTCTGCCTAAACGAGATGACTTCTGCATCCATTCCTTCATCTTGTGTGTATTGGCGACTGATACGGCAACGGGGTAGTCCCCGGAGCCAGCTGTAGGGCCTGTCCCAGGGTTGGAGTGGCTGCTGGGAACATCAAAAGTGTTGGAGGGGCTGCAGGTAAAATCACAGTTGTTGGAGGGGCTGCAGGTAAAATCACAGGGGTTGGAGGGGCTGCAGGGAACATCACAGGGGTTGCAGGGGCTGCAGGTAACCTCACAGGGGTTGGAAGGGCTGCAGGTAAAATCACAGTGGTTGCAGGGGCTGCAGGTAAAATCACAGGGGTTGCAGGGGCCGCAGGGTGCGTCACAGGTTTGCATCAGATCAAGACGCATTTCCCTAGAACCACACATTTCCTCCTGAAGGTGCTGAATAGTATTGAATGGTCTTCAAATGCATAGGGCAGACCCAGCAAACGTACAGCTGGTGCTCGGAAGTAGTTAACTTTTATTTTGTTGTTGTTAATTTTGTATCATGACAACAGATGCAAATATGTATCTTGAGTTGAGGGCAAAGGTGACCTTGGATCTGAAGCACACAGGCGTTCACTAATGTCCCCCCCATCCTGAGTGAATCCAGAACGACTCGGAAGGAAAAATGAAGTACAAAGCAGTGCGTTGTGATAAAGAGAGTTTAATAGGGTAGAAAAGGAAGAGAACCTAAAAAAATGCCATCCTGTACAACACAGTCAATAAAGTAAATTTAATAAATAAAATTAATAAATATAATAAATAAATAAATAAATAAAATTAATAAAATAATAAATAAAAATGAAACCAATTTGTCCTATTCTAATGAATTCCTATCCCCATCGTGACTTCCCATCCCACTGATCAATTCCTATCCCAACAACCTCCCGTGTCTGATCCCAAGGCTGAATTCCCAACTCCCATCACCCTCCCATCCACCCAGCCGTCCACCCATTTTCTCCCGTCCGTGCTGGCCATGCCCACATCCATGCACGGACTGAGCATGGGCAGCGGGAGCGGGCTGCATGAAATCCCCTCGGCATCCCAGTGCAAGAACAGCTGCAGGCAGAGGCCTTGCTGAGTGAACACCTACACTAGAGAAATTTAATAAGGAAGGCACTAAATAAGAGAAATGACCCGAAAGAAGAAAGAAGTTTGGGATCTCAGCCATTTGGTGTCCCAACAAGCAGTTCCCATGCCCAACCTTTCCCACCCCAGCTATTGCCAACATCCCAACAGCTTCCCATTGCAACGTTCATTCGTGACGCGCGCATTTCCCATTGCCCCAGTTGCCCATCCCTGACAGTGGCAAACACTGCCTAGCTCCAGCACTGGAGAAGGGAGAGGGCAAGCGAGAGGGGCAAGGGCTGAGGAGCGTGGCTGAAGCTGGAGCAGGCGCCTGCAGAGGTCTCTGTGCCTGCATGCTGAGCGGGCCCGGGTGCTGCGGGGGCCGTCGAGGAGCGCAGGGTCACGGGTAGCCGTAATACTTGGCTATGGCGTGGTCCTTCTGCCGCTGCACGAAGAATTGCACGGGGCCGATCTTCATCTGGGGGGCCGCCCGCTGCCGCTCCTCCTGGGCCAGCTTCTTCAGGCGCTCCCGCTCGGGACGCTGCTGCGGCGTGATGGGCACCGACGCCTCCTGCTCCTCCAGCGGCGTGGGCGCCGCGTCGCCGCCCGCCCAGGGCCCCACGCAGGGCACGTAGTCCACGCGGGGCTGCGCCGGACGCTGCAGCGTGCGTGGCTGCGTGGGCAGAGGCTCCCGCTGCGCTTGGCCCCCCGCGGCTGGCAGGCACGGCGCTCTGGGCGCCTGCTGCACGGGAGCTCTCCACGCTCGCGCCGTGCTGCCTGGTGGTGCCGGCACCGCCTGGGCCTTGTCGCCAGCTGGGGGCCGGGGGGCAGCGGGCACAGCGCTGGAGCCTGGCACCGTCGGCGGGGCCCTGGGCATGCTGCTGGGGCCGCTGGAGGTGGGCTGCAGCTGCACACAGGGCGGCTGGCGCACTGGCCCCAGCGCCTTCGCCCTGGCCCCCAGCGGCTGCAAAGTCTCACTGGGGGTCTTTGTCCCCGGGTGCTGGCGCTGCAGCGTCTTGTCCCCGATGGCTTGGGGACGGAGCCTGTCCTGGGCCCGCACGGCACGGGCACGGGCACGGGGCTTAATGGGGGGGGGCTCCAGCAGCAGCAGCGCTCTCCGGGGAGGCGGTGCCGCTGCTCCTTGCCCCCCAGCAGCCCCCGGGCTTCGGGCTCTCTTGCTGGGCGCCCTGGTGCTGTCGCTCGCCGGCTGCTGCCTGCCGCCGCCCGCTTGGCTGCTGCTGCCAGCCACCGCGCTGTGGCCACCCGTCTTCCCCTGGCACAGCATCTTGGGGCCTTGGCCACCCTGGCCCAGCAGCGTCGTCTTCTCCTTGCCGGGGGTTTTCTCCGTCGCCGGCCTCCTGTGCTGGGAGCTCTGCGCTGTGCTGGGGGTGCTGGTGGGCGCGGGGCGCTTGGCCCCCCACTTGGTGCCGGTGGGCGCAGGGGCAGGCGGGGGGCTCTTGAGGGGACTCAGAGGGGGATTGGGCAGGGCCCTCCTAAGGGCACTAATAAATTCAGGGCCGGGGGGGCTCTTGAGGGGACCCAGAGGGGGATTGGGCAGGGGTCTCCTAAGGGCTCTAATAAATTCAGGGTCGGGGGGGCTCTTGAGGGGACTCAGGCGAGGCTTGGGCAGGGGTCTCCTAAGGGAATTAAGGAATTCAGGGTCGGGGGGTCTCTTGAGGGGACGCGAGGGAGGGTTGGGCAGGGGTCTGCTAAGGGCAGTGAGGAATTCAGGGTGGGGGGGCCTTTTGGGGAGAGTGAAGGGAGGGTTGGGCAGGGGTCTCCTGAGGGCACTGAGCTGGGGACTGGCTGCAGGCTTGAGGGGGGAGCTCGCTGCCGGCACAGCAGGGGGCTGCACCGCCCGCCCACCCTGCACCTTCTCGGGGTGCACCCCAGGGGTTGAGGGTACCTCACCCAGCGCTCTGGTGGCTGCCAGTCCCTGTGTGCTCGGCTCCTCCATGTCCTCGCAGAGGTCGGGCAGCTCAGACAGGAAGCGGCTGAGCACAGGACTGCTGGAGACACCGGGGAAGGCGTCCTGGGGCTCCACGGCATCGAGCCAGCTGAGCAGCTCCTCCAAGCCGGAGATGTCCAGGTCGGCCGGGAGCTGGTCCTGCAGGTGCTGCAGCTGCTGGCTGTCCCCTGCCAGCTGGGGAAAGGCCTCGGCGAAGGCATCGGGGCCCAGCTCAAGCAGCTCCAGGGGCTCCTCAGGCACCTCTGCAACTGTCGCCGCTGAGGAAAAAGCAAGCAAATCCCCCAGGATGGGCGATGCCAGCTTTCCCATGGCTCCTGGGTGTGGGGCGCCCAGCGGCCGGCTGCGCCAGCCCCAAACTCACCGTCGGGCGTCACCGTCCGGGTGCTGGCGGTCGTTGGAGCCTGGGCAGGCTCGGGGGGAGTGGGGCCGGGCAGCGGGGGCCCCTGGTCCTCGCTGAGCCCCACGGCGTGGTCGCAGGGCTCCGGCAGCTGCCCCCGGCTGCTGGTCAGGGTGCGGGGCGCGGGGAGCGCCTGCCCCCGCAGCGGAGGCCCCGGGACGAGGAGGGGTGGGGGGCCGGGGTGGGCAGGGGCCTGCAGCAGGCAGGTGCCTGCGGGGTGCAGGAGCTCCCCATGGAGCACGGCCCCGGGCCCCAGCCAGAGGGGATCCTGGGGCAGCACCGTCCCCGTCCCCACGGGCTGTCCCCACTGGTAGACGGGGGCCCAGGGAGGAGCGGTGTGGGGGAGCTGCCCCACAGCAGGGAGCTGCCCCACGGCGGGGAGCTGCCCAAGCTGCAGGTGGTGCCCCTCGGGTGGGAGGTGCCCCCCAGGTGCCAGCTGCACCCCGGCGGGGAGCTGCAGCACCTGCCCCTGGACCCCCGGCACCACGTGCCAGACGGTGGCCTGGGGCAGCGCGTAGGGGAGGGTGGGTACCTGGGGGGGCTGCAAGGGCAGCGCCATCGCTCCGGGGAGGGAGGGCAGCAGCCACGCAGCCACCGTTGGCGGCACGGCTGGGACGACGAAGGGGGAGTTTTGCGTCTGCGGAAGCCGCGGAAGCCGTCTGGGGAAACCCTCTGTGGGAAAAAGGGCGCTGGGGTGAGATCTGGGGCGCTGGGCTCGCCAGCAGGGCCGCAGCCCCGGGAGGAGCGGGAGCCGGCTGCTGTACCTGCCATGGTGGCTGGAGAGTGGGGCGGTCGGTTGGGGAACGCGGGCAACGGCCGTTCCGTCCCAACGGCTGACCAGCCCCTCGCCGCCATCTTGGTGAGGACTGCAGCTTTTGGACCCAAGCAGGCTTCCCATCGCAAGACTTTTCCATCCCCATCAGGCTTTCCCTCCCACGCATCATTTGCCATGCCCAGGACGGTTTCACACCAACACTTCCCCGTCCCAAGCATTTCCCGTCCCAGTACCAGCTTTGCATCCTAACGGTCATTTCCCATCCTTACAATTTCACATGATAACAGATTCCCATACGAGATATTTCCCATCGACACGAAGCGTTTCTTAATCCAAAGAGATCTCATCCCAAAGAATTCCCATCTCTCTGATTACTTTTCCAAGTACTTCCTTCCCCAGTGAATGTTACCCACCCCATTAAAGACTTCCCATCCCAATACTTCCCCATCCCCGGAGTGATTTCCCATCCCAACGCTTTTGCTTCCCAAGGATTTCAAACCCAGGGAAGATTTCCCATCTCTTTGATTTCCTAGCCCAATGGCTTTCCACCCCAAGGAAGTCTTCCCATCCCAGCAATGATTTCTCGGCCCACTCATCATTTCCCATCCCAATCATTTCCCATTTTCACCATCCAACAGACAGCTTAGCCAGCCCACAGCTAGAGAGAGATCACAACAGGGATTTGGACGATTCTGTTAGATGCAAGGTCACGCAGACTTTGTGTGCTACCGATTGCTCTTTATTACAGATCAACACAGATCGCCAGTACCAAGGGCGCTGGGATGAATCTGCTGAATATGCAGATACAAGGCTCTTACATTTCTTACCAGGAAATAAACAGATATGGGCATTTCTCTCTACCCACCTTAGTAAAAAGATAGGAAGGGTAGAGCAGTAATTAAGAGCAGCATGCTCAGCCACCGGCACGGACGCTGCCCGCTCCTCAGCACCTGTAAGCAGCAGCACCTTCAGGTCTCCTCCTGCACCAGCAGCACATCAGCGTCTCTTGTTCCAGCAGCAGGACATCGGCGTCTCCCATTGCACCATGCAGACCTCCACGCCTCGAGTGCCACCAGCAGTACTCAATGCGAGCTGGACGCTCAGGGCACTTATGGCCACCCACCTTTGTGAGGTCAAAGGCTGACAGTGACTCTCTGCTGACCTCACACGGCTCTCGGGCGCCCCGATGGCAGAGGTTACGGCGCTAAGCTGACTGCCAGGAGAAAAGGCTGACATGAAGTGGCTGCTCCACCATGCCAGGAGCAAGGTCTGCTGGAATGGGGGTTCGGAGGGGAGCTCGGCCTTGGGCCTGGGAACTGTGCCTGGGAGCCAGGGACGTCCTTGGTGTGCAGCTGGACACCTGGGCCTGAGAAAGCAAGGTTTCTTTAGAGAGAATTGGAAGCGTCGTCACCTAGTGGCTGTGTCAGGGGGACGAGAGAAATGCACAGCATCTCTTGGTTCCCTGAAGTGCACGTGTCCTACGCCCTTGGATGTCTCCATGATAGAAAAAGGGACTGATTTTTACCCAAAACAGAGCTCCTTTCTCTCGGGAGCTTCTCATGCTGCGTGTCCTCCTCTCTTTCTTGTATTTGGCTATGACTTTAGGCTTGTTCTTGCTACTCCTTAAGCAGACTGAAGCTTCCCCGGATCATCACGTTAACTGATTTTCACTACCTCTACGTGCCTTTCCTCCACTTCTCATCTAATTAATTAGTGCTATCCTCTTCACGCCTGCTACAGAGGTGTCTTTCCTACCTGGTACAAGCTAGAAGAGCTTAGCAGCATCCATACGTCTCTTTCATTTAGTCCTCACAGTTACTTGCTCGACGTAATTTGTGTTGAGCAGTAATCAACAGGAAGTGTCACCAAGCCAAGGCTGCATTTGCTTGTGCCTTATGGAATCCCTGCAGCTGTGTCCCCTCCCAGCTTCCTGTGTGCCCCAAGCATCCTCGCTTGCAGGGCAGTAGAAGATGCAGAAAAGTCCTGGCCTTAGTGGAAGCACTGCCCTGCAAGAGCTAAGACATCCCACTTAGCAGCACGCTGTAGCCCCGAAATCCCAAAAAACGGCACATGCCAGCTACTGGGAAGGAAATGAACTCTGTCATTGTGATATACCCGCTCAAGGCCCTGCTCTTTGGCCCAGGTGTCTACGAGGCGGTTTTGGAAATGAATCCTGTTGTGTGACTCCGTTCTTTCTGGGTGCTACGTCCCCATAAAGCTTGCTTTTCAAGGCCCAGGACGGTCTGCCGGGCACTGGCCTGGGTTCCCAGCCTGACCCACCTGCTGGGAATCAGGGAGGCTCGGTCGGTGTCTTGTGTTGGGTTTACGAGGACAGGTTCTGGTAGCGGGGGGCTGCAGGGGTGTCCTCTGTGAGGAGAATGCAGCAGCTGCCCCATGTTAGATAAGGGCCGGTTCCAGGAGGCTCCAGAGGGACCCGCTGCTGCCCAGAACTGAGACAAAACGGATGATGTTTGCGCCTGCGTGAGAGCCCACCTAAGAAAGGGAAAGAAACCTGCTGCACAGCAGCGTCTGGGTCAGGGAGGAGTGAGAAACCTCTCTGCAGCCCCCAAGGTGAGTGCAGCAGGAGGCAGGAGGTGCTCCAGGCTCACAGCAGCAGTTCCCCTGCGGCATGGGGAGAGGCCCCTGGTGGAGCAGGCTGTCCCCCTGCAGCCCACGGGTCCCACACGGAGCAGATCTCCACGCTGCAGCCCGTGGAGGAGCCCCCGCTGGAGCAGGTGGATGTGCCTGGAGGAGGCCGCGGCCTGTGGAGAGCCCCCGCAGGAGCAGGCCCGGCCTGGACTGGAACAGGCTCTGCTGAGCCTCTTTTGCCCGTGACGATCATTGTGGAGTGATCTCCCTGTCCTTCTCTCAGCCCTTGAGCCCTTTCCATCCTATTTTCTCCCCTTTCCGTTTGAGGAGGGGCAGGGAGAGAGCGGTTGAGGTGGAGCTCAGCTGCCCAGCTGAGGAAAACCACCACGTCTCTCCCTTGCCGCTGCTGCAGCACGGTGGGAGCAGCCAACAACTGCTGTTCTTCGACCCTCAGCAACCCCACAGCATCTTCCTGGAAGGGATCCCTTTCCTTCACGCCTGACAGGCGCCGCCTCCAGAGGCTTGTGCCCCGTTTCCGATGGCTTTCTCAGTGCCCCCTTCCCCAGAGAAGGATCCCAGCTGCTTGGCTTCCCTGCCCTCCGATTCCAGGCTCCCGGAGCTGTTATCCCAGCATCGCAGCAGCCAGGTGACAATGTGCTCGCCTGCATGACAGCTGAAATCTTGTCCCATGTCTCGCAGCTCGCCCAGGGATGGGGATCACCTGCTTACTGCTGCTTTTCTCTCTTTTCTATTTTATAACAGCCTCCTGTTCCCTGGGATGGCCCTACATTGGGGTCGCCTGCCTCGCCTGCCTATTGCTCCTTCCGCTTCTTCGGAGGACTTTCTTCTCTGCCTAAACGAGATGACTTCTGCATCCATTCCTTCATCTTGTGTGTATTGGCGACTGATACGGCAACGGGGTAGTCCCCGGAGCCAGCTGTAGGGCCTGTCCCAGGGTTGGAGTGGCTGCTGGGAACATCAAAAGTGTTGGAGGGGCTGCAGGTAAAATCACAGTTGTTGGAGGGGCTGCAGGTAAAATCACAGGGGTTGGAGGGGCTGCAGGGAACATCACAGGGGTTGCAGGGGCTGCAGGTAACCTCACAGGGGTTGGAGGGGCTGCAGGTAAAATCACAGCGGTTGCAGGGGCTGCAGGTAAAATCACAGGGGTTGCAGGGGCCGCAGGGTGCGTCACAGGTTTGCATCAGATCAAGACGCATTTCCCTAGAACCACTCATTTCCTCCTGAAGGTGCTGAATAGTATTGAATGGTCTTCAAATGCATAGAGCAGACCCAGCAAACGTACAGCTGGTGCTCGGAAGTAGTTAACTTTTATTTTGTTGTTGTTAATTTTGTATCATGACAACAGATGCAAATATGTATCTTGAGTTGAGGGCAAAGGTGACCTTGGATCTGAAGCACACAGGCGTTCACTAATGTCCCCCCCATCCTGAGTGAATCCAGAACGACTCGGAAGGAAAAATGAAGTACAAAGCAGTGCGTTGTGATAAAGAGAGTTTAATAGTGTAGAAAAGGAAGAGAACCTAAAAAAATGCCATCCTGTACAACAGAGTCAATAAAGTAAATTTAATGAAATAAAAATGGAACCAATTTTTCCCATTCTAATGAATTCCTATCCCCATCGTGACTTCCCATCCCACTGATCATTTCCTATCCCAACGACCTCCCGTGTCTGATCCCAAGGCTGAATTCCCAACTCCCATCACCCTCCCATCCACCCAGCCGTCCACCCATTTTCTCCCGTCCGTGCTGGCCATGCCCACATCCATGCACGGACTGAGCATGGGCAGCGGGAGCGGGCTGCATGAAATCCCCTCGGCATCCCAGTGCAAGAACAGCTGCAGGCAGAGGCCTTGCTGAGTGAACACCTACACTAGAGGAATTTAATAAGGAAGGCACTAAATAAGAGAAATGACCCGAAAGAAGAAAGAAGTTTGGGATCTCAGCCATTTGGTGTCCCAACAAGCAGTTCCCATGCCCAACCTTTCCCACCCCAGCCATTGCCAACATCCCAAGAGCTTCCACTGCAACGTTCATTCGTGACGCGCGCATTTCCCATTGCCCCAGTTGCCCATCCCTGACAGTGGCAAACACTGCCCAGCTCCAGCACTGGAGAAGGGAGAGGGCAAGCGAGAGGGGCAAGGGCTGAGGAGCGTGGCTGAAGCTGGAGCAGGCGCCTGCAGAGGTCTCTGTGCCTGCATGCTGAGCGGGCCCGGGTGCTGCGGGGGCCGTCGAGGAGCGCAGGGTCACGGGTAGCCGTAATACTTGGCTATGGCGTGGTCCTTCTGCCGCTGCACGAAGAAGTGCACGGGGCCGATCTTCATCTGGTGGGCCGCCCGCTGCCGCTCCTCCTGGGCCAGCTTCTTCAGGCGCTCCCGCTCGGGACGCTGCTGCGGCGTGATGGGCACCGACGCCTCCTGCTCCTCCAGCGGCGTGGGCGCCGCGTCGCCGCCCGCCCAGGGCCCCACGCAGGGCACGTAGTCCACGCGGGGCTGCGCCGGACGCTGCAGCGTGCGTGGCTGCGTGGGCAGAGGCTCCCGCTGCGCTTGGCCCCCCGCGGCTGGCAGGCACGGCGCTCTGGGCGCCTGCTGCACGGGAGCTCTCCACTCTCGCGCCGTGCTGCCTGGTGGTGCCGGCACCGCCTGGGCCTTGTCGCCAGCTGGGGGCCGGGGGGCAGCGGGCACAGCGCTGGAGCCTGGCACCGTCGGCGGGGCCCTGGGCATGCTGCTGGGGCCGCTGGAGGTGGGCTGCAGCTGCACACAGGGCGGCTGGCACACTGGCCCCAGCGCCTTCGCCCTGGCCCCCAGCGGCTGGCGCACTGGCCCCAGCGCCTTCGCCCTGGCCCCCAGCGGCTGCAAAGTCTCGCTGGGGGTCTTTGTCCCCGGGTGCTGGCGCTGCAGCGTCTTGTCCCTGATGGCTTGGGGATGGAGCCTGTCCTGGGCCCGCACGGCACGGGCACGGGCACGGGGCTTAATGGGGGGGGGCTCCAGCAGCAGCAGCGCTCTCCGGGGAGGCGGTGCCGCTGCTCCTTGCCCCCCAGCAGCCCCCGGGCTTCGGGCTCTCTTGCTGGGCGCCCTGGTGCTGTCGCTCGCCGGCTGCTGCCTGCCGCCGCCCGCTTGGCTGCTGCTGCCAGCCACCGCGCTGTGGCCACCCGTCTTCCCCTGGCACAGCGTCTTGGGGCCTTGGCCACCCTGGCCCAGCAGCGTCGTCTTCTCCTTGCCGGGGGTTTTCTCCGTCGCCGGCCTCCTGTGCTGGGAGCTCTGCGCTGTGCTGGGGGTGCTGGTGGGCGCGGGGCGCTTGGCCCCCCACTTGGTGCCGGTGGGCGCAGGGGCAGGCGGGGGGCTCTTGAGGGGACTCAGAGGGGGATTGGGCAGGGGCCTCCTAAGGGCACTAATAAATTCAGGGCCGGGGGGGCTCTTGAGGGGACCCAGAGGGGGATTGGGCAGGGGTCTCCTAAGGGCTCTAATAAATTCAGGGTCGGGGGGGCTCTTGAGGGGACTCAGGCGAGGCTTGGGCAGGGGTCTCCTAAGGGAATTAAGGAATTCAGGGTCGGGGGGTCTCTTGAGGGGACGCGAGGGAGGGTTGGGCAGGGGTCTGCTAAGGGCAGTGAGGAATTCAGGGTGGGGGGGCCTTTTGGGGAGAGTGAAGGGAGGGTTGGGCAGGGGTCTCCTGAGGGCACTGAGCTGGGGACTGGCTGCAGGCTTGAGGGGGGAGCTCGCTGCCGGCACAGCAGGGGGCTGCACCGCCCGCCCACCCTGCACCTTCTCGGGGTGCACCCCAGGGGTTGAGGGTACCTCACCCAGCGCTCTGGTGGCTGCCAGTCCCTGTGTGCTCGGCTCCTCCATGTCCTCGCAGAGGTCGGGCAGCTCAGACAGGAAGCGGCTGAGCACAGGACTGCTGGAGACACCGGGGAAGGCGTCCTGGGGCTCCACGGCATCGAGCCAGCTGAGCAGCTCCTCCAAGCCGGAGATGTCCAGGTCGGCCGGGAGCTGGTCCTGCAGGTGCTGCAGCTGCTGGCTGTCCCCTGCCAGCTGGGGAAAGGCCTCGGCGAAGGCATCGGGGCCCAGCTCAAGCAGCTCCAGGGGCTCCTCAGGCACCTCTGCAACTGTCGCCGCTGAGGAAAAAGCAAGCAAATCCCCCAGGATGGGCGATGCCAGCTTTCCCATGGCTCCTGGGTGTGGGGCGCCCAGCGGCCGGCTGCACCAGCCCCAAACTCACCATCGGGCGTCACCGTCCGGGTGCTGGCGGTCGTTGGAGCCTGGGCAGGCTCGGGGGGAGTGGGGCCGGGCAGCGGGGGCCCCTGGTCCTCGCTGAGCCCCACGGCGTGGTCGCAGGGCTCCGGCAGCTGCCCCCGGCTGCTGGTCAGGGTGCGGGGCGCGGGGAGCGCCTGCCCCCGCAGCGGAGGCCCCGGGACGAGGAGGGGTGGGGGGCCGGGGTGGGCAGGGGCCTGCAGCAGGCAGGTGCCTGCGGGGTGCAGGAGCTCCCCATGGAGCACGGCCCCGGGCCCCAGCCAGAGGGGATCCTGGGGCAGCACCGTCCCCGTCCCCACGGGCTGTCCCCACTGGTAGACGGGGGCCCAGGGAGGAGCGGTGTGGGGGAGCTGCCCCACAGCAGGGAGCTGCCCCACGGCGGGGAGCTGCCCAAGCTGCAGGTGGTGCCCCTCGGGTGGGAGGTGCCCCCCAGGTGCCAGCTGCACCCCGGCGGGGAGCTGCAGCACCTGCCCCTGGACCCCCGGCACCACGTGCCAGACGGTGGCCTGGGGCAGCGCGTAGGGGAGGGTGGGTACCTGGGGGGGCTGCAAGGGCAGCGCCATCGCTCCGGGGAGGGAGGGCAGCAGCCACGCAGCCACCGTTGGCGGCACGGCTGGGACGACGAAGGGGGAGTTTTGCGTCTGTGGAAGCCGCGGAAGCCGTCTGGGGAAACCCTCTGTGGGAAAAAGGGCGCTGGGGTGAGATCTGGGGCGCTGGGCTCGCCAGCAGGGCCGCAGCCCCGGGAGGAGCGGGAGCCGGCTGCTGTACCTGCCATGGTGGCTGGAGAGTGGGGCGGTCGGTTGGGGAACACGGGCAACGGCGGTTCCGTCCCAACGGCTGACCAGCCCCTCACCGCCATCTTGGTGAGGACTGCAGGTTTTGGACCCAAGCAGGCTTCCCGTCGCAAGACTTTTCCATCCCCATCAGGCTTTCCCTCCCACGCATCATTTGCCGTGCCCAGGACGGTTTCACACCAACACTTCCCCGTCCCAAGCATTTCCCGTCCCAGTACCAGCTTTTCATCCTAACGGTCATTTCCCATCCTTACAATTTCACATGATAACAGATTCCCATACGAGATATTTCCCATCGACACGAAGCGTTTCTTAATCCAAAGAGATCTCATCCCAAAGAATTCCCATCTCTCTGATTACTTTTCCAAGTACTTCCTTCCCCAGTGAATGTTACCCGCCCTACTAAAGACTTCCCATCCCAATACTTCCCCATCCCCGGAGTGATTTCCCATCCCAACGCTTTTGCTTCCCAAGGATTTCAAACCCAGGGAAGATTTCCCATCTCTTTGATTTCCTAGCCCAATGGCTTTCCACCCCAAGGAAGTCTTCCCATCCCAGCAATGATTTCTCGGCCCACTCATCATTTCCCATCCCAATCATTTCCCATTTTCACCATCCAACAGACAGCTTAGCCAGCCCACAGCTAGAGAGAGATCACAACAGGGATTTGGACGATTCTGTTAGATGCAAGGTCACGCAGACTTGGTGTGCTACCAATTGCTCTTTATTACAGATCAACACAATTGGCCAGTACCAAGGGCGCTGGGATGAATCTGGTGAATATGCAGATACAAGGCTCTTACATTTCTTACCAGGAAATAAACAGATATGGGCATTTCTCTCTACCCACCTTAGTAAAAAGATAGGAAGGGTAGAGCAGTAATTAAGAGCAGCATGCTCAGCCACCGGCACGGAGGCTGCCCGCTCCTCAGCACCTGTAAGCAGCAGCACCTTCAGATCTCCTCCTGCACCAGCAGCACATCAGCGTCTCTTGTTCCAGCAGCAGGACATCGGCGTCTCCCATTGCACCATGCAGACCTCCACGCCTCGAGTGCCACCAGCAGTACTCAATGCGAGCTGGACGCTCAGGGCACTTATGGCCACCCACCTTTGTGAGGTCAAAGGCTGACAGTGACTCTCTGCTGACCTCACACGGCTCTCGGGCGCCCCGATGGCAGAGGTTACGGCGCTAAGCTGACTGCCAGGAGAAAAGGCTGACATGAAGTGGCTGCTCCACCATGCCAGGAGCAAGGTCTGCTGGAATGGGGGTTCGGAGGGGAGCTCGGCCTTCGGCCTGGGAACTGTGCCTGGGAGCCAGGGACATCCTTGGTGTGCAGCTGGACACCTGGGCCTGAGAAAGCAAGGTTTCTTTAGAGAGAATTGGAAGCATCGTCACCTAGTGGCTGTGTCAGGGGGACGAGAGAAATGCACAGCATCTCTTGGTTCCCTGAAGTGCACGTGTCCTACGCCCTTGGATGTCTCCATGATAGAAAAAGGGACTGATTTTTACCCAAAACAGAGCTCCTTTCTCTCGGGAGCTTCTCATGCTGCGTGTCCTCCTCTCTTTCTTGTATTTGGCTATGACTTTAGGCTTGTTCTTGCTACTCCTTAAGCAGACTGAAGCTTCCCCGGATCATCACGTTAACTGATTTTCACTACCTCTACGTGCCTTTCCTCCACTTCTCATCTAATTAATTAGTGCTATCCTCTTCACGCCTGCTACAGAGGTGTCTTTCCTACCTGGTACAAGCTAGAAGAGCTTAGCAGCATCCATACGTCTCTTTCCTTTAGTCCTCACAGTAGACTTGCTCGAGGTAATTTGTGTTGAGCAGTAATCAACAGAAGGTGTCACCAAGCCAAGGCTGCATTTGCTTGTGTCTTATGGAATCCCTGCAGCTGTGTCCCCTCCCAGCTTCCTGTGTGCCCCAAGCATCCTCGCTTGCAGGGCAGTAGAAGATGCAGAAAAGTCCTGGCCTTAGTGGAAGCACTGCCCTGCAAGAGCTAAGACATCCCTCTTAGCAGCACACTGTAGCCCCGAAATCCCAAAAAACGGCACCTGCCAGCTACTGGGAAGGAAATGAACTCTGTCATTGTGATATACCCGCTCAAGGCCCTGCTCTTTGGCCCAGGTGTCTACGAGGCGGTTTTGGAAATGAATCCTGTTGTGTGACTCCGTTCTTTCTGGGTGCTACGTCCCCATAAAGCTTGCTTTTCAAGGCCCAGGAGGGTCTGCCGGGCACTGGCCTGGGTTCCCAGCCTGACCCACCTGCTGGGAATCAGGGAGGCTCGGTCGGTGTCTTGTGTTGGGTTTACGAGGACAGGTTCTGGTAGCGGGGGCCTGCAGGGGTGTCCTCTGTGAGGAGAATGCAGCAGCTGCCCCATGTTAGATAAGGGCCGGTTCCAGGAGGCTCCAGAGGGACCCGCTGCTGCCCAGAACTGAGACAAAACGGATGATGTTTGCGCCTGCGTGAGAGCCCACCTAAGAAAGGGAAAGAAACCTGCTGCACAGCAGCGTCTGGGTCAGGGAGGAGTGAGAAACCTCTCTGCAGCCCCCAAGGTGAGTGCAGCAGGAGGCAGGAGGTGCTCCAGGCTCACAGCAGCAGTTCCCCTGCGGCCTGGGGAGAGGTCCCTGGTGGAGCAGGCTGTCCCCCTGCAGCCCACGGGTCCCACACGGAGCAGATCTCCACGCTGCAGCCCGTGGAGGAGCCCCCGCTGGAGCAGGTGGATGTGGCCTGGAGGAGGCCGCGGCCTGTGGAGAGCCCCCGCAGGAGCAGGCCCGGGCTGGACTGGAACAGGCTCTGCTGAGCCTCTTTTGCCCGTGACGATCATTGTGGAGTGATCTCCCTGTCCTTCTCTCAGCCCTTGAGCCCTTTCCATCCTATTTTCTCCCCTTTCCGTTTGAGGAGGGGCAGGGAGAGAGCGGTTGAGGTGGAGCTCAGCTGCCCAGCTGAGGAAAAACACCACACCTGCTGTTCTTCGACCCTCAGCAACCCCACAGCATCTTCCTGGAAGGGATCCCTTTCCTTCACACCTGACAGGCGCCGCCTCCAGAGGCTTGTGCCCCGTTTCCGATCGCTTTCTCAGTGCCCCCTTCCCCAGAGAAGGATCCCAGCTGCTTGGCTTCCCTGCCCTCCGATTCCAGGCTCCCGGAGCTGTTATCCCAGCATCGCAGCAGCCAGGTGACAATGTGCTCGCCTGCATGACAGCTGAAATCTTGTCCCATGTCTCGCAGCTCGCCCAGGGATGGGGATCACCTGCCTGCTGATGCTTTTCTCTCTTTTCTATTTTATAACAGCCTCCTCTTCCCTTCGATGGCCCTACATTGGGGTCGCCTGCCTCGCCTGCCTATTGCTCCTTCCCCGTCTTAGGAGGACTTTCTTCCCTGCCTAAATGAGATGACTTCTGCATCCATTCCTTCATCTTGTGTGTATTGGCGACTGATACGGCAACGGGGTAGTCCCCGGAGCCAGCTGTAGGGCCTGTCACAGGGTTGGAGTGGCTACAGGGAACATCACAAGGGTTGGAGGGGCTGCAAGTAAAATCACAGTTGTTGGAGGGGCTGCAGGTAAAATCACAGGGGTTGCAGGGGCTGCAGGTAAAATCACAGGGGTTGCAGGGGCTGCAGGTAAAATCACCGTTGTTGGAGGGGCTGCAGTTAAAATTACAGCAGTTGCAGGGGCTGCAGGTAAAATCACAAGTGTTGCAGGGGCTGCAGGGTGCATCACAGGTTTGCATCAGATCAACCAAAAGAAATTACGTCAGCTAGGGTCAACGTTTTACGCATTCTTCTAGTTATATCTGCGTGGCCCTTTTGGAAGGAGCCCAGATCAGAGCATTTCTCGTTGTGGACTTCAGGCTCCTGTCCAGGTTAAGCGGTGCAGGTCGTTATTCATGCAAGGACATAGAGAGGTGGAGGATGGACGGGAGTCGTGGAGGTGGGAGCCCCTTTCTTGGAGATGATATGTGCCCATCCATGTGGGGAGGAATTACCTTGGCCTAATAAGTACAAGGTGTTTTCACACTTTGTGTGTTCCTTCAAGGCCTCCACCAAAGGTGTCAAGGTGAATATCAAACAGACCTGAAGAGACCCAGGAACTGGGCTAAGGAGGCAGTTGCTATAGGAACAGAGTGGCTCATGGTGGATAATATTGAATGATATGTCACATTCACAAACTCACTGCGCTGAGGCAGTGTCTCAAAGGAGGCATTAAAGCAAACCCAAGGAACAGAGAGTGAGCTGAGGCTGGGAGCTGACCTCCTGCTGCCAGCTGGTGTCAGGGCACGTGCACAGAAATGCACGTTGCATCTGTGAATTCTGGGGATCATGCACAGATTTCCTGTGTGTTAGCATGGTTGTGCTTGTGGCTGTGCTTACAGCCATGAGGGACACATAGGGCTGTATTAGTGCTTTTCCTGGGTTTGCTTCCCTGACAGGTGATATGCTAGAAAGCATGTGGCCCAATATTATGTACTTTAGCAGGAAAGTGTGATTTTCACACACAAACATAAGTAATGTCCTCAGCTGCAAGCAGATCTCTGCCACCAAAGCACAGTGTTCCTGGGGTAGCTCTTTTCCATTTGATGCATACAAAGCAGAACAAAAACGCTGATGAAGTCACCAAAGCATAGTGACTAGATTTCCAGGGGCAGTGATTTCCTTCGTATCAGGGCAGACACAGATCCCTTTTGCTCATTTTGGAAATTATGTCCAAATCTCGGGGGTCAGAGCGATGGAGGATGTCGACTTCTAATAATTCCTACAGGCTTTGTCTTCCACCATGGAGAACCGTCTTTATGTGATGCAAGTTCCCACTGAAGGGGAATTCCTGCAGATTGTAAGGCTCTAGTCCATATGAGCTGGCCCCAGATACCATGGCTAGGTCCACATCCCAGACAGAGCAGAGCAGCATACATAGCTGCAACAGGCTTGAATAAGGACGCTGGTCGGTGGATAGTAGGACTGTTGCTTGGTAGTTTTAAGTGCTGGGCAGCTGAACTCCACCATAGCCACTCTCTCACTCCCCCTCCTCAAAGGAAAAGGGGGAAAAAATATGATGAAAAGGGCTCAAGGAATTGTGATAAGGACAGGGAGATCACTCAACAATTATCGTCCTGGACAAAGCACACGCAGCACAGGGAGATTAATATAATTTGTTGCCTATCACTAGCAGACTACAATAGTGAAAAATTAAAAGCAAACTTAAAACCCCTTTTACCTCCTATCCACCCTGCTCTACCTCCTCCTGCCGAGTGTTGCAGGGGAATGGGGGATGTGGGCTGTGGTCAGTCCCTAACACTATCACCTAACACAACATCCCTAACACTTCATCACCTGCTGCTCCTCCACGGTCCCTCTCTGCCCCTGTTCCACGTGGGGTCCCTCCCACGGGATGCCGTCCTTCCCGAAATGAGCCTGCGGGGGCTGCTTACAGGCCACCATTCTTGAGGAACTGTTCCGATATGGGTCTGTACCACAGGGTCCGTCCGTCAGGAGCAAACTGCTCCAACCTGGGTCCCCCACGGGTGGCAGCTCCCCCCAGGCCCCCTGCTCCTGCGTGGGCTCCTCTCCATGGCTGCAGCTCTGGCCTGGGGCCTGCTCCTGCGGGGGCTCTCCACAGGCCGCGGCCTCCTCCAGGCCACATCCACCTGCTCCACCGGGGGCTCCTCCACGGGCTGCAGCGTGGAGATCTGCTCCGTGTGGGACCCGTGGGCTGCAGGGGGACAGCCTGCTCCACCAGGGGCCTCTCCCCAGGCCGCAGGGGAACTGCTGCTGTGAGCCTGGAGCACCTCCTGCCTCCTGCTGCACTCACCTTGGGGGCTGCAGGGCTGGTTCTCTCTCCTTGCTCTTCCAGCTTCTGTTGCACAGCAGTATTTCCCCCTTCTTAAATCTGCTCTCCCGGAGGTGCAAACAACATCGCTTATAGGCTCAGCTCTGGCAAGCGTCGTGGCCCTTCTGGAGTTGGCTGGAGCTGGCTCTGATCTGACACGGGCAGCTTCCGCACTGTTCTCACAGAGGCCACGCCTGCAGCCCCCTGCTCCCAATCCCTATGCAGTAATTACAAAGCCTCTGTGCTTTGGGCTGTCGTGATCCTTCTGCAAGTGCAGGGTAGGCGCAAGGTTGCTTTGCATTTCCAAAAGGAGTAAGAAAGCCTCCAACCCCACTGGACCTCAGCCACTTGCAGGTTTCAAGCAACACTCCCCACTTTCAGTTATCTCCCTCCCATGCACACAGTGGAAGCAAGGTTGAGCAAACACCTGTTTTGAAAATGTTTATATCAATGAAGAATAAAAGAATTCTACTACCCCCAATCTCTCTGTGCATCCAAGGCAAAAATCGTGCATTGTTCTGCCTCAACACTGTTTTCAGACCAAATTTGTCAAGTCATCTAGCAGAGGATTTCTCTCTTGTTCACTCACTAGCTTATTAGAGCACCAGTTTTCATAGGTGATAGAGCAAATTCCTCAACTGTCTGAAGGGACTTGATCCCAGAAAACTTCAAAACTGCAGATGACTCATGATTTTCTGGTGAAGCATCTATTAAATTAGAGCTGTTCCCCTTAGGGCACAGTGAGACAATGTGAGAAGAACCCTGTATCGCACTGATTGAGGCTTTATAACTCTACAGAATTGTCAGCCAACAATAAATGGAAAGTGCAGGAGAAATGTTCTTTCTTCCTCCTTGCCCTGCCATACGTTAGCGGACAGCTTGTGGTGGGGTATAGGTTCAGAGCCTCGCAGAAGAAGGATTTGAACCCAGGCTCTCCACAGTCTGCACCACTGCCTTCCTGAGGGCTTTTGACTCTTTTTTGTTTGTTTGTTTGTTTGTTTGTTTGTTTTGTTTTGTTTTTGCTTTTGTGGATGGTGTCTAAGTCTGGGGGAAAAAGAACCAACTGTGGGAGGAGGGAATGCTACTCCTGTCTGTGATAGTGATGATTTCCGGACAGTGGTAGCAACAGAGCTTCTGCAGGGAATTACAGGCAGTCTCTGTTGCTATTCCACGTACTGTGAGTACTGTGTGCAGTTTTGGGCACCACAGTATGAGAAAAAGATATAAAACTGTTCGAGAGTGTCCAAAGAAGGGCAACAAACAGGAGGGTCTCTTTTAACAGGTGTATTGAGATTTGTGGCAAGGTTTTGGTAGCAAGGTCAGGGGCTGCACTGTGCTGGACACAGCAACAGATGCACCATAGGCCAAACTCAGACAATAAGCCAAGGTGTGTTGCCTCTAAGAATGCACAGAAAATATTGGATGGAGAGAGCTGGAGAGAACAAAAAGAATGAGGAACAACAGAGGGAACATCAAAGTCATAGGAGGAGGAGAAGTAGATGCTCCATGGTGGAGCAGATATTCTTTGAAACCTGTGGAGGATCCATGCCAGAACAGATGAATATTCCTGACAGGGTCTGCAGCCTGTGGAGGACCCACACTGGAGCAAAGTAGAAACGAGAAGAAAGGATAGGCAGAGAAGAACTGCTGCATATTAACCACAGCCTCCTCCTGTGCTGCCCATTTCCCCAGTGAATGGACTGAGCGAGATCAGCAGGTGGAAGACAGGCGCTTGGAGTGAAGTTGAGCCCAGAAGAGGAGGAGAAGTGTTTGTTACCCCTATGTGGTTTGATGTTTGTCCTTTTGCTTCTCAACACCTGAACTAGTAATTAAATTTATACAAATTAATTGGCATTAAATTAATTTCCTCAAGTTAAGAGAGATTTTTCCACAACAATCATTGATAAGCAATATCCCTGTCTTTATCAAAGCCCATGAGCTTTCTCGTTCCTTTTTTTTCCCCCGATTTTATCCCCTGTCCTGCTGAGGTGGGCAGGAAGTGAGCAGGTTACATTACATCCAACAGAAGCTCTAACACATTTTTCATTGGAGAAGTAGACTTTGAAATGCCAAACACCTTTACATCTCTAAATATTATTTAGATACCACATGTTGTTAATTTTTACAATAATATTGCATGTTGTTAATTCTTCTAACATCTAGGCTATACATTCAAAATGAGTTATCTAATAAAGTCTATTTATTAAAACATATATAAAAAACATATAACACATATTGTGTTATAAAGCACACAATTCCCTACCAATGACAACAAAAAAAATCGTCTAATTGAGCATGCAGTTTTCATTAACCTGTTTTTTTTCCAAATACACAACAACACATACACATGTACGTGATGTTGGTTTTTTTTTTTTTCATCATTTCTCACTGAAGCAATACTCATCCCGTATTGGATCTGTGTCATTACTCTAAGTTTTGTTTCTAATGTACTTGAAAAACTTCTTAACTCTACTGATTGCAACAGCGGATTTTTTCCTACTGATCTTAACTCCATTTATCAATTACTTATTCCCTTAAATTCCTGCTTTTAAGAGATCATTAGGTATTCACCATCTCTCACTATAATTTATAGCTTTTCTTTTCTTTTTCAATAGTTCAGCCCTAGTCAACTCGGAGTTGGGGAGCAGCAGCTTCTATGGAGATACTATGCTGAAAAAAAAAAAAAAAAAGATGAGGGAAAAAGAATGTGGGACAGACAGATGGGGCAAGGGGTGTGGTTTGACCAGGATACCTTGAGAGTCTGGGAAGAGAAGAAATGGATGGGTGCTTAAGAGGTGAGATCGCTCTTGGCAGCATCACAGCCTGCATACTGAAGAATTGTGACAAGCAGTTTAGAAATGTGAGTTATTGGTGGTCTTCTGTTGATCTGCAGCTGTGCTCCATGGCTATAGCTGTAATTTCAGCAGTTTACTGTGTAAGCCGCATGTTGCCACTTCATTGATCAAGGCAATGCTGTTCAGTTGCAGGGAAGAGGGGCAAGACACAGGGAAGAAACAGAGGGAATGGAGAAAGCTGTACAGTCTGGATATGCACAAGTAGCAATAAAATCAGTGCTGGACAGAAAGAGACAAGACAGACAGACAGACAGACAGACAGAAAGAAAAAGAAAGAAAGAAAGAAAGAAGAAAGAAAGAAAGAAAGAAAGAAAGAAAGAAAGAAAGAAAGAAAGAAAGAAAGAAAAAGAAAACCCCACACTCATAAAAATGAGAAACATCCAGGCATAAAAGAACATAAAACAAAGACAACTGTCATGATGTGGTATGATAGGATCTAGGAGAGAGCAGAAATCCAGCAATGCTGTCTTTCCTACTCCTCAAAACCAATTCAGTTGACAACTATGGATGCTTCCAGCTGGAAAAAAATGGAAGAATGAAAATGCAGAAGTTGGCAGATGCACAGGATGTGAGGTACTATCAGTAGAGAATTTGTTCCTAATATATATTCTAAATCTAACTTTTCAGTTTAAAGCGGTTACTCCTTGTCCTGTCGCTCCAGGCCCTGATAAAGACTCCCTCCACAGCTTTCCTACAGGTTGCCTTTCAGTACAGGAAGGCTCTCCCTGGTGTCGCAGTAAGCTCACCTGTTACCCAGGTGTCACAGTTATTTCCTGTGATAGGAATAATGACCAGGGTTAATCTATTGCAGGTGATTTCATACAATTATAGAAAAGCTTTTGTTGGAAAGCACCTTAGAGGTCTCCAGATCACCCGCGTACTTCAAGCAGGGCCATTTTTAAAGCCCTGTCATATTGCTCAGGGGCTTGTACAGTCAAATTTTGAATGGCCCCAGCAAGAGACCCCACAGTCTCACTGTGTGCCTTTGCCAGTGCCTAGGCAGAGTGTGCTTCCCCTGCTGGTCCTGGTGAGATGAACTGATACAAGTTTTGAGAAAACAGAAGTTTATGCTACCGCATGAAGTACCCTTTGTAACATTTTTTTTTTTTAACCTTTACCGTTTCATATCTGAAATTTGAAATTCATCAGGGAACTCAGCCTGGCACACAGTAAAACTGATGGCAGATACTTCACAATATTATTTGAATTTCACGTAAATAGAACAGACTAGCAACTTACTTAGGAGAAGTAATACAATTTTAGAAATATTCAAAACCAAAGGCATTCCAAACTAAGTTTAAGTTCAGAGGAAATCCAAAGGAAAAACTAATTTTGAAACTAATAATCAGAGAACATAATCTTCTACAAACGATAGATTTTCCTCCTGCATTGGGTAATTTTGATCTGTCTTTAATGATCATCTCGACATGGCTTTGACACTGAGTATTTTGCTTTGCCACTGCATTAAGTCTTCTTCTCATGTGTGGTAAATGTCCTGCTCTCATGGGATGGGCCTAGGAGACATACGCACTGTGTCTCATGATGCTTGGCTATCATCTTAAATCTGTGAGAAGAGGAAAGGTCTCACTGCTTCCTGAACAGGGAATTGGATGTCTGCAGTTGAGAACCCTCTGTCTAATCTAGAAACGTGAAGGAAGGAGTTTGCTGGATTGCAAGTGACAGTGAAGAAAGCCACAGATGACATATCGAACTGATTAAAATGTTATTTAGCTCAGGGCATGGCTAATGATGTGGAGCTGGAATAGTTTGACGATTGTAATTACACTCACTATCATTGTTATTTGTTTACAGGATGGTAATGCCTAAAGGTCCCGCTGGAGCCTGAAACAAGGTTGTGCTGGGTGCTGCACGTGCATATATCAGTGGCGATTTGAGAGCTAGTGATACAAACAGACAAAACAGAGATTGAAAGGAGAAACAGAGGGATAGAGATAAGAAGATCTCCCTGCAGGTCATTTAGGGTAACCAGCCATGAGTGCAGTGCATCCAGGTCTCCAGTTCTCTGCTGGCCCAGCCAGATGAATGGAAAACATTGCAGCTTTGGAAAAATAGTGTTTCTTCTAATACTTTGGCCACAGTTTTGATGTTTTAGGACTGCTTTTTTTTTTTTTTTTTTTCTTTTCCCCATTTGTGCTAGATAAGGTGAACTTTTCAAATACCTATTCTGAATTAAAATATCGTTTTCATTGTTATGTTTCTGTTTTGTTGGCACTATTCATAATGACTTCTACCCTTCGGTGGAAGCAAAAGCTTATCATACCATAAAATTGGAAAGATCACAGAAAACTTCAGAGCTTTTGAAGAAAGGTGAGGAAAATCCATTCCCTGCTCTAGGCAGAGAGAGTGGCTGATTTCCAGAAAGGTAAATGGGCAGGATAAGGCCGCTTCATGTTCACTGATGGCCGGTTGTATGGACTGTGAAGATAATGGACTACCAGCACAAGAGACGGTGCCAATAATCTAATCCAATACGATCTATTTCAAGTGGTGGAGACCTGATACTCTATGACAATGTGAGGAAGACCTAACTGTCAGGCAAACTTTAAGATGATCATGTTCAGGATCTAAAACTGTTATGACAAGTGTCAACACAGGAAGGGTGAAACAAAGGCATGAATGTCATACAAGGACCGATAAATCTCAGGAAGGCTGGAAACCAAGGCAAATGGACGGAATAAGATGGTGCTTTGTGTTAGCAAGAAGCAGAGGATAGAGAAATTAAATGTTATGGGTCAGCAAAAGAGTGGTTTTGTGCAAATCACTGCTAAAGATAGACAGCCTTGCTAGCCCGCTCTTTGCTCTTAGCTCCAGTCTAATAGTGAATTATCTCTGTACAGTTATCAGACACGTAAACAATAATGGGAATTATGGGAGACTTTAACTTCCCAGCAAAAGATTGAAAGATAATTACCACTTATGTTCATAGAGGTATACTATGTGATGGCTTTCTTCCCAAAAGTGAAAAAATACAAGACCGTTTTAGACTTGGCTCCTGTATGGGTTTAAATGTAGTAAAATTTGAATAAAGTGTGATCATGAGCTGACTTTTCTCATTTTACATTTCAAGACAGACAAAACCAGGTTTAGAATGAAGGTTCTGAGGCTTAGAAATGCAAACCTTGAAATCTAAGGAAATGAATAATTGAGTCTGACTAAGCAGCTCTGGGACTTGAGTGCAGAGAAGGCATAGTTAAAATTCAAAATTCAAAGAGGAAAAAAGCGATGAGAAAAGGTATGTTTCAGAGGTTAAAAACTGCAGAAATAAAGTAAGAATGACCAAAAACCTCCTTCACATAGGAAATTAAACAATAATAGTAAGTGGTACTTAAGCCACAGAAACCAGGGGGAAGAAAGAGAACAAATTAGGACAGTTGCACACTCGAGGCAAAAATAGGTCAAAAGTTACTGATGTCTCAAATGCTGCAAATCTGATTTCCTGCATCTAACAGCAACAACAATGTGATGTTAAGGGCAGTGACAGGACTCCCATTGAAAAGGAGGGTAGGGCACTAGGCGCAACATCATCTGGGGTGAAACAAAAATCTATAGTGATTCAAGTGAAAAATGAAAAGCTGATATCTACCTAGCCTGTTAACAGCATTGGCACGCAGAACAACAAGTCAAGTAGGAAAAATGCATAACAATTGTGCAAATCGGGGATAGTCCCCAGAATGGGAGAGTAATAAATATACTTCTGTCCAGAAGAGGGTAAAGAGTCATCCAGACAAGTGTGGGCCTGTTAGTTTGACATCAACACCGTGCAAAGTTTTGTAGCAAGAACAGATAAGACCAGGGAAGTAGGGGGTAATGTGTAATTGACAAGATAATTTATCAGAGCTAAATTGTTTCCAGACAATTTAGTAGCTTTCCTTTGTAGGACCAGTTCTTCCCTACACAGGGGATGAACTCCATCTATTTCACTTTCTGTGAGCTTCTGATACATTATCTACGGATTTGGGCTTTGGGGCTGCAAGTGAATAAAGGGAATTTGCAATTGTTCACACTGAAGAGGGAATTACCAGCAAAGGAGTCGTTACCTATGGTAATTCTCAGAGACAGTTCTGAAACTGCAGCTGCTAAGGAGGCAAAGACTCATGGAGAAATGTAGGCTGGAAGGGACCTCTGAAAACCCAACCTCCTATTCAGGGCAGAGCTGACTTCAAAGTTAGATATGTTCGGTATGGACATGGTGGCTGAAGATTAAAAATTACACAGGAGCTTTGAGATTTGCAGGGGACATAAGGTTGGGAAGTACTACCAAGCCTGACAGAAGGCTATCGCTTGTGATTGAAATGGTTCAGGTGAAGTGACAGGTGATAATACAAAGCAGAGCCATTCTCAGAGATTCTCAAAAAAGGGTGATTTTTTGTCATGTTTGCTATATGGTAGTCAGGAGTTTAAAACAAACAAACAAACAAACAAAATGACAACAAAACCTCACGTTCATGCACTGTTAGCACAAGGAGGACTGAAAAAGTTAAGTGGTTATATAGTGTGTATGGCTATTCATTTTTTTTCCCCTCCAGTATGAATACACTGGACAAGGCAGCCCTGACACTCATTTGAGACATGAGGCACAGTTCTGCCACTTGTATTCACATTGAACTTAGGAGGAAGAGTTCACAAGACAGAAGGAACAAGTTGCCTATTGCCTGGAAGGGAATGAAAGGACATCATTCTGCCCAGCCAGAGGCAAGTTGAGAGAAGAATATGTTGTCTCTACGTAAATGAATTTCTTGAGTAAATATCAAGGAGAAATAGGAAATGTGTAAGTTGGGAGACACATCTGAAATGATGACTGCAGTTGGCTTATGAGCAAGTTTGGACAGGAAATTGGTAGAAACTTCCCATTTGAAGAATGAAGTGCACCATTGATATGAAGTCAGCATTCACCTAAGCAGTAATGGCCAACTCAAATCCCCCACAAGAAAGCAGTGGACAAACCAGAACACTAACAAACATGTTGGGGTCTAGAGTCAAACAGATATACCTAACTTTATTATACCTCAGCATCTGAGGGATTGCTTTTAGAGGCTGAGGGCTTGTACCCCATTTCCAATCACTTTCTCTGTGCCCCCTTCCCCAGAGAAGGAAGCTGCTTGGCTTCACTGCCCTCTGATTCAGCTGCCCGCTGAGGCTGCCCGCTCCTCAGCACCTCTAAGCAGCAGCACCTTCACGTCTCCTCCTGCACCAGCAGCACATCACCGTCTCTTGTTCCAGCAGCAGGACATCGGCGTCTCCCATTGCACCATGCAGACCTCCACGCCTCGAGTGCCACCAGCAGTACTCAATGCGAGCTGGACGCTCAGGGCACTTATGGCCACCCACCTTTGTGAGGTCAAAGGCTGACAGTGACTCTCTGCTGACCTCACACGGCTCTCGGGCGCCCCGATGGCAGAGGTTACGGCGCTAAGCTGACTGCCGGGAGAAAAGGCTGACATGAAGTGACTGCTCCACCATGCCAGGAGCAAGGTCTGCTGGAATGGGGGTTCGGAGGCGAGCTCGGCCTTGGGCCTGGGAACTGTGCCTGGGAGCCAGGGACGTCCTTGGTGTGCAGCTGGACACCTGGGCCTGAGAAAGCAAGGTTTCTTTAGAGAGAATTGGAAGCATCGTCACCTAGTGGCTGTGTCAGGGGGACGAGAGAAATGCACAGCATCTCTTGGTTCCCTGAAGTGCACGTGTCCTACGCCCTTGGATGTCTCCATGATAGAAAAAGGGACTGATTTTTACCCAAAACAGAGCTCCTTTCTCTCGGGAGCTTCTCATGCTGCGTGTCCTCCTCTCTTTCTTGTATTTGGCTATGACTTTAGGCTTGTTCTTGCTACTCCTTAAGCAGACTGAAGCTTCCCCGGAACATCACATTAACTGCTTTTCACTACCTCTAAGTGCCTTTCCTCCACCTCTCATCTAATTAATTAGTGCTATCCTCTTCACGCCTGCTACAGAGGTGTCTTTCCTACCTGGTACAAGCTAGAAGAGCTTAGCAGCATCCATACGTCTCTTTCCTTTAGTCCTCACAGTAGACTTGCTCGAGGTAATTTGTGTTGAGCAGTAATCAAGAGAAAGTGTCACCAAGCCAAGGCTGCATTTGCTTGTGTCTTATGGAATCCCTGCAGCTGTGTCCGCTCCCAGCTTCCTGTGTGCCCCAAGCATCCTCGCTTGCAGGGCAGTAGAAGATGCAGAAAAGTCCTGGCCTTAGTGGAAGCACTGCCCTGCAAGAGCTAAGACATCCCTCTTAGCAGCTCACTGTAGCCCCGAAATCCCAAAAAACGGCACGTGCCAGCTACTGGGAAGGAAATGAACTCTGTCATTGTGATATACCCGCTCAGGGCCCTGCTCTTTGGCCCAGGTGTCTATGAGGTGGTTTTGGAAATGAATCCTGTTGTGTGACTCCGTTCTTTCTGGGTGCTACGTCCCCATAAAGCTTGCTTTTCAAGGCCCAGGAGGGTCTGCCAGGCACTGGCCTGGGTTCCCAGCCTGACCCACCTGCTGGGAATCAGGGAGGCTCGGTCGGTGTCTTGTGTTGCGTTTACGAGGACAGGTTCTGGTAGCGGGGGGCTGCAGGGGTGTCCTCTGTGAGGAGAATGCAGCAGCTGCCCCATGTTAGATAAGGGCCGGTTCCAGGAGGCTCCAGAGGGACCCGCTGCTGCCCAGAACTGAGACAAAACGGATGATGTTTGCACCTGTGTGAGAGCCCACCTAAGAAAGGGAAAGAAACCTGCTGCACAGCAGCGTCTGGGTCAGGGAGGAGTGAGAAACCTCTCTGCAGCCCCCAAGGTGAGTGCAGCAGGAGGCAGGAGGTGCTCCAGGCTCACAGCAGCAGTTCCCCTGTGGCCTGGGGAGAGGCCCCTGGTGGAGCAGGCTGTCCCCCTGCAGCCCACGGGTCCCACACGGAGCAGATCTCCACGCTGCAGCCCGTGGAGGAGCCCCCGGTGGAGCAGGTGGATGTGGCCTGGAGGAGGCCGCGGCCTGTGGAGAGCCCCCGCAGGAGCAGGCCCGGGCTGGACTGGAACAGGCTCTGCTGAGCCTCTTTTGCCCGTGACGATCATTGTGGAGTGATCTCCCTGTCCTTCTCTCAGCCCTTGAGCCCTTTCCATCCTATTTTCTCCCCTTTCCCTTTGAGGAGGGGCAGGGAGAGAGCGGTTGAGGTGGAGCTCAGCTGCCCAGCTGAGGAAAACCACCACGTCTCTCCCTTGCCGCTGCTGCAGCACGGTGGGAGCAGCCAACACCTGCTGTTCTTCGACCCTCAGCAACCCCACAGCATCTTCCTGGAAGGGATCCCTTTCCTTCACGCCTGACAGGCGCCGCCTCCAGAGGCTTGTGCCCCGTTTCCGATGGCTTTCTCAGTGCCCCCTTCCCCAGAGAAGGATCCCAGCTGCTTGGCTTCCCTGCCCTCCGATTCCAGGCTCCCGGAGCTGTTATCCCAGCATCGCAGCAGCCAGGTGACAATGTGCTCGCCTGCATGACAGCTGAAATCTTGTCCCATGTCTCGCAGCTCGCCCAGGGATGGGGATCACCCGCTTACTGCTGCTTTTCTCTCTTTTTTATTTTATAACAGCCTCCTCTTCCCTGGGATGGCCCTACATTGGGGTCGCCTGCCTCGCCTGCCTATTGCTCCTTCCGCTTCTTCGGAGGACTTTCTTCCCTGCCTAAACGAGATGACTTCTGCATCCATTCCTTCATCTTGTGTGTGTATTGGCGACTGATACGGCAACGGGGTAGTCCCCGGAGCCAGCTGTAGGGCCTGTCACAGGGTTGGAGTGGCTGCAGGTAAAATCACAGGGCTTGGAGGGGCTGCAGGTAAAATCACAGGGGTTGCAGGGGCTGCAGGTAAAATCACAGGGGTTGCAGGGGCTGCAGGGTGCGTCGCAGGTTTGCATTAGATCAAGATGCATTTCCCTAGAACCACACATTTCCTCCTGAAGGTGCTGAATAGTATTGAATGGTCTTCAAAATGCATAGAGCAGACCCAGCAAACGTACAGCTGGTGCTCGGAAGTAGTTAACTTTTATTTTGTTGTTGTTAATTTTGTATCATGACAACAGATGCAAATATGTATCTTGAGTTGAGGGCAAAGGTGACCTTGGATCTGAAGCACACAGGCGTTCACTAATGTCCCCCCATCCTGAGTGAATCCAGAACGACTCGGAAGGAAAAATGAAGTACAAAGCAGTGCGTTGTGATAAAGAGAGTTTAATAGGGTAGAAAAGGAAGAGAACCTAAAAAAATGCCATCCTGTACAACACAGTCAATAAAGTAAATTTAATAAATAAAATTAATAAATATAATAAATAAATAAATAAAATTAATAAAATAATAAATAAAAATGAAACCAATTTGTCCTATTCTAATGAATTCCTATCCCCATCGTGACTTCCCATCCCACTGGTCATTTCCTATCCCAACAACCTCCCGTGTCTGATCCCAAGGCTGAATTCCCAACTCCCATCACCCTCCCATCCACCCAGCCGTCCACCCATTTTCTCCCGTCCGTGCTGGCCATGCCCACATCCATGCACGGACTGAGCATGGGCAGCGGGAGCGGGCTGCATGAAATCCCCTCGGCATCCCAGTGCCAGAACAGCTGCAGGCAGAGGCCTTGCTGAGTGAACACCTACACTAGAGGAATTTAATAAGGAAGGCACTAAATAAGAGAAATGACCCGAAAGAAGAAAGAAGTTTGGGATCTCAGCCATTTGGTGTCCCAACAAGCAGTTCCCACGCCCAACCTTTCCCACCCCAGCTATTGCCAACATCCCAACAGCTTCCCATTGCAACGTTCATTCGTGACGCGCGCATTTCCCATTGCCCCAGTTGCCCATCCCTGACAGTGGCAAACACTGCCTAGCTCCAGCACTGGAGAAGGGAGAGGGCAAGCGAGAGGGGCAAGGGCTGAGGAGCGTGGCTGAAGCTGGAGCAGGCGCCTGCAGAGGTCTCTGTGCCTGCATGCTGAGCGGGCCCGGGTGCTGCGGGGGCCGTCGAGGAGCGCAGGGTCACGGGTAGCCGTAATACTTGGCTATGGCGTGGTCCTTCTGCCGCTGCACGAAGAATTGCACGGGGCCGATCTTCATCTGGTGGGCCGCCCGCTGCCGCTCCTCCTGGGCCAGCTTCTTCAGGCGCTCCCGCTCGGGACGCTGCTGCGGCGTGATGGGCACCGACGCCTCCTGCTCCTCCAGCGGCGTGGGCGCCGCGTCGCCGCCCGCCCAGGGCCCCACGCAGGGCACGTAGTCCACGCGGGGCTGCGCCGGACGCTGCAGCGTGCGCGGCTGCGTGGGCAGAGGCTCCCGCTGCGCTTGGCCCCCCGCGGCTGGCAGGCACGGCGCTCTGGGCGCCTGCTGCAGGGGAGCTCTCCACGCTCGCGCCGTGCTGCCTGGTGGTGCCGGCACCGCCTGGGCCTTGTCGCCAGCTGGGGGCCGGGGGGCAGCGGGCACAGCGCTGGAGCCTGGCACCGTCGGCGGGGCCCTGGGCATGCTGCTGGGGCCGCTGGAGGTGGGCTGCGGCTGCACACAGGGCGGCTGGCGCACTGGCCCCAGCGCCTTCGCCCTGGCCCCCAGCGGCTGCAAAGTCTCGCTGGGGGTCTTTGTCCCCGGGTGCTGGCGCTGCAGCGTCTTGTCCCCGATGGCTTGGGGACGGAGCCTGTCCTGGGCCCGCACGGCACAGGCACGGGCACGGGGCTTAATGGGGGGGGGCTCCAGCAGCAGCAGCGCTCTCCGGGGAGGCGGTGCCGCTGCTCCTTGCCCCCCAGCAGCCCCCGGGCTTCGGGCCCTCTTGCTGGGCGCCCTGGTGCTGTCGCTCGCCGGCTGCTGCCTGCCGCCGCCCGCTTGGCCGCTGCTGCCAGCCACCGCGCTGTGGCCACCCGTCTTCCCCTGGCACAGCGTCTTGGGGCCTTGGCCACCCTGGCCCAGCAGCGTCGTCTTCTCCTTGCCGGGGGTTTTCTCCGTCGCCGGCCTCCTGTGCTGGGAGCTCTGCGCTGTGCTGGGGGTGCTGGTGGGCGCGGGGCGCTTGGCCCCCCACTTGGTGCCGGTGGGCGCAGGGGCAGGCGGGGGGCTCTTGAGGGGACTCAGAGGGGGATTGGGCAGGGGCCTCCTAAGGGCACTAATAAATTCAGGGCCGGGGGGGCTCTTGAGGGGACCCAGAGGGGGATTGGGCAGGGGTCTCCTAAGGGCTCTAATAAATTCAGGGTCGGGGGGGCTCTTGAGGGGACTCAGGCGAGGCTTGGGCAGGGGTCTCCTAAGGGAATTAAGGAATTCAGGGTCGGGGGGTCTCTTGAGGGGACGCGAGGGAGGGTTGGGCAGGGGTCTGCTAAGGGCAGTGAGGAATTCAGGGTGGGGGGGCCTTTTGGGGAGAGTGAAGGGAGGGTTGGGCAGGGGTCTCCTGAGGGCACTGAGCTGGGGACTGGCTGCAGGCTTGAGGGGGGAGCTCGCTGCCGGCACAGCAGGGGGCTGCACCGCCCGCCCACCCTGCACCTTCTCGGGGTGCACCCCAGGGGTTGAGGGTACCTCACCCAGCGCTCTGGTGGCTGCCAGTCCCTGTGTGCTCGGCTCCTCCATGTCCTCGCAGAGGTCGGGCAGCTCAGACAGGAAGCGGCTGAGCACAGGACTGCTGGGGACACCGGGGAAGGCGTCCTGGGGCTCCACGGCATCGAGCCAGCTGAGCAGCTCCTCCAAGCCGGAGATGTCCAGGTCGGCCGGGAGCTGGTCCTGCAGGTGCTGCAGCTGCTGGCTGTCCCCTGCCAGCTGGGGAAAGGCCTCGGCGAAGGCATCGGGGCCCAGCTCAAGCAGCTCCAGGGGCTCCTCAGGCACCTCTGCAACTGTCGCCGCTGAGGAAAAAGCAAGCAAATCCCCCAGGATGGGCGATGCCAGCTTTCCCATGGCTCCTGGGTGTGGGGCGCCCAGCGGCCGGCTGCGCCAGCCCCAAACTCACCGTCGGGCGTCACCGTCCGGGTGCTGGCGGTCGTTGGAGCCTGGGCAGGCTCGGGGGGAGTGGGGCCGGGCAGCGGGGGCCCCTGGTCCTCGCTGAGCCCCACGGCGTGGTCGCAGGGCTCCGGCAGCTGCCCCCGGCTGCTGGTCAGGGTGCGGGGTGCGGGGAGCGCCTGCCCCCGCAGCGGAGGCCCCGGGACGAGGAGTGGTGGGGGGCCGGGGTGGGCAGGGGCCTGCAGCAGGCAGGTGCCTGCGGGGTGCAGGAGCTCCCCATGGAGCACGGCCCCGGGCCCCAGCCAGAGGGGATCCTGGGGCAGCACCGTCCCCGTCCCCACGGGCTGTCCCCACTGGTAGACGGGGGCCCAGGGAGGAGCGGTGTGGGGGAGCTGCCCCACAGCAGGGAGCTGCCCCACGGCGGGGAGCTGCCCAAGCTGCAGGTGGTGCCCCTCGGGTGGGAGGTGCCCCCCAGGTGCCAGCTGCACCCCGGCGGGGAGCTGCAGCACCTGCCCCTGGACCCCCGGCACCACGTGCCAGACGGTGGCCTGGGGCAGCGCGTAGGGGAGGGTGGGTACCTGGGGGGGCTGCAAGGGCAGCGCCATCGCTCCGGGGAGGGAGGGCAGCAGCCACGCAGCCACCGTTGGCGGCACGGCTGGGACGACGAAGGGGGAGTTTTGCGTCTGCGGAAGCCGCGGAAGCCGTCTGGGGAAACCCTCTGTGGGAAAAAGGGCGCTGGGGTGAGATCTGGGGCGCTGGGCTCACCAGCAGGGCCGCAGCCCCGGGAGGAGCGGGAGCCGGCTGCTGTACCTGCCATGGTGGCTGGAGAGTGGGGCGGTCGGTTGGGGAACGCGGGCAACGGCCGTTCCGTCCCAACGGCTGACCAGCCCCTCACCGCCATCTTGGTGAGGACTGCAGCTTTTGGACCCAAGCAGGCTTCCCGTCGCAAGACTTTTCCATCCCCATCAGGCTTTCCCTCCCACGCATCATTTGCCATGCCCAGGACGGTTTCACACCAACACTTCCCCGTCCCAAGCATTTCCCGTCCCAGTACCAGCTTTTCATCCTAACGGTCATTTCCCATCCTTACAATTTCACATGATAACAGATTCCCATACGAGATATTTCCCATCGACACGAAGCGTTTCTTAATCCAAAGAGATCTCATCCCAAAGAATTCCCATCTCTCTGATTACTTTTCCAAGTACTTCCTTCCCCAGTGAATGTTACCCGCCCCATTAAAGACTTCCCATCACAATACTTCCCCATCCCCGGAGTGATTTCCCATCCCAACGCTTTTGCTTCCCAAGGATTTCAAACCCAGGGAAGATTTCCCATCTCTTTGAGTTCCTAGCCCAATGGCTTTCCACCCCAAGGAAGTCTTCCCATCCCAGCAATGATTTCTCGGCCCACTCATCATTTCCCATCCCAATCATTTCCCATTTTCACCATCCAACAGACAGCTTAGCCAGCCCACAGCTAGAGAGAGATCACAACAGGGATTTGGACGATTCTGTTAGATGCAAGGTCACGCAGACTTGGTGTGCTACCAATTGCTCTTTATTACAGATCAACACAATTGGCCAGTACCAAGGGCGCTGGGATGAATCTGCTGAATATGCAGATACAAGGCTCTTACATTTCTTACCAGGAAATAAACAGATATGGGCATTTCTCTCTACCCACCTTAGTAAAAAGATAGGAAGGGTAGAGCACTAATTAAGAGCAGCATGCTCAGCCACCGGCACGGAGGCTGCCCGCTCCTCAGCACCTCTAAGCAGCAGCACCTTCACGTCTCCTCCTGCACCAGCAGCACATCAGCGTCTCTTGTTCCAGCAGCAGGACATCGGCGTCTCCCACTGCACCATGCAGACCTCCACGCCTCGAGTGCCACCAGCAGTACTCAATGCGAGCTGGACGCTCCGGGCACTTATGGCCACCCACCTTTGTGAGGTCAAAGGCTGACAGTGACTCTCTGCTGACCTCACACGGCTCTCGGGCGCCCCGATGGCAGAGGTTACGGCGCTAAGCTGACTGCCAGGAGAAAAGGCTGACATGAAATGGCTGCTCCACAACGCCAGGAGCAAGGTCTGCTGGAATGGGGTTCGGAGGGGAGCTCGGCCTTGGGCCTGGGAACTGTGCCTGGGAGCCAGGGACGTCCTTGGTGTGCAGCTGGACACCTGGGCCTGAGAAAGCAAGGTTTCTTTAGAGAGAATTGGAAGCATCGTCACCTAGTGGCTGTGTCAGGGGGACGAGAGAAATGCACAGCATCTCTTGGTTCCCTGAAGTGCACGTGTCCTACGCCCTTGGATGTCTCCATGATAGAAAAAGGGACTGATTTTTACCCAAAACAGAGCTCCTTTCTCTCGGGAGCTTCTCATGCTGCGTGTCCTCCTCTCTTTCTTGTATTTGGCTATGACTTTAGGCTTGTTCTTGCTACTCCTTAAGCAGACTGAAGCTTCCCCGGAACATCACATTAACTGCTTTTCACTACCTCTAAGTGCCTTTCCTCCGCTTCTCATCTAATTAATTAGTGCTATCCTCTTCACGCCTGCTACAGAGGTATCTTTCCTACCTGGTACAAGCTAGAAGAGCTTAGCAGCATCCATACGTCTCTTTCCTTTAGTCCTCACAGTAGACTTGCTCGAGGTAATTTGTGTTGAGCAGTAATCAAGAGAAAGTGTCACCAAGCCAAGGCTGCATTTGCTTGTGCCTTATGGAATCCCTGCAGCTGTGTCCCCTCCCAGCTTCCTGTGTGCCCCAAGCATCCTCGCTTGCAGGGCAGTAGAAGATGCAGAAAAGTCCTGGCCTTAGTGGAAGCACTGCCCTGCAAGAGCTAAGACATCCCTCTTAGCAGCTCACTGTAGCCCCGAAATCCCAAAAAACGGCACGTGCCAGCTACTGGGAAGGAAATGAACTCTGTCATTGTGATATACCCGCTCAAGGCCCTGCTCTTTGGCCCAGGTGTCTATGAGGTGGTTTTGGAAATGAATCCTGTTGCGTGACTCCGTTCTTTCTGGGTGCTACTTTTCAGTTTAAAGCGGTTACTCCTTGTCCTGTCGCTCCAGGCCCTGATAAAGACTCCCTCCCCAGCTTTCCTACAGGTTGCCTTTAAGTACAGGAAGGCTCTCCCTGGTGTCGCAGTAAGCTCACCTGTTCCCCAGGTGTCACAGTTATTTCCTGTGATAGGAATAATGACCAGGGTTAATCTATTGCAGGTGATTTCATACAATTATAGAAAAGCTTTTGTTGGAAAGCACCTTAGAGGTCTCCAGATCACCCGCGTACTTCAAGCAGGGCCATTTTTAAAGCCCTGTCATATTGCTCAGGGGCTTGTACAGTCAAATTTTGAATGACCCCAGCAAGAGACCCCACAGTCTCACTGTGTGCCTTTGCCAGTGCCTAGGCAGAGTGTGCTTCCCCTGCTGGTCCTGGTGAGATGAACTGATACAAGTTTTGAGAAAACAGAAGTTTATGCTACTGCATGAAGTACCCTTTGTAACATTTTTTTTTTTTAACCTTTACTGTTTCATATCTGAAATTTGAAATTCATCAGGGAACTCAGCCTGGCACACAGTAAAACTGATGGCAGATACTTCACAATATTATTCGAATTTCACGTAAATAGAACAGACTAGCAACTTACTTAGGAGAAGTAATACGATTTCAGAAATATTCAAAACCAAAGGCATTCTAAGTTCAGAGGAAATCCAAAGGAAAAACTAATTTAGAAACTAATAATCAGAGAACATAATCTTCTACAAACGATAGATTTTCCTCCTGTATTGGGTAATTTTGATCTGTCTTTAATGATCATCTAGACATGGCTTTGACACTGAGTATTTTGCTTTGCCACTGCATTAAGTCTTCTTCTCATGTGTGGTAAATGTCCTGCTCTCATGGGATGGGCCTAGGAGACATACGCACTGTGTCTCATGATGCTTGGCTATCATCTTAAATCTGTGAGAAGAGGAAAGGTCTCGCTGCTTCCTGAACAGGGAATTGGATGTCTGCAGTTGAGAACCCTCTATCTAATCTAGAAACGTGAAGGAAGGAGTTTGCTGGATTGCAAGTGACAGTGAAGAAAGCCACAGATGACATATCAAACTGATTAAAATGTTATTTAGCTCAGGGCATGGCTAATGATGTGGAGCTGGAATAGTTTGACAATTGTAATTACACTCACTATCATTGTTATTTGTTTACAGGATGGTAATGCCTAAAGGTCCCGCTGGAGCCTGAAACAAGGTTGTGCTGGGTGCTGCACGTGCATATATCAGTGGCGATTTGAGAGCTAGTGATACAAACAGACAAAACAGAGATTGAAAGGAGAAACAGAGGGATAGAGATAAGAAGATCTCCCTGCAGGTCATTTAGGGGAACCAGCCATGAGTGCAGTGCATCCAGGTCTCCAGTGCTCTGCTGGCCCAGCCAGATGAATGGAAAACATTGCAGCTTTGGAAAAATAGTGTTTCTTCTAATTCTTTGGCCACAGTTTTGATGTTTTAGGACTGCTTTTTTTTTTTTTTTTTTTTCCTTCCTTTTTTTCTTTTCCCCATTTGTGCTAGATAAGGTGAACTTTTCAAATACCTATTCTGAATTAAAATATCATTTTCATTGTTATGTTTCTGTTTTGTTGGCACTATTCATAATGACTTCTACCCTTCAGTGGCAGCAAAAGCTTATCATACCATACAATTGGAAAGATCACAGAAAACTTCAGAGCTTTTGAAGAAAGGTGAGGAAAATCCATTCCCTGTTCTAGGCAGAGAGAGTGGCTGATTTCCAGAAAGGTAAATGGGCAGGATAAGGCCGCTTCATGTTCACTGATGGCCAGTTGTACGGACTGTGAAGATAATGGACTACCAGCACAAGAGACGGTGCCAATAATCTAATCCAATCCAATCTATTTCAAGTGGTAGAGACCTGATACTCTATGACAATGTGAGGAAGACCTAACTGTCAGGCAAACTTTGAGATGATCATGTTCAGGATCTAAAACTGTTATGACAAGTGTCAACACAGGAAGGGTGAAACAAAGGCATGAATGTCATACAAGTACTGATAAATCTCAGGAAGGCTGGAAACCAAGGCAAATGGATGGAATAAGATGGTGCTTTGTGTTAGCAAGAAGCAGAGGATAGAGAAATTAAATGTTATGGGTCAGCAAAAGAGTGGTTTTGTGCAAATCACTGCTAAAGATAGACAGCCTTGCTAGCCTGCTCTTTGCTCTTAGCTCCAGTCTAATAGTGAATTATCTCTGTACAGTTATCAGACACGTAAACAATAATGGGAATTATGGGAGACTTTAACTTCCCAGCAAAAGATTGAAAGATAATTACCACTTATGTTCATAGAGGTATACTATGTGATGGATTTCTTCCCAAAAGTGAAAAAATATAAGACCATTTTAGACTTGGCTCCTGTATGGGTTTAAATGTAGTAAAATTTGAATAAAGTGTGATCATGAGCTGACTTTTCTCATTTTACATTTCACGACAGACAAAACCAGGTTTAGAATGAAGGTTTTGAGGCTTAGAAATGCAAACTTTGAAATCTAAGGAAATGAATAATTGAGTCTGACTAAGGAGCTCTGGGACTTGAGTGCAGAGAAGGCATAGTTAAAATTCAAAATTCAAACAGGAAAAAAGCGATGAGAAAAGGCATGTTTCAGAAGTTAAAAACTGCAGAAATAAAGTAAGAATGACCAAAAACCTCCTTCACATAGGAAATTAAACAATAATAGTAAGTGGTACTTAAGCCACAGAAACCAGGGGGAACAAAGAGAACAAATTAGGACAGTTGCACACTTGAGGCAAAAATAGATCAAAAGTTACTGATGTCTCAAATGCTGCAAATCTGATTTCCTGCATCTAACAGCAACAACAATGTGATGTTAAGGGCAGTGACAGGACTCCCATTGAAAAGGAGGGTAGGGCACTAGGCGCAACATCATCTGAGGTGAAATAACAATCTATAGTGATTCAAGTGAAAAATGAAAAGCTGATATCTACCTAGCCTATTAACAGCATTGGCACACAGAACAACAAGTCAAGTAGGAAAAATGCATAACAATTGTGCAAATCAGGGATAGTCCCCAGAATGGGAGAGTAACAAATACACCTCTGTCCAGAAGAGGGTAAAGAGTCATCCAGACAAGTGTGGGCCTGTTAGTTTGACATCAACACCATGCAAAGTTTTGGAGCAAGAACAGCTAAGACCAGGGAAGGAGGGGGTAATGTGTAATTTACAAAATAATTTATCAGAGCTAAATTGTTTCCAGATAATTTAATAGCTTTCCTTTCTAGGACCAGTTCTTCCCTACACAGGGGATGAATTACATCTATTTCACTTTCTGTGAGCTTCTGATACATTATCTACGGATACATGAGCTCACATGAGCTTTGAGATTTGCAGGGGACATAAGGTTGGGAAGTACTACCAAGCCTGACAGAAGGCTATCGCTTGTGATTGAAATGGTTCAGGTGAAGTGACAGGTGATAATACAAAGCAGAGCCATTCTCAGAGATTCTCAAAAAAGGGTGTTTTTTTGTCATGTTTGCTATATGGTAGTCAGGAGTTTAAAGCAAGCAAACAAACAAACAAACAAAAATGACAACAAAACCTCACGTTCATGCACGTTAGCACAAGGAGGACTGAAAAAGTTAAGTGGTTATATAGTGTGTATGGCTATTCATTTTTTTTTCCCTCCAGTATGAATACACTGGACAAGGCAGCCCTGACACTCATTTGGGACATGAGGCACAGTTCTGCCACTTGTATTCACATTGAACTTAGGAGGAAGAGTTCACAAGACAGAAGGAACAAGTTGCCTATTGCCTGGAAGGGAATGAAAGGACATCATTCTGCCCAGCCAGATGCCAGTTGAGAGAAGAATATGTTGTCTCTACGTAAATGAATTTCTTGAGTAAATATCAAGGAGAAATAGGAAATGTGTAAGTTGGGAGACACATCTGAAATGATGACTGCAGTTGGCTTATGAGCAAGTTTGGACGGGAAATTGGTAGAAACTTCCCATTTTAAGAATAAAGTGCACCATAGATACGAAGTCAGCATTCACATAAACAGTAATGGCCAACTCAAATCCCCCACAAGAAAGCAGTGGACAAACCAGAACACTAACAAACATGTTGGGGTCTAGAGTCAAATAGATATACCTAACTTTACTATGCCTAAACATCTGAGGGATTGCTTTTAGAGGCTGAGGGCTTGTACCCCATTTCCAATCACTTTCTCTGTGCCCCCTTCCCCAGAGAAGGAAGCTGCTTGGCTTCCCTGCCCTCTGATTCAGCTGCCCGCTGAGGCTGCCCGCTCCTCAGCACCTCTAAGCAGCGGCACCTTCACGTCTTCTCCTGCACCAGCAGCACATCAGCGTCTCTTGTTCCAGCAGCAGGACATCGGTGTCTCCCATTGCACCATGCAGACCTCCACGCCTCGAATGCCACCAGCAGTACTCAATGCGAGCTGGACGCTCAGGGCACTTATGGCCACCCACCTTTGTGAGGTCAAAGGCTGACAGTGACTCTCTGCTGACCTCACACGGCTCTCGGGCGCCCCGATGGCAGAGGTTACGGCGCTAAGCTGACTGCCAGGAGAAAAGGCTGACATGAAATGGCTGCTCCACAATGCCAGGAGCAAGGTCTGCTGGAATGGGGGTTCGGAGGGGAGCTCGGCCTTGGGCCTGGGAACTGTGCCTGGGAGCCAGGGACGTCCTTGGTGTGCAGCTGGACACCTGGGCCTGAGAAAGCAAGGTTTCTTTAGAGAGAATTGGAAGCATCGTCACCTAGTGGCTGTGTCAGGGGGACGAGAGAAATGCACAGCATCTCTTGGTTCCCTGAAGTGCACGTGTCCTACGCCCTTGGATGTCTCCATGATAGAAAAAGGGACTGATTTTTACCCAAAACAGAGCTCCTTTCTCTCGGGAGCTTCTCATGCTGCGTGTCCTCCTCTCTTTCTTGTATTTGGCTATGACTTTAGGCTTGTTCTTGCTACTCCTTAAGCAGACTGAAGCTTCCCCGGAACATCACATTAACTGCTTTTCACTACCTCTAAGTGCCTTTCCTCCGCTTCTCATCTAATTAATTAGTGCTATCCTCTTCACGCCTGCTACAGAGGTATCTTTCCTACCTGGTACAAGCTAGAAGAGCTTAGCAGCATCCATACGTCTCTTTCCTTTAGTCCTCACAGTAGACTTGCTCGAGGTAATTTGTGTTGAGCAGTAATCAAGAGAAAGTGTCACCAAGCCAAGGCTGCATTTGCTTGTGCCTTATGGAATCCCTGCAGCTGTGTCCCCTCCCAGCTTCCTGTGTGCCCCAAGCATCCTCGCTTGCAGGGCAGTAGAAGATGCAGAAAAGTCCTGGCCTTAGTGGAAGCACTGCCCTGCAAGAGCTAAGACATCCCTCTTAGCAGCTCACTGTAGCCCCGAAATCCCAAAAAACGGCACGTGCCAGCTACTGGGAAGGAAATGAACTCTGTCATTGTGATATACCCGCTCAGGGCCCTGCTCTTTGGCCCAGGTGTCTATGAGGTGGTTTTGGAAATGAATCCTGTTGCGTGACTCCGTTCTTTCTGGGTGCTACTTTTCAGTTTAAAGCGGTTACTCCTTGTCCTGTCACTCCAGGCCCTGATAAAGACTCCCTCCACAGCTTTCCTACAGGTTGCCTTTCAGTACAGGAAGGCTCTCCCTGGTGTCGCAGTAAGCTCACCTGTTACCCAGGTGTCACAGTTATTTCCTGTGATAGGAATAATGACCAGGGTTAATCTATTGCAGGTGATTTCATACAATTATAGAAAAGCTTTTGTTGGAAAGCACCTTAGAGGTCTCCAGATCACCCGCGTACTTCAAGCAGGGCCATTTTTAAAGCCCTGTCATATTACTCAGGGGCTTGTACAGTCAAATTTTGAATGGCCCCAGCAAGAGACCCTACACTCTCACTGTGTCCCTTTGCCAGTGCCTAGGCAGAGTGTGCTTCCCCTGCTGGTCCTGGTGAGATGAACTGATACAAGTTTTGAGAAAACAGAAGTTTATGCTACTGCATGAAGTACCCTTTGTAACATTTTTTTTTTTTAACCTTTACTGTTTCATATCTGAAATTTGAAATTCATCAGGGAACTCAGCCTGGCACACAGTAAAACTGATGGCAGATACTTCACAATATTATTCGAATTTCACGTAAATAGAACAGACTAGCAACTTACTTAGGAGAAGTAATACGATTTCAGAAATATTCAAAACCAAAGGCATTCTAAGTTCAGAGGAAATCCAAAGGAAAAACTAATTTAGAAACTAATAATCAGAGAACATAATCTTCTACAAACGATAGATTTTCCTCCTGTATTGGGTAATTTTGATCTGTCTTTAATGATCATCTAGACATGGCTTTGACACTGAGTATTTTGCTTTGCCACTGCATTAAGTCTTCTTCTCATGTGTGGTAAATGTCCTGCTCTCATGGGATGGGCCTAGGAGACATACGCACTGTGTCTCATGATGCTTGGCTATCATCTTAAATCTGTGAGAAGAGGAAAGGTCTCGCTGCTTCCTGAACAGGGAATTGGATGTCTGCAGTTGAGAACCCTCTATCTAATCTAGAAACGTGAAGGAAGGAGTTTGCTGGATTGCAAGTGACAGTGAAGAAAGCCACAGATGACATATCAAACTGATTAAAATGTTATTTAGCTCAGGGCATGGCTAATGATGTGGAGCTGGAATAGTTTGACAATTGTAATTACACTCACTATCATTGTTATTTGTTTACAGGATGGTAATGCCTAAAGGTCCCGCTGGAGCCTGAAACAAGGTTGTGCTGGGTGCTGCACGTGCATATATCAGTGGCGATTTGAGAGCTAGTGATACAAACAGACAAAACAGAGATTGAAAGGAGAAACAGAGGGATAGAGATAAGAAGATCTCCCTGCAGGTCATTTAGGGGAACCAGCCATGAGTGCAGTGCATCCAGGTCTCCAGTGCTCTGCTGGCCCAGCCAGATGAATGGAAAACATTGCAGCTTTGGAAAAATAGTGTTTCTTCTAATTCTTTGGCCACAGTTTTGATGTTTTAGGACTGCTTTTTTTTTTTTTTTTTTTCCTTCCTTTTTTTCTTTTCCCCATTTGTGCTAGATAAGGTGAACTTTTCAAATACCTATTCTGAATTAAAATATCGTTTTCATTGTTATGTTTCTGTTTTGTTGGCACTATTCATAATGACTTCTACCCTTCAGTGGCAGCAAAAGCTTATCATACCATACAATTGGAAAGATCACAGAAAACTTCAGAGCTTTTGAAGAAAGGTGAGGAAAATCCATTCCCTGTTCTAGGCAGAGAGAGTGGCTGATTTCCAGAAAGGTAAATGGGCAGGATAAGGCCGCTTCATGTTCACTGATGGCCAGTTGTACGGACTGTGAAGATAATGGACTACCAGCACAAGAGACGGTGCCAATAATCTAATCCAATCCAATCTATTTCAAGTGGTAGAGACCTGATACTCTATGACAATGTGAGGAAGACCTAACTGTCAGGCAAACTTTGAGATGATCATGTTCAGGATCTAAAACTGTTATGACAAGTGTCAACACAGGAAGGGTGAAACAAAGGCATGAATGTCATACAAGTACTGATAAATCTCAGGAAGGCTGGAAACCAAGGCAAATGGATGGAATAAGATGGTGCTTTGTGTTAGCAAGAAGCAGAGGATAGAGAAATTAAATGTTATGGGTCAGCAAAAGAGTGGTTTTGTGCAAATCACTGCTAAAGATAGACAGCCTTGCTAGCCTGCTCTTTGCTCTTAGCTCCAGTCTAATAGTGAATTATCTCTGTACAGTTATCAGACACGTAAACAATAATGGGAATTATGGGAGACTTTAACTTCCCAGCAAAAGATTGAAAGATAATTACCACTTATGTTCATAGAGGTATACTATGTGATGGATTTCTTCCCAAAAGTGAAAAAATATAAGACCATTTTAGACTTGGCTCCTGTATGGGTTTAAATGTAGTAAAATTTGAATAAAGTGTGATCATGAGCTGACTTTTCTCATTTTACATTTCACGACAGACAAAACCAGGTTTAGAATGAAGGTTTTGAGGCTTAGAAATGCAAACTTTGAAATCTAAGGAAATGAATAATTGAGTCTGACTAAGGAGCTCTGGGACTTGAGTGCAGAGAAGGCATAGTTAAAATTCAAAATTCAAACAGGAAAAAAGCGATGAGAAAAGGCATGTTTCAGAAGTTAAAAACTGCAGAAATAAAGTAAGAATGACCAAAAACCTCCTTCACATAGGAAATTAAACAATAATAGTAAGTGGTACTTAAGCCACAGAAACCAGGGGGAACAAAGAGAACAAATTAGGACAGTTGCACACTTGAGGCAAAAATAGATCAAAAGTTACTGATGTCTCAAATGCTGCAAATCTGATTTCCTGCATCTAACAGCAACAACAATGTGATGTTAAGGGCAGTGACAGGACTCCCATTGAAAAGGAGGGTAGGGCACTAGGCGCAACATCATCTGAGGTGAAATAACAATCTATAGTGATTCAAGTGAAAAATGAAAAGCTGATATCTACCTAGCCTATTAACAGCATTGGCACACAGAACAACAAGTCAAGTAGGAAAAATGCATAACAATTGTGCAAATCAGGGATAGTCCCCAGAATGGGAGAGTAACAAATACACCTCTGTCCAGAAGAGGGTAAAGAGTCATCCAGACAAGTGTGGGCCTGTTAGTTTGACATCAACACCATGCAAAGTTTTGGAGCAAGAACAGCTAAGACCAGGGAAGGAGGGGGTAATGTGTAATTTACAAAATAATTTATCAGAGCTAAATTGTTTCCAGATAATTTAATAGCTTTCCTTTCTAGGACCAGTTCTTCCCTACACAGGGGATGAATTACATCTATTTCACTTTCTGTGAGCTTCTGATACATTATCTACGGATACATGAGCTCACATGAGCTTTGAGATTTGCAGGGGACATAAGGTTGGGAAGTACTACCAAGCCTGACAGAAGGCTATCGCTTGTGATTGAAATGGTTCAGGTGAAGTGACAGGTGATAATACAAAGCAGAGCCATTCTCAGAGATTCTCAAAAAAGGGTGTTTTTTTGTCATGTTTGCTATATGGTAGTCAGGAGTTTAAAGCAAGCAAACAAACAAACAAACAAAAATGACAACAAAACCTCACGTTCATGCACGTTAGCACAAGGAGGACTGAAAAAGTTAAGTGGTTATATAGTGTGTATGGCTATTCATTTTTTTTTCCCTCCAGTATGAATACACTGGACAAGGCAGCCCTGACACTCATTTGGGACATGAGGCACAGTTCTGCCACTTGTATTCACATTGAACTTAGGAGGAAGAGTTCACAAGACAGAAGGAACAAGTTGCCTATTGCCTGGAAGGGAATGAAAGGACATCATTCTGCCCAGCCAGATGCCAGTTGAGAGAAGAATATGTTGTCTCTACGTAAATGAATTTCTTGAGTAAATATCAAGGAGAAATAGGAAATGTGTAAGTTGGGAGACACATCTGAAATGATGACTGCAGTTGGCTTATGAGCAAGTTTGGACGGGAAATTGGTAGAAACTTCCCATTTTAAGAATAAAGTGCACCATAGATACGAAGTCAGCATTCACATAAACAGTAATGGCCAACTCAAATCCCCCACAAGAAAGCAGTGGACAAACCAGAACACTAACAAACATGTTGGGGTCTAGAGTCAAATAGATATACCTAACTTTACTATGCCTAAACATCTGAGGGATTGCTTTTAGAGGCTGAGGGCTTGTACCCCATTTCCAATCACTTTCTCTGTGCCCCCTTCCCCAGAGAAGGAAGCTGCTTGGCTTCCCTGCCCTCTGATTCAGCTGCCCGCTGAGGCTGCCCGCTCCTCAGCACCTCTAAGCAGCGGCACCTTCACGTCTTCTCCTGCACCAGCAGCACATCAGCGTCTCTTGTTCCAGCAGCAGGACATCGGTGTCTCCCATTGCACCATGCAGACCTCCACGCCTCGAATGCCACCAGCAGTACTCAATGCGAGCTGGACGCTCAGGGCACTTATGGCCACCCACCTTTGTGAGGTCAAAGGCTGACAGTGACTCTCTGCTGACCTCACACGGCTCTCGGGCGCCCCGATGGCAGAGGTTACGGCGCTAAGCTGACTGCCAGGAGAAAAGGCTGACATGAAATGGCTGCTCCACAATGCCAGGAGCAAGGTCTGCTGGAATGGGGGTTCGGAGGGGAGCTCGGCCTTGGGCCTGGGAACTGTGCCTGGGAGCCAGGGACGTCCTTGGTGTGCAGCTGGACACCTGGGCCTGAGAAAGCAAGGTTTCTTTAGAGAGAATTGGAAGCATCGTCACCTAGTGGCTGTGTCAGGGGGACGAGAGAAATGCACAGCATCTCTTGGTTCCCTGAAGTGCACGTGTCCTACGCCCTTGGATGTCTCCATGATAGAAAAAGGGACTGATTTTTACCCAAAACAGAGCTCCTTTCTCTCGGGAGCTTCTCATGCTGCGTGTCCTCCTCTCTTTCTTGTATTTGGCTATGACTTTAGGCTTGTTCTTGCTACTCCTTAAGCAGACTGAAGCTTCCCCGGAACATCACATTAACTGCTTTTCACTACCTCTAAGTGCCTTTCCTCCGCTTCTCATCTAATTAATTACTGCTATCCTCTTCACGCCTGCTACAGAGGTATCTTTCCTACCTGGTACAAGCTAGAAGAGCTTAGCAGCATCCATACGTCTCTTTCCTTTAGTCCTCACAGTAGACTTGCTCGAGGTAATTTGTGTTGAGCAGTAATCAAGAGAAAGTGTCACCAAGCCAAGGCTGCATTTGCTTGTGCCTTATGGAATCCCTGCAGCTGTGTCCCCTCCCAGCTTCCTGTGTGCCCCAAGCATCCTCGCTTGCAGGGCAGTAGAAGATGCAGAAAAGTCCTGGCCTTAGTGGAAGCACTGCCCTGCAAGAGCTAAGACATCCCTCTTAGCAGCTCACTGTAGCCCCGAAATCCCAAAAAACGGCACGTGCCAGCTACTGGGAAGGAAATGAACTCTGTCATTGTGATATACCCGCTCAGGGCCCTGCTCTTTGGCCCAGGTGTCTATGAGGTGGTTTTGGAAATGAATCCTGTTGCGTGACTCCGTTCTTTCTGGGTGCTACTTTTCAGTTTAAAGCGGTTACTCCTTGTCCTGTCACTCCAGGCCCTGATAAAGACTCCCTCCACAGCTTTCCTACAGGTTGCCTTTAAGTACAGGAAGGCTCTCCCTGGTGTCGCAGTAAGCTCACCTGTTACCCAGGTGTCACAGTTATTTCCTGTGATAGGAATAATGACCAGGGTTAATCTATTGCAGGTGATTTCATACAATTATAGAAAAGCTTTTGTTGGAAAGCACCTTAGAGGTCTCCAGATCACCCGCGTACTTCAAGCAGGGCCATTTTTAAAGCCCTGTCATATTGCTCAGGGGCTTGTACAGTCAAATTTTGAATGACCCCAGCAAGAGACCCCACAGTCTCACTGTGTGCCTTTGCCAGTGCCTAGGCAGAGTGTGCTTCCCCTGCTGGTCCTGGTGAGATGAACTGATACAAGTTTTGAGAAAACAGAAGTTTATGCTACTGCATGAAGTACCCTTTGTAACATTTTTTTTTTTTAACCTTTACTGTTTCATATCTGAAATTTGAAATTCATCAGGGAACTCAGCCTGGCACACAGTAAAACTGATGGCAGATACTTCACAATATTATTCGAATTTCACGTAAATAGAACAGACTAGCAACTTACTTAGGAGAAGTAATACGATTTCAGAAATATTCAAAACCAAAGGCATTCTAAGTTCAGAGGAAATCCAAAGGAAAAACTAATTTAGAAACTAATAATCAGAGAACATAATCTTCTACAAACGATAGATTTTCCTCCTGTATTGGGTAATTTTGATCTGTCTTTAATGATCATCTAGACATGGCTTTGACACTGAGTATTTTGCTTTGCCACTGCATTAAGTCTTCTTCTCATGTGTGGTAAATGTCCTGCTCTCATGGGATGGGCCTAGGAGACATACGCACTGTGTCTCATGATGCTTGGCTATCATCTTAAATCTGTGAGAAGAGGAAAGGTCTCGCTGCTTCCTGAACAGGGAATTGGATGTCTGCAGTTGAGAACCCTCTATCTAATCTAGAAACGTGAAGGAAGGAGTTTGCTGGATTGCAAGTGACAGTGAAGAAAGCCACAGATGACATATCAAACTGATTAAAATGTTATTTAGCTCAGGGCATGGCTAATGATGTGGAGCTGGAATAGTTTGACAATTGTAATTACACTCACTATCATTGTTATTTGTTTACAGGATGGTAATGCCTAAAGGTCCCGCTGGAGCCTGAAACAAGGTTGTGCTGGGTGCTGCACGTGCATATATCAGTGGCGATTTGAGAGCTAGTGATACAAACAGACAAAACAGAGATTGAAAGGAGAAACAGAGGGATAGAGATAAGAAGATCTCCCTGCAGGTCATTTAGGGGAACCAGCCATGAGTGCAGTGCATCCAGGTCTCCAGTGCTCTGCTGGCCCAGCCAGATGAATGGAAAACATTGCAGCTTTGGAAAAATAGTGTTTCTTCTAATTCTTTGGCCACAGTTTTGATGTTTTAGGACTGCTTTTTTTTTTTTTTTTTTTCCTTCCTTTTTTTCTTTTCCCCATTTGTGCTAGATAAGGTGAACTTTTCAAATATCTATTCTGAATTAAAATATCGTTTTCATTGTTATGTTTCTGTTTTGTTGGCACTATTCATAATGACTTCTACCCTTCAGTGGCAGCAAAAGCTTATCATACCATACAATTGGAAAGATCACAGAAAACTTCAGAGCTTTTGAAGAAAGGTGAGGAAAATCCATTCCCTGTTCTAGGCAGAGAGAGTGGCTGATTTCCAGAAAGGTAAATGGGCAGGATAAGGCCGCTTCATGTTCACTGATGGCCAGTTGTACGGACTGTGAAGATAATGGACTACCAGCACAAGAGACGGTGCCAATAATCTAATCCAATCCAATCTATTTCAAGTGGTAGAGACCTGATACTCTATGACAATGTGAGGAAGACCTAACTGTCAGGCAAACTTTGAGATGATCATGTTCAGGATCTAAAACTGTTATGACAAGTGTCAACACAGGAAGGGTGAAACAAAGGCATGAATGTCATACAAGTACTGATAAATCTCAGGAAGGCTGGAAACCAAGGCAAATGGATGGAATAAGATGGTGCTTTGTGTTAGCAAGAAGCAGAGGATAGAGAAATTAAATGTTATGGGTCAGCAAAAGAGTGGTTTTGTGCAAATCACTGCTAAAGATAGACAGCCTTGCTAGCCTGCTCTTTGCTCTTAGCTCCAGTCTAATAGTGAATTATCTCTGTACAGTTATCAGACACGTAAACAATAATGGGAATTATGGGAGACTTTAACTTCCCAGCAAAAGATTGAAAGATAATTACCACTTATGTTCATAGAGGTATACTATGTGATGGATTTCTTCCCAAAAGTGAAAAAATATAAGACCATTTTAGACTTGGCTCCTGTATGGGTTTAAATGTAGTAAAATTTGAATAAAGTGTGATCATGAGCTGACTTTTCTCATTTTACATTTCACGACAGACAAAACCAGGTTTAGAATGAAGGTTTTGAGGCTTAGAAATGCAAACTTTGAAATCTAAGGAAATGAATAATTGAGTCTGACTAAGGAGCTCTGGGACTTGAGTGCAGAGAAGGCATAGTTAAAATTCAAAATTCAAACAGGAAAAAAGCGATGAGAAAAGGCATGTTTCAGAAGTTAAAAACTGCAGAAATAAAGTAAGAATGACCAAAAACCTCCTTCACATAGGAAATTAAACAATAATAGTAAGTGGTACTTAAGCCACAGAAACCAGGGGGAACAAAGAGAACAAATTAGGACAGTTGCACACTTGAGGCAAAAATAGATCAAAAGTTACTGATGTCTCAAATGCTGCAAATCTGATTTCCTGCATCTAACAGCAACAACAATGTGATGTTAAGGGCAGTGACAGGACTCCCATTGAAAAGGAGGGTAGGGCACTAGGCGCAACATCATCTGAGGTGAAATAACAATCTATAGTGATTCAAGTGAAAAATGAAAAGCTGATATCTACCTAGCCTATTAACAGCATTGGCACACAGAACAACAAGTCAAGTAGGAAAAATGCATAACAATTGTGCAAATCAGGGATAGTCCCCAGAATGGGAGAGTAACAAATACACCTCTGTCCAGAAGAGGGTAAAGAGTCATCCAGACAAGTGTGGGCCTGTTAGTTTGACATCAACACCATGCAAAGTTTTGGAGCAAGAACAGCTAAGACCAGGGAAGGAGGGGGTAATGTGTAATTTACAAAATAATTTATCAGAGCTAAATTGTTTCCAGATAATTTAATAGCTTTCCTTTCTAGGACCAGTTCTTCCCTACACAGGGGATGAATTACATCTATTTCACTTTCTGTGAGCTTCTGATACATTATCTACGGATACATGAGCTCACATGAGCTTTGAGATTTGCAGGGGACATAAGGTTGGGAAGTACTACCAAGCCTGACAGAAGGCTATCGCTTGTGATTGAAATGGTTCAGGTGAAGTGACAGGTGATAATACAAAGCAGAGCCATTCTCAGAGATTCTCAAAAAAGGGTGTTTTTTTGTCATGTTTGCTATATGGTAATCAGGAGTTTAAAGCAAGCAAACAAACAAACAAACAAAAATGACAACAAAACCTCACGTTCATGCACGTTAGCACAAGGAGGACTGAAAAAGTTAAGTGGTTATATAGTGTGTATGGCTATTCATTTTTTTTTCCCTCCAGTATGAATACACTGGACAAGGCAGCCCTGACACTCATTTGGGACATGAGGCACAGTTCTGCCACTTGTATTCACATTGAACTTAGGAGGAAGAGTTCACAAGACAGAAGGAACAAGTTGCCTATTGCCTGGAAGGGAATGAAAGGACATCATTCTGCCCAGCCAGATGCCAGTTGAGAGAAGAATATGTTGTCTCTACGTAAATGAATTTCTTGAGTAAATATCAAGGAGAAATAGGAAATGTGTAAGTTGGGAGACACATCTGAAATGATGACTGCAGTTGGCTTATGAGCAAGTTTGGACGGGAAATTGGTAGAAACTTCCCATTTTAAGAATAAAGTGCACCATAGATACGAAGTCAGCATTCACATAAACAGTAATGGCCAACTCAAATCCCCCACAAGAAAGCAGTGGACAAACCAGAACACTAACAAACATGTTGGGGTCTAGAGTCAAATAGATATACCTAACTTTACTACGCCTAAACATCTGAGGGATTGCTTTTAGAGGCTGAGGGCTTGTACCCCATTTCCAATCACTTTCTCTGTGCCCCCTTCCCCAGAGAAGGAAGCTGCTTGGCTTCCCTGCCCTCTGATTCAGCTGCCCGCTGAGGCTGCCCGCTCCTCAGCACCTCTAAGCAGCAGCACCTTCACGTCTCCTCCTGCACCAGCAGCACATCAGCGCCTCTTGTTCCAGCAGCAGGACATCGGCGTCTCCCACTGCACCATGCAGACCTCCACGCCTCGAGTGCCACCAGCAGTACTCAATGCGAGCTGGACGCTCAGGGCACTTATGGCCACCCACCTTTGTGAGGTCAAAGGCTGACAGTGACTCTCTGCTGACCTCACACGGCTCTCGGGCGCCCCGATGGCAGAGGTTACGGCGCTAAGCTGACTGCCAGGAGAAAAGGCTGACATGAAATGGCTGCTCCACAATGCCAGGAGCAAGGTCTGCTGGAATGGGGGTTCGGAGGGGAGCTCGGCCTTGGGCCTGGGAACTGTGCCTGGGAGCCAGGGACGTCCTTGGTGTGCAGCTGGACACCTGGGCCTGAGAAAGCAAGGTTTCTTTAGAGAGAATTGGAAGCATCGTCACCTAGTGGCTGTGTCAGGGGGACGAGAGAAATGCACAGCATCTCTTGGTTCCCTGAAGTGCACGTGTCCTACGCCCTTGGATGTCTCCATGATAGAAAAAGGGACTGATTTTTACCCAAAACAGAGCTCCTTTCTCTCGGGAGCTTCTCATGCTGCGTGTCCTCCTCTCTTTCTTGTATTTGGCTATGACTTTAGGCTTGTTCTTGCTACTCCTTAAGCAGACTGAAGCTTCCCCGGAACATCACATTAACTGCTTTTCACTACCTCTAAGTGCCTTTCCTCCGCTTCTCATCTAATTAATTAGTGCTATCCTCTTCACGCCTGCTACAGAGGTATCTTTCCTACCTGGTACAAGCTAGAAGAGCTTAGCAGCATCCATACGTCTCTTTCCTTTAGTCCTCACAGTAGACTTGCTCGAGGTAATTTGTGTTGAGCAGTAATCAAGAGAAAGTGTCACCAAGCCAAGGCTGCATTTGCTTGTGCCTTATGGAATCCCTGCAGCTGTGTCCCCTCCCAGCTTCCTGTGTGCCCCAAGCATCCTCGCTTGCAGGGCAGTAGAAGATGCAGAAAAGTCCTGGCCTTAGTGGAAGCACTGCCCTGCAAGAGCTAAGACATCCCTCTTAGCAGCTCACTGTAGCCCCGAAATCCCAAAAAACGGCACGTGCCAGCTACTGGGAAGGAAATGAACTCTGTCATTGTGATATACCCGCTCAAGGCCCTGCTCTTTGGCCCAGGTGTCTATGAGGTGGTTTTGGAAATGAATCCTGTTGCGTGACTCCGTTCTTTCTGGGTGCTACTTTTCAGTTTAAAGCGGTTACTCCTTGTCCTGTCGCTCCAGGCCCTGATAAAGACTCCCTCCCCAGCTTTCCTACAGGTTGCCTTTAAGTACAGGAAGGCTCTCCCTGGTGTCGCAGTAAGCTCACCTGTTACCCAGGTGTCACAGTTATTTCCTGTGATAGGAATAATGACCAGGGTTAATCTATTGCAGGTGATTTCATACAATTATAGAAAAGCTTTTGTTGGAAAGCACCTTAGAGGTCTCCAGATCACCCGCGTGCTTCAAGCAGGGCCATTTTTAAAGCCCTGTCATATTGCTCAGGGGCTTGTACAGTCAAATTTTGAATGACCCCAGCAAGAGACCCCACAGTCTCACTGTGTGCCTTTGCCAGTGCCTAGGCAGAGTGTGCTTCCCCTGCTGGTCCTGGTGAGATGAACTGATACAAGTTTTGAGAAAACAGAAGTTTATGCTACTGCATGAAGTACCCTTTGTAACATTTTTTTTTTTTAACCTTTACTGTTTCATATCTGAAATTTGAAATTCATCAGGGAACTCAGCCTGGCACACAGTAAAACTGATGGCAGATACTTCACAATATTATTCGAATTTCACGTAAATAGAACAGACTAGCAACTTACTTAGGAGAAGTAATACGATTTCAGAAATATTCAAAACCAAAGGCATTCTAAGTTCAGAGGAAATCCAAAGGAAAAACTAATTTAGAAACTAATAATCAGAGAACATAATCTTCTACAAACGATAGATTTTCCTCCTGTATTGGGTAATTTTGATCTGTCTTTAATGATCATCTAGACATGGCTTTGACACTGAGTATTTTGCTTTGCCACTGCATTAAGTCTTCTTCTCATGTGTGGTAAATGTCCTGCTCTCATGGGATGGGCCTAGGAGACATACGCACTGTGTCTCATGATGCTTGGCTATCATCTTAAATCTGTGAGAAGAGGAAAGGTCTCGCTGCTTCCTGAACAGGGAATTGGATGTCTGCAGTTGAGAACCCTCTATCTAATCTAGAAACGTGAAGGAAGGAGTTTGCTGGATTGCAAGTGACAGTGAAGAAAGCCACAGATGACATATCAAACTGATTAAAATGTTATTTAGCTCAGGGCATGGCTAATGATGTGGAGCTGGAATAGTTTGACAATTGTAATTACACTCACTATCATTGTTATTTGTTTACAGGATGGTAATGCCTAAAGGTCCCGCTGGAGCCTGAAACAAGGTTGTGCTGGGTGCTGCACGTGCATATATCAGTGGCGATTTGAGAGCTAGTGATACAAACAGACAAAACAGAGATTGAAAGGAGAAACAGAGGGATAGAGATAAGAAGATCTCCCTGCAGGTCATTTAGGGGAACCAGCCATGAGTGCAGTGCATCCAGGTCTCCAGTGCTCTGCTGGCCCAGCCAGATGAATGGAAAACATTGCAGCTTTGGAAAAATAGTGTTTCTTCTAATTCTTTGGCCACAGTTTTGATGTTTTAGGACTGCTTTTTTTTTTTTTTTTTTTCCTTCCTTTTTTTCTTTTCCCCATTTGTGCTAGATAAGGTGAACTTTTCAAATATCTATTCTGAATTAAAATATCGTTTTCATTGTTATGTTTCTGTTTTGTTGGCACTATTCATAATGACTTCTACCCTTCAGTGGCAGCAAAAGCTTATCATACCATACAATTGGAAAGATCACAGAAAACTTCAGAGCTTTTGAAGAAAGGTGAGGAAAATCCATTCCCTGTTCTAGGCAGAGAGAGTGGCTGATTTCCAGAAAGGTAAATGGGCAGGATAAGGCCGCTTCATGTTCACTGATGGCCAGTTGTACGGACTGTGAAGATAATGGACTACCAGCACAAGAGACGGTGCCAATAATCTAATCCAATCCAATCTATTTCAAGTGGTAGAGACCTGATACTCTATGACAATGTGAGGAAGACCTAACTGTCAGGCAAACTTTGAGATGATCATGTTCAGGATCTAAAACTGTTATGACAAGTGTCAACACAGGAAGGGTGAAACAAAGGCATGAATGTCATACAAGTACTGATAAATCTCAGGAAGGCTGGAAACCAAGGCAAATGGATGGAATAAGATGGTGCTTTGTGTTAGCAAGAAGCAGAGGATAGAGAAATTAAATGTTATGGGTCAGCAAAAGAGTGGTTTTGTGCAAATCACTGCTAAAGATAGACAGCCTTGCTAGCCTGCTCTTTGCTCTTAGCTCCAGTCTAATAGTGAATTATCTCTGTACAGTTATCAGACACGTAAACAATAATGGGAATTATGGGAGACTTTAACTTCCCAGCAAAAGATTGAAAGATAATTACCACTTATGTTCATAGAGGTATACTATGTGATGGATTTCTTCCCAAAAGTGAAAAAATATAAGACCATTTTAGACTTGGCTCCTGTATGGGTTTAAATGTAGTAAAATTTGAATAAAGTGTGATCATGAGCTGACTTTTCTCATTTTACATTTCACGACAGACAAAACCAGGTTTAGAATGAAGGTTTTGAGGCTTAGAAATGCAAACTTTGAAATCTAAGGAAATGAATAATTGAGTCTGACTAAGGAGCTCTGGGACTTGAGTGCAGAGAAGGCATAGTTAAAATTCAAAATTCAAACAGGAAAAAAGCGATGAGAAAAGGCATGTTTCAGAAGTTAAAAACTGCAGAAATAAAGTAAGAATGACCAAAAACCTCCTTCACATAGGAAATTAAACAATAATAGTAAGTGGTACTTAAGCCACAGAAACCAGGGGGAACAAAGAGAACAAATTAGGACAGTTGCACACTTGAGGCAAAAATAGATCAAAAGTTACTGATGTCTCAAATGCTGCAAATCTGATTTCCTGCATCTAACAGCAACAACAATGTGATGTTAAGGGCAGTGACAGGACTCCCATTGAAAAGGAGGGTAGGGCACTAGGCGCAACATCATCTGAGGTGAAATAACAATCTATAGTGATTCAAGTGAAAAATGAAAAGCTGATATCTACCTAGCCTATTAACAGCATTGGCACACAGAACAACAAGTCAAGTAGGAAAAATGCATAACAATTGTGCAAATCAGGGATAGTCCCCAGAATGGGAGAGTAACAAATACACCTCTGTCCAGAAGAGGGTAAAGAGTCATCCAGACAAGTGTGGGCCTGTTAGTTTGACATCAACACCATGCAAAGTTTTGGAGCAAGAACAGCTAAGACCAGGGAAGGAGGGGGTAATGTGTAATTTACAAAATAATTTATCAGAGCTAAATTGTTTCCAGATAATTTAATAGCTTTCCTTTCTAGGACCAGTTCTTCCCTACACAGGGGATGAATTACATCTATTTCACTTTCTGTGAGCTTCTGATACATTATCTACGGATACATGAGCTCACATGAGCTTTGAGATTTGCAGGGGACATAAGGTTGGGAAGTACTACCAAGCCTGACAGAAGGCTATCGCTTGTGATTGAAATGGTTCAGGTGAAGTGACAGGTGATAATACAAAGCAGAGCCATTCTCAGAGATTCTCAAAAAAGGGTGTTTTTTTGTCATGTTTGCTATATGGTAGTCAGGAGTTTAAAGCAAGCAAACAAACAAACAAACAAAAATGACAACAAAACCTCACGTTCATGCACGTTAGCACAAGGAGGACTGAAAAAGTTAAGTGGTTATATAGTGTGTATGGCTATTCATTTTTTTTTCCCTCCAGTATGAATACACTGGACAAGGCAGCCCTGACACTCATTTGGGACATGAGGCACAGTTCTGCCACTTGTGTTCACATTGAACTTAGGAGGAAGAGTTCACAAGACAGAAGGAACAAGTTGCCTATTGCCTGGAAGGGAATGAAAGGACATCATTCTGCCCAGCCAGATGCCAGTTGAGAGAAGAATATGTTGTCTCTACGTAAATGAATTTCTTGAGTAAATATCAAGGAGAAATAGGAAATGTGTAAGTTGGGAGACACATCTGAAATGATGACTGCAGTTGGCTTATGAGCAAGTTTGGACGGGAAATTGGTAGAAACTTCCCATTTTAAGAATAAAGTGCACCATAGATACGAAGTCAGCATTCACATAAACAGTAATGGCCAACTCAAATCCCCCACAAGAAAGCAGTGGACAAACCAGAACACTAACAAACATGTTGGGGTCTAGAGTCAAATAGATATACCTAACTTTACTATGCCTAAACATCTGAGGGATTGCTTTTAGAGGCTGAGGGCTTGTACCCCATTTCCAATCACTTTCTCTGTGCCCCCTTCCCCAGAGAAGGAAGCTGCTTGGCTTCCCTGCCCTCTGATTCAGCTGCCCGCTGAGGCTGCCCGCTCCTCAGCAGCTCTAAGCAGCAGCACCTTCACGTCTTCTCCTGCACCAGCAGCACATCAGCGTCTCTTGTTCCAGCAGCAGGACATCGGTGTCTCCCATTGCACCATGCAGACCTCCACGCCTCGAATGCCACCAGCAGTACTCAATGCGAGCTGGACGCTCAGGGCACTTATGGCCACCCACCTTTGTGAGGTCAAAGGCTGACAGTGACTCTCTGCTGACCTCACACGGCTCTCGGGCGCCCCGATGGCAGAGGTTACGGCGCTAAGCTGACTGCCAGGAGAAAAGGCTGACATGAAATGGCTGCTCCACAATGCCAGGAGCAAGGTCTGCTGGAATGGGGGTTCGGAGGGGAGCTCGGCCTTGGGCCTGGGAACTGTGCCTGGGAGCCAGGGACGTCCTTGGTGTGCAGCTGGACACCTGGGCCTGAGAAAGCAAGGTTTCTTTAGAGAGAATTGGAAGCATCGTCACCTAGTGGCTGTGTCAGGGGGACGAGAGAAATGCACAGCATCTCTTGGTTCCCTGAAGTGCACGTGTCCTACGCCCTTGGATGTCTCCATGATAGAAAAAGGGACTGATTTTTACCCAAAACAGAGCTCCTTTCTCTCGGGAGCTTCTCATGCTGCGTGTCCTCCTCTCTTTCTTGTATTTGGCTATGACTTTAGGCTTGTTCTTGCTACTCCTTAAGCAGACTGAAGCTTCCCCGGAACATCACATTAACTGCTTTTCACTACCTCTAAGTGCCTTTCCTCCGCTTCTCATCTAATTAATTACTGCTATCCTCTTCACGCCTGCTACAGAGGTATCTTTCCTACCTGGTACAAGCTAGAAGAGCTTAGCAGCATCCATACGTCTCTTTCCTTTAGTCCTCACAGTAGACTTGCTCGAGGTAATTTGTGTTGAGCAGTAATCAAGAGAAAGTGTCACCAAGCCAAGGCTGCATTTGCTTGTGCCTTATGGAATCCCTGCAGCTGTGTCCCCTCCCAGCTTCCTGTGTGCCCCAAGCATCCTCGCTTGCAGGGCAGTAGAAGATGCAGAAAAGTCCTGGCCTTAGTGGAAGCACTGCCCTGCAAGAGCTAAGACATCCCTCTTAGCAGCTCACTGTAGCCCCGAAATCCCAAAAAACGGCACGTGCCAGCTACTGGGAAGGAAATGAACTCTGTCATTGTGATATACCCGCTCAGGGCCCTGCTCTTTGGCCCAGGTGTCTATGAGGTGGTTTTGGAAATGAATCCTGTTGCGTGACTCCGTTCTTTCTGGGTGCTACTTTTCAGTTTAAAGCGGTTACTCCTTGTCCTGTCACTCCAGGCCCTGATAAAGACTCCCTCCCCAGCTTTCCTACAGGTTGCCTTTCAGTACAGGAAGGCTCTCCCTGGTGTCGCAGTAAGCTCACCTGTTACCCAGGTGTCACAGTTATTTCCTGTGATAGGAATAATGACCAGGGTTAATCTATTGCAGGTGATTTCATACAATTATAGAAAAGCTTTTGTTGGAAAGCACCTTAGAGGTCTCCAGATCACCCGCGTACTTCAAGCAGGGCCATTTTTAAAGCCCTGTCATATTACTCAGGGGCTTGTACAGTCAAATTTTGAATGGCCCCAGCAAGAGACCCTACACTCTCACTGTGTCCCTTTGCCAGTGCCTAGGCAGAGTGTGCTTCCCCTGCTGGTCCTGGTGAGATGAACTGATACAAGTTTTGAGAAAACAGAAGTTTATGCTACTGCATGAAGTACCCTTTGTAACATTTTTTTTTTTTTTAACCTTTACCGTTTCATATCTGAAATTTGAAATTCATCAGGGAACTCAGCCTGGCACACAGTAAAACTGATGGCAGATACTTCACAATATTATTCGAATTTCACGTAAATAGAACAGACTAGCAACTTACTTAGGAGAAGTAATACGACTTCAGAAATATTCAAAACCAAAGGCATTCTAAGTTCAGAGGAAATCCAAAGGAAAAACTAATTTAGAAACTAATAATCAGAGAACATAATCTTCTACAAACGATAGATTTTCCTCCTGTATTGGGTAATTTTGATCTGTCTTTAATGATCATCTAGACATGGCTTTGACACTGAGTATTTTGCTTTGCCACTGCATTAAGTCTTCTTCTCATGTGTGGTAAATGTCCTGCTCTCATGGGATGGGCCTAGGAGACATACGCACTGTGTCTCATGATGCTTGGCTATCATCTTAAATCTGTGAGAAGAGGAAAGGTCTCGCTGCTTCCTGAACAGGGAATTGGATGTCTGCAGTTGAGAACCCTCTGTCTAATCTAGAAACGTGAAGGAAGGAGTTTGCTGGATTGCAAGTGACAGTGAAGAAAGCCACAGATGACATATCAAACTGATTAAAATGTTATTTAGCTCAGGGCATGGCTAATGATGTGGAGCTGGAATAGTTTGACAATTGTAATTACACTCACTATCATTGTTATTTGTTTACAGGATGGTAATGCCTAAAGGTCCCGCTGGAGCCTGAAACAAGGTTGTGCTGGGTGCTGCACGTGCATATATCAGTGGCGATTTGAGAGCTAGTGATACAAACAGACAAAACAGAGATTGAAAGGAGAAACAGAGGGATAGAGATAAGAAGATCTCCCTGCAGGTCATTTAGGGGAACCAGCCATGAGTGCAGTGCATCCAGGTCTCCAGTGCTCTGCTGGCCCAGCCAGATGAATGGAAAACATTGCAGCTTTGGAAAAATAGTGTTTCTTCTAATTCTTTGGCCACAGTTTTGATGTTTTAGGACTGCTTTTTTTTTTTTTTTTTTTTCCTTCCTTTTTTTCTTTTCCCCATTTGTGCTAGATAAGGTGAACTTTTCAAATACCTATTCTGAATTAAAATATCGTTTTCATTGTTATGTTTCTGTTTTGTTGGCACTATTCATAATGACTTCTACCCTTCAGTGGCAGCAAAAGCTTATCATACCATACAATTGGAAAGATCACAGAAAACTTCAGAGCTTTTGAAGAAAGGTGAGGAAAATCCATTCCCTGTTCTAGGCAGAGAGAGTGGCTGATTTCCAGAAAGGTAAATGGGCAGGATAAGGCCGCTTCATGTTCACTGATGGCCAGTTGTACGGACTGTGAAGATAATGGACTACCAGCACAAGAGACGGTGCCAATAATCTAATCCAATCCAATCTATTTCAAGTGGTAGAGACCTGATACTCTATGACAATGTGAGGAAGACCTAACTGTCAGGCAAACTTTGAGATGATCATGTTCAGGATCTAAAACTGTTATGACAAGTGTCAACACAGGAAGGGTGAAACAAAGGCATGAATGTCATACAAGTACTGATAAATCTCAGGAAGGCTGGAAACCAAGGCAAATGGATGGAATAAGATGGTGCTTTGTGTTAGCAAGAAGCAGAGGATAGAGAAATTAAATGTTATGGGTCAGCAAAAGAGTGGTTTTGTGCAAATCACTGCTAAAGATAGACAGCCTTGCTAGCCCGCTCTTTGCTCTTAGCTCCAGTCTAATAGTGAATTATCTCTGTACAGTTATCAGACACGTAAACAATAATGGGAATTATGGGAGACTTTAACTTCCAGCAAAAGATTGAAAGATAATTACCACTTATGTTCATAGAGGTATACTATGTGATGGATTTCTTCCCAAAAGTGAAAAAATATAAGACCGTTTTAGACTTGGCTCCTGTATGGGTTTAAATGTAGTAAAATTTGAATAAAGTGTGATCATGAGCTGACTTTTCTCATTTTACATTTCACGACAGACAAAACCAGGTTTAGAATGAAGGTTTTGAGGCTTAGAAATGCAAACTTTGAAATCTAAGGAAATGAATAATTGAGTCTGACTAAGCAGCTCTGGGACTTGAGTGCAGAGAAGGCATAGTTAAAATTCAAAATTCAAAGAGGAAAAAAGCGATGAGAAAAGGCATGTTTCAGAAGTTAAAAACTGCAGAAATAAAGTAAGAATGACCAAAAACCTCCTTCACATAGGAAATTAAACAATAATAGTAAGTGGTACTTAAGCCACAGAAACCAGGGGGAACAAAGAGAACAAATTAGGACAGTTGCACACTTGAGGCAAAAATAGATCAAAAGTTACTGATGTCTCAAATGCTGCAAATCTGATTTCCTGCATCTAACAGCAACAACAATGTGATGTTAAGGGCAGTGACAGGACTCCCATTGAAAAGGAGGGTAGGGCACTAGGCGCAACATCATCTGAGGTGAAATAACAATCTATAGTGATTCAAGTGAAAAATGAAAAGCTGATATCTACCTAGCCTGTTAACAGCATTGGCACACAGAACAACAAGTCAAGTAGGAAAAATGCATAACAATTGTGCAAATCAGGGATAGTCCCCAGAATGGGAGAGTAACAAATACACCTCTGTCCAGAAGAGGGTAAAGAGTCATCCAGACAAGTGTGGGCCTGTTAGTTTGACATCAACACCATGCAAAGTTTTGGAGCAAGAACAGCTAAGACCAGGGAAGGAGGGGGTAATGTGTAATTTACAAAATAATTTATCAGAGCTAAATTGTTTCCAGATAATTTAATAGCTTTCCTTTCTAGGACCAGTTCTTCCCTACACAGGGGATGAATTACATCTATTTCACTTTCTGTGAGCTTCTGATACATTATCTACGGATACATGAGCTCACATGAGCTTTGAGATTTGCAGGGGACATAAGGTTGGGAAGTACTACCAAGCCTGACAGAAGGCTATCGCTTGTGATTGAAATGGTTCAGGTGAAGTGACAGGTGATAATACAAAGCAGAGCCATTCTCAGAGATTCTCAAAAAAGGGTGTTTTTTTGTCATGTTTGCTATATGGCAGTCAGGAGTTTAAAGCAAGCAAACAAACAAACAAACAAAAATGACAACAAAACCTCACGTTCATGCACTGTTAGCACAAGGAGGACTGAAAAAGTTAAGTGGTTATATAGTGTGTATGGCTATTCATTTTTTTTTCCCTCCAGTATGAATACACTGGACAAGGCAGCCCTGACACTCATTTGGGACATGAGGCACAGTTCTGCCACTTGTATTCACATTGAACTTAGGAGGAAGAGTTCACAAGACAGAAGGAACAAGTTGCCTATTGCCTGGAAGGGAATGAAAGGACATCATTCTGCCCAGCCAGATGCCAGTTGAGAGAAGAATATGTTGTCTCTACGTAAATGAATTTCTTGAGTAAATATTAAGGAGAAATAGGAAATGTGTAAGTTGGGAGACACATCTGAAATGATGACTGCAGTTGGCTTATGAGCAAGTTTGGACGGGAAATTGGTAGAAACTTCCCATTTTAAGAATAAAGTGCACCATAGATACGAAGTCAGCATTCACATAAACAGTAATGGCCAACTCAAATCCCCCACAAGAAAGCAGTGGACAAACCAGAACACTAACAAACATGTTGGGGTCTAGAGTCAAATAGATATACCTAACTTTACTATGCCTAAACATCTGAGGGATTGCTTTTAGAGGCTGAGGGCTTGTACCCCATTTCCAATCACTTTCTCTGTGCCCCCTTCCCCAGAGAAGGAAGCTGCTTGGCTTCCCTGCCCTCTGATTCAGCTGCCCGCTGAGGCTGCCCGCTCCTCAGCACCTCTAAGCAGCAGCACCTTCACGTCTCCTCCTGCACCAGCAGCACATCAGCGCCTCTTGTTCCAGCAGCAGGACATCGGCGTCTCCCACTGCACCATGCAGACCTCCACGCCTCGAGTGCCACCAGCAGTACTCAATGCGAGCTGGACGCTCAGGGCACTTATGGCCACCCACCTTTGTGAGGTCAAAGGCTGACAGTGACTCTCTGCTGACCTCACACGGCTCTCGGGCGCCCCGATGGCAGAGGTTACGGCGCTAAGCTGACTGCCAGGAGAAAAGGCTGACATGAAATGGCTGCTCCACAATGCCAGGAGCAAGGTCTGCTGGAATGGGGGTTCGGAGGGGAGCTCGGCCTTGGGCCTGGGAACTGTGCCTGGGAGCCAGGGACGTCCTTGGTGTGCAGCTGGACACCTGGGCCTGAGAAAGCAAGGTTTCTTTAGAGAGAATTGGAAGCATCGTCACCTAGTGGCTGTGTCAGGGGGACGAGAGAAATGCACAGCATCTCTTGGTTCCCTGAAGTGCACGTGTCCTACGCCCTTGGATGTCTCCATGATAGAAAAAGGGACTGATTTTTACCCAAAACAGAGCTCCTTTCTCTCGGGAGCTTCTCATGCTGCGTGTCCTCCTCTCTTTCTTGTATTTGGCTATGACTTTAGGCTTGTTCTTGCTACTCCTTAAGCAGACTGAAGCTTCCCCGGAACATCACATTAACTGCTTTTCACTACCTCTAAGTGCCTTTCCTCCGCTTCTCATCTAATTAATTAGTGCTATCCTCTTCACGCCTGCTACAGAGGTATCTTTCCTACCTGGTACAAGCTAGAAGAGCTTAGCAGCATCCATACGTCTCTTTCCTTTAGTCCTCACAGTAGACTTGCTCGAGGTAATTTGTGTTGAGCAGTAATCAAGAGAAAGTGTCACCAAGCCAAGGCTGCATTTGCTTGTGTCTTATGGAATCCCTGCAGCTGTGTCCCCTCCCAGCTTCCTGTGTGCCCCAAGCATCCTCGCTTGCAGGGCAGTAGAAGATGCAGAAAAGTCATGGCCTTAGTGGAAGCACTGCCCTGCAAGAGCTAAGACATCCCTCTTAGCAGCACGCTGTAGCCCCGAAATCCCAAAAAACGGCACGTGCCAGCTACTGGGAAGGAAATGAACTCTGTCATTGTGATATACCCGCTCAAGGCCCTGCTCTTTGGCCCAGGTGTCTACGAGGCGGTTTTGGAAATGAATCCTGTTGTGTGACTCCGTTCTTTCTGGGTGCTACGTCGCCATAAAGCTTGCTTTTCAAGGCCCAGGAGGGTCTGCCGGGCACTGGCCTGGGTTCCCAGCCTGACCCACCTGCTGGGAATCAGGGAGGCTCGGTCGGTGTCTTGTGTTGGGTTTACGAGGACAGGTTCTGGTAGCGGGGGGCTGCAGGGGTGTCCTCTGTGAGGAGAATGCAGCAGCTGCCCCATGTTAGATAAGGGCCGGTTCCAGGAGGCTCCAGAGGGACCCGCTGCTGCCCAGAACTGAGACAAAACGGATGATGTTTGCGCCTGCGTGAGAGCCCATCTAAGAAAGGGAAAGAAACCTGCTGCACAGCAGCGTCTGGGTCAGGGAGGAGTGAGAAACCTCTCTGCAGCCCCCAAGGTGAGTGCAGCAGGAGGCAGGAGGTGCTCCAGGCTCACAGCAGCAGTTCCCCTGCGGCCTGGGGAGAGGCCCCTGGTGGAGCAGGCTGTCCCCCTGCAGCCCACGGGTCCCACACGGAGCAGATCTCCACGCTGCAGCCCGTGGAGGAGCCCCCGGTGGAGCAGGTGGATGTGGCCTGGAGGAGGCCGCGGCCTGTGGAGAGCCCCCGCAGGAGCAGGCCCGGGCTGGACTGGAACAGGCTCTGCTGAGCCTCTTTTGCCCGTGACGATCATTGTGGAGTGATCTCCCTGTCCTTCTCTCAGCCCTTGAGCCCTTTCCATCCTATTTTCTCCCCTTTCCGTTTGAGGAGGGGCAGGGAGAGAGCGGTTGAGGTGGAGCTCAGCTGCCCAGCTGAGGAAAACCACCACGTCTCTCCCTTGCCGCTGCTGCAGCACGGTGGGAGCAGCCAACACCTGCTGTTCTTCGACCCTCAGCAACCCCACAGCATCTTCCTGGAAGGGATCCCTTTCCTTCACGCCTGACAGGCGCCGCCTCCAGAGGCTTGTGCCCCGTTTCCGATCGCTTTCTCAGTGCCCCCTTCCCCAGAGAAGGATCCCAGCTGCTTGGCTTCCCTGCCCTCCGATTCCAGGCTCCCGGAGCTGTTATCCCAGCATCGCAGCAGCCAGGTGACAATGTGCTCGCCTGCATGACAGCTGAAATCTTGTCCCATGTCTCGCAGCTCGCCCAGGGATGGGGATCACCTGCTTACTGCTGCTTTTCTCTCTTTTCTATTTTATAACAGCCTCCTCTTCCCTGGGATGGCCCTACATTGGGGTCGCCTGCCTCGCCTTCCTCTTGCTCCTTCCCCTTCTTCGGAGGACTTTCTTCCCTGCCTAAACGAGATGACTTCTGCATCCATTCCTTCATCTTGTGTGTGTATTGGCGACTGATACGGCAACGGGGTAGTCCCCGGAGCCAGCTGTAGGGCCTGTCACAGGGTTGGAGTGGCTGCAGGTAAAATCACGGGGCTTGGAGGGGCTGCAGGTAAAATCACAGGGGTTGCAGGGGCTGCAGAGAACATCACAGGGGTTGCAGGGGCTGCAGGTAACCTCACAGGGGTTGGAAGGGCTGCAGGTAAAATCACAGGGGTTGCAGGGGCTGCAGGTAAAATCACAGGGGTTGCAGGGGCCGCAGGGTGCGTCACAGGTTTGCATCAGATCAAGACGCATTTCCCTAGAACCACACATTTCCTCCTGAAGGTGCTGAATAGTATTGAATGGTCTTCAAATGCATAGGGCAGACCCAGCAAACGTACAGCTGGTGCTCGGAAGTAGTTAACTTTTATTTTGTTGTTGTTAATTTTGTATCATGACAACAGATGCAAATATGTATCTTGAGTTGAGGGCAAAGGTGACCTTGGATCTGAAGCACACAGGCGTTCACTAATGTCCCCCCCACCCTGAGTGAATCCAGAACGACTCGGAAGGAAAAATGAAGTACAAAGCAGTGCGTTGTGATAAAGAGAGTTTAATAGTGTAGAAAAGGAAGAGAACCTAAAAAAATGCCATCCTGTACAACAGAGTCAATAAAGTAAATTTAATGAAATAAAAATGAAACCAATTTTTCCCATTCTAATGAATTCCTATCCCCATCGTGACTTCCCATCCCACTGATCATTTCCTATCCCAACGACCTCCCGTGTCTGATCCCAAGGCTGAATTCCCAACTCCCATCACCCTCCCATCCACCCAGCCGTCCACCCATTTTCTCCCGTCCGTGCTGGCCATGCCCACATCCATGCACGGACTGAGCATGGGCAGCGGGAGCGGGCTGCATGAAATCCCCTCGGCATCCCAGTGCAAGAACAGCTGCAGGCAGAGGCCTTGCTGAGTGAACACCTACACTAGAGAAATTTAATAAGGAAGGCACTAAATAAGAGAAATGACCCGAACGAAGAAATAAGTTTGGGATCTCAGCCATTTGGTGTCCCAACAAGCAGTTCCCATGCCCAACCTTTCCCACCCCAGCTATTGCCAACATCCCAACAGCTTCCCACTGCAACGTTCATTCGTGACCCGCGCATTTCCCATTGCCCCAGTTGCCCATCCCTGACAGTGGCAAACACTGCCCAGCTCCAGCACTGGAGAAGGGAGAGGGCAAGCGAGAGGGGCAAGGGCTGAGGAGCGTGGCTGAAGCTGGAGCAGGCGCCTGCAGAGGTCTCTGTGCCTGCATGCTGAGCGGGCCCGGGTGCTGCGGGGGCCGTCGAGGAGCGCAGGGTCACGGGTAGCCGTAATACTTGGCTATGGCGTGGTCCTTCTGCCGCTGCACGAAGAATTGCACGGGGCCGATCTTCATCTGGTGGGCCGCCCGCTGCCGCTCCTCCTGGGCCAGCTTCTTCAGGCGCTCCCGCTCGGGACGCTGCTGCGGCGTGATGGGCACCGACGCCTCCTGCTCCTCCAGCGGCGTGGGCGCCGCGTCGCCGCCCGCCCAGGGCCCCACGCAGGGCACGTAGTCCACGCGGGGCTGCGCCGGACGCTGCAGCGTGCGTGGCTGCGTGGGCAGAGGCTCCCGCTGCGCTTGGCCCCCCGCGGCTGGCAGGCACGGCGCTCTGGGCGCCTGCTGCACGGGAGCTCTCCACTCTCGCGCCGTGCTGCCTGGTGGTGCCGGCACCGCCTGGGCCTTGTCGCCAGCTGGGGGCCGGGGGGCAGCGGGCACAGCGCTGGAGCCTGGCACCGTCGGCGGGGCCCTGGGCATGCTGCTGGGGCCGCTGGAGGTGGGCTGCAGCTGCACACAGGGCGGCTGGCACACTGGCCCCAGCGCCTTCGCCCTGGCCCCCAGCGGCTGGCGCACTGGCCCCAGCGCCTTCGCCCTGGCCCCCAGCGGCTGCAAAGTCTCGCTGGGGGTCTTTGTCCCCGGGTGCTGGCGCTGCAGTGTCTTGTCCCTGATGGCTTGGGGATGGAGCCTGTCCTGGGCCCGCACGGCACGGGCACGGGCACGGGGCTTAATGGGGGGGGGCTCCAGCAGCAGCAGCGCTCTCCGGGGAGGCGGTGCCGCTGCTCCTTGCCCCCCAGCAGCCCCCGGGCTTCGGGCTCTCTTGCTGGGCGCCCTGGTGCTGTCGCTCGCCGGCTGCTGCCTGCCGCCGCCCGCTTGGCTGCTGCTGCCAGCCACCGCGCTGTGGCCACCCGTCTTCCCCTGGCACAGCGTCTTGGGGCCTTGGCCACCCTGGCCCAGCAGCGTCGTCTTCTCCTTGCCGGGGGTTTTCTCCGTCGCCGGCCTCCTGTGCTGGGAGCTCTGCGCTGTGCTGGGGGTGCTGGTGGGCGCGGGGCGCTTGGCCCCCCACTTGGTGCCGGTGGGCGCAGGGGCAGGCGGGGGGCTCTTGAGGGGACTCAGAGGGGGATTGGGCAGGGGCCTCCTAAGGGCTCTAATAAATTCAGGGCCGGGGGGGCTCTTGAGGGGACCCAGAGGGGGATTGGGCAGGGGTCTCCTAAGGGCTCTAATAAATTCAGGGTCGGGGGGGCTCTTGAGGGGACTCAGGCGAGGCTTGGGCAGGGGTCTCCTAAGGGAATTAAGGAATTCAGGGTCGGGGGGTCTCTTGAGGGGACGCGAGGGAGGGTTGGGCAGGGGTCTGCTAAGGGCAGTGAGGAATTCAGGGTGGGGGGGCCTTTTGGGGAGAGTGAAGGGAGGGTTGGGCAGGGGTCTCCTGAGGGCACTGAGCTGGGGACTGGCTGCAGGCTTGAGGGGGGAGCTCGCTGCCGGCACAGCAGGGGGCTGCACCGCCCGCCCACCCTGCACCTTCTCGGGGTGCACCCCAGGGGTTGAGGGTACCTCACCCAGCGCTCTGGTGGCTGCCAGTCCCTGTGTGCTCGGCTCCTCCATGTCCTCGCAGAGGTCGGGCAGCTCAGACAGGAAGCGGCTGAGCACAGGACTGCTGGGGACACCGGGGAAGGCGTCCTGGGGCTCCACGGCATCGAGCCAGCTGAGCAGCTCCTCCAAGCCGGAGATGTCCAGGTCGGCCGGGAGCTGGTCCTGCAGGTGCTGCAGCTGCTGGCTGTCCCCTGCCAGCTGGGGAAAGGCCTCGGCGAAGGCATCGGGGCCCAGCTCAAGCAGCTCCAGGGGCTCCTCAGGCACCTCTGCAACTGTCGCCGCTGAGGAAAAAGCAAGCAAATCCCCCAGGATGGGCGATGCCAGCTTTCCCATGGCTCCTGGGTGTGGGGCGCCCAGCGGCCGGCTGCGCCAGCCCCAAACTCACCGTCGGGCGTCACCGTCCGGGTGCTGGCGGTCGTTGGAGCCTGGGCAGGCTCGGGGGGAGTGGGGCCGGGCAGCGGGGGCCCCTGGTCCTCGCTGAGCCCCACGGCGTGGTCGCAGGGCTCCGGCAGCTGCCCCCGGCTGCTGGTCAGGGTGCGGGGCGCGGGGAGCGCCTGCCCCCGCAGCGGAGGCCCCGGGACGAGGAGTGGTGGGGGGCCGGGGTGGGCAGGGGCCTGCAGCAGGCAGGTGCCTGCGGGGTGCAGGAGCTCCCCATGGAGCACGGCCCCGGGCCCCAGCCAGAGGGGATCCTGGGGCAGCACCGTCCCCGTCCCCACGGGCTGTCCCCACTGGTAGACGGGGGCCCAGGGAGGAGCGGTGTGGGGGAGCTGCCCCACAGCAGGGAGCTGCCCCACGGCGGGGAGCTGCCCAAGCTGCAGGTGGTGCCCCTCGGGTGGGAGGTGCCCCCCAGGTGCCAGCTGCACCCCGGCGGGGAGCTGCAGCACCTGCCCCTGGACCCCCGGCACCACGTGCCAGACGGTGGCCTGGGGCAGCGCGTAGGGGAGGGTGGATACCTGGGGGGGCTGCAAGGGCAGCGCCATCGCTCCGGGGAGGGAGGGCAGCAGCCACGCAGCCACCGTTGGCGGCACGGCTGGGACGACGAAGGGGGAGTTTTGCGTCTGCGGAAGCCGCGGAAGCCGTCTGGGGAAACCCTCTGTGGGAAAAAGGGCGCTGGGGTGAGATCTGGGGCGCTGGGCTCGCCAGCAGGGCCGCAGCCCCGGGAGGAGCGGGAGCCGGCTGCTGTACCTGCCATGGTGGCTGGAGAGTGGGGCGGTCGGTTGGGGAACGCGGGCAACGGCGGTTCCGTCCCAACGGCTGACCAGCCCCTCACCGCCATCTTGGTGAGGACTGCAGGTTTTGGACCCAAGCAGGCTTCCCGTCGCAAGACTTTTCCATCCCCATCAGGCTTTCCCTCCCACGCATCATTTGCCGTGCCCAGGACGGTTTCACACCAACACTTCCCCGTCCCAAGCATTTCCCGTCCCAGTACCAGCTTTGCATCCTAACGGTCATTTCCCATCCTTACAATTTCACATGATAACAGATTCCCATACGAGATATTTCCCATCGACACGAAGCGTTTCTTAATCCAAAGAGATCTCATCCCAAAGAATTCCCATCTCTCTGATTACTTTTCCAAGTACTTCCTTCCCCAGTGAATGTTACCCGCCCCATTAAAGACTTCCCATCACAATACTTCCCCATCCCCGGAGTGATTTCCCATCCCAACGCTTTTGCTTCCCAAGGATTTCAAACCCAGGGAAGATTTCCCATCTCTTTGAGTTCCTAGCCCAATGGCTTTCCACCCCAAGGAAGTCTTCCCATCCCAGCAATGATTTCTCGGCCCACTCATCATTTCCCATCCCAATCATTTCCCATTTTCACCATCCAACAGACAGCTTAGCCAGCCCACAGCTAGAGAGAGATCACAACAGGGATTTGGACGATTCTGTTAGATGCAAGGTCACGCAGACTTGGTGTGCTACCAATTGCTCTTTATTACAGATCAACACAATTGGCCAGTACCAAGGGCGCTGGGATGAATCTGCTGAATATGCAGATACAAGGCTCTTACATTTCTTACCAGGAAATAAACAGATATGGGCATTTCTCTCTACCCACCTTAGTAAAAAGATAGGAAGGGTAGAGCACTAATTAAGAGCAGCATGCTCAGCCACCGGCACGGAGGCTGCCCGCTCCTCAGCACCTCTAAGCAGCAGCACCTTCACGTCTCCTCCTGCACCAGCAGCACATCAGCGCCTCTTGTTCCAGCAGCAGGACATCGGCGTCCCTGCTGGTCCTGGTGAGATGAACTGATACAAGTTTTGAGAAAACAGAAGTTTATGCTACTGCATGAAGTACCCTTTGTAACATTTTTTTTTTTTTTAACCTTTACCGTTTCATATCTGAAATTTGAAATTCATCAGGGAACTCAGCCTGGCACACAGTAAAACTGATGGCAGATACTTCACAATATTATTCGAATTTCACGTAAATAGAACAGACTAGCAACTTACTTAGGAGAAGTAATACGATTTCAGAAATATTCAAAACCAAAGGCATTCCAAACTAAGTTTAAGTTCAGAGGAAATCCAAAGGAAAAACTAATTTTGAAACTAATAATCAGAGAACATAATCTTCTACAAACGATAGATTTTCCTCCTGTATTGGGTAATTTTGATCTGTCTTTAATGATCATCTAGACATGGCTTTGACACTGAGTATTTTGCTTTGCCACTGCATTAAGTCTTCTTCTCATGTGTGGTAAATGTCCTGCTCTCATGGGATGGGCCTAGGAGACATACGCACTGTGTCTCATGATGCTTGGCTATCATCTTAAATCTGTGAGAAGAGGAAAGGTCTCGCTGCTTCCTGAACAGGGAATTGGATGTCTGCAGTTGAGAACCCTCTATCTAATCTAGAAACGTGAAGGAAGGAGTTTGCTGGATTGCAAGTGACAGTGAAGAAAGCCACAGATGACATATCAAACTGATTAAAATGTTATTTAGCTCAGGGCATGGCTAATGATGTGGAGCTGGAATAGTTTGACAATTGTAATTACACTCACTATCATTGTTATTTGTTTACAGGATGGTAATGCCTAAAGGTCCCGCTGGAGCCTGAAACAAGGTTGTGCTGGGTGCTGCACGTGCATATATCAGTGGCGATTTGAGAGCTAGTGATACAAACAGACAAAACAGAGATTGAAAGGAGAAACAGAGGGATAGAGATAAGAAGATCTCCCTGCAGGTCATTTAGGGGAACCAGCCATGAGTGCAGTGCATCCAGGTCTCCAGTGCTCTGCTGGCCCAGCCAGATGAATGGAAAACATTGCAGCTTTGGAAAAATAGTGTTTCTTCTAATTCTTTGGCCACAGTTTTGATGTTTTAGGACTGCTTTTTTTTTTTTTTTTTTTTCCTTCCTTTTTTTCTTTTCCCCATTTGTGCTAGATAAGGTGAACTTTTCAAATACCTATTCTGAATTAAAATATCGTTTTCATTGTTATGTTTCTGTTTTGTTGGCACTATTCATAATGACTTCTACCCTTCAGTGGCAGCAAAAGCTTATCATACCATACAATTGGAAAGATCACAGAAAACTTCAGAGCTTTTGAAGAAAGGTGAGGAAAATCCATTCCCTGTTCTAGGCAGAGAGAGTGGCTGATTTCCAGAAAGGTAAATGGGCAGGATAAGGCCACTTCATGTTCACTGATGGCCAGTTGTACGGACTGTGAAGATAATGGACTACCAGCACAAGAGACGGTGCCAATAATCTAATCCAATCCAATCTATTTCAAGTGGTAAAGACCTGATACTCTATGACAATGTGAGGAAGACCTAACTGTCAGGCAAACTTTGAGATGATCATGTTCAGGATCTAAAACTGTTATGACAAGTGTCAACACAGGAAGGGTGAAACAAAGGCATGAATGTCATACAAGTACTGATAAATCTCAGGAAGGCTGGAAACCAAGGCAAATGGATGGAATAAGATGGTGCTTTGTGTTAGCAAGAAGCAGAGGATAGAGAAATTAAATGTTATGGGTCAGCAAAAGAGTGGTTTTGTGCAAATCACTGCTAAAGATAGACGGCCTTGCTAGCCTGCTCTTTGCTCTTAGCTCCAGTCTAATAGTGAATTATCTCTGTACAGTTATCAGACACGTAAACAATAATGGGAATTATGGGAGACTTTAACTTCCCAGCAAAAGATTGAAAGATAATTACCACTTATGTTCATAGAGGTATACTATGTGATGGATTTCTTCCCAAAAGTGAAAAAATATAAGACCGTTTTAGACTTGGCTCCTGTATGGGTTTAAATGTAGTAAAATTTGAATAAAGTGTGATCATGAGCTGACTTTTCTCATTTTACATTTCACGACAGACAAAACCAGGTTTAGAATGAAGGTTTTGAGGCTTAGAAATGCAAACTTTGAAATCTAAGGAAATGAATAATTGAGTCTGACTAAGCAGCTCTGGGACTTGAGTGCAGAGAAGGCATAGTTAAAATTCAAAATTCAAAGAGGAAAAAAGCGATGAGAAAAGGCATGTTTCAGAGGTTGAAAACTGCAGAAATAAAGTAAGAATGACCAAAAACCTCCTTCACATAGGAAATTAAACAATAATAGTAAGTGGTACTTAAGCCACAGAAACCAGGGGGAACAAAGAGAACAAATTAGGACAGTTGCACACTTGAGGCAAAAATAGATCAAAAGTTACTGATGTCTCAAATGCTGCAAATCTTATTTCCTGCATCTAACAGCAACAACAATGTGATGTTAAGGGCAGTGACAGGACTCCCATTGAAAAGGAGGGTAGGGCACTAGGCGCAACATCATCTGAGGTGAAATAACAATCTATAGTGATTCAAGTGAAAAATGAAAAGCTGATATCTACCTAGCCTATTAACAGCATTGGCACACAGAACAACAAGTCAAGTAGGAAAAATGCATAACAATTGTGCAAATCGGGGATAGTCCCCAGAATGGGAGAGTAACAAATACACCTCTGTCCAGAAGAGGGTAAAGAGTCATCCAGACAAGTGTGGGCCTGTTAGTTTGACATCAACACCATGCAAAGTTTTGGAGCAAGAACAGCTAAGACCAGGGAAGGAGGGGGTAATGTGTAATTTACAAAATAATTTATCAGAGCTAAATTGTTTCCAGATAATTTAATAGCTTTCCTTTCTAGGACCAGTTCTTCCCTACACAGGGGATGAACTCCATCTATTTCACTTTCTGTGAGCTTCTGATACATTATCTACGGATTTGGGCTTTGGGGCTGCAAGTGAATAAAGGGAATTTACAATTGTTCACACTGAAGAGGGACTTACCAGCAAAGGAGTCGTTACCTATGGTAATTCTCAGAGACAGTTCTGAAACTGCAGCTGCTAAGGAGGCAAAGACTCATGGAGAAATGTAGGCTGGAAGGGACCTCTGAAAACCCAACCTCCTATTCAGGGCAGAGCTGACTTCAAAGTTAGATATGTTCGGTATGGACATGGTGGCTGAAGATTAAAAATTACACAGGAGCTTTGAGATTTGCAGGGGACATAAGGTTGGGAAGTACTACCAAGCCTGACAGAAGGCTATCGCTTGTGATTGAAATGGTTCAGGTGAAGTGACAGGTGATAATACAAAGCAGAGCCATTCTCAGAGATTCTCAAAAAAGGGTGTTTTTTTGTCATGTTTGCTATATGGCAGTCAGGAGTTTAAAGCAAGCAAACAAACAAACAAACAAAAATGACAACAAAACCTCACGTTCATGCACTGTTAGCACAAGGAGGACTGAAAAAGTTAAGTGGTTATATAGTGTGTATGGCTATTCATTTTTTTTTCCCTCCAGTATGAATACACTGGACAAGGCAGCCCTGACACTCATTTGGGACATGAGGCACAGTTCTGCCACTTGTATTCACATTGAACTTAGGAGGAAGAGTTCACAAGACAGAAGGAACAAGTTGCCTATTGCCTGGAAGGGAATGAAAGGACATCATTCTGCCCAGCCAGATGCCAGTTGAGAGAAGAATATGTTGTCTCTACGTAAATGAATTTCTTGAGTAAATATTAAGGAGAAATAGGAAATGTGTAAGTTGGGAGACACATCTGAAATGATGACTGCAGTTGGCTTATGAGCAAGTTTGGACGGGAAATTGGTAGAAACTTCCCATTTTAAGAATAAAGTGCACCATAGATACGAAGTCAGCATTCACATAAACAGTAATGGCCAACTCAAATCCCCCACAAGAAAGCAGTGGACAAACCAGAACACTAACAAACATGTTGGGGTCTAGAGTCAAATAGATATACCTAACTTTACTATGCCTAAACATCTGAGGGATTGCTTTTAGAGGCTGAGGGCTTGTACCCCATTTCCAATCACTTTCTCTGTGCCCCCTTCCCCAGAGAAGGAAGCTGCTTGGCTTCCCTGCCCTCTGATTCAGCTGCCCGCTGAGGCTGCCCGCTCCTCAGCACCTCTAAGCAGCAGCACCTTCACGTCTCCTCCTGCACCAGCAGCACATCAGCGCCTCTTGTTCCAGCAGCAGGACATCGGCGTCTCCCACTGCACCATGCAGACCTCCACGCCTCGAGTGCCACCAGCAGTACTCAATGCGAGCTGGACGCTCAGGGCACTTATGGCCACCCACCTTTGTGAGGTCAAAGGCTGACAGTGACTCTCTGCTGACCTCACACGGCTCTCGGGCGCCCCGATGGCAGAGGTTACGGCGCTAAGCTGACTGCCAGGAGAAAAGGCTGACATGAAATGGCTGCTCCACAATGCCAGGAGCAAGGTCTGCTGGAATGGGGGTTCGGAGGGGAGCTCGGCCTTGGGCCTGGGAACTGTGCCTGGGAGCCAGGGACGTCCTTGGTGTGCAGCTGGACACCTGGGCCTGAGAAAGCAAGGTTTCTTTAGAGAGAATTGGAAGCATCGTCACCTAGTGGCTGTGTCAGGGGGACGAGAGAAATGCACAGCATCTCTTGGTTCCCTGAAGTGCACGTGTCCTACGCCCTTGGATGTCTCCATGATAGAAAAAGGGACTGATTTTTACCCAAAACAGAGCTCCTTTCTCTCGGGAGCTTCTCATGCTGCGTGTCCTCCTCTCTTTCTTGTATTTGGCTATGACTTTAGGCTTGTTCTTGCTACTCCTTAAGCAGACTGAAGCTTCCCCGGAACATCACATTAACTGCTTTTCACTACCTCTAAGTGCCTTTCCTCCGCTTCTCATCTAATTAATTAGTGCTATCCTCTTCACGCCTGCTACAGAGGTATCTTTCCTACCTGGTACAAGCTAGAAGAGCTTAGCAGCATCCATACGTCTCTTTCCTTTAGTCCTCACAGTAGACTTGCTCGAGGTAATTTGTGTTGAGCAGTAATCAAGAGAAAGTGTCACCAAGCCAAGGCTGCATTTGCTTGTGTCTTATGGAATCCCTGCAGCTGTGTCCCCTCCCAGCTTCCTGTGTGCCCCAAGCATCCTCGCTTGCAGGGCAGTAGAAGATGCAGAAAAGTCATGGCCTTAGTGGAAGCACTGCCCTGCAAGAGCTAAGACATCCCTCTTAGCAGCACGCTGTAGCCCCGAAATCCCAAAAAACGGCACATGCCAGCTACTGGGAAGGAAATGAACTCTGTCATTGTGATATACCCGCTCAAGGCCCTGCTCTTTGGCCCAGGTGTCTACGAGGCGGTTTTGGAAATGAATCCTGTTGTGTGACTCCGTTCTTTCTGGGTGCTACGTCGCCATAAAGCTTGCTTTTCAAGGCCCAGGAGGGTCTGCCGGGCACTGGCCTGGGTTCCCAGCCTGACCCACCTGCTGGGAATCAGGGAGGCTCGGTCGGTGTCTTGTGTTGGGTTTACGAGGACAGGTTCTGGTAGCGGGGGGCTGCAGGGGTGTCCTCTGTGAGGAGAATGCAGCAGCTGCCCCATGTTAGATAAGGGCCGGTTCCAGGAGGCTCCAGAGGGACCCGCTGCTGCCCAGAACTGAGACAAAACGGATGATGTTTGCGCCTGCGTGAGAGCCCATCTAAGAAAGGGAAAGAAACCTGCTGCACAGCAGCGTCTGGGTCAGGGAGGAGTGAGAAACCTCTCTGCAGCCCCCAAGGTGAGTGCAGCAGGAGGCAGGAGGTGCTCCAGGCTCACAGCAGCAGTTCCCCTGCGGCCTGGGGAGAGGCCCCTGGTGGAGCAGGCTGTCCCCCTGCAGCCCACGGGTCCCACACGGAGCAGATCTCCACGCTGCAGCCCGTGGAGGAGCCCCCGGTGGAGCAGGTGGATGTGGCCTGGAGGAGGCCGCGGCCTGTGGAGAGCCCCCGCAGGAGCAGGCCCGGGCTGGACTGGAACAGGCTCTGCTGAGCCTCTTTTGCCCGTGACGATCATTGTGGAGTGATCTCCCTGTCCTTCTCTCAGCCCTTGAGCCCTTTCCATCCTATTTTCTCCCCTTTCCGTTTGAGGAGGGGCAGGGAGAGAGCGGTTGAGGTGGAGCTCAGCTGCCCAGCTGAGGAAAACCACCACGTCTCTCCCTTGCCGCTGCTGCAGCACGGTGGGAGCAGCCAACACCTGCTGTTCTTCGACCCTCAGCAACCCCACAGCATCTTCCTGGAAGGGATCCCTTTCCTTCACGCCTGACAGGCGCCGCCTCCAGAGGCTTGTGCCCCGTTTCCGATCGCTTTCTCAGTGCCCCCTTCCCCAGAGAAGGATCCCAGCTGCTTGGCTTCCCTGCCCTCCGATTCCAGGCTCCCGGAGCTGTTATCCCAGCATCGCAGCAGCCAGGTGACAATGTGCTCGCCTGCATGACAGCTGAAATCTTGTCCCATGTCTCGCAGCTCGCCCAGGGATGGGGATCACCTGCTTACTGCTGCTTTTCTCTCTTTTCTATTTTATAACAGCCTCCTCTTCCCTGGGATGGCCCTACATTGGGGTCGCCTGCCTCGCCTTCCTCTTGCTCCTTCCCCTTCTTCGGAGGACTTTCTTCCCTGCCTAAACGAGATGACTTCTGCATCCATTCCTTCATCTTGTGTGTGTATTGGCGACTGATACGGCAACGGGGTAGTCCCCGGAGCCAGCTGTAGGGCCTGTCACAGGGTTGGAGTGGCTGCAGGTAAAATCACGGGGCTTGGAGGGGCTGCAGGTAAAATCACAGGGGTTGCAGGGGCTGCAGGTAAAATCACAGGGGTTGCAGGGGCTGCAGAGAACATCACAGGGGTTGCAGGGGCTGCAGGTAACCTCACAGGGGTTGGAAGGGCTGCAGGTAAAATCACAGGGGTTGCAGGGGCTGCAGGTAAAATCACAGGGGTTGCAGGGGCCGCAGGGTGCGTCACAGGTTTGCATCAGATCAAGACGCATTTCCCTAGAACCACACATTTCCTCCTGAAGGTGCTGAATAGTATTGAATGGTCTTCAAATGCATAGGGCAGACCCAGCAAACGTACAGCTGGTGCTCGGAAGTAGTTAACTTTTATTTTGTTGTTGTTAATTTTGTATCATGACAACAGATGCAAATATGTATCTTGAGTTGAGGGCAAAGGTGACCTTGGATCTGAAGCACACAGGCGTTCACTAATGTCCCCCCCACCCTGAGTGAATCCAGAACGACTCGGAAGGAAAAATGAAGTACAAAGCAGTGCGTTGTGATAAAGAGAGTTTAATAGTGTAGAAAAGGAAGAGAACCTAAAAAAATGCCATCCTGTACAACAGAGTCAATAAAGTAAATTTAATGAAATAAAAATGAAACCAATTTTTCCCATTCTAATGAATTCCTATCCCCATCGTGACTTCCCATCCCACTGATCATTTCCTATCCCAACGACCTCCCGTGTCTGATCCCAAGGCTGAATTCCCAACTCCCATCACCCTCCCATCCACCCAGCCGTCCACCCATTTTCTCCCGTCCGTGCTGGCCATGCCCACATCCATGCACGGACTGAGCATGGGCAGCGGGAGCGGGCTGCATGAAATCCCCTCGGCATCCCAGTGCAAGAACAGCTGCAGGCAGAGGCCTTGCTGAGTGAACACCTACACTAGAGGAATTTAATAAGGAAGGCACTAAATAAGAGAAATGACCCGAACGAAGAAATAAGTTTGGGATCTCAGCCATTTGGTGTCCCAACAAGCAGTTCCCATGCCCAACCTTTCCCACCCCAGCTATTGCCAACATCCCAACAGCTTCCCACTGCAACGTTCATTCGTGACCCGCGCATTTCCCATTGCCCCAGTTGCCCATCCCTGACAGTGGCAAACACTGCCCAGCTCCAGCACTGGAGAAGGGAGAGGGCAAGCGAGAGGGGCAAGGGCTGAGGAGCGTGGCTGAAGCTGGAGCAGGCGCCTGCAGAGGTCTCTGTGCCTGCATGCTGAGCGGGCCCGGGTGCTGCGGGGGCCGTCGAGGAGCGCAGGGTCACGGGTAGCCGTAATACTTGGCTATGGCGTGGTCCTTCTGCCGCTGCACGAAGAATTGCACGGGGCCGATCTTCATCTGGTGGGCCGCCCGCTGCCGCTCCTCCTGGGCCAGCTTCTTCAGGCGCTCCCGCTCGGGACGCTGCTGCGGCGTGATGGGCACCGACGCCTCCTGCTCCTCCAGCGGCGTGGGCGCCGCGTCGCCGCCCGCCCAGGGCCCCATGCAGGGCACGTAGTCCACGCGGGGCTGCGCCGGACGCTGCAGCGTGCGTGGCTGCGTGGGCAGAGGCTCCCGCTGCGCTTGGCCCCCCGCGGCTGGCAGGCACGGCGCTCTGGGCGCCTGCTGCACGGGAGCTCTCCACTCTCGCGCCGTGCTGCCTGGTGGTGCCGGCACCGCCTGGGCCTTGTCGCCAGCTGGGGGCCGGGGGGCAGCGGGCACAGCGCTGGAGCCTGGCACCGTCGGCGGGGCCCTGGGCATGCTGCTGGGGCCGCTGGAGGTGGGCTGCAGCTGCACACAGGGCGGCTGGCACACTGGCCCCAGCGCCTTCGCCCTGGCCCCCAGCGGCTGGCGCACTGGCCCCAGCGCCTTCGCCCTGGCCCCCAGCGGCTGCAAAGTCTCGCTGGGGGTCTTTGTCCCCGGGTGCTGGCGCTGCAGCGTCTTGTCCCTGATGGCTTGGGGATGGAGCCTGTCCTGGGCCCGCACGGCACGGGCACGGGCACGGGGCTTAATGGGGGGGGGCTCCAGCAGCAGCAGCGCTCTCCGGGGAGGCGGTGCCGCTGCTCCTTGCCCCCCAGCAGCCCCCGGGCTTCGGGCTCTCTTGCTGGGCGCCCTGGTGCTGTCGCTCGCCGGCTGCTGCCTGCCGCCGCCCGCTTGGCTGCTGCTGCCAGCCACCGCGCTGTGGCCACCCGTCTTCCCCTGGCACAGCGTCTTGGGGCCTTGGCCACCCTGGCCCAGCAGCGTCGTCTTCTCCTTGCCGGGGGTTTTCTCCGTCGCCGGCCTCCTGTGCTGGGAGCTCTGCGCTGTGCTGGGGGTGCTGGTGGGCGCGGGGCGCTTGGCCCCCCACTTGGTGCCGGTGGGCGCAGGGGCAGGCGGGGGGCTCTTGAGGGGACTCAGAGGGGGATTGGGCAGGGGCCTCCTAAGGGCTCTAATAAATTCAGGGCCGGGGGGGCTCTTGAGGGGACCCAGAGGGGGATTGGGCAGGGGTCTCCTAAGGGCTCTAATAAATTCAGGGTCGGGGGGGCTCTTGAGGGGACTCAGGCGAGGCTTGGGCAGGGGTCTCCTAAGGGAATTAAGGAATTCAGGGTCGGGGGGTCTCTTGAGGGGACGCGAGGGAGGGTTGGGCAGGGGTCTGCTAAGGGCAGTGAGGAATTCAGGGTGGGGGGGCCTTTTGGGGAGAGTGAAGGGAGGGTTGGGCAGGGGTCTCCTGAGGGCACTGAGCTGGGGACTGGCTGCAGGCTTGAGGGGGGAGCTCGCTGCCGGCACAGCAGGGGGCTGCACCGCCCGCCCACCCTGCACCTTCTCGGGGTGCACCCCAGGGGTTGAGGGTACCTCACCCAGCGCTCTGGTGGCTGCCAGTCCCTGTGTGCTCGGCTCCTCCATGTCCTCGCAGAGGTCGGGCAGCTCAGACAGGAAGCGGCTGAGCACAGGACTGCTGGGGACACCGGGGAAGGCGTCCTGGGGCTCCACGGCATCGAGCCAGCTGAGCAGCTCCTCCAAGCCGGAGATGTCCAGGTCGGCCGGGAGCTGGTCCTGCAGGTGCTGCAGCTGCTGGCTGTCCCCTGCCAGCTGGGGAAAGGCCTCGGCGAAGGCATCGGGGCCCAGCTCAAGCAGCTCCAGGGGCTCCTCAGGCACCTCTGCAACTGTCGCCGCTGAGGAAAAAGCAAGCAAATCCCCCAGGATGGGCGATGCCAGCTTTCCCATGGCTCCTGGGTGTGGGGCGCCCAGCGGCCGGCTGCGCCAGCCCCAAACTCACCGTCGGGCGTCACCGTCCGGGTGCTGGCGGTCGTTGGAGCCTGGGCAGGCTCGGGGGGAGTGGGGCCGGGCAGCGGGGGCCCCTGGTCCTCGCTGAGCCCCACGGCGTGGTCGCAGGGCTCCGGCAGCTGCCCCCGGCTGCTGGTCAGGGTGCGGGGCGCGGGGAGCGCCTGCCCCCGCAGCGGAGGCCCCGGGACGAGGAGTGGTGGGGGGCCGGGGTGGGCAGGGGCCTGCAGCAGGCAGGTGCCTGCGGGGTGCAGGAGCTCCCCATGGAGCACGGCCCCGGGCCCCAGCCAGAGGGGATCCTGGGGCAGCACCGTCCCCGTCCCCACGGGCTGTCCCCACTGGTAGACGGGGGCCCAGGGAGGAGCGGTGTGGGGGAGCTGCCCCACAGCAGGGAGCTGCCCCACGGCGGGGAGCTGCCCAAGCTGCAGGTGGTGCCCCTCGGGTGGGAGGTGCCCCCCAGGTGCCAGCTGCACCCCGGCGGGGAGCTGCAGCACCTGCCCCTGGACCCCCGGCACCACGTGCCAGACGGTGGCCTGGGGCAGCGCGTAGGGGAGGGTGGATACCTGGGGGGGCTGCAAGGGCAGCGCCATCGCTCCGGGGAGGGAGGGCAGCAGCCACGCAGCCACCGTTGGCGGCACGGCTGGGACGACGAAGGGGGAGTTTTGCGTCTGCGGAAGCCGCGGAAGCCGTCTGGGGAAACCCTCTGTGGGAAAAAGGGCGCTGGGGTGAGATCTGGGGCGCTGGGCTCGCCAGCAGGGCCGCAGCCCCGGGAGGAGCGGGAGCCGGCTGCTGTACCTGCCATGGTGGCTGGAGAGTGGGGCGGTCGGTTGGGGAACGCGGGCAACGGCGGTTCCGTCCCAACGGCTGACCAGCCCCTCACCGCCATCTTGGTGAGGACTGCAGGTTTTGGACCCAAGCAGGCTTCCCGTCGCAAGACTTTTCCATCCCCATCAGGCTTTCCCTCCCACGCATCATTTGCCGTGCCCAGGACGGTTTCACACCAACACTTCCCCGTCCCAAGCATTTCCCGTCCCAGTACCAGCTTTTCATCCTAACGGTCATTTCCCATCCTTACAATTTCACATGATAACAGATTCCCATATGAGATATTTCCCATCGACACGAAGCGTTTCTTAATCCAAAGAGATCTCATCCCAAAGAATTCCCATCTCTCTGATTACTTTTCCAAGTACTTCCTTCCCCAGTGAATGTTACCCGCCCCACTAAAGACTTCCCATCCCAATACTTCCCCATCCCCGGAGTGATTTCCCATCCTGACGCTTTTGCTTCCCAAGGATTTCAAACCCAGGGAAGATTTCCCATCTCTTTGATTTCCTAGCCCAATGGCTTTCCACCCCAAGGAAGTCTTCCCATCCCAGCAATGATTTCTCGGCCCACTCATCATTTCCCATCCCAATCATTTCCCATTTTCACCATCCAACAGACAGCTTAGCCAGCCCATAGCTGTAGAGAGATCACAACAGGGATTTGGACGATTCTGTTAGATGCAAGGTCACGGAGACTTGGTGTGCTACCGATCGCTCTTTATTACAGATCAACACAGATCGCCAGAACCAAGGGCGCTGGGATGAATCTGGTGAATATGCAGATACAAGGCTCTTACATTTCTTACCAGGAAATAAACAGATATGGGCATTTCTCTCTACCCACCTTAGTAAAAAGATAGGAAGGGTAGAGCAGTAATTAAGAGCAGCATGCTCAGCCACCGGCACGGAGGCTTCCCGCTCCTCAGCACCTCTAAGCAGCAGCACCTTCAGGTCTCCTCCTGCACCAGCAGCACATCAGCGTCTCTTGTTCCAGCAGCAGGACATCGGCGTCTCCCATTGCACCATGCAGACCTCCACGCCTCGAGTGCCACCAGCAGTACTCAATGCGAGCTGGACGCTCAGGGCACTTATGGCCACCCACCTTTGTGAGGTCAAAGGCTGACAGTGACTCTCTGCTGACCTCACACGGCTCTCGGGCGCCCCGATGGCAGAGGTTACGGCGCTAAGCTGACTGCCAGGAGAAAAGGCTGACATGAAGTGGCTGCTCCACCATGCCAGGAGCAAGGTCTGCTGGAATGGGGGTTCGGAGGGGAGCTCGGCCTTCGGCCTGGGAACTGTGCCTGGGAGCCAGGGACATCCTTGGTGTGCAGCTGGACACCTGGGCCTGAGAAAGCAAGGTTTCTTTAGAGAGAATTGGAAGCATCGTCACCTAGTGGCTGTGTCAGGGGGACGAGAGAAATGCACAGCATCTCTTGGTTCCCTGAAGTGCACGTGTCCTACGCCCTTGGATGTCTCCATGATAGAAAAAGGGACTGATTTTTACCCAAAACAGAGCTCCTTTCTCTCGGGAGCTTCTCATGCTGCGTGTCCTCCTCTCTTTCTTGTATTTGGCTATGACTTTAGGCTTGTTCTTGCTACTCCTTAAGCAGACTGAAGCTTCCCCGGATCATCACGTTAACTGATTTTCACTACCTCTACGTGCCTTTCCTCCACTTCTCATCTAATTAATTAGTGCTATCCTCTTCACGCCTGCTACAGAGGTGTCTTTCCTACCTGGTACAAGCTAGAAGAGCTTAGCAGCATCCATACGTCTCTTTCCTTTAGTCCTCAGAGTAGACTTGCTCGAGGTAATTTGTGTTGAGCAGTAATCAACAGAAGGTGTCACCAAGCCAAGGCTGCATTTGCTTGTGTCTTATGGAATCCCTGCAGCTGTGTCCGCTCCCAGCTTCCTGTGTGCCCCAAGCATCCTCGCTTGCAGGGCAGTAGAAGATGCAGAAAAGTCCTGGCCTTAGTGGAAGCACTGCCCTGCAAGAGCTAAGACATCCCTCTTAGCAGCACACTGTAGCCCCGAAATCCCAAAAAACGGCACATGCCAGCTACTGGGAAGGAAATGAACTCTGTCATTGTGATATACCCGCTCAAGGCCCTGCTCTTTGGCCCAGGTGTCTACGAGGCGGTTTTGGAAATGAATCCTGTTGTGTGACTCCGTTCTTTCTGGGTGCTACGTCGCCATAAAGCTTGCTTTTCAAGGCCCAGGAGGGTCTGCCGGGCACTGGCCTGGGTTCCCAGCCTGACCCACCTGCTGGGAATCAGGGAGGCTCGGTCGGTGTCTTGTGTTGGGTTTACGAGGACAGGTTCTGGTAGCGGGGGGCTGCAGGGGTGTCCTCTGTGAGGAGAATGCAGCAGCTGCCCCATGTTAGATAAGGGCCGGTTCCAGGAGGCTCCAGAGGGACCCGCTGCTGCCCAGAACTGAGACAAAACGGATGATGTTTGCGCCTGCGTGAGAGCCCACCTAAGAAAGGGAAAGAAACCTGCTGCACAGCAGCGTCTGGGTCAGGGAGGAGTGAGAAACCTCTCTGCAGCCCCCAAGGTGAGTGCAGCAGGAGGCAGGAGGTGCTCCAGGCTCACAGCAGCAGTTCCCCTGCGGCCTGGGGAGAGGCCCCTGGTGGAGCAGGCTGTCCCCCTGCAGCCCACGGGTCCCACACGGAGCAGATCTCCACGCTGCAGCCCGTGGAGGAGCCCCCGGTGGAGCAGGTGGATGTGGCCTGGAGGAGGCCGCGGCCTGTGGAGAGCCCCCGCAGGAGCAGGCCCGGCCTGGACTGGAACAGGCTCTGCTGAGCCTCTTTTGCCCGTGACGATCATTGTGGAGTGATCTCCCTGTCCTTCTCTCAGCCCTTGAGCCCCTTCCATCCTATTTTCTCCCCTTTCCGTTTGAGGAGGGGCAGGGAGAGAGCGGTTGAGGTGGAGCTCAGCTGCCCAGCTGAGGAAAAACACCACACCTGCTGTTCTTCGACCCTCAGCAACCCCACAGCATCTTCCTGGAAGGGATCCCTTTCCTTCACGCCTGACAGGCGCCGCCTCCAGAGGCTTGTGCCCCGTTTCCGATCGCTTTCTCAGTGCCCCCTTCCCCAGAGAAGGATCCCAGCTGCTTGGCTTCCCTGCCCTCCGATTCCAGGCTCCCGGAGCTGTTATCCCAGCATCGCAGCAGCCAGGTGACAATGTGCTCGCCTGCATGACAGCTGAAATCTTGTCCCATGTCTCGCAGCTCGCCCAGGGATGGGGATCACCTGCCTGCTGATGCTTTTCTCTCTTTTCTATTTTATAACAGCCTCCTCTTCCCTTCGATGGCCCTACATTGGGGTCGCCTGCCTCGCCTGCCTATTGCTCCTTCCCCGTCTTAGGAGGACTTTCTTCCCTGCCTAAATGAGATGACTTCTGCATCCATTCCTTCATCTTGTGTGTATTGGCGACTGATACGGCAACGGGGTAGTCCCCGGAGCCAGCTGTAGGGCCTGTCACAGGGTTGGAGTGGCTGCAGGTAAAATCACGGGGCTTGGAGGGGCTGCAGGTAAAATCACAGGGGTTGCAGGGGCTGCAGGTAAAATCACAGGGGTTGCAGGGGCTGCAGGTAAAATCACAGGGGTTGCAGGGGCTGCAGGTAAAATCACAGTTGTTGGAGGGGCTGCAGTTAAAATTACAGCAGTTGCAGGGGCTGCAGGTAAAATCACAAGTGTTGCAGGGGCTGCAGGGTGCATCACAGGTTTGCATCAGATCAACCAAAAGAAATTACGTCAGCTAGGGTCAACGTTTTACGCATTCTTCTAGTTATATCTGCGTGGCCCTTTTGGAAGGAGCCCAGATCAGAGCATTTCTCGTTGTGGACTTCAGGCTCCTGTCCAGGTTAAGCGGTGCAGGTCGTTATTCATGCAAGGACATAGAGAGGTGGAGGATGGACGGGAGTCGTGGAGGTGGGAGCCCCTTTCTTGGAGATGATATGTGCCCATCCATGTGGGGAGGAATTACCTTGGCCTAATAAGTACAAGGTGTTTTCACACTTTGTGTGTTCCTTCAAGGCCTCCACCAAAGGTGTCAAGGTGAATATCAAACAGACCTGAAGAGACCCAGGAACTGGGCTAAGGAGGCAGTTGCTATAGGAACAGAGTGGCTCATGGTGGATAATATTGAATGATATGTCACATTCACAAACTCACTGCGCTGAGGCAGTGTCTCAAAGGAGGCATTAAAGCAAACCCAAGGAACAGAGAGTGAGCTGAGGCTGGGAGCTGACCTCCTGCTGCCAGCTGGTGTCAGGGCACGTGCACAGAAATGCACGTTGCATCTGTGAATTCTGGGGATCACGCACAGATTTCCTGTGTGTTAGCATGGTTGTGCTTGTGGCTGTGCTTACAGCCATGAGGGACACATAGGGCTGTATTAGTGCTTTTCCTGGGTTTGCTTCCCTGACAGGTGATATGCTAGAAAGCATGTGGCCCAATATTATGTACTTTAGCAGGAAAGTGTGATTTTCACACACAAACATAAGTAATGTCCTCAGCTGCAACCAGATCTCTGCCACCAAAGCACAGTGTTCCTGGGGTAGCTCTTTTCCATTTGATGCATACAAAGCAGAACAAAAACGCTGATGAAGTCACCAAAGCATAGTGACTAGATTTCCAGGGGCAGTGATTTCCTTCGTATCAGGGCAGACACAGATCCCTTTTGCTCATTTTGGAAATTATGTCCAAATCTCGGGGGTCAGAGCGATGGAGGATGTCGACTTCTAATAATTCCTACAGGCTTTGTCTTCCACCATGGAGAACCGTCTTTATGTGATGCAAGTTCCCACTGAAGGGGAATTCCTGCAGATTGTAAGGCTCTAGTCCATATGAGCTGGCCCCAGATACCATGGCTAGGTCCACATCCCAGACAGAGCAGAGCAGCATACATAGCTGCAACAGGCTTGAATAAGGACGCTGGTCGGTGGATAGTAGGACTGTTGCTTGGTAGTTTTAAGCTGCTGGGCAGCTGAACTCCACCATAGCCACTCTCTCACTCCCCCTCCTCAAAGGAAAAGGGGGAAAAAATATGATGAAAAGGGCTCAAGGAATTGTGATAAGGACAGGGAGATCACTCAACAATTATCGTCCTGGACAAAACACACGCAGCACAGGGAGATTAATATAATTTGTTGCCTATCACTAGCAGACTACAATAGTGAAAAATTAAAAGCAAACTTAAAACCCCTTTTACCTCCTATCCACCCTGCTCTACCTCCTCCTGCCGAGTGTTGCAGGGGAATGGGGGATGTGGGCTGTGGTCAGTCCCTAACACTATCACCTAACACAACATCCCTAACACTTCATCACCTGCTGCTCCTCCACGGTCCCTCTCTGCCCCTGTTCCACGTGGGGTCCCTCCCACGGGATGCCGTCCTTCCCGAAATGAGCCTGCGGGGGCTGCTTACAGGCCACCATTCTTGAGGAACTGTTCCGATATGGGTCTGTACCACAGGGTCCGTCCGTCAGGAGCAAACTGCTCCAACCTGGGTCCCCCACGGGTGGCAGCTCCCCCCAGACCCCCTGCTCCTGCGTGGGCTCCTCTCCATGGCTGCAGCTCTGGCCTGGGGCCTGCTCCTGCGGGGGCTCTCCACAGGCCGCAGCCTCCTCCAGGCCACATCCACCTGCTCCACCAGGGGCTCCTCCAAGGGCTGCAGCGTGGAGATCTGCTCCGTGTGGGACCCGTGGGCTGCAGGGGGACAGCCTGCTCCACCAGGGGCCTCTCCCCAGGCCGCAGGGGAACTGCTGCTGTGAGCCTGGAGCACCTCCTGCCTCCTGCTGCACTCACCTTGGGGGCTGCAGGGCTGGTTCTCTCTCCTTGCTCTTCCAGCTTCTGTTGCACAGCAGTATTTCCCCCTTCTTAAATCTGCTCTCCCGGAGGTGCAAACAACATCGCTTATAGGCTCAGCTCTGGCAAGCGTCGTGGCCCTTCTGGAGTTGGCTGGAGCTGGCTCTGATCTGACACGGGCAGCTTCCGCACTGTTCTCACAGAGGCCACGCCTGCAGCCCCCTGCTCCCAATCCCTATGCAGTAATTACAAAGCCTCTGTGCTTTGGGCTGTCGTGATCCTTCTGCAAGTGCAGGGTAGGCGCAAGGTTGCTTTGCATTTCCAAAAGGAGTAAGAAAGCCTCCAACCCCACTGGACCTCAGCCACTTGCAGGTTTCAAGCAACACTCCCCACTTTCAGTTATCTCCCTCCCATGCACACAGTGGAAGCAAGGTTGAGCAAACACCTGTTTTGAAAATGTTTATATCAATGAAGAATAAAAGAATTCTACTACCCCCAATCTCTCTGTGCATCCAAGGCAAAAATCGTGCATTGTTCTGCCTCAACACTGTTTTCAGACCAAATTTGTCAAGTCATCTAGCAGAGGATTTCTCTCTTGTTCACTCACTAGCTTATTAGAGCACCAGTTTTCATAGGTGATAGAGCAAATTCCTCAACTGTCTGAAGGGACTTGATCCCAGAAAACTTCAAAACTGCAGATGACTCATGATTTTCTGGTGAAGCATCTATTAAATTAGAGCTGTTCCCCTTAGGGCACAGTGAGACAATGTGAGAAGAACCCTGTATCGCACTGATTGAGGCTTTATAACTCTACAGAATTGTCAGCCAACAATAAATGGAAAGTGCAGGAGAAATGTTCTTTCTTCCTCCTTGCCCTGCCATACGTTAGCGGACAGCTTGTGGTGGGGTATAGGTTCAGAGCCTCGCAGAAGAAGGATTTGAACCCAGGCTCTCCACAGTCTGCACCACTGCCTTCCTGAGGGCTTTTGACTCTTTTTTGTTTGTTTGTTTGTTTGTTTGTTTGTTTGTTTTGTTTTGTTTTTGCTTTTGTGGATGGTGTCTAAGTCTGGGGGAAAAAGAACCAACTGTGGGAGGAGGGAATGCTACTCCTGTCTGTGATAGTGATGATTTCCGGACAGTGGTAGCAACAGAGCTTTTGCAGGGAATTACAGGCAGTCTCTGTTGCTATTCCACGTACTGTGAGTACTGTGTGCAGTTTTGGGCACCACAGTATGAGAAAAAGATATAAAACTGTTCGAGAGTGTCCAAAGAAGGGCAACAAACAGGAGGGTCTCTTTTAACAGGTGTATTGAGATTTGTGGCAAGGTTTTGGTAGCAAGGTCAGGGGCTGCACTGTGCTGGACACAGCAACAGATGCACCATAGGCCAAACTCAGACAATAAGCCAAGGTGTGTTGCCTCTAAGAATGCACAGAAAATATTGGATGGAGAGAGCTGGAGAGAACAAAAAGAATGAGGAACAACAGAGGGAACATCAAGGTCATAGGAGGAGGAGAAGTAGATGCTCCATGGTGGAGCAGATATTCTTTGAAACCTGTGGAGGATCCATGCCAGAACAGATGAATATTCCTGACAGGGTCTGCAGCCTGTGGAGGACCCACACTGGAGCAAAGTAGAAACGAGAAGAAAGGATAGGCAGAGAAGAACTGCTGCATATTAACCACAGCCTCCTCCTGTGCTGCCCATTTCCCCAGTGAATGGACTGAGCGAGATCAGCAGGTGGAAAACAGGTGCTGGGAGTGAAGTTGAGCCCAGTAGAGGAGGAGAAGTGTTTGTTACCCCTATGTGGTTTGATGTTTGTCCTTTTGCTTCTCAACACCTGAACTAGTAATTAAATTTATACAAATTAATTGGCATTAAATTAATTTCCTCAAGTTAAGAGAGATTTTTCCACAACAATCATTGATAAGCAATATCCCTGTCTTTATCAAAGCCCATGAGCTTTCTCGTTCCTTTTTTTTCCCCCGATTTTATCCCCTGTCCTGCTGAGGTGGGCAGGAAGTGAGCAGGTTACATTACATCCAACAGAAGCTCTAACACATTTTTCATTGGAGAAGTAGACTTTGAAATGCCAAACACCTTTACATCTCTAAATATTATTTAGATACCACATGTTGTTAATTTTTACAATAATATTGCATGTTGTTAATTCTTCTAACATCTAGGCTATACATTCAAAATGAGTTATCTAATAAAGTCTATTTATTAAAACATATATAAAAAACATATAACACATATTGTGTTATAAAGCACACAATTCCCTACCAATGACAACAAAAAAAATCGTCTAATTGAGCATGCAGTTTTCATTAACCTGTTTTTTTTCCAAATACACAACAACACATACACATGTACGTGATGTTGGTTTTTTTTTTTTCATCATTTCTCACTGAAGCAATACTCATCCCGTATTGGATCTGTGTCATTACTCTAAGTTTTGTTTCTAATGTACTTGAAAAACTTCTTAACTCTACTGATTGCAACAGCGGATTTTTTCCTACTGATCTTAACTCCATTTATCAATTACTTATTCCCTTAAATTCCTGCTTTTAAGAGATCATTAGGTATTCACCATCTCTCACTATAATTTATAGCTTTTCTTTTCTTTTTCAATAGTTCAGCCCTAGTCAACTCGGAGTTGGGGAGCAGCAGCTTCTATGGAGATACTATGCTGAAAAAAAAAAAAAAAAAAGATGAGGGAAAAGGAATGTCGGACAGACAGATGGGGCAAGGGGTGTGGTTTGACCAGGATACCTTGAGAGTCTGGGAAGAGAAGAAATGGATGGGTGCTTAAGAGGTGAGATCGCTCTTGGCAGCATCACAGCCTGCATACTGAAGAATTGTGACAAGCAGTTTAGAAATGTGAGTTATTGGTGGTCTTCTGTTGATCTGCAGCTGTGCTCCATGGCTATAGCTGTAATTTCAGCAGTTTACTGTGTAAGCCGCATGTTGCCACTTCATTGATCAAGGCAATGCTGTTCAGTTGCAGGGAAGAGGGGCAAGACACAGGGAAGAAACAGAGGGAATGGAGAAAGCTGTACAGTCTGGATATGCACAAGTAGCAATAAAATCAGTGCTGGACAGAAAGAGACAAGACAGACAGACAGACAGACAGACAGACAGAAAGAAAAAGAAAGAAAGAAAGAAAGAAGAAAGAAAGAAAGAAAGAAAGAAAGAAAGAAAGAAAGAAAGAAAGAAAGAAAGAAAGAAAGAAAGAAAGAAAAAGAAAACCCCACACTCATAAAAATGAGAAACATCCAGGCATAAAAGAACATAAAACAAAGACAACTGTCATGATGTGGTATGATAGGATCTAGGAGAGAGCAGAAATCCAGCAATGCTGTCTTTCCTACTCCTCAAAACCAATTCAGTTGACAACTATGGATGCTTCCAGCTGGAAAAAAATGGAAGAATGAAAATGCAGAAGTTGGCAGATGCACAGGATGTGAGGTACTATCAGTAGAGAATTTGTTCCTAATATATATTCTAAATCTAACTTTTCAGTTTAAAGCGGTTACTCCTTGTCCTGTCGCTCCAGGCCCTGATAAAGACTCCCTCCACAGCTTTCCTACAGGTTGCCTTTCAGTACAGGAAGGCTCTCCCTGGTGTCGCAGTAAGCTCACCTGTTATCCAGGGGTCACAGTTATTTCCTGTGGTAGGAATAACGACAAGGGTTAATCTATTGCAGGTGATTTCATACAAGTATAGAAAAGCTTTTGTTGGAAAGCACCTTAGAGGTATCCAGATCACCCGCGTACTTCAAGCAGGGCCATTTTTAAAGCCCTGTCATATTGCTCAGGGGCTTGTACAGTCAAATTTTGAATGACCCCAGCAAGAGACCCCACAGTCTCACTGTGTGCCTTTGCCAGTGCCTAGGCAGAGTGTGCTTCCCCTGCTGGTCCTGGTGAGATGAACTGATACAAGTTTTGAGAAAACAGAAGTTTATGCTACCGCATGAAGTACCCTTTGTAACATTTTTTTTTTTTTACCTTTACCGTTTCATATCTGAAATTTGAAATTCATCAGGGAACTCAGCCTGGCACACAGTAAAACTGATGGCAGATACTTCACAATATTATTTGAATTTCACGTAAATAGAACAGACTAGCAACTTACTTAGGAGAAGTAATACAATTTTAGAAATATTCAAAACCAAAGGCATTCCAAACTAAGTTTAAGTTCAGAGGAAATCCAAAGGAAAAACTAATTTTGAAACTAATAATCAGAGAACATAATCTTCTACAAACGATAGATTTTCCTCCTGCATTGGGTAATTTTGATCTGTCTTTAATGATCATCTCGACATGGCTTTGACACTGAGTATTTTGCTTTGCCACTGCATTAAGTCTTCTTCTCATGTGTGGTAAATGTCCTGCTCTCATGGGATGGGCCTAGGAGACATACGCACTGTGTCTCATGATGCTTGGCTGTCATCTTAAATCTGTGAGAAGAGGAAAGGTCTCGCTGCTTCCTGAACAGGGAATTGGATGTCTGCAGTTGAGAACCCTCTGTCTAATCTAGAAACGTGAAGGAAGGAGTTTGCTGGATTGCAAGTGACAGTGAAGAAAGCCACAGATGACATATCGAACTGATTAAAATGTTATTTAGCTCAGGGCATGGCTAATGATGTGGAGCTGGAATAGTTTGACGATTGTAATTACACTCACTATCATTGTTATTTGTTTACAGGATGGTAATGCCTAAAGGTCCCGCTGGAGCCTGAAACAAGGTTGTGCTGGGTGCTGCACGTGCATATATCAGTGGCGATTTGAGAGCTAGTGATACAAACAGACAAAACAGAGATTGAAAGGAGAAACAGAGGGATAGAGATAAGAAGATCTCCCTGCAGGTCATTTAGGGTAACCAGCCATGAGTGCAGTGCATCCAGGTCTCCAGTGCTCTGCTGGCCCAGCCAGATGAATGGAAAACATTGCAGCTTTGGAAAAATAGTGTTTCTTCTAATACTTTGGCCACAGTTTTGATGTTTTAGGACTGCTTTTTTTTTTTTTTTTTTTTTTCTTTTCCCCATTTGTGCTAGAAAAGGTGAACTTTTCAAATACCTATTCTGAATTAAAATATCGTTTTCATTGTTATGTTTCTGTTTTGTTGGCACTATTCATAATGACTTCTACCCTTCGGTGGAAGCAAAAGCTTATCATACCATAAAATTGGAAAGATCACAGAAAACTTCAGAGCTTTTGAAGAAAGGTGAGGAAAATCCATTCCCTGCTCTAGGCAGAGAGAGTGGCTGATTTCCAGAAAGGTAAATGGGCAGGATAAGGCCGCTTCATGTTCACTGATGGCCGGTTGTATGGACTGTGAAGATAATGGACTACCAGCACAAGAGACGGTGCCAATAATCTAATCCAATACGATCTATTTCAAGTGGTGGAGACCTGATACTCTATGACAATGTGAGGAAGACCTAACTGTCAGGCAAACTTTAAGATGATCATGTTCAGGATCTAAAACTGTTATGACAAGTGTCAACACAGGAAGGGTGAAACAAAGGCATGAATGTCATACAAGGACCGATAAATCTCAGGAAGGCTGGAAACCAAGGCAAATGGACGGAATAAGATGGTGCTTTGTGTTAGCAAGAAGCAGAGGATAGAGAAATTAAATGTTATGGGTCAGCAAAAGAGTGGTTTTGTGCAAATCACTGCTAAAGATAGACAGCCTTGCTAGCCCGCTCTTTGCTCTTAGCTCCAGTCTAATAGTGAATTATCTCTGTACAGTTATCAGACACGTAAACAATAATGGGAATTATGGGAGACTTTAACTTCCCAGCAAAAGATTGAAAGATAATTACCACTTATGTTCATAGAGGTATACTATGTGATGGCTTTCTTCCCAAAAGTGAAAAAATACAAGACCGTTTTAGACTTGGCTCCTGTATGGGTTTAAATGTAGTAAAATTTGAATAAAGTGTGATCATGAGCTGACTTTTCTCATTTTACATTTCAAGACAGACAAAACCAGGTTTAGAATGAAGGTTCTGAGGCTTAGAAATGCAAACCTTGAAATCTAAGGAAATGAATAATTGAGTCTGACTAAGCAGCTCTGGGACTTGAGTGCAGAGAAGGCATAGTTAAAATTCAAAATTCAAACAGGAAAAAAGCGATGAGAAAAGGCATGTTTCAGAGGTTAAAAACTGCAGAAATAAAGTAAGAATGACCAAAAACCTCCTTCACATAGGAAATTAAACAATAATAGTAAGTGGTACTTAAGCCACAGAAACCAGGGGGAAGAAAGAGAACAAATTAGGACAGTTGCACACTCGAGGCAAAAATAGGTCAAAAGTTACTGATGTCTCAAATGCTGCAAATCTGATTTCCTGCATCTAACAGCAACAACAATGTGATGTTAAGGGCAGTGACAGGACTCCCATTGAAAAGGAGGGTAGGGCACTAGGCGCAACATCATCTGGGGTGAAATAAAAATCTATAGTGATTCAAGTGAAAAATGAAAAGCTGATATCTACCTAGCCTGTTAACAGCATTGGCACGCAGAACAACAAGTCAAGTAGGAAAAATGCATAACAATTGTGCAAATCGGGGATAGTCCCCAGAATGGGAGAGTAATAAATATACTTCTGTCCAGAAGAGGGTAAAGAGTCATCCAGACAAGTGTGGGCCTGTTAGTTTGACATCAACACCGTGCAAAGTTTTGTAGCAAGAACAGCTAAGACCAGGGAAGTAGGGGGTAATGTGTAATTGACAAGATAATTTATCAGAGCTAAATTGTTTCCAGACAATTTAGTAGCTTTCCTTTGTAGGACCAGTTCTTCCCTACACAGGGGATGAACTCCATCTATTTCACTTTCTGTGAGCTTCTGATACATTATCTACGGATTTGGGCTTTGGGGCCGCAAGTGAATAAAGGGAATTTGCAATTGTTCACACTGAAGAGGGAATTACCAGCAAAGGAGTCGTTACCTATGGTAATTCTCAGAGACAGTTCTGAAACTGCAGCTGCTAAGGAGGCAAAGACTCATGGAGAAATGTAGGCTGGAAGGGACCTCTGAAAACCCAACCTCCTATTCAGGGCAGAGCTGACTTCAAAGTTAGATATGTTCGGTATGGACATGGTGGCTGAAGATTAAAAATTACACAGGAGCTTTGAGATTTGCAGGGGACATAAGGTTGGGAAGTACTACCAAGCCTGACAGAAGGCTATCGCTTGTGATTGAAATGGTTCAGGTGAAGTGACAGGTGATAATACAAAGCAGAGCCATTCTCAGAGATTCTCAAAAAAGGGTGATTTTTTGTCATGTTTGCTATATGGTAGTCAGGAGTTTAAAACAAACAAACAAACAAACAAAATGACAACAAAACCTCACGTTCATGCACTGTTAGCACAAGGAGGACTGAAAAAGTTAAGTGGTTATATAGTGTGTATGGCTATTCATTTTTTTTCCCCTCCAGTATGAATACACTGGACAAGGCAGCCCTGACACTCATTTGAGACATGAGGCACAGTTCTGCCACTTGTATTCACATTGAACTTAGGAGGAAGAGTTCACAAGACAGAAGGAACAAGTTGCCTATTGCCTGGAAGGGAATGAAAGGACATCATTCTGCCCAGCCAGAGGCAAGTTGAGAGAAGAATATGTTGTCTCTACGTAAATGAATTTCTTGAGTAAATATCAAGGAGAAATAGGAAATGTGTAAGTTGGGAGACACATCTGAAATGATGACTGCAGTTGGCTTATGAGCAAGTTTGGACAGGAAATTGGTAGAAACTTCCCATTTGAAGAATGAAGTGCACCATTGATATGAAGTCAGCATTCACCTAAGCAGTAATGGCCAACTCAAATCCCCCACAAGAAAGCAGTGGACAAACCAGAACACTAACAAACATGTTGGGGTCTAGAGTCAAACAGATATACCTAACTTTATTATACCTCAGCATCTGAGGGATTGCTTTTAGAGGCTGAGGGCTTGTACCCCATTTCCAATCGCTTTCTCTGTGCCCCCTTCCCCAGAGAAGGAAGCTGCTTGGCTTCCCTGCCCTCTGATTCAGCTGCCCGCTGAGGCTGCCCGCTCCTCAGCACCTGTAAGCAGCAGCACCTTCACGTCTCCTCCTGCACCAGCAGCACATCACCGTCTCTTGTTCCAGCAGCAGGACATCGGCGTCTCCCATTGCACCATGCAGACCTCCACGCCTCGAGTGCCACCAGCAGTACTCAATGCGAGCTGGACGCTCAGGGCACTTATGGCCACCCACCTTTGTGAGGTCAAAGGCTGACAGTGACTCTCTGCTGACCTCACACGGCTCTCGGGCGCCCCGATGGCAGAGGTTACGGCGCTAAGCTGACTGCCAGGAGAAAAGGCTGACATGAAGTGACTGCTCCACCATGCCAGGAGCAAGGTCTGCTGGAATGGGGGTTCGGAGGCGAGCTCGGCCTTGGGCCTGGGAACTGTGCCTGGGAGCCAGGGACGTCCTTGGTGTGCAGCTGGACACCTGGGCCTGAGAAAGCAAGGTTTCTTTAGAGAGAATTGGAAGCATCGTCACCTAGTGGCTGTGTCAGGGGGACGAGAGAAATGCACAGCATCTCTTGGTTCCCTGAAGTGCACGTGTCCTACGCCCTTGGATGTCTCCATGATAGAAAAAGGGACTGATTTTTACCCAAAACAGAGCTCCTTTCTCTCGGGAGCTTCTCATGCTGCGTGTCCTCCTCTCTTTCTTGTATTTGGCTATGACTTTAGGCTTGTTCTTGCTACTCCTTAAGCAGACTGAAGCTTCCCCGGAACATCACATTAACTGCTTTTCACTACCTCTAAGTGCCTTTCCTCCACCTCTCATCTAATTAATTAGTGCTATCCTCTTCACACCTGCTACAGAGGTATCTTTCCTACCTGGTACAAGCTAGAAGAGCTTAGCAGCATCCATACGTCTCTTTCCTTTAGTCCTCACAGTAGACTTGCTCGAGGTAATTTGTGTTGAGCAGTAATCAAGAGAAAGTGTCACCAAGCCAAGGCTGCATTTGCTTGTGTCTTATGGAATCCCTGCAGCTGTGTCTGCTCCCAGCTTCCTGTGTGCCCCAAGCATCCTCGCTTGCAGGGCAGTAGAAGATGCAGAAAAGTCCTGGCCTTAGTGGAAGCACGGCCCTGCAAGAGCTAAGACATCCCTCTTAGCAGCTCACTGTAGCCCCGAAATCCCAAAAAACGGCACGTGCCAGCTACTGGGAAGGAAATGAACTCTGTCATTGTGATATACCCGGTGGAGCCCCCGGTGGAGCAGGTGGATGTGGCCTGGAGGAGGCCGCGGCCTGTGGAGAGCCCCCGCAGGAACAGGCCCGGGCTGGACTGGAACAGGCTCTGCTGAGCCTCTTTTGCCCGTGACGATCATTGTGGAGTGATCTCCCTGTCCTTCTCTCAGCCCTTGAGCCCTTTCCATCCTATTTTCTCCCCTTTCCCTTTGAGGAGGGGCAGGGAGAGAGCGGTTGAGGTGGAGCTCAGCTGCCCAGCTGAGGAAAACCACCACGTCTCTCCCTTGCCGCTGCTGCAGCACGGTGGGAGCAGCCAACACCTGCTGTTCTTCGACCCTCAGCAACCCCACAGCATCTTCCTGGAAGGGATCCCTTTCCTTCACGCCTGACAGGCGCCGCCTCCAGAGGCTTGTGCCCCGTTTCCGATCGCTTTCTCAGTGCCCCCTTCCCCAGAGAAGGATCCCAGCTGCTTGGCTTCCCTGCCCTCCGATTCCAGGCTCCCGGAGCTGTTATCCCAGCATCGCAGCAGCCAGGTGACAATGTGCTCGCCTGCATGACAGCTGAAATCTTGTCCCATGTCTCGCAGCTCGCCCAGGGATGGGGATCAGCCGCTTACTGCTGCTTTTCTCTCTTTTCTATTTTATAACAGCCTCCTCTTCCCTGGGATGGCCCTACATTGGGGTCGCCTGCCTCGCCTTCCTCTTGCTCCTTCCCCTTCTTCGGAGGACTTTCTTCCCTGCCTAAATGAGATGACTTCTGCATCCATTCCTTCATCTTGTGTGTGTATTGGCGACTGATACGGCAACGGGGTAGTCCCCGGAGCCAGCTGTAGGGCCTGTCACAGGGTTGGAGTGGCTGCAGGTAAAATCACAGTTGTTGGAGGGGCTGCAGGTAAAATCACAGGGGTTGGAGGGGCTGCAGGGAACATCACAGGGGTTGCAGGGGCTGCAGGTAACCTCACAGGGGTTGGAAGGGCTGCAGGTAAAATCACAGTGGTTGCAGGGGCTGCAGGTAAAATCACAGGGGTTGCAGGGGCCGCAGGGTGCGTCACAGGTTTGCATCAGATCAAGACGCATTTCCCTAGAACCACACATTTCCTCCTGAAGGTGCTGAATAGTATTGAATGGTCTTCAAATGCATAGGGCAGACCCAGCAAACGTACAGCTGGTGCTCGGAAGTAGTTAACTTTTATTTTGTTGTTGTTAATTTTGTATCATGACAACAGATGCAAATATGTATCTTGAGTTGAGGGCAAAGGTGACCTTGGATCTGAAGCACACAGGCGTTCACTAATGTCCCCCCCACCCTGAGTGAATCCAGAACGACTCGGAAGGAAAAATGAAGTACAAAGCAGTGCGTTGTGATAAAGAGAGTTTAATAGTGTAGAAAAGGAAGAGAACCTAAAAAAATGCCATCCTGTACAACACAGTCAATAAAGTAAATTTAATGAAATAAAAATGGAACCAATTTTTCCCATTCTAATGAATTCCTATCCCCATCGTGACTTCCCATCCCACTGATCATTTCCTATCCCAACGACCTCCCGTGTCTGATCCCAAGGCTGAATTCCCAACTCCCATCACCCTCCCATCCACCCAGCCGTCCACCCATTTTCTCCCGTCCGTGCTGGCCATGCCCACATCCATGCACGGACTGAGCATGGGCAGCGGGAGCGGGCTGCATGAAATCCCCTCGGCATCCCAGTGCAAGAACAGCTGCAGGCAGAGGCCTTGCTGAGTGAACACCTACACTAGAGAAATTTAATAAGGAAGGCACTAAATAAGAGAAATGACCCGAACGAAGAAATAAGTTTGGGATCTCAGCCATTTGGTGTCCCAACAAGCAGTTCCCACGCCCAACCTTTCCCACCCCAGCTATTGCCAACATCCCAACAGCTTCCCATTGCAACGTTCATTCGTGACGCGCGCATTTCCCATTGCCCCAGTTGCCCATCCCTGACAGTGGCAAACACTGCCTAGCTCCAGCACTGGAGAAGGGAGAGGGCAAGCGAGAGGGGCAAGGGCTGAGGAGCGTGGCTGAAGCTGGAGCAGGCGCCTGCAGAGGTCTCTGTGCCTGCATGCTGAGCGGGCCCGGGTGCTGCGGGGGCCGTCGAGGAGCGCAGGGTCACGGGTAGCCGTAATACTTGGCTATGGCGTGGTCCTTCTGCCGCTGCACGAAGAATTGCACGGGGCCGATCTTCATCTGGTGGGCCGCCCGCTGCCGCTCCTCCTGGGCCAGCTTCTTCAGGCGCTCCCGCTCGGGACGCTGCTGCGGCGTGATGGGCACCGACGCCTCCTGCTCCTCCAGCGGCGTGGGCGCCGCGTCGCCGCCCGCCCAGGGCCCCACGCAGGGCACGTAGTCCACGCGGGGCTGCGCCGGACGTTGCAGCGTGCGTGGCTGCGTGGGCAGAGGCTCCCGCTGCGCTTGGCCCCCCGCGGCTGGCAGGCACGGCGCTCTGGGCGCCTGCTGCACGGGAGCTCTCCACGCTCGCGCCGTGCTGCCTGGTGGTGCCGGCACCGCCTGGGCCTTGTCGCCAGCTGGGGGCCGGGGGGCAGCGGGCACAGCGCTGGAGCCTGGCACCGTCGGCGGGGCCCTGGGCATGCTGCTGGGGCCGCTGGAGGTGGGCTGCAGCTGCACACAGGGCGGCTGGCGCACTGGCCCCAGCGCCTTCGCCCTGGCCCCCAGCGGCTGCAAAGTCTCACTGGGGGTCTTTGTCCCCGGGTGCTGGCGCTGCAGCGTCTTGTCCCCGATGGCTTGGGGACGGAGCCTGTCCTGGGCCCGCACGGCACGGGCACGGGCACGGGGCTTAATGGGGGGGGGCTCCAGCAGCAGCAGCGCTCTCCGGGGAGGCGGTGCCGCTGCTCCTTGCCCCCCAGCAGCCCCCGGGCTTCGGGCTCTCTTGCTGGGCGCCCTGGTGCTGTCGCTCGCCGGCTGCTGCCTGCCGCCGCCCGCTTGGCTGCTGCTGCCAGCCACCGCGCTGTGGCCACCCGTCTTCCCCTGGCACAGCATCTTGGGGCCTTGGCCACCCTGGCCCAGCAGCGTCGTCTTCTCCTTGCCGGGGGTTTTCTCCGTCGCCGGCCTCCTGTGCTGGGAGCTCTGCGCTGTGCTGGGGGTGCTGGTGGGCGCGGGGCGCTTGGCCCCCCACTTGGTGCCGGTGGGCGCAGGGGCAGGCGGGGGGCTCTTGAGGGGACTCAGAGGGGGATTGGGCAGGGGCCTCCTAAGGGCTCTAATAAATTCAGGGCCGGGGGGGCTCTTGAGGGGACCCAGAGGGGGATTGGGCAGGGGTCTCCTAAGGGCTCTAATAAATTCAGGGTCGGGGGGGCTCTTGAGGGGACTCAGGCGAGGCTTGGGCAGGGGTCTCCTAAGGGAATTAAGGAATTCAGGGTCGGGGGGTCTCTTGAGGGGACGCGAGGGAGGGTTGGGCAGGGGTCTTCTAAGGGCAGTGAGGAATTCAGGGTGGGGGGGCCTTTTGGGGAGAGTGAAGGGAGGGTTGGGCAGGGGTCTCCTGAGGGCACTGAGCTGGGGACTGGCTGCAGGCTTGAGGGGGGAGCTCGCTGCCGGCACAGCAGGGGGCTGCACCGCCCGCCCACCCTGCACCTTCTCGGGGTGCACCCCAGGGGTTGAGGGTACCTCACCCAGCGCTCTGGTGGCTGCCAGTCCCTGTGTGCTCGGCTCCTCCATGTCCTCGCAGAGGTCGGGCAGCTCAGACAGGAAGCGGCTGAGCACAGGACTGCTGGGGACACCGGGGAAGGCGTCCTGGGGCTCCACGGCATCGAGCCAGCTGAGCAGCTCCTCCAAGCCGGAGATGTCCAGGTCGGCCGGGAGCTGGTCCTGCAGGTGCTGCAGCTGCTGGCTGTCCCCTGCCAGCTGGGGAAAGGCCTCGGCGAAGGCATCGGGGCCCAGCTCAAGCAGCTCCAGGTGCTCCTCAGGCACCTCTGCAACTGTCGCCGCTGAGGAAAAAGCAAGCAAATCCCCCAGGATGGGCGATGCCAGCTTTCCCATGGCTCCTGGGTGTGGGGCGCCCAGCGGCCGGCTGCGCCAGCCCCAAACTCACCGTCGGGCGTCACCGTCCGGGTGCTGGCGGTCGTTGGAGCCTGGGCAGGCTCGGGGGGAGTGGGGCCGGGCAGCGGGGGCCCCTGGTCCTCGCTGAGCCCCACGGCGTGGTCGCAGGGCTCCGGCAGCTGCCCCCGGCTGCTGGTCAGGGTGCGGGGCGCGGGGAGCGCCTGCCCCCGCAGCGGAGGCCCCGGGACGAGGAGGGGTGGGGGGCCGGGGTGGGCAGGGGCCTGCAGCAGGCAGGTGCCTGCGGGGTGCAGGAGCTCCCCATGGAGCACGGCCCCGGGCCCCAGCCAGAGGGGATCCTGGGGCAGCACCGTCCCCGTCCCCACGGGCTGTCCCCACTGGTAGACGGGGGCCCAGGGAGGAGCGGTGTGGGGGAGCTGCCCCACAGCAGGGAGCTGCCCCACGGCGGGGAGCTGCCCAAGCTGCAGGTGGTGCCCCTCGGGTGGGAGGTGCCCCCCAGGTGCCAGCTGCACCCCGGCGGGGAGCTGCAGCACCTGCCCCTGGACCCCCGGCACCACGTGCCAGACGGTGGCCTGGGGCAGCGCGTAGGGGAGGGTGGGTACCTGGGGGGGCTGCAAGGGCAGCGCCATCGCTCCGGGGAGGGAGGGCAGCAGCCACGCAGCCACCGTTGGCGGCACGGCTGGGACGACGAAGGGGGAGTTTTGCGTCTGCGGAAGCCGCGGAAGCCGTCTGGGGAAACCCTCTGTGGGAAAAAGGGCGCTGGGGTGAGATCTGGGGCGCTGGGCTCGCCAGCAGGGCCGCAGCCCCGGGAGGAGCGGGAGCCGGCTGCTGTACCTGCCATGGTGGCTGGAGAGTGGGGCGGTTGGTTGGGGAACGCGGGCAACGGCGGTTCCGTCCCAACGGCTGACCAGCCCCTCACCGCCATCTTGGTGAGGACTGCAGGTTTTGGACCCAAGCAGGCTTCCCGTCGCAAGACTTTTCCATCCCCATCAGGCTTTCCCTCCCACGCATCATTTGCCATGCCCAGGACGGTTTCACACCAACACTTCCCCGTCCCAAGCATTTCCCGTCCCAGTACCAGCTTTTCATCCTAACGGTCATTTCCCATCCTTACAATTTCACATGATAACAGATTCCCATACGAGATATTTCCCATCGACACGAAGTGTTTCTTAATCCAAAGAGATCTCATCCCAAAGAATTCCCATCTCTCTGATTACTTTTCCAAGTACTTCCTTCCCAAGTGAATGTTACCCACCCCATTAAAGACTTCCCATCCCAATACTTCCCCATCCCCGGAGTGATTTCCCATCCCAACGCTTTTGCTTCCCAAGGATTTCAAACCCAGGGAAGATTTCCCATCTCTTTGATTTCCTAGCCCAATGGCTTTCCACCCCAAGGAAGTCTTCCCATCCCAGCAATGATTTCTCGGCCCACTCATCATTTCCCATCCCAATCATTTCCCATTTTCACCATCCAACAGACAGCTTAGCCAGCCCACAGCTAGAGAGAGATCACAACAGGGATTTGGACGATTCTGTTAGATGCAAGGTCACGGAGACTTGGTGTGCTACCGATTGCTCTTTATTACAGATCAACACAGATCGCCAGTACCAAGGGCGCTGGGATGAATCTGCTGAATATGCAGATACAAGGCTCTTACATTTCTTACCAGGAAATAAACAGATATGGGCATTTCTCTCTACCCACCTTAGTAAAAAGATAGGAAGGGTAGAGCAGTAATTAAGAGCAGCATGCTCAGCCACCGGCACGGAGGCTGCCCGCTCCTCAGCACCTCTAAGCAGCAGCACCTTCAGGTCTCCTCCTGCACCAGCAGCACATCAGCGTCTCTTGTTCCAGCAGCAGGACATCGGCGTCTCCCATTGCACTATGCAGACCTCCACGCCTCGAGTGCCACCAGCAGTACTCAATGCGAGCTGGACGCTCAGGGCACTTATGGCCACCCACCTTTGTGAGGTCAAAGGCTGACAGTGACTCTCTGCTGACCTCACACGGCTCTCGGGCGCCCCGATGGCAGAGGTTACGGCGCTAAGCTGACTGCCAGGAGAAAAGGCTGACATGAAATGGCTGCTCCACAACGCCAGGAGCAAGGTCTGCTGGAATGGGGTTCGGAGGGGAGCTCGGCCTTCGGCCTGGGAACTGTGCCTGGGAGCCAGGGACATCCTTGGTGTGCAGCTGGACACCTGGGCCTGAGAAAGCAAGGTTTCTTTAGAGAGAATTGGAAGCATCGTCACCTAGTGGCTGTGTCAGGGGGACGAGAGAAATGCACAGCATCTCTTGGTCCCCTGAAGTGCACGTGTCCTACGCCCTTGGATGTCTCCATGATAGAAAAAGGGACTGATTTTTACCCAAAACAGAGCTCCTTTCTCTCGGGAGCTTCTCATGCTGCGTGTCCTCCTCTCTTTCTTGTATTTGGCTATGACTTTAGGCTTGTTCTTGCTACTCCTTAAGCAGACTGAAGCTTCCCCGGATCATCACGTTAACTGATTTTCACTACCTCTACGTGCCTTTCCTCCACTTCTCATCTAATTAATTAGTGCTATCCTCTTCACGCCTGCTACAGAGGTGTCTTTCCTACCTGGTACAAGCTAGAAGAGCTTAGCAGCATCCATACGTCTCTTTCCTTTAGTCCTCACAGTTACTTGCTCGACGTAATTTGTGTTGAGCAGTAATCAACAGGAAGTGTCACCAAGCCAAGGCTGCATTTGCTTGTGTCTTATGGAATCCCTGCAGCTTTGTCCCCTCCCAGCTTCCTGTGTGCCCCAAGCATCCTCGCTTGCAGGGCAGTAGAAGATGCAGAAAAGTCCTGGCCTTAGTGGAAGCACTGCCCTGCAAGAGCTAAGACATCCCTCTTAGCAGCACGCTGTAGCCCCGAAATCCCAAAAAACGGCACATGCCAGCTACTGGGAAGGAAATGAACTCTGTCATTGTGATATACCCGCTCAAGGCCCTGCTCTTTGGCCCAGGTGTCTACGAGGCGGTTTTGGAAATGAATCCTGTTGTGTGACTCCGTTCTTTCTGGGTGCTACGTCCCCATAAAGCTTGCTTTTCAAGGCCCAGGACGGTCTGCCGGGCACTGGCCTGGGTTCCCAGCCTGACCCACCTGCTGGGAATCAGGGAGGCTCGGTCGGTGTCTTGTGTTGGGTTTACGAGGACAGGTTCTGGTAGCGGGGGGCTGCAGGGGTGTCCTCTGTGAGGAGAATGCAGCAGCTGCCCCATGTTAGATAAGGGCCGGTTCCAGGAGGCTCTAGAGGGACCCGCTGCTGCCCAGAACTGAGACAGAACGGATGATGTTTGCGCCTGCGTGAGAGCCCATCTAAGAAAGGGAAAGAAACCTGCTGCACAGCAGCGTCTGGGTCAGGGAGGAGTGAGAAACCTCTCTGCAGCCCCCAAGGTGAGTGCAGCAGGAGGCAGGAGGTGCTCCAGGCTCACAGCAGCAGTTCCCCTGCGGCCTGGGGAGAGGCCCCTGGTGGAGCAGGCTGTCCCCCTGCAGCCCACGGGTCCCACACGGAGCAGATCTCCACGCTGCAGCCCGTGGAGGAGCCCCCGGTGGAGCAGGTGGATGTGGCCTGGAGGAGGCCGCGGCCTGTGGAGAGCCCCCGCAGGAGCAGGCCCGGGCTGGACTGGAACAGGCTCTGCTGAGCCTCTTTTGCCCGTGACGATCATTGTGGAGTGATCTCCCTGTCCTTCTCTCAGCCCTTGAGCCCCTTCCATCCTATTTTCTCCCCTTTCCGTTTGAGGAGGGGCAGGGAGAGAGCGGTTGAGGTGGAGCTCAGCTGCCCAGCTGAGGAAAAACACCACACCTGCTGTTCTTCGACCCTCAGCAACCCCACAGCATCTTCCTGGAAGGGATCCCTTTCCTTCACGCCTGACAGGCGCCGCCTCCAGAGGCTTGTGCCCCGTTTCCGATCGCTTTCTCAGTGCCCCCTTCCCCAGAGAAGGATCCCAGCTGCTTGGCTTCCCTGCCCTCCGATTCCAGGCTCCCGGAGCTGTTATCCCAGCATCGCAGCAGCCAGGTGACAATGTGCTCGCCTGCATGACAGCTGAAATCTTGTCCCATGTCTCGCAGCTCGCCCAGGGATGGGGATCACCTGCCTGCTGATGCTTTTCTCTCTTTTCTATTTTATAACAGCCTCCTCTTCCCTGGGATGGCCCTACATTGGGGTCGCCTGCCTCGCCTGCCTATTGCTCCTTCCGCTTCTTCGGAGGACTTTCTTCTCTACCTAAACGAGATGACTTCTGCATCCATTCCTTCATCTTGTGTGTATTGGCGACTGATACGGCAACGGGGTAGTCCCCGGAGCCAGCTGTAGGGCCTGTCACAGGGTTGGAGTGGCTGCTGGGAACATCAAAAGGGTTGGAGGGGCTGCAGGTAAAATCACAGTTGTTGGAGGGGCTGCAGGTAAAATCACAGGGGTTGGAGGGGCTGCAGGGAACATCACAGGGGTTGCAGGGGCTGCAGGTAACCTCACAGGGGTTGGAAGGGCTGCAGGTAAAATCACAGTGGTTGCAGGGGCTGCAGGTAAAATCACAGGGGTTGCAGGGGCCGCAGGGTGCGTCACAGGTTTGCATCAGGTCAAGACGCATTTCCCTAGAACCACACATTTCCTCCTGAAGGTGCTGAATAGTATTGAATGGTCTTCAAATGCATAGGGCAGACCCAGCAAACGTACAGCTGGTGCTCGGAAGTAGTTAACTTTTATTTTGTTGTTGTTAATTTTGTATCATGACAACAGATGCAAATACGTATCTTGAGTTGAGGGCAAAGGTGACCTTGGATCTGAAGCACACAGGCGTTCACTAATGTCCCCCCCACCCTGAGTGAATCCAGAACGACTCGGAAGGAAAAATGAAGTACAAAGCAGTGCGTTGTGATAAAGAGAGTTTAATAGTGTAGAAAAGGAAGAGAACCTAAAAAAATGCCATCCTGTACAACAGAGTCAATAAAGTAAATTTAATGAAATAAAAATGGAACCAATTTTTCCCATTCTAATGAATTCCTATCCCCATCGTGACTTCCCATCCCACTGATCATTTCCTATCCCAACGACCTCCCGTGTCTGATCCCAAGGCTGAATTCCCAACTCCCATCACCCTCCCATCCACCCAGCCGTCCACCCATTTTCTCCCGTCCGTGCTGGCCATGCCCACATCCATGCACGGACTGAGCATGGGCAGCGGGAGCGGGCTGCATGAAATCCCCTCGGCATCCCAGTGGCAGAACAGCTGCAGGCAGAGGCCTTGCTGAGTGAACACCTACACTAGAGGAATTTAATAAGGAAGGCACTAAATAAGAGAAATGACCCGAACGAAGAAATAAGTTTGGGATCTCAGCCATTTGGTGTCCCAACAAGCAGTTCCCATGCCCAACCTTTCCCACCCCAGCTATTGCCAACATCCCAACAGCTTCCCACTGCAACGTTCATTCGTGACCCGCGCATTTCCCATTGCCCCAGTTGCCCATCCCTGACAGTGGCAAACACTGCCCAGCTCCAGCACTGGAGAAGGGAGAGGGCAAGCGAGAGGGGCAAGGGCTGAGGAGCGTGGCTGAAGCTGGAGCAGGCGCCTGCAGAGGTCTCTGTGCCTGCATGCTGAGCGGGCCCGGGTGCTGCGGGGGCCGTCGAGGAGCGCAGGGTCACGGGTAGCCGTAATACTTGGCTATGGCGTGGTCCTTCTGCCGCTGCACGAAGAATTGCACGGGGCCGATCTTCATCTGGTGGGCCGCCCGCTGCCGCTCCTCCTGGGCCAGCTTCTTCAGGCGCTCCCGCTCGGGACGCTGCTGCGGCGTGATGGGCACCGACGCCTCCTGCTCCTCCAGCGGCGTGGGCGCCGCGTCGCCGCCCGCCCAGGGCCCCACGCAGGGCACGTAGTCCACGCGGGGCTGCGCCGGACGTTGCAGCGTGCGTGGCTGCGTGGGCAGAGGCTCCCGCTGCGCTTGGCCCCCCGCGGCTGGCAGGCACGGCGCTCTGGGCGCCTGCTGCACGGGAGCTCTCCACGCTCGCGCCGTGCTGCCTGGTGGTGCCGGCACCGCCTGGGCCTTGTCGCCAGCTGGGGGCCGGGGGGCAGCGGGCACAGCGCTGGAGCCTGGCACCGTCGGCGGGGCCCTGGGCATGCTGCTGGGGCCGCTGGAGGTGGGCTGCAGCTGCACACAGGGCGGCTGGCGCACTGGCCCCAGCGCCTTCGCCCTGGCCCCCAGCGGCTGCAAAGTCTCACTGGGGGTCTTTGTCCCCGGGTGCTGGCGCTGCAGCGTCTTGTCCCCGATGGCTTGGGGACGGAGCCTGTCCTGGGCCCGCACGGCACGGGCACGGGCACGGGGCTTAATGGGGGGGGGCTCCAGCAGCAGCAGCGCTCTCCGGGGAGGCGGTGCCGCTGCTCCTTGCCCCCCAGCAGCCCCCGGGCTTCGGGCTCTCTTGCTGGGCGCCCTGGTGCTGTCGCTCGCCGGCTGCTGCCTGCCGCCGCCCGCTTGGCTGCTGCCGCCAGCCACCGCGCTGTGGCCACCCGTCTTCCCCTGGCACAGCATCTTGGGGCCTTGGCCGCCCTGGCCCAGCAGCGTCGTCTTCTCCTTGCCGGGGGTTTTCTCCGTCGCCGGCCTCCTGTGCTGGGAGCTCTGCGCTGTGCTGGGGGTGCTGGTGGGCGCGGGGCGCTTGGCCCCCCACTTGGTGCCGGTGGGCGCAGGGGCAGGCGGGGGGCTCTTGAGGGGACTCAGAGGGGGATTGGGCAGGGGCCTCCTAAGGGCTCTAATAAATTCAGGGTCGGGGGGGCTCTTGAGGGGACTCAGGCGAGGCTTGGGCAGGGGTCTCCTAAGGGAATTAAGGAATTCAGGGTCGGGGGGTCTCTTGAGGGGACGCGAGGGAGGGTTGGGCAGGGGTCTGCTAAGGGCAGTGAGGAATTCAGGGTGGGGGGGCCTTTTGGGGAGAGTGAAGGGAGGGTTGGGCAGGGGTCTCCTGAGGGCACTGAGCTGGGGACTGGCTGCAGGCTTGAGGGGGGAGCTCGCTGCCGGCACAGCAGGGGGCTGCACCGCCCGCCCACCCTGCACCTTCTCGGGGTGCACCCCAGGGGTTGAGGGTACCTCACCCAGCGCTCTGGTGGCTGCCAGTCCCTGTGTGCTCGGCTCCTCCATGTCCTCGCAGAGGTCGGGCAGCTCAGACAGGAAGCGGCTGAGCACAGGACTGCTGGGGACACCGGGGAAGGCGTCCTGGGGCTCCACGGCATCGAGCCAGCTGAGCAGCTCCTCCAAGCCGGAGATGTCCAGGTCGGCCGGGAGCTGGTCCTGCAGGTGCTGCAGCTGCTGGCTGTCCCCTGCCAGCTGGGGAAAGGCCTCGGCGAAGGCATCGGGGCCCAGCTCAAGCAGCTCCAGGGGCTCCTCAGGCACCTCTGCAACTGTCGCCGCTGAGGAAAAAGCAAGCAAATCCCCCAGGATGGGCGATGCCAGCTTTCCCATGGCTCCTGGGTGTGGGGCGCCCAGCGGCCGGCTGCGCCAGCCCCAAACTCACCGTCGGGCGTCACCGTCCGGGTGCTGGCGGTCGTTGGAGCCTGGGCAGGCTCGGGGGGAGTGGGGCCGGGCAGCGGGGGCCCCTGGTCCTCGCTGAGCCCCACGGCGTGGTCGCAGGGCTCCGGCAGCTGCCCCCGGCTGCTGGTCAGGGTGCGGGGCGCGGGGAGCGCCTGCCCCCGCAGCGGAGGCCCCGGGACGAGGAGGGGTGGGGGGCCGGGGTGGGCAGGGGCCTGCAGCAGGCAGGTGCCTGCGGGGTGCAGGAGCTCCCCATGGAGCACGGCCCCGGGCCCCAGCCAGAGGGGATCCTGGGGCAGCACCGTCCCCGTCCCCACGGGCTGTCCCCACTGGTAGACGGGGGCCCAGGGAGGAGCGGTGTGGGGGAGCTGCCCCACAGCAGGGAGCTGCCCCACGGCGGGGAGCTGCCCAAGCTGCAGGTGGTGCCCCTCGGGTGGGAGGTGCCCCCCAGGTGCCAGCTGCACCCCGGCGGGGAGCTGCAGCACCTGCCCCTGGACCCCCGGCACCACGTGCCAGACGGTGGCCTGGGGCAGCGCGTAGGGGAGGGTGGGTACCTGGGGGGGCTGCAAGGGCAGCGCCATCGCTCCGGGGAGGGAGGGCAGCAGCCACGCAGCCACCGTTGGCGGCACGGCTGGGACGACGAAGGGGGAGTTTTGCGTCTGCGGAAGCCGCGGAAGCCGTCTGGGGAAACCCTCTGTGGGAAAAAGGGCGCTGGGGTGAGATCTGGGGCGCTGGGCTCACCAGCAGGGCCGCAGCCCCGGGAGGAGCGGGAGCCGGCTGCTGTACCTGCCATGGTGGCTGGAGAGTGGGGCGGTCGGTTGGGGAACGCGGGCAACGGCCGTTCCGTCCCAACGGCTGACCAGCCCCTCACCGCCATCTTGGTGAGGACTGCAGCTTTTGGACCCAAGCAGGCTTCCCGTCGCAAGACTTTTCCATCCCCATCAGGCTTTCCCTCCCACGCATCATTTGCCATGCCCAGGACGGTTTCACACCAACACTTCCCCGTCCCAAGCATTTCCCGTCCCAGTACCAGCTTTTCATCCTAACGGTCATTTCCCATCCTTACAATTTCACATGATAACAGATTCCCATACGAGATATTTCCCATCGACACGAAGCGTTTCTTAATCCAAAGAGATCTCATCCCAAAGAATTCCCATCTCTCTGATTACTTTTCCAAGTACTTCCTTCCCCAGTGAATGTTACCCGCCCCATTAAAGACTTCCCATCCCAATACTTCCCCATCCCCGGAGTGATTTCCCATCCCAACGCTTTTGCTTCCCAAGGATTTCAAACCCAGGGAAGATTTCCCATCTCTTTGAGTTCCTAGCCCAATGGCTTTCCACCCCAAGGAAGTCTTCCCATCCCAGCAATGATTTCTCGGCCCACTCATCATTTCCCATCCCAATCATTTCCCATTTTCACCATCCAACAGACAGCTTAGCCAGCCCACAGCTAGAGAGAGATCACAACAGGGATTTGGACGATTCTGTTAGATGCAAGGTCACGCAGACTTGGTGTGCTACCAATTGCTCTTTATTACAGATCAACACAATTGGCCAGTACCAAGGGCGCTGGGATGAATCTGGTGAATATGCAGATACAAGGCTCTTACATTTCTTACCAGGAAATAAACAGATATGGGCATTTCTCTCTACCCACCTTAGTAAAAAGATAGGAAGGGTAGAGCAGTAATTAAGAGCAGCATGCTCAGCCACCGGCACGGAGGCTGCCCGCTCCTCAGCACCTCTAAGCAGCAGCACCTTCACGTCTCCTCCTGCACCAGCAGCACATCAGCGCCTCTTGTTCCAGCAGCAGGACATCGGCGTCTCCCATTGCACCATGCAGACCTCCACGCCTCGAGTGCCACCAGCAGTACTCAATGCGAGCTGGACGCTCCGGGCACTTATGGCCACCCACCTTTGTGAGGTCAAAGGCTGACAGTGACTCTCTGCTGACCTCACACGGCTCTCGGGCGCCCCGATGGCAGAGGTTACGGCGCTAAGCTGACTGCCAGGAGAAAAGGCTGACATGAAATGGCTGCTCCACAACGCCAGGAGCAAGGTCTGCTGGAATGGGGTTCGGAGGGGAGCTCGGCCTTGGGCCTGGGAACTGTGCCTGGGAGCCAGGGACGTCCTTGGTGTGCAGCTGGACACCTGGGCCTGAGAAAGCAAGGTTTCTTTAGAGAGAATTGGAAGCATCGTCTCCTAGTGGCTGTGTCAGGGGGACGAGAGAAATGCACAGCATCTCTTGGTTCCCTGAAGTGCACGTGTCCTACGCCCTTGGATGTCTCCATGATAGAAAAAGGGACTGATTTTTACCCAAAACAGAGCTCCTTTCTCTCGGGAGCTTCTCATGCTGCGTGTCCTCCTCTCTTTCTTGTATTTGGCTATGACTTTAGGCTTGTTCTTGCTACTCCTTAAGCAGACTGAAGCTTCCCCGGAACATCACATTAACTGCTTTTCACTACCTCTAAGTGCCTTTCCTCCGCTTCTCATCTAATTAATTAGTGCTATCCTCTTCACGCCTGCTACAGAGGTATCTTTCCTACCTGGTACAAGCTAGAAGAGCTTAGCAGCATCCATACGTCTCTTTCCTTTAGTCCTCACAGTAGACTTGCTCGAGGTAATTTGTGTTGAGCAGTAATCAAGAGAAAGTGTCACCAAGCCAAGGCTGCATTTGCTTGTGCCTTATGGAATCCCTGCAGCTGTGTCCCCTCCCAGCTTCCTGTGTGCCCCAAGCATCCTCGCTTGCAGGGCAGTAGAAGATGCAGAAAAGTCCTGGCCTTAGTGGAAGCACGGCCCTGCAAGAGCTAAGACATCCCTCTTAGCAGCTCACTGTAGCCCCGAAATCCCAAAAAACGGCACGTGCCAGCTACTGGGAAGGAAATGAACACTGTCATTGTGATATACCCGCTCAAGGCCCTGCTCTTTGGCCCAGGTGTCTATGAGGTGGTTTTGGAAATGAATCCTGTTGCGTGACTCCGTTCTTTCTGGGTGCTACTTTTCAGTTTAAAGCGGTTACTCCTTGTCCTGTCGCTCCAGGCCCTGATAAAGACTCCCTCCCCAGCTTTCCTACAGGTTGCCTTTAAGTACAGGAAGGCTCTCCCTGGTGTCGCAGTAAGCTCACCTGTTACCCAGGTGTCACAGTTATTTCCTGTGATAGGAATAATGACCAGGGTTAATCTATTGCAGGTGATTTCATACAATTATAGAAAAGCTTTTGTTGGAAAGCACCTTAGTGGTCTCCAGATCACCCGCGTACTTCAAGCAGGGCCATTTTTAAAGCCCTGTCATATTGCTCAGGGGCTTGTACAGTCAAATTTTGAATGACCCCAGCAAGAGACCCCACAGTCTCACTGTGTGCCTTTGCCAGTGCCTAGGCAGAGTGTGCTTCCCCTGCTGGTCCTGGTGAGATGAACTGATACAAGTTTTGAGAAAACAGAAGTTTATGCTACTGCATGAAGTACCCTTTGTAACATTTTTTTTTTTTAACCTTTACTGTTTCATATCTGAAATTTGAAATTCATCAGGGAACTCAGCCTGGCACACAGTAAAACTGATGGCAGATACTTCACAATATTATTCGAATTTCACGTAAATAGAACAGACTAGCAACTTACTTAGGAGAAGTAATACGATTTCAGAAATATTCAAAACCAAAGGCATTCTAAGTTCAGAGGAAATCCAAAGGAAAAACTAATTTAGAAACTAATAATCAGAGAACATAATCTTCTACAAACGATAGATTTTCCTCCTGTATTGGGTAATTTTGATCTGTCTTTAATGATCATCTAAACATGGCTTTGACACTGAGTATTTTGCTTTGCCACTGCATTAAGTCTTCTTCTCATGTGTGGTAAATGTCCTGCTCTCATGGGATGGGCCTAGGAGACATACGCACTGTGTCTCATGATGCTTGGCTATCATCTTAAATCTGTGAGAAGAGGAAAGGTCTCGCTGCTTCCTGAACAGGGAATTGGATGTCTGCAGTTGAGAACCCTCTGTCTAATCTAGAAACGTGAAGGAAGGAGTTTGCTGGATTGCAAGTGACAGTGAAGAAAGCCACAGATGACATATCAAACTGATTAAAATGTTATTTAGCTCAGGGCATGGCTAATGATGTGGAGCTGGAATAGTTTGACAATTGTAATTACACTCACTATCATTGTTATTTGTTTACAGGATGGTAATGCCTAAAGGTCCCGCTGGAGCCTGAAACAAGGTTGTGCTGGGTGCTGCACGTGCATATATCAGTGGCGATTTGAGAGCTAGTGATACAAACAGACAAAACAGAGATTGAAAGGAGAAACAGAGGGATAGAGATAAGAAGATCTCCCTGCAGGTCATTTAGGGGAACCAGCCATGAGTGCAGTGCATCCAGGTCTCCAGTGCTCTGCTGGCCCAGCCAGATGAATGGAAAACATTGCAGCTTTGGAAAAATAGTGTTTCTTCTAATTCTTTGGCCACAGTTTTGATGTTTTAGGACTGCTTTTTTTTTTTTTTTTCCTTCCTTTTTTTCTTTTCCCCATTTGTGCTAGATAAGGTGAACTTTTCAAATACCTATTCTGAATTAAAATATCGTTTTCATTGTTATGTTTCTGTTTTGTTGGCACTATTCATAATGACTTCTACCCTTCAGTGGCAGCAAAAGCTTATCATACCATACAATTGGAAAGATCACAGAAAACTTCAGAGCTTTTGAAGATAGGTGAGGAAAATCCATTCCCTGTTCTAGGCAGAGAGAGTGGCTGATTTCCAGAAAGGTAAATGGGCAGGATAAGGCCGCTTCATGTTCACTGATGGCCAGTTGTACGGACTGTGAAGATAATGGACTACCAGCACAAGAGACGGTGCCAATAATCTAATCCAATCCAATCTATTTCAAGTGGTAGAGACCTGATACTCTATGACAATGTGAGGAAGACCTAACTGTCAGGCAAACTTTGAGATGATCATGTTCAGGATCTAAAACTGTTATGACAAGTGTCAACACAGGAAGGGTGAAACAAAGGCATGAATGTCATACAAGTACTGATAAATCTCAGGAAGGCTGGAAACCAAGGCAAATGGATGGAATAAGATGGTGCTTTGTGTTAGCAAGAAGCAGAGGATAGAGAAATTAAATGTTATGGGTCAGCAAAAGAGTGGTTTTGTGCAAATCACTGCTAAAGATAGACAGCCTTGCTAGCCTGCTCTTTGCTCTTAGCTCCAGTCTAATAGTGAATTATCTCTGTACAGTTATCAGACACGTAAACAATAATGGGAATTATGGGAGACTTTAACTTCCCAGCAAAAGATTGAAAGATAATTACCACTTATGTTCATAGAGGTATACTATGTGATGGATTTCTTCCCAAAAGTGAAAAAATATAAGACCGTTTTAGACTTGGCTCCTGTATGGGTTTAAATGTAGTAAAATTTGAATAAAGTGTGATCATGAGCTGACTTTTCTCATTTTACATTTCACGACAGACAAAACCAGGTTTAGAATGAAGGTTTTGAGGCTTAGAAATGCAAACTTTGAAATCTAAGGAAATGAATAATTGAGTCTGACTAAGCAGCTCTGGGACTTGAGTGCAGAGAAGGCATAGTTAAAATTCAAAATTCAAACAGGAAAAAAGCGATGAGAAAAGGCATGTTTCAGAGGTTAAAAACTGCAGAAATAAAGTAAGAATGACCAAAAACCTCCTTCACATAGGAAATTAAACAATAATAGTAAGTGGTACTTAAGCCACAGAAACCAGGGGGAACAAAGAGAACAAATTAGGACAGTTGCACACTTGAGGCAAAAATAGATCAAAAGTTACTGATGTCTCAAATGCTGCAAATCTGATTTCCTGCATCTAACAGCAACAACAATGTGATGTTAAGGGCAGTGACAGGACTCCCATTGAAAAGGAGGGTAGGGCACTAGGCGCAACATCATCTGAGGTGAAATAACAATCTATAGTGATTCAAGTGAAAAATGAAAAGCTGATATCTACCTAGCCTATTAACAGCATTGGCACACAGAACAACAAGTCAAGTAGGAAAAATGCATAACAATTGTGCAAATCAGGGATAGTCCCCAGAATGGGAGAGTAACAAATACACCTCTGTCCAGAAGAGGGTAAAGAGTCATCCAGACAAGTGTGGGCCTGTTAGTTTGACATCAACACCATGCAAAGTTTTGGAGCAAGAACAGCTAAGACCAGGGAAGGAGGGGGTAATGTGTAATTTACAAAATAATTTATCAGAGCTAAATTGTTTCCAGATAATTTAATAGCTTTCCTTTCTAGGACCAGTTCTTCCCTACACAGGGGATGAATTACATCTATTTCACTTTCTGTGAGCTTCTGATACATTATCTACGGATACATGAGCTCACATGAGCTTTGAGATTTGCAGGGGACATAAGGTTGGGAAGTACTACCAAGCCTGACAGAAGGCTATCGCTTGTGATTGAAATGGTTCAGGTGAAGTGACAGGTGATAATACAAAGCAGAGCCATTCTCAGAGATTCTCAAAAAAGGGTGTTTTTTTGTCATGTTTGCTATATGGTAGTCAGGAGTTTAAAGCAAGCAAACAAACAAACAAACAAAAATGACAACAAAACCTCACGTTCATGCACTGTTAGCACAAGGAGGACTGAAAAAGTTAAGTGGTTATATAGTGTGTATGGCTATTCATTTTTTTTTCCCTCCAGTATGAATACACTGGACAAGGCAGCCCTGACACTCATTTGGGACATGAGGCACAGTTCTGCCACTTGTATTCACATTGAACTTAGGAGGAAGAGTTCACAAGACAGAAGGAACAAGTTGCCTATTGCCTGGAAGGGAATGAAAGGACATCATTCTGCCCAGCCAGATGCCAGTTGAGAGAAGAATATGTTGTCTCTACGTAAATGAATTTCTTGAGTAAATATCAAGGAGAAATAGGAAATGTGTAAGTTGGGAGACACATCTGAAATGATGACTGCAGTTGGCTTATGAGCAAGTTTGGACGGGAAATTGGTAGAAACTTCCCATTTTAAGAATAAAGTGCACCATAGATACGAAGTCAGCATTCACCTAAACAGTAATGGCCAACTCAAATCCCCCACAAGAAAGCAGTGGACAAACCAGAACACTAACAAACATGTTGGGGTCTAGAGTCAAATAGATATACCTAACTTTACTATGCCTAAACATCTGAGGGATTGCTTTTAGAGGCTGAGGGCTTGTACCCCATTTCCAATCACTTTCTCTGTGCCCCCTTCCCCAGAGAAGGAAGCTGCTTGGCTTCCCTGCCCTCTGATTCAGCTGCCCGCTGAGGCTGCCCGCTCCTCAGCACCTCTAAGCAGCAGCACCTTCACGTCTCCTCCTGCACCAGCAGCACATCAGCGCCTCTTGTTCCAGCAGCAGGACATCGGCGTCTCCCACTGCACCATGCAGACCTCCACGCCTCGAGTGCCACCAGCAGTACTCAATGCGAGCTGGACGCTCAGGGCACTTATGGCCACCCACCTTTGTGAGGTCAAAGGCTGACAGTGACTCTCTGCTGACCTCACACGGCTCTCGGGCGCCCCGATGGCAGAGGTTACGGCGCTAAGCTGACTGCCAGGAGAAAAGGCTGACATGAAATGGCTGCTCCACAATGCCAGGAGCAAGGTCTGCTGGAATGGGGGTTCGGAGGCGAGCTCGGCCTTGGGCCTGGGAACTGTGCCTGGGAGCCAGGGACGTCCTTGGTGTGCAGCTGGACACCTGGGCCTGAGAAAGCAAGGTTTCTTTAGAGAGAATTGGAAGCATCGTCACCTAGTGGCTGTGTCAGGGGGACGAGAGAAATGCACAGCATCTCTTGGTTCCCTGAAGTGCACGTGTCCTACGCCCTTGGATGTCTCCATGATAGAAAAAGGGACTGATTTTTACCCAAAACAGAGCTCCTTTCTCTCGGGAGCTTCTCATGCTGCGTGTCCTCCTCTCTTTCTTGTATTTGGCTATGACTTTAGGCTTGTTCTTGCTACTCCTTAAGCAGACTGAAGCTTCCCCGGAACATCACATTAACTGCTTTTCACTACCTCTAAGTGCCTTTCCTTCACTTCTCATCTAATTAATTAGTGCTATCCTCTTCACGCCTGCTACAGAGGTATCTTTCCCACCTGGTACAAGCTAGAAGAGCTTAGCAGCATCCATACGTCTCTTTCCTTTAGTCCTCACAGTAGACTTGCTCGAGGTAATTTGTGTTGAGCAGTAATCAAGAGAAAGTGTCACCAAGCCAAGGCTGCATTTGCTTGTGTCTTATGGAATCCCTGCAGCTGTGTCCCCTCCCAGCTTCCTGTGTGCCCCAAGCATCCTCGCTTGCAGGGCAGTAGAAGATGCAGAAAAGTCCTGGCCTTAGTGGAAGCACTGCCCTGCAAGAGCTAAGACATCCCTCTTAGCAGCACGCTGTAGCCCCGAAATCCCAAAAAACGGCACGTGCCAGCTACTGGGAAGGAAATGAACTCTGTCATTGTGATATACCCGCTCAAGGCCCTGCTCTTTGGCCCAGGTGTCTATGAGGTGGTTTTGGAAATGAATCCTGTTGTGTGACTCCGTTCTTTCTGGGTGCTACGTCCCCATAAAGCTTGCTTTTCAAGGCCCAGGAGGGTCTGCCAGGCACTGGCCTGGGTTCCCAGCCTGACCCACCTGCTGGGAATCAGGGAGGCTCGGTCGGTGTCTTGTGTTGGGTTTACGAGGACAGGTTCTGGTAGCGGCGGGCTGCAGGGGTGTCCTCTGTGAGGAGAATGCAGCAGCTGCCCCATGTTAGTTAAGGGCCGGTTCCAGGAGGCTCCAGAGGGACCCGCTGCTGCCCAGAACTGAGACAAAACGGATGATGTTTGCGCCTGCGTGAGAGCCCATCTAAGAAAGGGAAAGAAACCTGCTGCACAGCAGCGTCTGGGTCAGGGAGGAGTGAGAAACCTCTCTGCAGCCCCCAAGGTGAGTGCAGCAGGAGGCAGGAGGTGCTCCAGGCTCACAGCAGCAGTTCCCCTGCGGCCTGGGGAGAGGCCCCTGGTGGAGCAGGCTGTCCCCCTGCAGCCCACGGGTCCCACACGGAGCAGATCTCCACGCTGCAGCCCGTGGAGGAGCCCCCGGTGGAGCAGGTGGATGTGGCCTGGAGGAGGCCGCGGCCTGTGGAGAGCCCCCGCAGGAGCAGGCCCGGGCTGGACTGGAACAGGCTCTGCTGAGCCTCTTTTGCCCGTGACGATCATTGTGGAGTGATCTCCCTGTCCTTCTCTCAGCCCTTGAGCCCTTTCCATCCTATTTTCTCCCCTTTCCCTTTGAGGAGGGGCAGGGAGAGAGCGGTTGAGGTGGAGCTCAGCTGCCCAGCTGAGGAAAACCACCACGTCTCTCCCTTGCCGCTGCTGCAGCACGGTGGGAGCAGCCAACACCTGCTGTTCTTCGACCCTCAGCAACCCCACAGCATCTTCCTGGAAGGGATCCCTTTCCTTCACGCCTGACAGGCGCCGCCTCCAGAGGCTTGTGCCCCGTTTCCGATCGCTTTCTCAGTGCCCCCTTCCCCAGAGAAGGATCCCAGCTGCTTGGCTTCCCTGCCCTCCGATTCCAGGCTCCCGGAGCTGTTATCCCAGCATCGCAGCAGCCAGGTGACAATGTGCTCGCCTGCATGACAGCTGAAATCTTGTCCCATGTCTCGCAGCTCGCCCAGGGATGGGGATCACCTGCTTACTGCTGCTTTTCTCTCTTTTCTATTTTATAACAGCCTCCTCTTCCCTGGGATGGCCCTACATTGGGGTCGCCTGCCTCGCCTTCCTCTTGCTCCTTCCCCTTCTTCGGAGGACTTTCTTCCCTGCCTAAACGAGATGACTTCTGCATCCATTCCTTCATCTTGTGTGTGTATTGGCGACTGATACGGCAACGGGGTAGTCCCCGGAGCCAGCTGTAGGGCCTGTCACAGGGTTGGAGGGGCTGCAGGTAAAATCACAGGGGTTGCAGGGGCTGCAGGTAAAATCACAGGGGTTGCAGGGGCTGCAGGGTGCGTCGCGGGTTTGCATCAGATCAAGATGCATTTCCCTAGAACCACACATTTCCTCCTGAAGGTGCTGAATAGTATTGAATGGTCTTCAAAATGCATAGAGCAGACCCAGCAAACGTACAGCTGGTGCTCGGAAGTAGTTAACTTTTATTTTGTTGTTGTTAATTTTGTATCATGACAACAGATGCAAATATGTATCTTGAGTTGAGGGCAAAGGTGACCTTGGATCTGAAGCACACAGGCGTTCACTAATGTCCCCCCATCCTAAGTGAATCCAGAACGACTCGGAAGGAAAAATGAAGTACAAAGCAGTGCGTTGTGATAAAGAGAGTTTAATAGGGTAGAAAAGGAAGAGAACCTAAAAAAATGCCATCCTGTACAACACAGTCAATAAAGTAAATTTAATAAATAAAATTAATAAATATAATAAATAAAATAAATAAATAAAATTAATAAAATAATAAATAAAAATGAAACCAATTTGTCCTATTCTAATGAATTCCTATCCCCATCGTGACTTCCCATCCCACTGATCAATTCCTATCCCAACAACCTCCCGTGTCTGATCCCAAGGCTGAATTCCCAACTCCCATCACCCTCCCATCCACCCAGCCGTCCACCCATTTTCTCCCGTCCGTGCTGGCCATGCCCACATCCATGCACGGACTGAGCATGGGCAGCGGGAGCGGGCTGCATGAAATCCCCTCGGCATCCCAGTGCCAGAACAGCTGCAGGCAGAGGCCTTGCTGAGTGAACACCTACACTAGAGGAATTTAATAAGGAAGGCACTAAATAAGAGAAATGACCCGAACGAAGAAAGAAGTTTGGGATCTCAGCCATTTGGTGTCCCAACAAGCAGTTCCCACGCCCAACCTTTCCCACCCCAGCTATTGCCAACATCCCAACAGCTTCCCATTGCAACGTTCATTCGTGACGCGCGCATTTCCCATTGCCCCAGTTGCCCATCCCTGACAGTGGCAAACACTGCCTAGCTCCAGCACTGGAGAAGGGAGAGGGCAAGCGAGAGGGGCAAGGGCTGAGGAGCGTGGCTGAAGCTGGAGCAGGCGCCTGCAGAGGTCTCTGTGCCTGCATGCTGAGCGGGCCCGGGTGCTGCGGGGGCCGTCGAGGAGCGCAGGGTCACGGGTAGCCGTAATACTTGGCTATGGCGTGGTCCTTCTGCCGCTGCACGAAGAATTGCACGGGGCCGATCTTCATCTGGTGGGCCGCCCGCTGCCGCTCCTCCTGGGCCAGCTTCTTCAGGCGCTCCCGCTCGGGACGCTGCTGCGGCGTGATGGGCACCGACGCCTCCTGCTCCTCCAGTGGCGTGGGCGCCGCGTCGCCGCCCGCCCAGGGCCCCACGCAGGGCACGTAGTCCACGCGGGGCTGCGCCGGACGTTGCAGCGTGCGCGGCTGCGTGGGCAGAGGCTCCCGCTGCGCTTGGCCCCCCGCGGCTGGCAGGCACGGCGCTCTTGGCGCCAGCTGCAGGGGAGCTCTCCACGCTCGCGCCATGCTGCCTGGTGGTGCAGGCACCGCCTGGGCCTTGTCGCCAGCTGGGGGCCGGGGGGCAGCGGGCACAGCGCTGGAGCCTGGCACCGTCGGCGGAGCCCTGGGCATGCTGCTGGGGCCGCTGGAGGTGGGCTGCGGCTGCACACAGGGCGGCTGGCGCACTGGCCCCAGCGCCTTCGCCCTGGCCCCCAGCGGCTGCAAAGTCTCGCTGGGGGTCTTTGTCCCCGGGTGCTGGCGCTGCAGCGTCTTGTCCCCGATGGCTTGGGGACGGAGCCTGTCCTGGGCCCGCACGGCACGGGCACGGGCACGGGGCTTAATGGGGGGGGGCTCCAGCAGCAGCAGCGCTCTCCGGGGAGGCGGTGCCGCTGCTCCTTGCCCCCCAGCAGCCCCCGGGCTTCGGGCCCTCTTGCTGGGCGCCCTGGTGCTGTCGCTCGCCGGCTGCTGCCTGCCGCCGCCCGCTTGGCCGCTGCTGCCAGCCACCGCGCTGTGGCCACCCGTCTTCCCCTGGCACAGCGTCTTGGGGCCTTGGCCACCCTGGCCCAGCAGCGTCGTCTTCTCCTTGCCGGGGGTTTTCTCCGTCGCCGGCCTCCTGTGCTGGGAGCTCTGCGCTGTGCTGGGGGTGCTGGTGGGCGCGGGGCGCTTGGCCCCCCACTTGGTGCCGGTGGGCGCAGGGGCAGGCGGGGGGCTCTTGAGGGGACTCAGAGGGGGATTGGGCAGGGGCCTCCTAAGGGCACTAATAAATTCAGGGCCGGGGGGGCTCTTGAGGGGACCCAGAGGGGGATTGGGCAGGGGTCTCCTAAGGGCACTAATAAATTCAGGGTCGGGGGGGCTCTTGAGGGGACTCAGGCAAGGCTTGGGCAGGGGTCTCCTAAGGGAATTAAGGAATTCAGGGTCGGGGGGTCTCTTGAGGGGACGCGAGGGAGGGTTGGGCAGGGGTCTGCTAAGGGCAGTGAGGAATTCAGGGTGGGGGGGCCTTTTGGGGAGAGTGAAGGGAGGGTTGGGCAGGGGTCTCCTGAGGGCACTGAGCTGGGGACTGGCTGCAGGCTTGAGGGGGGAGCTCGCTGCCGGCACAGCAGGGGGCTGCACCGCCCGCCCACCCTGCACCTTCTCGGGGTGCACCCCAGGGGTTGAGGGTACCTCACCCAGCGCTCTGGTGGCTGCCAGTCCCTGTGTGCTCGGCTCCTCCATGTCCTCGCAGAGGTCGGGCAGCTCAGACAGGAAGCGGCTGAGCACAGGACTGCTGGGGACACCGGGGAAGGCGTCCTGGGGCTCCACGGCATCGAGCCAGCTGAGCAGCTCCTCCAAGCCGGAGATGTCCAGGTCGGCCGGGAGCTGGTCCTGCAGGTGCTGCAGCTGCTGGCTGTCCCCTGCCAGCTGGGGAAAGGCCTCGGCGAAGGCATCGGGGCCCAGCTCAAGCAGCTCCAGGGGCTCCTCAGGCACCTCTGCAACTGTCGCCGCTGAGGAAAAAGCAAGCAAATCCCCCAGGATGGGCGATGCCAGCTTTCCCATGGCTCCTGGGTGTGGGGCGCCCAGCGGCCGGCTGTGCCAGCCCCAAACTCACCGTCGGGCGTCACCGTCCGGGTGCTGGCGGTCGTTGGAGCCTGGGCAGGCTCGGGGGGAGTGGGGCCGGGCAGCGGGGGCCCCTGGTCCTCGCTGAGCCCCACGGCGTGGTCGCAGGGCTCCGGCAGCTGCCCCCGGCTGCTGGTCAGGGTGCGGGGCGCGGGGAGCGCCTGCCCCCGCAGCGGAGGCCCCGGGACGAGGAGTGGTGGGGGGCCGGGGTGGGCAGGGGCCTGCAGCAGGCAGGTGCCTGCGGGGTGCAGGAGCTCCCCATGGAGCACGGCCCCGGGCCCCAGCCAGAGGGGATCCTGGGGCAGCACCGTCCCCGTCCCCACGGGCTGTCCCCACTGGTAGACGGGGGCCCAGGGAGGAGCGGTGTGGGGGAGCTGCCCCACAGCAGGGAGCTGCCCCACGGCGGGGAGCTGCCCAAGCTGCAGGTGGTGCCCCTCGGGTGGGAGGTGCCCCCCAGGTGCCAGCTGCACCCCGGCGGGGAGCTGCAGCACCTGCCCCTGGACCCCCGGCACCACGTGCCAGACGGTGGCCTGGGGCAGCGCGTAGGGGAGGGTGGGTACCTGGGGGGGCTGCAAGGGCAGCGCCATCGCTCCGGGGAGGGAGGGCAGCAGCCACGCAGCCACCGTTGGCGGCACGGCTGGGACGACGAAGGGGGAGTTTTGCGTCTGCGGAAGCCGCGGAAGCCGTCTGGGGAAACCCTCTGTGGGAAAAAGGGCGCTGGGGTGAGATCTGGGGCGCTGGGCTCGCCAGCAGGGCCGCAGCCCCGGGAGGAGCGGGAGCCGGCTGCTGTACCTGCCATGGTGGCTGAAGAGTGGGGCGGTCGGTTGGGGAACGCGGGCAACGGCCGTTCCGTCCCAACGGCTGACCAGCCCCTCGCCGCCATCTTGGTGAGGACTGCAGCTTTTGGACCCAAGCAGGCTTCCCATCGCAAGACTTTTCCATCCCCATCAGGCTTTCCCTCCCACGCATCATTTGCCATGCCCAGGACGGTTTCACACCAACACTTCCCCGTCCCAAGCATTTCCCGTCCCAGTACCAGCTTTGCATCCTAACGGTCATTTCCCATCCTTACAATTTCACATGATAACAGATTCCCATACGAGATATTTCCCATCGACACGAAGCGTTTCTTAATCCAAAGAGATCTCATCCCAAAGAATTCCCATCTCTCTGATTACTTTTCCAAGTACTTCCTTCCCCAGTGAATGTTACCCACCCCATTAAAGACTTCCCATCCCAATACTTCCCCATCCCCGGAGTGATTTCCCATCCCAACGCTTTTGCTTCCCAAGGATTTCAAACCCAGGGAAGATTTCCCATCTCTTTGAGTTCCTAGCCCAATGGCTTTCCACCCCAAGGAAGTCTTCCCATCCCAGCAATGATTTCTCGGCCCACTCATCATTTCCCATCCCAATCATTTCCCATTTTCACCATCCAACAGACAGCTTAGCCAGCCCACAGCTAGAGAGAGATCACAACAGGGATTTGGACGATTCTGTTAGATGCAAGGTCACGCAGACTTGGTGTGCTACCAATTGCTCTTTATTACAGATCAACACAATTGGCCAGTACCAAGGGCGCTGGGATGAATCTGCTGAATATGCAGATACAAGGCTCTTACATTTCTTACCAGGAAATAAACAGATATGGGCATTTCTCTCTACCCACCTTAGTAAAAAGATAGGAAGGGTAGAGCAGTAATTAAGAGCAGCATGCTCAGCCACCGGCACGGAGGCTGCCCGCTCCTCAGCACCTCTAAGCAGCAGCACCTTCACGTCTCCTCCTGCACCAGCAGCACATCAGCGTCTCTTGTTCCAGCAGCAGGACATCGGCGTCTGCCACTGCACCATGCAGACCTCCACGCCTCGAGTGCCACCAGCAGTACTCAATGCGAGCTGGACGCTCAGGGCACTTATGGCCACCCACCTTTGTGAGGTCAAAGGCTGACAGTGACTCTCTGCTGACCTCACACGGCTCTCGGGCGCCCCGATGGCAGAGGTTACGGCGCTAAGCTGACTGCCAGGAGAAAAGGCTGACATGAAATGGCTGCTCCACAATGCCAGGAGCAAGGTCTGCTGGAATGGGGGTTCGGAGGGGAGCTCGGCCTTCGGCCTGGGAACTGTGCCTGGGAGCCAGGGACGTCCTTGGTGTGCAGCTGGACACCTGGGCCTGAGAAAGCAAGGTTTCTTTAGAGAGAATTGGAAGCATCGTCACCTAGTGGCTGTGTCAGGGGGACGAGAGAAATATGCACGTGTCCTACGCCCTTGGATGTCTCCATGATAGAAAAAGGGACTGATTTTTACCCAAAACAGAGCTCCTTTCTCTCGGGAGCTTCTCATGCTGCGTGTCCTCCTCTCTTTCTTGTATTTGGCTATGACTTTAGGCTTGTTCTTGCTACTCCTTAAGCAGACTGAAGCTTCCCCGGAACATCACATTAACTGCTTTTCACTACCTCTAAGTGCCTTTCCTCCGCTTCTCATCTAATTAATTAGTGCTATCCTCTTCACGCCTGCTACAGAGGTATCTTTCCTACCTGGTACAAGCTAGAAGAGCTTAGCAGCATCCATACGTCTCTTTCCTTTAGTCCTCACAGTAGACTTGCTCGAGGTAATTTGTGTTGAGCAGTAATCAAGAGAAAGTGTCACCAAGCCAAGGCTGCATTTGCTTGTGCCTTATGGAATCCCTGCAGCTGTGTCCCCTCCCAGCTTCCTGTGTGCCCCAAGCATCCTCGCTTGCAGGGCAGTAGAAGATGCAGAAAAGTCCTGGCCTTAGTGGAAGCACTGCCCTGCAAGAGCTAAGACATCCCTCTTAGCAGCTCACTGTAGCCCCGAAATCCCAAAAAACGGCACGTGCCAGCTACTGGGAAGGAAATGAACTCTGTCATTGTGATATACCTGCTCAAGGCCCTGCTCTTTGGCCCAGGTGTCTATGAGGTGGTTTTGGAAATGAATCCTGTTGCGTGACTCCGTTCTTTCTGGGTGCTACTTTTCAGTTTAAAGCGGTTACTCCTTGTCCTGTCACTCCAGGCCCTGATAAAGACTCCCTCCCCAGCTTTCCTACAGGTTGCCTTTAAGTACAGGAAGGCTCTCCCTGGTGTCGCAGTAAGCTCACCTGTTACCCAGGTGTCACAGTTATTTCCTGTGATAGGAATAATGACCAGGGTTAATCTATTGCAGGTGATTTCATACAATTATAGAAAAGCTTTTGTTGGAAAGCACCTTAGAGGTCTCCAGATCACCCGCGTACTTCAAGCAGGGCCATTTTTAAAGCCCTGTCATATTGCTCAGGGGCTTGTACAGTCAAATTTTGAATGGCCCCAGCAAGAGACCCTACACTCTCACTGTGTCCCTTTGCCAGTGCCTAGGCAGAGTGTGCTTCCCCTGCTGGTCCTGGTGAGATGAACTGATACAAGTTTTGAGAAAACAGAAGTTTATGCTACTGCATGAAGTACCCTTTGTAACATTTTTTTTTTTTTTAACCTTTACCGTTTCATATCTGAAATTTGAAATTCATCAGGGAACTCAGCCTGGCACACAGTAAAACTGATGGCAGATACTTCACAATATTATTCGAATTTCACGTAAATAGAACAGACTAGCAACTTACTTAGGAGAAGTAATACGATTTCAGAAATATTCAAAACCAAAGGCATTCCAAACTAAGTTTAAGTTCAGAGGAAATCCAAAGGAAAAACTAATTTAGAAACTAATAATCAGAGAACATAATCTTCTACAAACGATAGATTTTCCTCCTGTATTGGGTAATTTTGATCTGTCTTTAATGATCATCTAGACATGGCTTTGACACTGAGTATTTTGCTTTGCCACTGCATTAAGTCTTCTTCTCATGTGTGGTAAATGTCCTGCTCTCATGGGATGGGCCTAGGAGACATACGCACTGTGTCTCATGATGCTTGGCTATCATCTTAAATCTGTGAGAAGAGGAAAGGTCTCGCTGCTTCCTGAACAGGGAATTGGATGTCTGCAGTTGAGAACCCTCTATCTAATCTAGAAACGTGAAGGAAGGAGTTTGCTGGATTGCAAGTGACAGTGAAGAAAGCCACAGATGACATATCAAACTGATTAAAATGTTATTTAGCTCAGGGCATGGCTAATGATGTGGAGCTGGAATAGTTTGACAATTGTAATTACACTCACTATCATTGTTATTTGTTTACAGGATGGTAATGCCTAAAGGTCCCGCTGGAGCCTGAAACAAGGTTGTGCTGGGTGCTGCACGTGCATATATCAGTGGCGATTTGAGAGCTAGTGATACAAACAGACAAAACAGAGATTGAAAGGAGAAACAGAGGGATAGAGATAAGAAGATCTCCCTGCAGGTCATTTAGGGGAACCAGCCATGAGTGCAGTGCATCCAGGTCTCCAGTGCTCTGCTGGCCCAGCCAGATGAATGGAAAACATTGCAGCTTTGGAAAAATAGTGTTTCTTCTAATTCTTTGGCCACAGTTTTGATGTTTTAGGACTGCTTTTTTTTTTTTTTTTTTTTCCTTCCTTTTTTTCTTTTCCCCATTTGTGCTAGATAAGGTGAACTTTTCAAATACCTATTCTGAATTAAAATATCGTTTTCATTGTTATGTTTCTGTTTTGTTGGCACTATTCATAATGACTTCTACCCTTCAGTGGCAGCAAAAGCTTATCATACCATACAATTGGAAAGATCACAGAAAACTTCAGAGCTTTTGAAGAAAGGTGAGGAAAATCCATTCCCTGTTCTAGGCAGAGAGAGTGGCTGATTTCCAGAAAGGTAAATGGGCAGGATAAGGCCACTTCATGTTCACTGATGGCCAGTTGTACGGACTGTGAAGATAATGGACTACCAGCACAAGAGACGGTGCCAATAATCTAATCCAATCCAATCTATTTCAAGTGGTAAAGACCTGATACTCTATGACAATGTGAGGAAGACCTAACTGTCAGGCAAACTTTGAGATGATCATGTTCAGGATCTAAAACTGTTATGACAAGTGTCAACACAGGAAGGGTGAAACAAAGGCATGAATGTCATACAAGTACTGATAAATCTCAGGAAGGCTGGAAACCAAGGCAAATGGATGGAATAAGATGGTGCTTTGTGTTAGCAAGAAGCAGAGGATAGAGAAATTAAATGTTATGGGTCAGCAAAAGAGTGGTTTTGTGCAAATCACTGCTAAAGATAGACGGCCTTGCTAGCCCGCTCTTTGCTCTTAGCTCCAGTCTAATAGTGAATTATCTCTGTACAGTTATCAGACACGTAAACAATAATGGGAATTATGGGAGACTTTAACTTCCCAGCAAAAGATTGAAAGATAATTACCACTTATGTTCATAGAGGTATACTATGTGATGGATTTCTTCCCAAAAGTGAAAAAATATAAGACCGTTTTAGACTTGGCTCCTGTATGGGTTTAAATGTAGTAAAATTTGAATAAAGTGTGATCATGAGCTGACTTTTCTCATTTTACATTTCACGACAGACAAAACCAGGTTTAGAATGAAGGTTTTGAGGCTTAGAAATGCAAACTTTGAAATCTAAGGAAATGAATAATTGAGTCTGACTAAGCAGCTCTGGGACTTGAGTGCAGAGAAGGCATAGTTAAAATTCAAAATTCAAACAGGAAAAAAGCGATGAGAAAAGGCATGTTTCAGAAGTTAAAAACTGCAGAAATAAAGTAAGAATGACCAAAAACCTCCTTCACATAGGAAATTAAACAATAATAGTAAGTGGTACTTAAGCCACAGAAACCAGGGGGAACAAAGAGAACAAATTAGGACAGTTGCACGCTTGAGGCAAAAATAGGTCAAAAGTTACTGATGTCTCAAATGCTGCAAATCTTATTTCCTGCATCTAACAGCAACAACAATGTGATATTAAGGGCAGTGACAGGACTCCCATTGAAAAGGAGGGTAGGGCACTAGGCGCAACATCGTCTGAGGTGAAATAACAATCTATAGTGATTCAAGTGAAAAATGAAAAGCTGATATCTACCTAGCCTATTAACAGCATTGGCACACAGAACAACAAGTCAAGTAGGAAAAATGCATAACAATTGTGCAAATCAGGGATAGTCCCCAGAATGGGAGAGTAACAAATACACCTCTGTCCAGAAGAGGGTAAAGAGTCATCCAGACAAGTGTGGGCCTGTTAGTTTGACATCAACACCATGCAAAGTTTTGGAGCAAGAACAGCTAAGACCAGGGAAGGAGGGGGTAATGTGTAATTTACAAAATAATTTATCAGAGCTAAATTGTTTCCAGATAATTTAATAGCTTTCCTTTCTAGGACCAGTTCTTCCCTACACAGGGGATGAATTACATCTATTTCACTTTCTGTGAGCTTCTGATACATTATCTACGGATACATGAGCTCACATGAGCTTTGAGATTTGCAGGGGACATAAGGTTGGGAAGTACTACCAAGCCTGACAGAAGGCTATCGCTTGTGATTGAAATGGTTCAGGTGAAGTGACAGGTGATAATACAAAGCAGAGCCATTCTCAGAGATTCTCAAAAAAGGGTGTTTTTTTGTCATGTTTGCTATATGGTAGTCAGGAGTTTAAAGCAAGCAAACAAACAAACAAACAAAAATGACAACAAAACCTCACGTTCATGCACTGTTAGCACAAGGAGGACTGAAAAAGTTAAGTGGTTATATAGTGTGTATGGCTATTCATTTTTTTTTCCCTCCAGTATGAATACACTGGACAAGGCAGCCCTGACACTCATTTGGGACATGAGGCACAGTTCTGCCACTTGTATTCACATTGAACTTAGGAGGAAGAGTTCACAAGACAGAAGGAACAAGTTGCCTATTGCCTGGAAGGGAATGAAAGGACATCATTCTGCCCAGCCAGATGCCAGTTGAGAGAAGAATATATTGTCTCTACGTAAATGAATTTCTTGAGTAAATATCAAGGAGAAATAGGAAATGTGTAAGTTGGGAGACACATCTGAAATGATGACTGCAGTTGGCTTATGAGCAAGTTTGGACGGGAAATTGGTAGAAACTTCCCATTTTAAGAATAAAGTGCACCATAGATACGAAGTCAGCATTCACCTAAACAGTAATGGCCAACTCAAATCCCCCACAAGAAAGCAGTGGACAAACCAGAACACTAACAAACATGTTGGGGTCTAGAGTCAAATAGATATACCTAACTTTACTATGCCTAAACATCTGAGGGATTGCTTTTAGAGGCTGAGGGCTTGTACCCCATTTCCAATCACTTTCTCTGTGCCCCCTTCCCCAGAGAAGGAAGCTGCTTGGCTTCCCTGCCCTCTGATTCAGCTGCCCGCTGAGGCTGCCCGCTCCTCAGCAGCTCTAAGCAGCAGCACCTTCACGTCTCCTCCTGCACCAGCAGCACATCAGCGCCTCTTGTTCCAGCAGCAGGACATCGGCGTCTCCCACTGCACCATGCAGACCTCCACGCCTCGAGTGCCACCAGCAGTACTCAATGCGAGCTGGACGCTCAGGGCACTTATGGCCACCCACCTTTGTGAGGTCAAAGGCTGACAGTGACTCTCTGCTGACCTCACACGGCTCTCGGGCGCCCCGATGGCAGAGGTTACGGCGCTAAGCTGACTGCCAGGAGAAAAGGCTGACATGAAATGGCTGCTCCACAATGCCAGGAGCAAGGTCTGCTGGAATGGGGGTTCGGAGGCGAGCTCGGCCTTGGGCCTGGGAACTGTGCCTGGGAGCCAGGGACGTCCTTGGTGTGCAGCTGGACACCTGGGCCTGAGAAAGCAAGGTTTCTTTAGAGAGAATTGGAAGCATCGTCACCTAGTGGCTGTGTCAGGGGGACGAGAGAAATGCACAGCATCTCTTGGTTCCCTGAAGTGCACGTGTCCTACGCCCTTGGATGTCTCCATGACAGAAAAAGGGACTGATTTTTACCCAAAACAGAGCTCCTTTCTCTCGGGAGCTTCTCATGCTGCGTGTCCTCCTCTCTTTCTTGTATTTGGCTATGACTTTAGGCTTGTTCTTGCTACTCCTTAAGCAGACTGAAGCTTCCCCGGATCATCACGTTAACTGATTTTCACTACCTCTACGTGCCTTTCCTCCACTTCTCATCTAATTAATTAGTGCTATCCTCTTCACGCCTGCTACAGAGGTGTCTTTCCTACCTGGTACAAGCTAGAAGAGCTTAGCAGCATCCATACGTCTCTTTCCTTTAGTCCTCACAGTAGACTTGCTCGAGGTAATTTGTGTTGAGCAGTAATCAACAGAAGGTGTCACCAAGCCAAGGCTGCATTTGCTTGTGTCTTATGGAATCCCTGCAGCTGTGTCCCCTCCCAGCTTCCTGTGTGCCCCAAGCATCCTCGCTTGCAGGGCAGTAGAAGATGCAGAAAAGTCCTGGCCTTAGTGGAAGCACTGCCCTGCAAGAGCTAAGACATCCCTCTTAGCAGCACACTGTAGCCCCGAAATCCCAAAAAACGGCACGTGCCAGCTACTGGGAAGGAAATGAACTCTGTCATTGTGATATACCCGCTCAAGGCCCTGCTCTTTGGCCCAGGTGTCTACGAGGCGGTTTTGGAAATGAATCCTGTTGTGTGACTCCGTTCTTTCTGGGTGCTACGTCCCCATAAAGCTTGCTTTTCAAGGCCCAGGAGGGTCTGCCGGGCACTGGCCTGGGTTCCCAGCCTGACCCACCTGCTGGGAATCAGGGAGGCTCGGTCGGTGTCTTGTGTTGGGTTTACGAGGACAGGTTCTGGTAGCGGGGGCCTGCAGGGGTGTCCTCTGTGAGGAGAATGCAGCAGCTGCCCCATGTTAGATAAGGGCCGGTTCCAGGAGGCTCCAGAGGGACCCGCTGCTGCCCAGAACTGAGACAAAACGGATGATGTTTGCGCCTGCGTGAGAGCCCACCTAAGAAAGGGAAAGAAACCTGCTGCACAGCAGCGTCTGGGTCAGGGAGGAGTGAGAAACCTCTCTGCAGCCCCCAAGGTGAGTGCAGCAGGAGGCAGGAGGTGCTCCAGGCTCACAGCAGCAGTTCCCCTGCGGCCTGGGGAGAGGCCCCTGGTGGAGCAGGCTGTCCCCCTGCAGCCCACGGGTCCCACACGGAGCAGATCTCCACGCTGCAGCCCGTGGAGGAGCCCCCGCTGGAGCAGGTGGATGTGGCCTGGAGGAGGCCGCGGCCTGTGGAGAGCCCCCGCAGGAGCAGGCCCGGCCTGGACTGGAACAGGCTCTGCTGAGCCTCTTTTGCCCGTGACGATCATTGTGGAGTGATCTCCCTGTCCTTCTCTCAGCCCTTGAGCCCTTTCCATCCTATTTTCTCCCCTTTCCGTTTGAGGAGGGGCAGGGAGAGAGCGGTTGAGGTGGAGCTCAGCTGCCCAGCTGAGGAAAAACACCACACCTGCTGTTCTTCGACCCTCAGCAACCCCACAGCATCTTCCTGGAAGGGATCCCTTTCCTTCACGCCTGACAGGCGCCGCCTCCAGAGGCTTGTGCCCCGTTTCCGATCGCTTTCTCAGTGCCCCCTTCCCCAGAGAAGGATCCCAGCTGCTTGGCTTCCCTGCCCTCCGATTCCAGGCTCCCGGAGCTGTTATCCCAGCATCGCAGCAGCCAGGTGACAATGTGCTCGCCTGCATGACAGCTGAAATCTTGTCCCATGTCTCGCAGCTCGCCCAGGGATGGGGATCACCTGCCTGCTGATGCTTTTCTCTCTTTTCTATTTTATAACAGCCTCCTCTTCCCTTCGATGGCCCTACATTGGGGTCGCCTGCCTCGCCTGCCTATTGCTCCTTCCCCGTCTTAGGAGGACTTTCTTCCCTGCCTAAATGAGATGACTTCTGCATCCATTCCTTCATCTTGTGTGTATTGGCGACTGATACGGCAACGGGGTAGTCCCCGGAGCCAGCTGTAGGGCCTGTCACAGGGTTGGAGTGGCTGCAGGTAAAATCACGGGGCTTGGAGGGGCTGCAGGTAAAATCACAGGGGTTGCAGGGGCTGCAGGTAAAATCACAGGGGTTGCAGGGGCTGCAGGTAAAATCACAGGGGTTGCAGGGGCTGCAGGTAAAATCACAGTTGTTGGAGGGGCTGCAGTTAAAATTACAGCAGTTGCAGGGGCTGCAGGTAAAATCACAAGTGTTGCAGGGGCTGCAGGGTGCATCACAGGTTTGCATCAGATCAACCAAAAGAAATTACGTCAGCTAGGGTCAACGTTTTACGCATTCTTCTAGTTATATCTGCGTGGCCCTTTTGGAAGGAGCCCAGATCAGAGCATTTCTCGTTGTGGACTTCAGGCTCCTGTCCAGGTTAAGCGGTGCAGGTCGTTATTCATGCAAGGACATAGAGAGGTGGAGGATGGACGGGAGTCGTGGAGGTGGGAGCCCCTTTCTTGGAGATGATATGTGCCCATCCATGTGGGGAGGAATTACCTTGGCCTAATAAGTACAAGGTGTTTTCACACTTTGTGTGTTCCTTCAAGGCCTCCACCAAAGGTGTCAAGGTGAATATCAAACAGACCTGAAGAGACCCAGGAACTGGGCTAAGGAGGCAGTTGCTATAGGAACAGAGTGGCTCATGGTGGATAATATTGAATGATATGTCACATTCACAAACTCACTGCGCTGAGGCAGTGTCTCAAAGGAGGCATTAAAGCAAACCCAAGGAACAGAGAGTGAGCTGAGGCTGGGAGCTGACCTCCTGCTGCCAGCTGGTGTCAGGGCACGTGCACAGAAATGCACGTTGCATCTGTGAATTCTGGGGATCATGCACAGATTTCCTGTGTGTTAGCATGGTTGTGCTTGTGGCTGTGCTTACAGCCATGAGGGACACATAGGGCTGTATTAGTGCTTTTCCTGGGTTTGCTTCCCTGACAGGTGATATGCTAGAAAGCATGTGGCCCAATATTATGTACTTTAGCAGGAAAGTGTGATTTTCACACACAAACATAAGTAATGTCCTCAGCTGCAAGCAGATCTCTGCCACCAAAGCACAGTGTTCCTGGGGTAGCTCTTTTCCATTTGATGCATACAAAGCAGAACAAAAACGCTGATGAAGTCACCAAAGCATAGTGACTAGATTTCCAGGGGCAGTGATTTCCTTCGTATCAGGGCAGACACAGATCCCTTTTGCTCATTTTGGAAATTATGTCCAAATCTCGGGGGTCAGAGCGATGGAGGATGTCGACTTCTAATAATTCCTACAGGCTTTGTCTTCCACCATGGAGAACCGTCTTTATGTGATGCAAGTTCCCACTGAAGGGGAATTCCTGCAGATTGTAAGGCTCTAGTCCATATGAGCTGGCCCCAGATACCATGGCTAGGTCCACATCCCAGACAGAGCAGAGCAGCATACATAGCTGCAACAGGCTTGAATAAGGACGCTGGTCGGTGGATAGTAGGACTGTTGCTTGGTAGTTTTAAGTGCTGGGCAGCTGAACTCCACCATAGCCACTCTCTCACTCCCCCTCCTCAAAGGAAAAGGGGGAAAAAATATGATGAAAAGGGCTCAAGGAATTGTGATAAGGACAGGGAGATCACTCAACAATTATCGTCCTGGACAAAGCACACGCAGCACAGGGAGATTAATATAATTTGTTGCCTATCACTAGCAGACTACAATAGTGAAAAATTAAAAGCAAACTTAAAACCCCTTTTACCTCCTATCCACCCTGCTCTACCTCCTCCTGCCGAGTGTTGCAGGGGAATGGGGGATGTGGGCTGTGGTCAGTCCCTAACACTATCACCTAACACAACATCCCTAACACTTCATCACCTGCTGCTCCTCCACGGTCCCTCTCTGCCCCTGTTCCACGCGGGGTCCCTCCCACGGGATGCCGTCCTTCCCGAAATGAGCCTGCGGGGGCTGCTTACAGGCCACCATTCTTGAGGAACTGTTCCGATATGGGTCTGTACCACAGGGTCCGTCCGTCAGGAGCAAACTGCTCCAACCTGGGTCCCCCACGGGTGGCAGCTCCCCCCAGGCCCCCTGCTCCTGCGTGGGCTCCTCTCCATGGCTGCAGCTCTGGCCTGGGGCCTGCTCCTGCGGGGGCTCTCCACAGGCCGCGGCCTCCTCCAGGCCACATCCACCTGCTCCACCGGGGGCTCCTCCACGGGCTGCAGCGTGGAGATCTGCTCCGTGTGGGACCCGTGGGCTGCAGGGGGACAGCCTGCTCCACCAGGGGCCTCTCCCCAGGCCGCAGGGGAACTGCTGCTGTGAGCCTGGAGCACCTCCTGCCTCCTGCTGCACTCACCTTGGGGGCTGCAGGGCTGGTTCTCTCTCCTTGCTCTTCCAGCTTCTGTTGCACAGCAGTATTTCCCCCTTCTTAAATCTGCTCTCCCGGAGGTGCAAACAACATCGCTTATAGGCTCAGCTCTGGCAAGCGTCGTGGCCCTTCTGGAGTTGGCTGGAGCTGGCTCTGATCTGACACGGGCAGCTTCCGCACTGTTCTCACAGAGGCCACGCCTGCAGCCCCCTGCTCCCAATCCCTATGCAGTAATTACAAAGCCTCTGTGCTTTGGGCTGTCGTGATCCTTCTGCAAGTGCAGGGTAGGCGCAAGGTTGCTTTGCATTTCCAAAAGGAGTAAGAAAGCCTCCAACCCCACTGGACCTCAGCCACTTGCAGGTTTCAAGCAACACTCCCCACTTTCAGTTATCTCCCTCCCATGCACACAGTGGAAGCAAGGTTGAGCAAACACCTGTTTTGAAAATGTTTATATCAATGAAGAATAAAAGAATTCTACTACCCCCAATCTCTCTGTGCATCCAAGGCAAAAATCGTGCATTGTTCTGCCTCAACACTGTTTTCAGACCAAATTTGTCAAGTCATCTAGCAGAGGATTTCTCTCTTGTTCACTCACTAGCTTATTAGAGCACCAGTTTTCATAGGTGATAGAGCAAATTCCTCAACTGTCTGAAGGGACTTGATCCCAGAAAACTTCAAAACTGCAGATGACTCATGATTTTCTGGTGAAGCATCTATTAAATTAGAGCTGTTCCCCTTAGGGCACAGTGAGACAATGTGAGAAGAACCCTGTATCGCACTGATTGAGGCTTTATAACTCTACAGAATTGTCAGCCAACAATAAATGGAAAGTGCAGGAGAAATGTTCTTTCTTCCTCCTTGCCCTGCCATACGTTAGCGGACAGCTTGTGGTGGGGTATAGGTTCAGAGCCTCGCAGAAGAAGGATTTGAACCCAGGCTCTCCACAGTCTGCACCACTGCCTTCCTGAGGGCTTTTGACTCTTTTTTGTTTGTTTGTTTGTTTGTTTGTTTGTTTGTTTGTTTTGTTTTGTTTTTGCTTTTGTGGATGGTGTCTAAGTCTGGGGGAAAAAGAACCAACTGTGGGAGGAGGGAATGCTACTCCTGTCTGTGATAGTGATGATTTCCGGACAGTGGTAGCAACAGAGCTTCTGCAGGGAATTACAGGCAGTCTCTGTTGCTATTCCACGTACTGTGAGTACTGTGTGCAGTTTTGGGCACCACAGTATGAGAAAAAGATATAAAACTGTTCGAGAGTGTCCAAAGAAGGGCAACAAACAGGAGGGTCTCTTTTAACAGGTGTATTGAGATTTGTGGCAAGGTTTTGGTAGCAAGGTCAGGGGCTGCACTGTGCTGGACACAGCAACAGATGCACCATAGGCCAAACTCAGACAATAAGCCAAGGTGTGTTGCCTCTAAGAATGCACAGAAAATATTGGATGGAGAGAGCTGGAGAGAACAAAAAGAATGAGGAACAACAGAGGGAACATCAAAGTCATAGGAGGAGGAGAAGTAGATGCTCCATGGTGGAGCAGATATTCTTTGAAACCTGTGGAGGATCCATGCCAGAACAGATGAATATTCCTGACAGGGTCTGCAGCCTGTGGAGGACCCACACTGGAGCAAAGTAGAAACGAGAAGAAAGGATAGGCAGAGAAGAACTGCTGCATATTAACCACAGCCTCCTCCTGTGCTGCCCATTTCCCCAGTGAATGGACTGAGCGAGATCAGCAGGTGGAAGACAGGCGCTTGGAGTGAAGTTGAGCCCAGAAGAGGAGGAGAAGTGTTTGTTACCCCTATGTGGTTTGATGTTTGTCCTTTTGCTTCTCAACACCTGAACTAGTAATTAAATTTATACAAATTAATTGGCATTAAATTAATTTCCTCAAGTTAAGAGAGATTTTTCCACAACAATCATTGATAAGCAATATCCCTGTCTTTATCAAAGCCCATGAGCTTTCTCGTTCCTTTTTTTTCCCCCGATTTTATCCCCTGTCCTGCTGAGGTGGGCAGGAAGTGAGCAGGTTACATTACATCCAACAGAAGCTCTAACACATTTTTCATTGGAGAAGTAGACTTTGAAATGCCAAACACCTTTACATCTCTAAATATTATTTAGATACCACATGTTGTTAATTTTTACAATAATATTGCATGTTGTTAATTCTTCTAACATCTAGGCTATACATTCAAAATGAGTTATCTAATAAAGTCTATTTATTAAAACATATATAAAAAACATATAACACATATTGTGTTATAAAGCACACAATTCCCTACCAATGACAACAAAAAAAATCGTCTAATTGAGCATGCAGTTTTCATTAACCTGTTTTTTTTCCAAATACACAACAACACATACACATGTACGTGATGTTGGTTTTTTTTTTTTCATCATTTCTCACTGAAGCAATACTCATCCCGTATTGGATCTGTGTCATTACTCTAAGTTTTGTTTCTAATGTACTTGAAAAACTTCTTAACTCTACTGATTGCAACAGCGGATTTTTTCCTACTGATCTTAACTCCATTTATCAATTACTTATTCCCTTAAATTCCTGCTTTTAAGAGATCATTAGGTATTCACCATCTCTCACTATAATTTATAGCTTTTCTTTTCTTTTTCAATAGTTCAGCCCTAGTCAACTCGGAGTTGGGGAGCAGCAGCTTCTATGGAGATACTATGCTGAAAAAAAAAAAAAAAAAGATGAGGGAAAAGGAATGTGGGACAGACAGATGGGGCAAGGGGTGTGGTTTGACCAGGATACCTTGAGAGTCTGGGAAGAGAAGAAATGGATGGGTGCTTAAGAGGTGAGATCGCTCTTGGCAGCATCACAGCCTGCATACTGAAGAATTGTGACAAGCAGTTTAGAAATGTGAGTTATTGGTGGTCTTCTGTTGATCTGCAGCTGTGCTCCATGGCTATAGCTGTAATTTCAGCAGTTTACTGTGTAAGCCGCATGTTGCCACTTCATTGATCAAGGCAATGCTGTTCAGTTGCAGGGAAGAGGGGCAAGACACAGGGAAGAAACAGAGGGAATGGAGAAAGCTGTACAGTCTGGATATGCACAAGTAGCAATAAAATCAGTGCTGGACAGAAAGAGACAAGACAGACAGACAGACAGACAGACAGACAGAAAGAAAAAGAAAGAAAGAAAGAAAGAAGAAAGAAAGAAAGAAAGAAAGAAAGAAAGAAAGAAAGAAAGAAAAAGAAAACCCCACACTCATAAAAATGAGAAACATCCAGGCATAAAAGAACATAAAACAAAGACAACTGTCATGATGTGGTATGATAGGATCTAGGAGAGAGCAGAAATCCAGCAATGCTGTCTTTCCTACTCCTCAAAACCAATTCAGTTGACAACTATGGATGCTTCCAGCTGGAAAAAAATGGAAGAATGAAAATGCAGAAGTTGGCAGATGCACAGGATGTGAGGTACTATCAGTAGAGAATTTGTTCCTAATATATATTCTAAATCTAACTTTTCAGTTTAAAGCGGTTACTCCTTGTCCTGTCGCTCCAGGCCCTGATAAAGACTCCCTCCACAGCTTTCCTACAGGTTGCCTTTCAGTACAGGAAGGCTCTCCCTGGTGTCGCAGTAAGCTCACCTGTTACCCAGGTGTCACAGTTATTTCCTGTGATAGGAATAATGACCAGGGTTAATCTATTGCAGGTGATTTCATACAATTATAGAAAAGCTTTTGTTGGAAAGCACCTTAGAGGTCTCCAGATCACCCGCGTACTTCAAGCAGGGCCATTTTTAAAGCCCTGTCATATTGCTCAGGGGCTTGTACAGTCAAATTTTGAATGACCCCAGCAAGAGACCCCACAGTCTCACTGTGTGCCTTTGCCAGTGCCTAGGCAGAGTGTGCTTCCCCTGCTGGTCCTGGTGAGATGAACTGATACAAGTTTTGAGAAAACAGAAGTTTATGCTACCGCATGAAGTACCCTTTGTAACATTTTTTTTTTTTAACCTTTACCGTTTCATATCTGAAATTTGAAATTCATCAGGGAACTCAGCCTGGCACACAGTAAAACTGATGGCAGATACTTCACAATATTATTTGAATTTCACGTAAATAGAACAGACTAGCAACTTACTTAGGAGAAGTAATACAATTTTAGAAATATTCAAAACCAAAGGCATTCCAAACTAAGTTTAAGTTCAGAGGAAATCCAAAGGAAAAACTAATTTTGAAACTAATAATCAGAGAACATAATCTTCTACAAACGATAGATTTTCCTCCTGCATTGGGTAATTTTGATCTGTCTTTAATGATCATCTCGACATGGCTTTGACACTGAGTATTTTGCTTTGCCACTGCATTAAGTCTTCTTCTCATGTGTGGTAAATGTCCTGCTCTCATGGGATGGGCCTAGGAGACATACGCACTGTGTCTCATGATGCTTGGCTATCATCTTAAATCTGTGAGAAGAGGAAAGGTCTCACTGCTTCCTGAACAGGGAATTGGATGTCTGCAGTTGAGAACCCTCTGTCTAATCTAGAAACGTGAAGGAAGGAGTTTGCTGGATTGCAAGTGACAGTGAAGAAAGCCACAGATGACATATCGAACTGATTAAAATGTTATTTAGCTCAGGGCATGGCTAATGATGTGGAGCTGGAATAGTTTGACGATTGTAATTACACTCACTATCATTGTTATTTGTTTACAGGATGGTAATGCCTAAAGGTCCCGCTGGAGCCTGAAACAAGGTTGTGCTGGGTGCTGCACGTGCATATATCAGTGGCGATTTGAGAGCTAGTGATACAAACAGACAAAACAGAGATTGAAAGGAGAAACAGAGGGATAGAGATAAGAAGATCTCCCTGCAGGTCATTTAGGGGAACCAGCCATGAGTGCAGTGCATCCAGGTCTCCAGTTCTCTGCTGGCCCAGCCAGATGAATGGAAAACATTGCAGCTTTGGAAAAATAGTGTTTCTTCTAATACTTTGGCCACAGTTTTGATGTTTTAGGACTGCTTTTTTTTTTTTTTTTTTTCTTTTCCCCATTTGTGCTAGAAAAGGTGAACTTTTCAAATACCTATTCTGAATTAAAATATCGTTTTCATTGTTATGTTTCTGTTTTGTTGGCACTATTCATAATGACTTCTACCCTTCGGTGGAAGCAAAAGCTTATCATACCATAAAATTGGAAAGATCACAGAAAACTTCAGAGCTTTTGAAGAAAGGTGAGGAAAATCCATTCCCTGCTCTAGGCAGAGAGAGTGGCTGATTTCCAGAAAGGTAAATGGGCAGGATAAGGCCGCTTCATGTTCACTGATGGCCGGTTGTATGGACTGTGAAGATAATGGACTACCAGCACAAGAGACGGTGCCAATAATCTAATCCAATACGATCTATTTCAAGTGGTGGAGACCTGATACTCTATGACAATGTGAGGAAGACCTAACTGTCAGGCAAACTTTAAGATGATCATGTTCAGGATCTAAAACTGTTATGACAAGTGTCAACACAGGAAGGGTGAAACAAAGGCATGAATGTCATACAAGGACCGATAAATCTCAGGAAGGCTGGAAACCAAGGCAAATGGACGGAATAAGATGGTGCTTTGTGTTAGCAAGAAGCAGAGGATAGAGAAATTAAATGTTATGGGTCAGCAAAAGAGTGGTTTTGTGCAAATCACTGCTAAAGATAGACAGCCTTGCTAGCCCGCTCTTTGCTCTTAGCTCCAGTCTAATAGTGAATTATCTCTGTACAGTTATCAGACACGTAAACAATAATGGGAATTATGGGAGACTTTAACTTCCCAGCAAAAGATTGAAAGATAATTACCACTTATGTTCATAGAGGTATACTATGTGATGGCTTTCTTCCCAAAAGTGAAAAAATACAAGACCGTTTTAGACTTGGCTCCTGTATGGGTTTAAATGTAGTAAAATTTGAATAAAGTGTGATCATGAGCTGACTTTTCTCATTTTACATTTCAAGACAGACAAAACCAGGTTTAGAATGAAGGTTCTGAGGCTTAGAAATGCAAACCTTGAAATCTAAGGAAATGAATAATTGAGTCTGACTAAGCAGCTCTGGGACTTGAGTGCAGAGAAGGCATAGTTAAAATTCAAAATTCAAAGAGGAAAAAAGCGATGAGAAAAGGTATGTTTCAGAGGTTAAAAACTGCAGAAATAAAGTAAGAATGACCAAAAACCTCCTTCACATAGGAAATTAAACAATAATAGTAAGTGGTACTTAAGCCACAGAAACCAGGGGGAAGAAAGAGAACAAATTAGGACAGTTGCACACTCGAGGCAAAAATAGGTCAAAAGTTACTGATGTCTCAAATGCTGCAAATCTGATTTCCTGCATCTAACAGCAACAACAATGTGATGTTAAGGGCAGTGACAGGACTCCCATTGAAAAGGAGGGTAGGGCACTAGGCGCAACATCATCTGAGGTGAAATAACAATCTATAGTGATTCAAGTGAAAAATGAAAAGCTGATATCTACCTAGCCTGTTAACAGCATTGGCACGCAGAACAAAAAGTCAAGTAGGAAAAATGCATAACAATTGTGCAAATCGGGGATAGTCCCCAGAATGGGAGAGTAATAAATATACTTCTGTCCAGAAGAGGGTAAAGAGTCATCCAGACAAGTGTGGGCCTGTTAGTTTGACATCAACACCGTGCAAAGTTTTGTAGCAAGAACAGATAAGACCAGGGAAGTAGGGGGTAATGTGTAATTGACAAGATAATTTATCAGAGCTAAATTGTTTCCAGACAATTTAGTAGCTTTCCTTTGTAGGACCAGTTCTTCCCTACACAGGGGATGAACTCCATCTATTTCACTTTCTGTGAGCTTCTGATACATTATCTACGGATTTGGGCTTTGGGGCTGCAAGTGAATAAAGGGAATTTGCAATTGTTCACACTGAAGAGGGAATTACCAGCAAAGGAGTCGTTACCTATGGTAATTCTCAGAGACAGTTCTGAAACTGCAGCTGCTAAGGAGGCAAAGACTCATGGAGAAATGTAGGCTGGAAGGGACCTCTGAAAACCCAACCTCCTATTCAGGGCAGAGCTGACTTCAAAGTTAGATATGTTCGGTATGGACATGGTGGCTGAAGATTAAAAATTACACAGGAGCTTTGAGATTTGCAGGGGACATAAGGTTGGGAAGTACTACCAAGCCTGACAGAAGGCTATCGCTTGTGATTGAAATGGTTCAGGTGAAGTGACAGGTGATAATACAAAGCAGAGCCATTCTCAGAGATTCTCAAAAAAGGGTGTTTTTTTGTCATGTTTGCTATATGGTAGTCAGGAGTTTAAAGCAAGCAAACAAACAAACAAACAAAAATGACAACAAAACCTCACGTTCATGCACTGTTAGCACAAGGAGGACTGAAAAAGTTAAGTGGTTATATAGTGTGTATGGCTATTCATTTTTTTTTCCCTCCAGTATGAATACACTGGACAAGGCAGCCCTGACACTCATTTGGGACATGAGGCACAGTTCTGCCACTTGTATTCACATTGAACTTAGGAGGAAGAGTTCACAAGACAGAAGGAACAAGTTGCCTATTGCCTGGAAGGGAATGAAAGGACATCATTCTGCCCAGCCAGATGCCAGTTGAGAGAAGAATATATTGTCTCTACGTAAATGAATTTCTTGAGTAAATATCAAGGAGAAATAGGAAATGTGTAAGTTGGGAGACACATCTGAAATGATGACTGCAGTTGGCTTATGAGCAAGTTTGGACGGGAAATTGGTAGAAACTTCCCATTTTAAGAATAAAGTGCACCATAGATACGAAGTCAGCATTCACCTAAACAGTAATGGCCAACTCAAATCCCCCACAAGAAAGCAGTGGACAAACCAGAACACTAACAAACATGTTGGGGTCTAGAGTCAAATAGATATACCTAACTTTACTATGCCTAAACATCTGAGGGATTGCTTTTAGAGGCTGAGGGCTTGTACCCCATTTCCAATCACTTTCTCTGTGCCCCCTTCCCCAGAGAAGGAAGCTGCTTGGCTTCCCTGCCCTCTGATTCAGCTGCCCGCTGAGGCTGCCCGCTCCTCAGCAGCTCTAAGCAGCAGCACCTTCACGTCTCCTCCTGCACCAGCAGCACATCAGCGCCTCTTGTTCCAGCAGCAGGACATCGGCGTCTCCCACTGCACCATGCAGACCTCCACGCCTCGAGTGCCACCAGCAGTACTCAATGCGAGCTGGACGCTCAGGGCACTTATGGCCACCCACCTTTGTGAGGTCAAAGGCTGACAGTGACTCTCTGCTGACCTCACACGGCTCTCGGGCGCCCCGATGGCAGAGGTTACGGCGCTAAGCTGACTGCCAGGAGAAAAGGCTGACATGAAATGGCTGCTCCACAATGCCAGGAGCAAGGTCTGCTGGAATGGGGGTTCGGAGGGGAGCTCGGCCTTGGGCCTGGGAACTGTGCCTGGGAGCCAGGGACGTCCTTGGTGTGCAGCTGGACACCTGGGCCTGAGAAAGCAAGGTTTCTTTAGAGAGAATTGGAAGCATCGTCACCTAGTGGCTGTGTCAGGGGGACGAGAGAAATGCACAGCATCTCTTGGTTCCCTGAAGTGCACGTGTCCTACGCCCTTGGATGTCTCCATGACAGAAAAAGGGACTGATTTTTACCCAAAACAGAGCTCCTTTCTCTCGGGAGCTTCTCATGCTGCGTGTCCTCCTCTCTTTCTTGTATTTGGCTATGACTTTAGGCTTGTTCTTGCTACTCCTTAAGCAGACTGAAGCTTCCCCGGATCATCACGTTAACTGATTTTCACTACCTCTACGTGCCTTTCCTCCACTTCTCATCTAATTAATTAGTGCTATCCTCTTCACGCCTGCTACAGAGGTGTCTTTCCTACCTGGTACAAGCTAGAAGAGCTTAGCAGCATCCATACGTCTCTTTCCTTTAGTCCTCACAGTAGACTTGCTCGAGGTAATTTGTGTTGAGCAGTAATCAACAGAAGGTGTCACCAAGCCAAGGCTGCATTTGCTTGTGTCTTATGGAATCCCTGCAGCTGTGTCCCCTCCCAGCTTCCTGTGTGCCCCAAGCATCCTCGCTTGCAGGGCAGTAGAAGATGCAGAAAAGTCCTGGCCTTAGTGGAAGCACTGCCCTGCAAGAGCTAAGACATCCCTCTTAGCAGCACACTGTAGCCCCGAAATCCCAAAAAACGGCACGTGCCAGCTACTGGGAAGGAAATGAACTCTGTCATTGTGATATACCCGCTCAAGGCCCTGCTCTTTGGCCCAGGTGTCTACGAGGCGGTTTTGGAAATGAATCCTGTTGTGTGACTCCGTTCTTTCTGGGTGCTACGTCCCCATAAAGCTTGCTTTTCAAGGCCCAGGAGGGTCTGCCGGGCACTGGCCTGGGTTCCCAGCCTGACCCACCTGCTGGGAATCAGGGAGGCTCGGTCGGTGTCTTGTGTTGGGTTTACGAGGACAGGTTCTGGTAGCGGGGGCCTGCAGGGGTGTCCTCTGTGAGGAGAATGCAGCAGCTGCCCCATGTTAGATAAGGGCCGGTTCCAGGAGGCTCCAGAGGGACCCGCTGCTGCCCAGAACTGAGACAAAACGGATGATGTTTGCGCCTGCGTGAGAGCCCACCTAAGAAAGGGAAAGAAACCTGCTGCACAGCAGCGTCTGGGTCAGGGAGGAGTGAGAAACCTCTCTGCAGCCCCCAAGGTGAGTGCAGCAGGAGGCAGGAGGTGCTCCAGGCTCACAGCAGCAGTTCCCCTGCGGCCTGGGGAGAGGCCCCTGGTGGAGCAGGCTGTCCCCCTGCAGCCCACGGGTCCCACACGGAGCAGATCTCCACGCTGCAGCCCGTGGAGGAGCCCCCGCTGGAGCAGGTGGATGTGGCCTGGAGGAGGCCGCGGCCTGTGGAGAGCCCCCGCAGGAGCAGGCCCGGCCTGGACTGGAACAGGCTCTGCTGAGCCTCTTTTGCCCGTGACGATCATTGTGGAGTGATCTCCCTGTCCTTCTCTCAGCCCTTGAGCCCTTTCCATCCTATTTTCTCCCCTTTCCGTTTGAGGAGGGGCAGGGAGAGAGCAGTTGAGGTGGAGCTCAGCTGCCCAGCTGAGGAAAAACACCACACCTGCTGTTCTTCGACCCTCAGCAACCCCACAGCATCTTCCTGGAAGGGATCCCTTTCCTTCACGCCTGACAGGCGCCGCCTCCAGAGGCTTGTGCCCCGTTTCCGATCGCTTTCTCAGTGCCCCCTTCCCCAGAGAAGGACCCCAGCTGCTTGGCTTCCCTGCCCTCCGATTCCAGGCTCCCGGAGCTGTTATCCCAGCATCGCAGCAGCCAGGTGACAATGTGCTCGCCTGCATGACAGCTGAAATCTTGTCCCATGTCTCGCAGCTCGCCCAGGGATGGGGATCACCTGCCTGCTGATGCTTTTCTCTCTTTTCTATTTTATAACAGCCTCCTCTTCCCTTCGATGGCCCTACATTGGGGTCGCCTGCCTCGCCTGCCTATTGCTCCTTCCCCGTCTTAGGAGGACTTTCTTCCCTGCCTAAATGAGATGACTTCTGCATCCATTCCTTCATCTTGTGTGTATTGGCGACTGATACGGCAACGGGGTAGTCCCCGGAGCCAGCTGTAGGGCCTGTCACAGGGTTGGAGTGGCTGCAGGTAAAATCACGGGGCTTGGAGGGGCTGCAGGTAAAATCACAGGGGTTGCAGGGGCTGCAGGTAAAATCACAGGGGTTGCAGGGGCTGCAGGTAAAATCACAGTTGTTGGAGGGGCTGCAGGTAAAATCACAGCAGTTGCAGGGGCTGCAGGTAAAATCACAAGTGTTGCAGGGGCTGCAGGGTGCATCACAGGTTTGCATCAGATCAACCAAAAGAAATTACGTCAGCTAGGGTCAACGTTTTACGCATTCTTCTAGTTATATCTGCGTGGCCCTTTTGGAAGGAGCCCAGATCAGAGCATTTCTCGTTGTGGACTTCAGGCTCCTGTCCAGGTTAAGCGGTGCAGGTCGTTATTCATGCAAGGACATAGAGAGGTGGAGGATGGACGGGAGTCGTGGAGGTGGGAGCCCCTTTCTTGGAGATGATATGTGCCCATCCATGTGGGGAGGAATTACCTTGGCCTAATAAGTACAAGGTGTTTTCACACTTTGTGTGTTCCTTCAAGGCCTCCACCAAAGGTGTCAAGGTGAATATCAAACAGACCTGAAGAGACCCAGGAACTGGGCTAAGGAGGCAGTTGCTATAGGAACAGAGTGGCTCATGGTGGATAATATTGAATGATATGTCACATTCACAAACTCACTGCGCTGAGGCAGTGTCTCAAAGGAGGCATTAAAGCAAACCCAAGGAACAGAGAGTGAGCTGAGGCTGGGAGCTGACCTCCTGCTGCCAGCTGGTGTCAGGGCACGTGCACAGAAATGCACGTTGCATCTGTGAATTCTGGGGATCATGCACAGATTTCCTGTGTGTTAGCATGGTTGTGCTTGTGGCTGTGCTTACAGCCATGAGGGACACATAGGGCTGTATTAGTGCTTTTCCTGGGTTTGCTTCCCTGACAGGTGATATGCTAGAAAGCATGTGGCCCAATATTATGTACTTTAGCAGGAAAGTGTGATTTTCACACACAAACATAAGTAATGTCCTCAGCTGCAAGCAGATCTCTGCCACCAAAGCACAGTGTTCCTGGGGTAGCTCTTTTCCATTTGATGCATACAAAGCAGAACAAAAACGCTGATGAAGTCACCAAAGCATAGTGACTAGATTTCCAGGGGCAGTGATTTCCTTCGTATCAGGGCAGACACAGATCCCTTTTGCTCATTTTGGAAATTATGTCCAAATCTCGGGGGTCAGAGCGATGGAGGATGTCGACTTCTAATAATTCCTACAGGCTTTGTCTTCCACCATGGAGAACCGTCTTTATGTGATGCAAGTTCCCACTGAAGGGGAATTCCTGCAGATTGTAAGGCTCTAGTCCATATGAGCTGGCCCCAGATACCATGGCTAGGTCCACATCCCAGACAGAGCAGAGCAGCATACATAGCTGCAACAGGCTTGAATAAGGACGCTGGTCGGTGGATAGTAGGACTGTTGCTTGGTAGTTTTAAGTGCTGGGCAGCTGAACTCCACCATAGCCACTCTCTCACTCCCCCTCCTCAAAGGAAAAGGGGGAAAAAATATGATGAAAAGGGCTCAAGGAATTGTGATAAGGACAGGGAGATCACTCAACAATTATCGTCCTGGACAAAGCACACGCAGCACAGGGAGATTAATATAATTTGTTGCCTATCACTAGCAGACTACAATAGTGAAAAATTAAAAGCAAACTTAAAACCCCTTTTACCTCCTATCCACCCTGCTCTACCTCCTCCTGCCGAGTGTTGCAGGGGAATGGGGGATGTGGGCTGTGGTCAGTCCCTAACACTATCACCTAACACAACATCCCTAACACTTCATCACCTGCTGCTCCTCCACGGTCCCTCTCTGCCCCTGTTCCACGCGGGGTCCCTCCCACGGGATGCCGTCCTTCCCGAAATGAGCCTGCGGGGGCTGCTTACAGGCCACCATTCTTGAGGAACTGTTCCGATATGGGTCTGTACCACAGGGTCCGTCCGTCAGGAGCAAACTGCTCCAACCTGGGTCCCCCACGGGTGGCAGCTCCCCCCAGGCCCCCTGCTCCTGCGTGGGCTCCTCTCCATGGCTGCAGCTCTGGCCTGGGGCCTGCTCCTGCGGGGGCTCTCCACAGGCCGCGGCCTCCTCCAGGCCACATCCACCTGCTCCACCGGGGGCTCCTCCACGGGCTGCAGCGTGGAGATCTGCTCCGTGTGGGACCCGTGGGCTGCAGGGGGACAGCCTGCTCCACCAGGGGCCTCTCCCCAGGCCGCAGGGGAACTGCTGCTGTGAGCCTGGAGCACCTCCTGCCTCCTGCTGCACTCACCTTGGGGGCTGCAGGGCTGGTTCTCTCTCCTTGCTCTTCCAGCTTCTGTTGCACAGCAGTATTTCCCCCTTCTTAAATCTGCTCTCCCGGAGGTGCAAACAACATCGCTTATAGGCTCAGCTCTGGCAAGCGTCGTGGCCCTTCTGGAGTTGGCTGGAGCTGGCTCTGATCTGACACGGGCAGCTTCCGCACTGTTCTCACAGAGGCCACGCCTGCAGCCCCCTGCTCCCAATCCCTATGCAGTAATTACAAAGCCTCTGTGCTTTGGGCTGTCGTGATCCTTCTGCAAGTGCAGGGTAGGCGCAAGGTTGCTTTGCATTTCCAAAAGGAGTAAGAAAGCCTCCAACCCCACTGGACCTCAGCCACTTGCAGGTTTCAAGCAACACTCCCCACTTTCAGTTATCTCCCTCCCATGCACACAGTGGAAGCAAGGTTGAGCAAACACCTGTTTTGAAAATGTTTATATCAATGAAGAATAAAAGAATTCTACTACCCCCAATCTCTCTGTGCATCCAAGGCAAAAATCGTGCATTGTTCTGCCTCAACACTGTTTTCAGACCAAATTTGTCAAGTCATCTAGCAGAGGATTTCTCTCTTGTTCACTCACTAGCTTATTAGAGCACCAGTTTTCATAGGTGATAGAGCAAATTCCTCAACTGTCTGAAGGGACTTGATCCCAGAAAACTTCAAAACTGCAGATGACTCATGATTTTCTGGTGAAGCATCTATTAAATTAGAGCTGTTCCCCTTAGGGCACAGTGAGACAATGTGAGAAGAACCCTGTATCGCACTGATTGAGGCTTTATAACTCTACAGAATTGTCAGCCAACAATAAATGGAAAGTGCAGGAGAAATGTTCTTTCTTCCTCCTTGCCCTGCCATACGTTAGCGGACAGCTTGTGGTGGGGTATAGGTTCAGAGCCTCGCAGAAGAAGGATTTGAACCCAGGCTCTCCACAGTCTGCACCACTGCCTTCCTGAGGGCTTTTGACTCTTTTTTGTTTGTTTGTTTGTTTGTTTGTTTGTTTGTTTGTTTTGTTTTGTTTTTGCTTTTGTGGATGGTGTCTAAGTCTGGGGGAAAAAGAACCAACTGTGGGAGGAGGGAATGCTACTCCTGTCTGTGATAGTGATGATTTCCGGACAGTGGTAGCAACAGAGCTTCTGCAGGGAATTACAGGCAGTCTCTGTTGCTATTCCACGTACTGTGAGTACTGTGTGCAGTTTTGGGCACCACAGTATGAGAAAAAGATATAAAACTGTTCGAGAGTGTCCAAAGAAGGGCAACAAACAGGAGGGTCTCTTTTAACAGGTGTATTGAGATTTGTGGCAAGGTTTTGGTAGCAAGGTCAGGGGCTGCACTGTGCTGGACACAGCAACAGATGCACCATAGGCCAAACTCAGACAATAAGCCAAGGTGTGTTGCCTCTAAGAATGCACAGAAAATATTGGATGGAGAGAGCTGGAGAGAACAAAAAGAATGAGGAACAACAGAGGGAACATCAAAGTCATAGGAGGAGGAGAAGTAGATGCTCCATGGTGGAGCAGATATTCTTTGAAACCTGTGGAGGATCCATGCCAGAACAGATGAATATTCCTGACAGGGTCTGCAGCCTGTGGAGGACCCACACTGGAGCAAAGTAGAAACGAGAAGAAAGGATAGGCAGAGAAGAACTGCTGCATATTAACCACAGCCTCCTCCTGTGCTGCCCATTTCCCCAGTGAATGGACTGAGCGAGATCAGCAGGTGGAAGACAGGCGCTTGGAGTGAAGTTGAGCCCAGAAGAGGAGGAGAAGTGTTTGTTACCCCTATGTGGTTTGATGTTTGTCCTTTTGCTTCTCAACACCTGAACTAGTAATTAAATTTATACAAATTAATTGGCATTAAATTAATTTCCTCAAGTTAAGAGAGATTTTTCCACAACAATCATTGATAAGCAATATCCCTGTCTTTATCAAAGCCCATGAGCTTTCTCGTTCCTTTTTTTTCCCCCGATTTTATCCCCTGCCCTGCTGAGGTGGGCAGGAAGTGAGCAGGTTACATTACATCCAACAGAAGCTCTAACACATTTTTCATTGGAGAAGTAGACTTTGAAATGCCAAACACCTTTACATCTCTAAATATTATTTAGATACCACATGTTGTTAATTTTTACAATAATATTGCATGTTGTTAATTCTTCTAACATCTAGGCTATACATTCAAAATGAGTTATCTAATAAAGTCTATTTATTAAAACATATATAAAAAACATATAACACATATTGTGTTATAAAGCACACAATTCCCTACCAATGACAACAAAAAAAATCGTCTAATTGAGCATGCAGTTTTCATTAACCTGTTTTTTTTCCAAATACACAACAACACATACACATGTACGTGATGTTGGTTTTTTTTTTTTTCATCATTTCTCACTGAAGCAATACTCATCCCGTATTGGATCTGTGTCATTACTCTAAGTTTTGTTTCTAATGTACTTGAAAAACTTCTTAACTCTACTGATTGCAACAGCGGATTTTTTCCTACTGATCTTAACTCCATTTATCAATTACTTATTCCCTTAAATTCCTGCTTTTAAGAGATCATTAGGTATTCACCATCTCTCACTATAATTTATAGCTTTTCTTTTCTTTTTCAATAGTTCAGCCCTAGTCAACTCGGAGTTGGGGAGCAGCAGCTTCTATGGAGATACTATGCTGAAAAAAAAAAAAAAAAGATGAGGGAAAAGGAATGTGGGACAGACAGATGGGGCAAGGGGTGTGGTTTGACCAGGATACCTTGAGAGTCTGGGAAGAGAAGAAATGGATGGGTGCTTAAGAGGTGAGATCGCTCTTGGCAGCATCACAGCCTGCATACTGAAGAATTGTGACAAGCAGTTTAGAAATGTGAGTTATTGGTGGTCTTCTGTTGATCTGCAGCTGTGCTCCATGGCTATAGCTGTAATTTCAGCAGTTTACTGTGTAAGCCGCATGTTGCCACTTCATTGATCAAGGCAATGCTGTTCAGTTGCAGGGAAGAGGGGCAAGACACAGGGAAGAAACAGAGGGAATGGAGAAAGCTGTACAGTCTGGATATGCACAAGTAGCAATAAAATCAGTGCTGGACAGAAAGAGACAAGACAGACAGACAGACAGACAGACAGACAGAAAGAAAAAGAAAGAAAGAAAGAAAGAAGAAAGAAAGAAAGAAAGAAAGAAAGAAAGAAAGAAAGAAAGAAAGAAAGAAAGAAAGAAAGAAAGAAAGAAAAAGAAAACCCCACACTCATAAAAATGAGAAACATCCAGGCATAAAAGAACATAAAACAAAGACAACTGTCATGATGTGGTATGATAGGATCTAGGAGAGAGCAGAAATCCAGCAATGCTGTCTTTCCTACTCCTCAAAACCAATTCAGTTGACAACTATGGATGCTTCCAGCTGGAAAAAAATGGAAGAATGAAAATGCAGAAGTTGGCAGATGCACAGGATGTGAGGTACTATCAGTAGAGAATTTGTTCCTAATATATATTCTAAATCTAACTTTTCAGTTTAAAGCGGTTACTCCTTGTCCTGTCGCTCCAGGCCCTGATAAAGACTCCCTCCACAGCTTTCCTACAGGTTGCCTTTCAGTACAGGAAGGCTCTCCCTGGTGTCGCAGTAAGCTCACCTGTTACCCAGGTGTCACAGTTATTTCCTGTGATAGGAATAATGACCAGGGTTAATCTATTGCAGGTGATTTCATACAATTATAGAAAAGCTTTTGTTGGAAAGCACCTTAGAGGTCTCCAGATCACCCGCGTACTTCAAGCAGGGCCATTTTTAAAGCCCTGTCATATTGCTCAGGGGCTTGTACAGTCAAATTTTGAATGACCCCAGCAAGAGACCCCACAGTCTCACTGTGTGCCTTTGCCAGTGCCTAGGCAGAGTGTGCTTCCCCTGCTGGTCCTGGTGAGATGAACTGATACAAGTTTTGAGAAAACAGAAGTTTATGCTACCGCATGAAGTACCCTTTGTAACATTTTTTTTTTTTAACCTTTACCGTTTCATATCTGAAATTTGAAATTCATCAGGGAACTCAGCCTGGCACACAGTAAAACTGATGGCAGATACTTCACAATATTATTTGAATTTCACGTAAATAGAACAGACTAGCAACTTACTTAGGAGAAGTAATACAATTTTAGAAATATTCAAAACCAAAGGCATTCCAAACTAAGTTTAAGTTCAGAGGAAATCCAAAGGAAAAACTAATTTTGAAACTAATAATCAGAGAACATAATCTTCTACAAACGATAGATTTTCCTCCTGCATTGGGTAATTTTGATCTGTCTTTAATGATCATCTCGACATGGCTTTGACACTGAGTATTTTGCTTTGCCACTGCATTAAGTCTTCTTCTCATGTGTGGTAAATGTCCTGCTCTCATGGGATGGGCCTAGGAGACATACGCACTGTGTCTCATGATGCTTGGCTATCATCTTAAATCTGTGAGAAGAGGAAAGGTCTCACTGCTTCCTGAACAGGGAATTGGATGTCTGCAGTTGAGAACCCTCTGTCTAATCTAGAAACGTGAAGGAAGGAGTTTGCTGGATTGCAAGTGACAGTGAAGAAAGCCACAGATGACATATCGAACTGATTAAAATGTTATTTAGCTCAGGGCATGGCTAATGATGTGGAGCTGGAATAGTTTGACGATTGTAATTACACTCACTATCATTGTTATTTGTTTACAGGATGGTAATGCCTAAAGGTCCCGCTGGAGCCTGAAACAAGGTTGTGCTGGGTGCTGCACGTGCATATATCAGTGGCGATTTGAGAGCTAGTGATACAAACAGACAAAACAGAGATTGAAAGGAGAAACAGAGGGATAGAGATAAGAAGATCTCCCTGCAGGTCATTTAGGGTAACCAGCCATGAGTGCAGTGCATCCAGGTCTCCAGTTCTCTGCTGGCCCAGCCAGATGAATGGAAAACATTGCAGCTTTGGAAAAATAGTGTTTCTTCTAATACTTTGGCCACAGTTTTGATGTTTTAGGACCGCTTTTTTTTTTTTTTTCCTTCCTTTTTTTCTTTTCCCCATTTGTGCTAGAAAAGGTGAACTTTTCAAATACCTATTCTGAATTAAAATATCGTTTTCATTGTTATGTTTCTGTTTTGTTGGCACTATTCATAATGACTTCTACCCTTCGGTGGAAGCAAAAGCTTATCATACCATAAAATTGGAAAGATCACAGAAAACTTCAGAGCTTTTGAAGAAAGGTGAGGAAAATCCATTCCCTGCTCTAGGCAGAGAGAGTGGCTGATTTCCAGAAAGGTAAATGGGCAGGATAAGGCCGCTTCATGTTCACTGATGGCCGGTTGTATGGACTGTGAAGATAATGGACTACCAGCACAAGAGACGGTGCCAATAATCTAATCCAATACGATCTATTTCAAGTGGTGGAGACCTGATACTCTATGACAATGTGAGGAAGACCTAACTGTCAGGCAAACTTTAAGATGATCATGTTCAGGATCTAAAACTGTTATGACAAGTGTCAACACAGGAAGGGTGAAACAAAGGCATGAATGTCATACAAGGACCGATAAATCTCAGGAAGGCTGGAAACCAAGGCAAATGGACGGAATAAGATGGTGCTTTGTGTTAGCAAGAAGCAGAGGATAGAGAAATTAAATGTTATGGGTCAGCAAAAGAGTGGTTTTGTGCAAATCACTGCTAAAGATAGACAGCCTTGCTAGCCCGCTCTTTGCTCTTAGCTCCAGTCTAATAGTGAATTATCTCTGTACAGTTATCAGACACGTAAACAATAATGGGAATTATGGGAGACTTTAACTTCCCAGCAAAAGATTGAAAGATAATTACCACTTATGTTCATAGAGGTATACTATGTGATGGCTTTCTTCCCAAAAGTGAAAAAATACAAGACCGTTTTAGACTTGGCTCCTGTATGGGTTTAAATGTAGTAAAATTTGAATAAAGTGTGATCATGAGCTGACTTTTCTCATTTTACATTTCAAGACAGACAAAACCAGGTTTAGAATGAAGGTTCTGAGGCTTAGAAATGCAAACCTTGAAATCTAAGGAAATGAATAATTGAGTCTGACTAAGCAGCTCTGGGACTTGAGTGCAGAGAAGGCATAGTTAAAATTCAAAATTCAAAGAGGAAAAAAGCGATGAGAAAAGGTATGTTTCAGAGGTTAAAAACTGCAGAAATAAAGTAAGAATGACCAAAAACCTCCTTCACATAGGAAATTAAACAATAATAGTAAGTGGTACTTAAGCCACAGAAACCAGGGGGAAGAAAGAGAACAAATTAGGACAGTTGCACACTCGAGGCAAAAATAGGTCAAAAGTTACTGATGTCTCAAATGCTGCAAATCTGATTTCCTGCATCTAACAGCAACAACAATGTGATGTTAAGGGCAGTGACAGGACTCCCATTGAAAAGGAGGGTAGGGCACTAGGCGCAACATCATCTGGGGTGAAACAAAAATCTATAGTGATTCAAGTGAAAAATGAAAAGCTGATATCTACCTAGCCTGTTAACAGCATTGGCACGCAGAACAACAAGTCAAGTAGGAAAAATGCATAACAATTGTGCAAATCGGGGATAGTCCCCAGAATGGGAGAGTAATAAATATACTTCTGTCCAGAAGAGGGTAAAGAGTCATCCAGACAAGTGTGGGCCTGTTAGTTTGACATCAACACCGTGCAAAGTTTTGTAGCAAGAACAGATAAGACCAGGGAAGTAGGGGGTAATGTGTAATTGACAAGATAATTTATCAGAGCTAAATTGTTTCCAGACAATTTAGTAGCTTTCCTTTGTAGGACCAGTTCTTCCCTACACAGGGGATGAACTCCATCTATTTCACTTTCTGTGAGCTTCTGATACATTATCTACGGATTTGGGCTTTGGGGCTGCAAGTGAATAAAGGGAATTTGCAATTGTTCACACTGAAGAGGGAATTACCAGCAAAGGAGTCGTTACCTATGGTAATTCTCAGAGACAGTTCTGAAACTGCAGCTGCTAAGGAGGCAAAGACTCATGGAGAAATGTAGGCTGGAAGGGACCTCTGAAAACCCAACCTCCTATTCAGGGCAGAGCTGACTTCAAAGTTAGATATGTTCGGTATGGACATGGTGGCTGAAGATTAAAAATTACACAGGAGCTTTGAGATTTGCAGGGGACATAAGGTTGGGAAGTACTACCAAGCCTGACAGAAGGCTATCGCTTGTGATTGAAATGGTTCAGGTGAAGTGACAGGTGATAATACAAAGCAGAGCCATTCTCAGAGATTCTCAAAAAAGGGTGATTTTTTGTCATGTTTGCTATATGGTAGTCAGGAGTTTAAAACAAACAAACAAACAAACAAAATGACAACAAAACCTCACGTTCATGCACTGTTAGCACAAGGAGGACTGAAAAAGTTAAGTGGTTATATAGTGTGTATGGCTATTCATTTTTTTTCCCCTCCAGTATGAATACACTGGACAAGGCAGCCCTGACACTCATTTGAGACATGAGGCACAGTTCTGCCACTTGTATTCACATTGAACTTAGGAGGAAGAGTTCACAAGACAGAAGGAACAAGTTGCCTATTGCCTGGAAGGGAATGAAAGGACATCATTCTGCCCAGCCAGAGGCAAGTTGAGAGAAGAATATGTTGTCTCTACGTAAATGAATTTCTTGAGTAAATATCAAGGAGAAATAGGAAATGTGTAAGTTGGGAGACACATCTGAAATGATGACTGCAGTTGGCTTATGAGCAAGTTTGGACAGGAAATTGGTAGAAACTTCCCATTTGAAGAATGAAGTGCACCATTGATATGAAGTCAGCATTCACCTAAGCAGTAATGGCCAACTCAAATCCCCCACAAGAAAGCAGTGGACAAACCAGAACACTAACAAACATGTTGGGGTCTAGAGTCAAACAGATATACCTAACTTTATTATACCTCAGCATCTGAGGGATTGCTTTTAGAGGCTGAGGGCTTGTACCCCATTTCCAATCACTTTCTCTGTGCCCCCTTCCCCAGAGAAGGAAGCTGCTTGGCTTCCCTGCCCTCTGATTCAGCTGCCCGCTGAGGCTGCCCGCTCCTCAGCACCTGTAAGCAGCAGCACCTTCACGTCTCCTCCTGCACCAGCAGCACATCACCGTCTCTTGTTCCAGCAGCAGGACATCGGCGTCTCCCATTGCACCATGCAGACCTCCACGCCTCGAGTGCCACCAGCAGTACTCAATGCGAGCTGGACGCTCAGGGCACTTATGGCCACCCACCTTTGTGAGGTCAAAGGCTGACAGTGACTCTCTGCTGACCTCACACGGCTCTCGGGCGCCCCGATGGCAGAGGTTACGGCGCTAAGCTGACTGCCAGGAGAAAAGGCTGACATGAAGTGGCTGCTCCACCATGCCAGGAGCAAGGTCTGCTGGAATGGGGGTTCGGAGGCGAGCTCGGCCTTGGGCCTGGGAACTGTGCCTGGGAGCCAGGGACGTCCTTGGTGTGCAGCTGGACACCTGGGCCTGAGAAAGCAAGGTTTCTTTAGAGAGAATTGGAAGCATCGTCACCTAGTGGCTGTGTCAGGGGGACGAGAGAAATGCACAGCATCTCTTGGTTCCCTGAAGTGCACGTGTCCTACGCCCTTGGATGTCTCCATGATAGAAAAAGGGACTGATTTTTACCCAAAACAGAGCTCCTTTCTCTCGGGAGCTTCTCATGCTGCGTGTCCTCCTCTCTTTCTTGTATTTGGCTATGACTTTAGGCTTGTTCTTGCTACTCCTTAAGCAGACTGAAGCTTCCCCGGAACATCACATTAACTGCTTTTCACTACCTCTAAGTGCCTTTCCTCCACCTCTCATCTAATTAATTAGTGCTATCCTCTTCACGCCTGCTACAGAGGTGTCTTTCCTACCTGGTACAAGCTAGAAGAGCTTAGCAGCATCCATACGTCTCTTTCCTTTAGTCCTCACAGTAGACTTGCTCGAGGTAATTTGTGTTGAGCAGTAATCAAGAGAAAGTGTCACCAAGCCAAGGCTGCATTTGCTTGTGTCTTATGGAATCCCTGCAGCTGTGTCCCCTCCCAGCTTCCTGTGTGCCCCAAGCATCCTCGCTTGCAGGGCAGTAGAAGATGCAGAAAAGTCCTGGCCTTAGTGGAAGCACTGCCCTGCAAGAGCTAAGACATCCCTCTTAGCAGCTCACTGTAGCCCCGAAATCCCAAAAAACGGCACGTGCCAGCTACTGGGAAGGAAATGAACTCTGTCATTGTGATATACCTGCTCAAGGCCCTGCACTTTGGCCCAGGTGTCTGTGAGACGGTTTTGGAAATGAATCCTGTTGTGTGACTCCGTTCTTTCTGGGTGCTACGTCCCCATAAAGCTTGCTTTTCAAGGCCCAGGAGGGTCTGCCAGGCACTGGCCTGGGTTCCCAGCCTGACCCACCTGCTGGGAATCAGGGAGGCTCGGTCGGTGTCTTGTGTTGGGTTTACGAGGACAGGTTCTGGTAGCGGGGGGCTGCAGGGGTGTCCTCTGTGAGGAGAATGCAGCAGCTGCCCCATGTTAGATAAGGGCCGGTTCCAGGAGGCTCCAGAGGGACCCGCTGCTGCCCAGAACTGAGACAAAACGGATGATGTTTGCGCCTGCGTGAGAGCCCATCTAAGAAAGGGAAAGAAACCTGCTGCACAGCAGCGTCTGGGTCAGGGAGGAGTGAGAAACCTCTCTGCAGCCCCCAAGGTGAGTGCAGCAGGAGGCAGGAGGTGCTCCAGGCTCACAGCAGCAGTTCCCCTGCGGCCTGGGGAGAGGCCCCTGGTGGAGCAGGCTGTCCCCCTGCAGCCCACGGGTCCCACACGGAGCAGATCTCCACGCTGCAGCCCATGGAGGAGCCCCCGCTGGAGCAGGTGGATGTGGCCTGGAGGAGGCCGCGGCCTGTGGAGAGCCCCCGCAGGAGCAGGCCCGGGCTGGACTGGAACAGGCTCTGCTGAGCCTCTTTTGCCCGTGACGATCATTGTGGAGTGATCTCCCTGTCCTTCTCTCAGCCCTTGAGCCCTTTCCATCCTATTTTCTCCCCTTTCCGTTTGAGGAGGGGCAGGGAGAGAGCGGTTGAGGTGGAGCTCAGCTGCCCAGCTGAGGAAAACCACCACGTCTCTCCCTTGCCGCTGCTGCAGCACGGTGGGAGCAGCCAACACCTGCTGTTCTTCGACCCTCAGCAACCCCACAGCATCTTCCTGGAAGGGATCCCTTTCCTTCACGCCTGACAGGCGCCGCCTCCAGAGGCTTGTGCCCCGTTTCCGATCGCTTTCTCAGTGCCCCCTTCCCCAGAGAAGGATCCCAGCTGCTTGGCTTCCCTGCCCTCCGATTCCAGGCTCCCGGAGCTGTTATCCCAGCATCGCAGCAGCCAGGTGACAATGTGCTCGCCTGCATGACAGCTGAAATCTTGTCCCATGTCTCGCAGCTCGCCCAGGGATGGGGATCACCTGCTTACTGCTGCTTTTCTCTCTTTTCTATTTTATAACAGCCTCCTCTTCCCTGGGATGGCCCTACATTGGGGTCGCCTGCCTCGCCTTCCTCTTGCTCCTTCCCCTTCTTCGGAGGACTTTCTTCCCTGCCTAAACGAGATGACTTCTGCATCCATTCCTTCATCTTGTGTGTGTATTGGCGACTGATACGGCAACGGGGTAGTCCCCGGAGCCAGCTGTAGGGCCTGTCACAGGGTTGGAGTGGCTGCAGGTAAAATCACGGGGCTTGGAGGGGCTGCAGGTAAAATCACAGGGGTTGCAGGGGCTGCAGAGAACATCACAGGGGTTGCAGGGGCTGCAGGTAACCTCACAGGGGTTGGAAGGGCTGCAGGTAAAATCACAGGGGTTGCAGGGGCTGCAGGTAAAATCACAGGGGTTGCAGGGGCCGCAGGGTGCATCACAGGTTTGCATCAGATCAAGACGCATTTCCCTAGAACCACACATTTCCTCCTGAAGGTGCTGAATAGTATTGAATGGTCTTCAAATGCATAGGGCAGACCCAGCAAACGTACAGCTGGTGCTCGGAAGTAGTTAACTTTTATTTTGTTGTTGTTAATTTTGTATCATGACAACAGATGCAAATATGTATCTTGAGTTGAGGGCAAAGGTGACCTTGGATCTGAAGCACACAGGCGTTCACTAATGTCCCCCCCACCCTGAGTGAATCCAGAACGACTCGGAAGGAAAAATGAAGTACAAAGCAGTGCGTTGTGATAAAGAGAGTTTAATAGTGTAGAAAAGGAAGAGAACCTAAAAAAATGCCATCCTGTACAACAGAGTCAATAAAGTAAATTTAATGAAATAAAAATGAAACCAATTTTTCCCATTCTAATGAATTCCTATCCCCATCGTGACTTCCCATCCCACTGATCATTTCCTATCCCAACGACCTCCCGTGTCTGATCCCAAGGCTGAATTCCCAACTCCCATCACCCTCCCATCCACCCAGCCGTCCACCCATTTTCTCCCGTCCGTGCTGGCCATGCCCACATCCATGCACGGACTGAGCATGGGCAGCGGGAGCGGGCTGCATGAAATCCCCTCGGCATCCCAGTGCAAGAACAGCTGCAGGCAGAGGCCTTGCTGAGTGAACACCTACACTAGAGAAATTTAATAAGGAAGGCACTAAATAAGAGAAATGACCCGAACGAAGAAATAAGTTTGGGATCTCAGCCATTTGGTGTCCCAACAAGCAGTTCCCATGCCCAACCTTTCCCACCCCAGCTATTGCCAACATCCCAACAGCTTCCCACTGCAACGTTCATTCGTGACCCGCGCATTTCCCATTGCCCCAGTTGCCCATCCCTGACAGTGGCAAACACTGCCCAGCTCCAGCACTGGAGAAGGGAGAGGGCAAGCGAGAGGGGCAAGGGCTGAGGAGCGTGGCTGAAGCTGGAGCAGGCGCCTGCAGAGGTCTCTGTGCCTGCATGCTGAGCGGGCCCGGGTGCTGCGGGGGCCGTCGAGGAGCGCAGGGTCACGGGTAGCCGTAATACTTGGCTATGGCGTGGTCCTTCTGCCGCTGCACGAAGAATTGCACGGGGCCGATCTTCATCTGGTGGGCCGCCCGCTGCCGCTCCTCCTGGGCCAGCTTCTTCAGGCGCTCCCGCTCGGGACGCTGCTGCGGCGTGATGGGCACCGACGCCTCCTGCTCCTCCAGCGGCGTGGGCGCCGCGTCGCCGCCCGCCCAGGGCCCCACGCAGGGCACGTAGTCCACGCGGGGCTGCGCCGGACGTTGCAGCGTGCGTGGCTGCGTGGGCAGAGGCTCCCGCTGCGCTTGGCCCCCCGCGGCTGGCAGGCACGGCGCTCTGGGCGCCTGCTGCACGGGAGCTCTCCACGCTCGCGCCGTGCTGCCTGGTGGTGCCGGCACCGCCTGGGCCTTGTCGCCAGCTGGGGGCCGGGGGGCAGCGGGCACAGCGCTGGAGCCTGGCACCGTCGGCGGGGCCCTGGGCATGCTGCTGGGGCCGCTGGAGGTGGGCTGCAGCTGCACACAGGGCGGCTGGCGCACTGGCCCCAGCGCCTTCGCCCTGGCCCCCAGCGGCTGCAAAGTCTCACTGGGGGTCTTTGTCCCCGGGTGCTGGCGCTGCAGCGTCTTGTCCCCGATGGCTTGGGGACGGAGCCTGTCCTGGGCCCGCACGGCACGGGCACGGGCACGGGGCTTAATGGGGGGGGGCTCCAGCAGCAGCAGCGCTCTCCGGGGAGGCGGTGCCGCTGCTCCTTGCCCCCCAGCAGCCCCCGGGCTTCGGGCTCTCTTGCTGGGCGCCCTGGTGCTGTCGCTCGCCGGCTGCTGCCTGCCGCCGCCCGCTTGGCTGCTGCTGCCAGCCACCGCGCTGTGGCCACCCGTCTTCCCCTGGCACAGCATCTTGGGGCCTTGGCCACCCTGGCCCAGCAGCGTCGTCTTCTCCTTGCCGGGGGTTTTCTCCGTCGCCGGCCTCCTGTGCTGGGAGCTCTGCGCTGTGCTGGGGGTGCTGGTGGGCGCGGGGCGCTTGGCCCCCCACTTGGTGCCGGTGGGCGCAGGGGCAGGCGGGGGGCTCTTGAGGGGACTCAGAGGGGGATTGGGCAGGGGCCTCCTAAGGGCTCTAATAAATTCAGGGCCGGGGGGGCTCTTGAGGGGACCCAGAGGGGGATTGGGCAGGGGTCTCCTAAGGGCTCTAATAAATTCAGGGTCGGGGGGGCTCTTGAGGGGACTCAGGCGAGGCTTGGGCAGGGGTCTCCTAAGGGAATTAAGGAATTCAGGGTCGGGGGGTCTCTTGAGGGGACGCGAGGGAGGGTTGGGCAGGGGTCTGCTAAGGGCAGTGAGGAATTCAGGGTGGGGGGGCCTTTTGGGGAGAGTGAAGGGAGGGTTGGGCAGGGGTCTCCTGAGGGCACTGAGCTGGGGACTGGCTGCAGGCTTGAGGGGGGAGCTCGCTGCCGGCACAGCAGGGGGCTGCACCGCCCGCCCACCCTGCACCTTCTCGGGGTGCACCCCAGGGGTTGAGGGTACCTCACCCAGCGCTCTGGTGGCTGCCAGTCCCTGTGTGCTCGGCTCCTCCATGTCCTCGCAGAGGTCGGGCAGCTCAGACAGGAAGCGGCTGAGCACAGGACTGCTGGGGACACCGGGGAAGGCGTCCTGGGGCTCCACGGCATCGAGCCAGCTGAGCAGCTCCTCCAAGCCGGAGATGTCCAGGTCGGCCGGGAGCTGGTCCTGCAGGTGCTGCAGCTGCTGGCTGTCCCCTGCCAGCTGGGGAAAGGCCTCGGCGAAGGCATCGGGGCCCAGCTCAAGCAGCTCCAGGGGCTCCTCAGGCACCTCTGCAACTGTCGCCGCTGAGGAAAAAGCAAGCAAATCCCCCAGGATGGGCGATGCCAGCTTTCCCATGGCTCCTGGGTGTGGGGCGCCCAGCGGCCGGCTGCGCCAGCCCCAAACTCACCGTCGGGCGTCACCGTCCGGGTGCTGGCGGTCGTTGGAGCCTGGGCAGGCTCGGGGGGAGTGGGGCCGGGCAGCGGGGGCCCCTGGTCCTCGCTGAGCCCCACGGCGTGGTCGCAGGGCTCCGGCAGCTGCCCCCGGCTGCTGGTCAGGGTGCGGGGCGCGGGGAGCGCCTGCCCCCGCAGCGGAGGCCCCGGGACGAGGAGGGGTGGGGGGCCGGGGTGGGCAGGGGCCTGCAGCAGGCAGGTGCCTGCGGGGTGCAGGAGCTCCCCATGGAGCACGGCCCCGGGCCCCAGCCAGAGGGGATCCTGGGGCAGCACCGTCCCCGTCCCCACGGGCTGTCCCCACTGGTAGACGGGGGCCCAGGGAGGAGCGGTGTGGGGGAGCTGCCCCACAGCAGGGAGCTGCCCCACGGCGGGGAGCTGCCCAAGCTGCAGGTGGTGCCCCTCGGGTGGGAGGTGCCCCCCAGGTGCCAGCTGCACCCCGGCGGGGAGCTGCAGCACCTGCCCCTGGACCCCCGGCACCACGTGCCAGACGGTGGCCTGGGGCAGCGCGTAGGGGAGGGTGGGTACCTGGGGGGGCTGCAAGGGCAGCGCCATCACTCCGGGGAGGGAGGGCAGCAGCCACGCAGCCACCGTTGGCGGCACGGCTGGGACGACGAAGGGGGAGTTTTGCGTCTGCGGAAGCCGCGGAAGCCGTCTGGGGAAACCCTCTGTGGGAAAAAGGGCGCTGGGGTGAGATCTGGGGCGCTGGGCTCGCCAGCAGGGCCGCAGCCCCGGGAGGAGCGGGAGCCGGCTGCTGTACCTGCCATGGTGGCTGGAGAGTGCGGCGGTTGGTTGGGGAACGCGGGCAACGGCGGTTCCGTCCCAACGGCTGACCAGCCCCTCACCGCCATCTTGGTGAGGACTGCAGGTTTTGGACCCAAGCAGGCTTCCCGTCGCAAGACTTTTCCATCCCCATCAGGCTTTCCCTCCCACGCATCATTTGCCGTGCCCAGGACGGTTTCACACCAACACTTCCCCGTCCCAAGCATTTCCCGTCCCAGTACCAGCTTTTCATCCTAACGGTCATTTCCCATCCTTACAATTTCACATGATAACAGATTCCCATACGAGATATTTCCCATCGACACGAAGTGTTTCTTAATCCAAAGAGATCTCATCCCAAAGAATTCCCATCTCTCTGATTACTTTTCCAAGTACTTCCTTCCCAAGTGAATGTTACCCACCCCATTAAAGACTTCCCATCCCAATACTTCCCCATCCCCGGAGCGATTTCCCATCCTGACGCTTTTGCTTCCCAAGGATTTCAAACCCAGGGAAGATTTCCCATCTCTTTGATTTCCTAGCCCAATGGCTTTCCACCCCAAGGAAGTCTTCCCATCCCAGCAATGATTTCTCGGCCCACTCATCATTTCCCATCCCAATCATTTCCCATTTTCACCATCCAACAGACAGCTTAGCCAGCCCACAGCTGTAGAGAGATCACAACAGGGATTTGGACGATTCTGTTAGATGCAAGGTCACGGAGACTTGGTGTGCTACCGATTGCTCTTTATTACAGATCAACACAGATCGCCAGTACCAAGGGCGCTGGGATGAATCTGCTGAATATGCAGATACAAGGCTCTTACATTTCTTACCAGGAAATAAACAGATATGGGCATTTCTCTCTACCCACCTTAGTAAAAAGATAGGAAGGGTAGAGCAGTAATTAAGAGCAGCATGCTCAGCCACCGGCACGGAGGCTGCCCGCTCCTCAGCACCTGTAAGCAGCAGCACCTTCAGGTCTCCTCCTGCACCAGCAGCACATCAGCGTCTCTTGTTCCAGCAGCAGGACATCGGCGTCTCCCATTGCACCATGCAGACCTCCACGCCTCGAGTGCCACCAGCAGTACTCAATGCGAGCTGGACGCTCAGGGCACTTATGGCCACCCACCTTTGTGAGGTCAAAGGCTGACAGTGACTCTCTGCTGACCTCACACGGCTCTCGGGCGCCCCGATGGCAGAGGTTACGGCGCTAAGCTGACTGCCAGGAGAAAAGGCTGACATGAAGTGGCTGCTCCACAATGCCAGGAGCAAGGTCTGCTGGAATGGGGGTTCGGGGGGGAGCTCGGCCTTGGGCCTGGGAACTGTGCCTGGGAGCCAGGGACGTCCTTGGTGTGCAGCTGGACACCTGGGCCTGAGAAAGCAAGGTTTCTTTAGAGAGAATTGGAAGCATCGTCACCTAGTGGCTGTGTCAGGGGGACGAGAGAAATGCACAGCATCTCTTGGTCCCCTGAAGTGCACGTGTCCTACGCCCTTGGATGTCTCCATGATAGAAAAAGGGACTGATTTTTACCCAAAACAGAGCTCCTTTCTCTCGGGAGCTTCTCATGCTGCGTGTCCTCCTCTCTTTCTTGTATTTGGCTATGACTTTAGGCTTGTTCTTGCTACTCCTTAAGCAGACTGAAGCTTCCCCGGATCATCACGTTAACTGATTTTCACTACCTCTACGTGCCTTTCCTCCACTTCTCATCTAATTAATTAGTGCTATCCTCTTCACGCCTGCTACAGAGGTGTCTTTCCTACCTGGTACAAGCTAGAAGAGCTTAGCAGCATCCATACGTCTCTTTCCTTTAGTCCTCACAGTTACTTGCTCGACGTAATTTGTGTTGAGCAGTAATCAACAGGAAGTGTCACCAAGCCAAGGCTGCATTTGCTTGTGTCTTATGGAATCCCTGCAGCTGTGTCCCCTCCCAGCTTCCTGTGTGCCCCAAGCATCCTCGCTTGCAGGGCAGTAGAAGATGCAGAAAAGTCCTGGCCTTAGTGGAAGCACTGCCCTGCAAGAGCTAAGACATCCCTCTTAGCAGCACGCTGTAGCCCCGAAATCCCAAAAAACGGCACATGCCAGCTACTGGGAAGGAAATGAACTCTGTCATTGTGATATACCCGCTCAAGGCCCTGCTCTTTGGCCCAGGTGTCTACGAGGCGGTTTTGGAAATGAATCCTGTTGTGTGACTCCGTTCTTTCTGGGTGCTACGTCCCCATAAAGCTTGCTTTTCAAGGCCCAGGACGGTCTGCCGGGCACTGGCCTGGGTTCCCAGCCTGACCCACCTGCTGGGAATCAGGGAGGCTCGGTCGGTGTCTTGTGTTGGGTTTACGAGGACAGGTTCTGGTAGCGGGGGGCTGCAGGGGTGTCCTCTGTGAGGAGAATGCAGCAGCTGCCCCATGTTAGATAAGGGCCGGTTCCAGGAGGCTCTAGAGGGACCCGCTGCTGCCCAGAACTGAGACAAAACGGATGATGTTTGCGCCTGCGTGAGAGCCCATCTAAGAAAGGGAAAGAAACCTGCTGCACAGCAGCGTCTGGGTCAGGGAGGAGTGAGAAACCTCTCTGCAGCCCCCAAGGTGAGTGCAGCAGGAGGCAGGAGGTGCTCCAGGCTCACAGCAGCAGTTCCCCTGCGGCCTGGGGAGAGGCCCCTGGTGGAGCAGGCTGTCCCCCTGCAGCCCACGGGTCCCACACGGAGCAGATCTCCACGCTGCAGCCCGTGGAGGAGCCCCCGCTGGAGCAGGTGGATGTGGCCTGGAGGAGGCCGCGGCCTGTGGAGAGCCCCCGCAGGAGCAGGCCCGGCCTGGACTGGAACAGGCTCTGCTGAGCCTCTTTTGCCCGTGACGATCATTGTGGAGTGATCTCCCTGTCCTTCTCTCAGCCCTTGAGCCCCTTCCATCCTATTTTCTCCCCTTTCCGTTTGAGGAGGGGCAGGGAGAGAGCGGTTGAGGTGGAGCTCAGCTGCCCAGCTGAGGAAAAACACCACACCTGCTGTTCTTCGACCCTCAGCAACCCCACAGCATCTTCCTGGAAGGGATCCCTTTCCTTCACGCCTGACAGGCGCCGCCTCCAGAGGCTTGTGCCCCGTTTCCGATCGCTTTCTCAGTGCCCCCTTCCCCAGAGAAGGATCCCAGCTGCTTGGCTTCCCTGCCCTCCGATTCCAGGCTCCCGGAGCTGTTATCCCAGCATCGCAGCATCCAGGTGACAATGTGCTCGCCTGCATGACAGCTGAAATCTTGTCCCATGTCTCGCAGCTCGCCCAGGGATGGGGATCACCTGCTTACTGCTGCTTTTCTCTCTTTTCTATTTTATAACAGCCTCCTCTTCCCTGGGATGGCCCTACATTGGGGTCGCCTGCCTCGCCTGCCTATTGCTCCTTCCGCTTCTTCGGAGGACTTTCTTCTCTGCCTAAACGAGATGACTTCTGCATCCATTCCTTCATCTTGTGTGTATTGGCGACTGATACGGCAACGGGGTAGTCCCCGGAGCCAGCTGTAGGGCCTGTCCCAGGGTTGGAGTGGCTGCTGGGAACATCAAAAGGGTTGGAGGGGCTGCAGGTAAAATCACAGTTGTTGGAGGGGCTGCAGGTAAAATCACAGGGGTTGGAGGGGCTGCAGGGAACATCACAGGGGTTGCAGGGGCTGCAGGTAACCTCACAGGGGTTGGAAGGGCTGCAGGTAAAATCACAGTGGTTGCAGGGGCTGCAGGTAAAATCACAGGGGTTGCAGGGGCCGCAGGGTGCATCACAGGTTTGCATCAGATCAAGACGCATTTCCCTAGAACCACACATTTCCTCCTGAAGGTGCTGAATAGTATTGAATGGTCTTCAAATGCATAGGGCAGACCCAGCAAACGTACAGCTGGTGCTCGGAAGTAGTTAACTTTTATTTTGTTGTTGTTAATTTTGTATCATGACAACAGATGCAAATACGTATCTTGAGTTGAGGGCAAAGGTGACCTTGGATCTGAAGCACACAGGCGTTCACTAATGTCCCCCCCCACCCTGAGTGAATCCAGAACGACTCGGAAGGAAAAATGAAGTACAAAGCAGTGCGTTGTGATAAAGAGAGTTTAATAGTGTAGAAAAGGAAGAGAACCTAAAAAAATGCCATCCTGTACAACAGAGTCAATAAAGTAAATTTAATGAAATAAAAATGGAACCAATTTTTCCCATTCTAATGAATTCCTATCCCCATCGTGACTTCCCATCCCACTGATCATTTCCTATCCCAACGACCTCCCGTGTCTGATCCCAAGGCTGAATTCCCAACTCCCATCACCCTCCCATCCACCCAGCCGTCCACCCATTTTCTCCCGTCCGTGCTGGCCATGCCCACATCCATGCACGGACTGAGCATGGGCAGCGGGAGCGGGCTGCATGAAATCCCCTCGGCATCCCAGTGGCAGAACAGCTGCAGGCAGAGGCCTTGCTGAGTGAACACCTACACTAGAGGAATTTAATAAGGAAGGCACTAAATAAGAGAAATGACCCGAACGAAGAAATAAGTTTGGGATCTCAGCCATTTGGTGTCCCAACAAGCAGTTCCCATGCCCAACCTTTCCCACCCCAGCTATTGCCAACATCCCAACAGCTTCCCACTGCAACGTTCATTCGTGACCCGCGCATTTCCCATTGCCCCAGTTGCCCATCCCTGACAGTGGCAAACACTGCCCAGCTCCAGCACTGGAGAAGGGAGAGGGCAAGCGAGAGGGGCAAGGGCTGAGGAGCGTGGCTGAAGCTGGAGCAGGCGCCTGCAGAGGTCTCTGTGCCTGCATGCTGAGCGGGCCCGGGTGCTGCGGGGGCCGTCGAGGAGCACAGGGTCACGGGTAGCCGTAATACTTGGCTATGGCGTGGTCCTTCTGCCGCTGCACGAAGAATTGCACGGGGCCGATCTTCATCTGGTGGGCCGCCCGCTGCCGCTCCTCCTGGGCCAGCTTCTTCAGGCGCTCCCGCTCGGGACGCTGCTGCGGCGTGATGGGCACCGACGCCTCCTGCTCCTCCAGCGGCGTGGGCGCCGCGTCGCCGCCCGCCCAGGGCCCCACGCAGGGCACGTAGTCCACGCGGGGCTGCGCCGGACGCTGCAGCGTGCGTGGCTGCGTGGGCAGAGGCTCCCGCTGCGCTTGGCCCCCCGCGGCTGGCAGGCACGGCGCTCTGGGCGCCTGCTGCACGGGAGCTCTCCACGCTCGCGCCGTGCTGCCTGGTGGTGCCGGCACCGCCTGGGCCTTGTCGCCAGCTGGGGGCCGGGGGGCAGCGGGCACAGCGCTGGAGCCTGGCACCGTCGGCGGGGCCCTGGGCATGCTGCTGGGGCCGCTGGAGGTGGGCTGCAGCTGCACACAGGGCGGCTGGCGCACTGGCCCCAGCGCCTTCGCCCTGGCCCCCAGCGGCTGCAAAGTCTCACTGGGGGTCTTTGTCCCCGGGTGCTGGCGCTGCAGCGTCTTGTCCCCGATGGCTTGGGGACGGAGCCTGTCCTGGGCCCGCACGGCACGGGCACGGGCACGGGGCTTAATGGGGGGGGGGCTCCAGCAGCAGCAGCGCTCTCCGGGGAGGCGGTGCCGCTGCTCCTTGCCCCCCAGCAGCCCCCGGGCTTCGGGCTCTCTTGCTGGGCGCCCTGGTGCTGTCGCTCGCCGGCTGCTGCCTGCCGCCGCCCGCTTGGCTGCTGCCGCCAGCCACCGCGCTGTGGCCACCCGTCTTCCCCTGGCACAGCATCTTGGGGCCTTGGCCGCCCTGGCCCAGCAGCGTCGTCTTCTCCTTGCCGGGGGTTTTCTCCGTCGCCGGCCTCCTGTGCTGGGAGCTCTGCGCTGTGCTGGGGGTGCTGGTGGGCGCGGGGCGCTTGGCCCCCCACTTGGTGCCGGTGGGCGCAGGGGCAGGCGGGGGGCTCTTGAGGGGACTCAGAGGGGGATTGGGCAGGGGCCTCCTAAGGGCACTAATAAATTCAGGGCCGGGGGGGCTCTTGAGGGGACCCAGAGGGGGATTGGGCAGGGGTCTCCTAAGGGCACTAATAAATTCAGGGTCGGGGGGGCTCTTGAGGGGACTCAGGCGAGGCTTGGGCAGGGGTCTCCTAAGGGAATTAAGGAATTCAGGGTCGGGGGGTCTCTTGAGGGGACGCGAGGGAGGGTTGGGCAGGGGTCTGCTAAGGGCAGTGAGGAATTCAGGGTGGGGGGGCCTTTTGGGGAGAGTGAAGGGAGGGTTGGGCAGGGGTCTCCTGAGGGCACTGAGCTGGGGACTGGCTGCAGGCTTGAGGGGGGAGCTCGCTGCCGGCACAGCAGGGGGCTGCACCGCCCGCCCACCCTGCACCTTCTCGGGGTGCACCCCAGGGGTTGAGGGTACCTCACCCAGCGCTCTGGTGGCTGCCAGTCCCTGTGTGCTCGGCTCCTCCATGTCCTCGCAGAGGTCGGGCAGCTCAGACAGGAAGTGGCTGAGCACAGGACTGCTGGGGACACCGGGGAAGGCGTCCTGGGGCTCCACGGCATCGAGCCAGCTGAGCAGCTCCTCCAAGCCGGAGATGTCCAGGTCGGCCGGGAGCTGGTCCTGCAGGTGCTGCAGCTGCTGGCTGTCCCCTGCCAGCTGGGGAAAGGCCTCGGCGAAGGCATCGGGGCCCAGCTCAAGCAGCTCCAGGGGCTCCTCAGGCACCTCTGCAACTGTCGCCGCTGAGGAAAAAGCAAGCAAATCCCCCAGGATGGGCGATGCCAGCTTTCCCATGGCTCCTGGGTGTGGGGCGCCCAGCGGCCGGCTGCGCCAGCCCCAAACTCACCGTCGGGCGTCACCGTCCGGGTGCTGGCGGTCGTTGGAGCCTGGGCAGGCTCGGGGGGAGTGGGGCCGGGCAGCGGGGGCCCCTGGTCCTCGCTGAGCCCCACGGCGTGGTCGCAGGGCTCCGGCAGCTGCCCCCGGCTGCTGGTCAGGGTGCGGGGCGCGGGGAGCGCCTGCCCCCGCAGCGGAGGCCCCGGGACGAGGAGTGGTGGGGGGCCGGGGTGGGCAGGGGCCTGCAGCAGGCAGGTGCCTGCGGGGTGCAGGAGCTCCCCATGGAGCACGGCCCCGGGCCCCAGCCAGAGGGGATCCTGGGGCAGCACCGTCCCCGTCCCCACGGGCTGTCCCCACTGGTAGACGGGGGCCCAGGGAGGAGCGGTGTGGGGGAGCTGCCCCACAGCAGGGAGCTGCCCCACGGCGGGGAGCTGCCCAAGCTGCAGGTGGTGCCCCTCGGGTGGGAGGTGCCCCCCAGGTGCCAGCTGCACCCCGGCGGGGAGCTGCAGCACCTGCCCCTGGACCCCCGGCACCACGTGCCAGACGGTGGCCTGGGGCAGCGCGTAGGGGAGGGTGGGTACCTGGGGGGGCTGCAAGGGCAGCGCCATCGCTCCGGGGAGGGAGGGCAGCAGCCACGCAGCCACCGTTGGCGGCACGGCTGGGACGACGAAGGGGGAGTTTTGCGTCTGCGGAAGCCGCGGAAGCCGTCTGGGGAAACCCTCTGTGGGAAAAAGGGCGCTGGGGTGAGATCTGGGGCGCTGGGCTCGCCAGCAGGGCCGCAGCCCCGGGAGGAGCGGGAGCCGGCTGCTGTACCTGCCATGGTGGCTGGAGAGTGGGGCGGTCGGTTGGGGAACGCGGGCAACGGCCGTTCCGTCCCAACGGCTGACCAGCCCCTCGCCGCCATCTTGGTGAGGACTGCAGGTTTTGGACCCAAGCAGGCTTCCCGTCGCAAGACTTTTCCATCCCCATCAGGCTTTCCCTCCCACGCATCATTTGCCATGCCCAGGACGGTTTCACACCAACACTTCCCCGTCCCAAGCATTTCCCGTCCCAGTACCAGCTTTTCATCCTAACGGTCATTTCCCATCCTTACAATTTCACATGATAACAGATTCCCATACGAGATATTTCCCATCGACACGAAGCGTTTCTTAATCCAAAGAGATCTCATCCCAAGGAATTCCCATCTCTCTGATTACTTTTCCAAGTACTTCCTTCCCCAGTGAATGTTACCCACCCCATTAAAGACTTCCCATCACAATACTTCCCCATCCCCGGAGTGATTTCCCATCCCAACGCTTTTGCTTCCCAAGGATTTCAAACCCAGGGAAGATTTCCCATCTCTTTGAGTTCCTAGCCCAATGGCTTTCCACCCCAAGGAAGTCTTCCCATCCCAGCAATGATTTCTCGGCCCACTCATCATTTCCCATCCCAATCATTTCCCATTTTCACCATCCAACAGACAGCTTAGCCAGCCCACAGCTAGAGAGAGATCACAACAGGGATTTGGACGATTCTGTTAGATGCAAGGTCACGCAGACTTGGTGTGCTACCAATTGCTCTTTATTACAGATCAACACAATTGGCCAGTACCAAGGGCGCTGGGATGAATCTGGTGAATATGCAGATACAAGGCTCTTACATTTCTTACCAGGAAATAAACAGATATGGGCATTTCTCTCTACCCACCTTAGTAAAAAGATAGGAAGGGTAGAGCAGTAATTAAGAGCAGCATGCTCAGCCACCGGCACGGAGGCTGCCCGCTCCTCAGCACCTCTAAGCAGCAGCACCTTCACGTCTCCTCCTGCACCAGCAGCACATCAGCGCCTCTTGTTCCAGCAGCAGGACATCGGCGTCCCTGCTGGTCCTGGTGAGATGAACTGATACAAGTTTTGAGAAAACAGAAGTTTATGCTACTGCATGAAGTACCCTTTGTAACATTTTTTTTTTTAACCTTTACTGTTTCATATCTGAAATTTGAAATTCATCAGGGAACTCAGCCTGGCACACAGTAAAACTGATGGCAGATACTTCACAATATTATTTGAATTTCACGTAAATAGAACAGACTAGCAACTTACTTAGGAGAAGTAATACGATTTCAGAAATATTCAAAACCAAAGGCATTCCAAACTAAGTTTAAGTTCAGAGCAAATCCAAAGGAAAAACTAATTTAGAAACTAATAATCAGAGAACATAATCCTCTACAAACGATAGATTTTCCTCCTGTATTGGGTAATTTTGATCTGTCTTTAATGATCATCTCGACATGGCTTTGACACTGAGTATTTTGCTTTGCCACTGCATTAAGTCTTCTTCTCATGTGTGGTAAATGTCCTGCTCTCATGGGATGGGCCTAGGAGACATACACACTGTGTCTCATGATGCTTGGCTGTCATCTTAAATCTGTGAGAAGAGGAAAGGTCTCGCTGCTTCCTGAACAGGGAATTGGATGTCTGCAGTTGAGAACCCTCTGTCTAATCTAGAAACGTGAAGGAAGGAGTTTGCTGGATTGCAAGTGACAGTGAAGAAAGCCACAGATGACATATCAAACTGATTAAAATGTTATTTAGCTCAGGGCATGGCTAATGATGTGGAGCTGGAATAGTTTGACGATTGTAATTACACTCACTATCATTGTTATTTGTTTACAGGATGGTAATGCCTAAAGGTCCCGCTGGAGCCTGAAACAAGGTTGTGCTGGGTGCTGCACGTGCATATATCAGTGGCGATTTGAGAGCTAGTGATACAAACAGACAAAACAGAGATTGAAAGGAGAAACAGAGGGATAGAGATAAGAAGATCTCCCTGCAGGTCATTTAGGGGAACCAGCCATGAGTGCAGTGCATCCAGGTCTCCAGTGCTCTGCTGGCCCAGCCAGATGAATGGAAAACATTGCAGCTTTGGAAAAATAGTGTTTCTTCTAATTCTTTGGCCACAGTTTTGATGTTTTAGGACTGCTTTTTTTTTTTTTTTTTTTTCTTCTCCCCATTTGTGCTAGAAAAGGTGAACTTTTCAAATACCTATTCTGAATTAAAATATCGTTTTCATTGTTATGTTTCTGTTTTGTTGGCACTATTCATAATGACTTCTACCCTTCAGTGGCAGCAAAAGCTTATCATACCATACAATTGGAAAGATCACAGAAAACTTCAGAGCTTTTGAAGAAAGGTGAGGAAAATCCATTCCCTGTTCTAGGCAGAGAGAGTGGCTGATTTCCAGAAAGGTAAATGGGCAGGATAAGGCCACTTCATGTTCACTGATGGCCGGTTGTACGGACTGTGAAGATAATGGACTACCAGCACAAGAGACGGTGCCAATAATCTAATCCAATCCAATCTATTTCAAGTGGTAAAGACCTGATACTCTATGACAATGTGAGGAAGACCTAACTGTCAGGCAAACTTTGAGATGATCATGTTCAGGATCTAAAACTGTTATGACAAGTGTCAACACAGGAAGGGTGAAACAAAGGCATGAATGTCATACAAGTACTGATAAATCTCAGGAAGGCTGGAAACCAAGGCAAATGGATGGAATAAGATGGTGCTTTGTGTTAGCAAGAAGCAGAGGATAGAGAAATTAAATGTTATGGGTCAGCAAAAGAGTGGTTTTGTGCAAATCACTGCTAAAGATAGACAGCCTTGCTAGCCCGCTCTTTGCTCTTAGCTCCAGTCTAATAGTGAATTATCTCTGTACAGTTATCAGACACGTAAACAATAATGGGAATTATGGGAGACTTTAACTTCCCAGCAAAAGATTGAAAGATAATTACCACTTATGTTCATAGAGGTATACTATGTGATGGCTTTCTTCCCAAAAGTGAAAAAATATAAGACCGTTTTAGACTTGGCTCCTGTATGGGTTTAAATGTAGTAAAATTTGAATAAAGTGTGATCATGAGCTGACTTTTCTCATTTTACATTTCACGACAGACAAAACCAGGTTTAGAATGAAGGTTTTGAGGCTTAGAAATGCAAACTTTGAAATCTAAGGAAATGAATAATTGAGTCTGACTAAGCAGCTCTGGGACTTGAGTGCAGAGAAGGCATAGTTAAAATTCAAAATTCAAACAGGAAAAAAGCGATGAGAAAAGGCATGTTTCAGAAGTTAAAAACTGCAGAAATAAAGTAAGAATGACCAAAAACCTCCTTCACATAGGAAATTAAACAATAATAGTAAGTGGTACTTAAGCCACAGAAACCAGGGGGAACAAAGAGAACAAATTAGGACAGTTGCACGCTTGAGGCAAAAATAGATCAAAAGTTACTGATGTCTCAAATGCTGCAAATCTTATTTCCTGCATCTAACAGCAACAACAATGTGATATTAAGGGCAGTGACAGGACTCCCATTGAAAAGGAGGGTAGGGCACTAGGCGCAACATCGTCTGAGGTGAAATAACAATCTATAGTGATTCAAGTGAAAAATGAAAAGCTGATATCTACCTAGCCTATTAACAGCATTGGCACACAGAACAACAAGTCAAGTAGGAAAAATGCATAACAATTGTGCAAATCAGGGATAGTCCCCAGAATGGGAGAGTAACAAATACACCTCTGTCCAGAAGAGGGTAAAGAGTCATCCAGACAAGTGTGGGCCTGTTAGTTTGACATCAACACCGTGCAAAGTTTTGTAGCAAGAACAGCTAAGACCAGGGAAGGAGGGGGTAATGTGTAATTTACAAAATAATTTATCAGAGCTAAATTGTTTCCAGATAATTTAATAGCTTTCCTTTCTAGGACCAGTTCTTCCCTACACAGGGGATGAATTACATCTATTTCACTTTCTGTGAGCTTCTGATACATTATCTACGGATACATGAGCTCACATGAGCTTTGAGATTTGCAGGGGACATAAGGTTGGGAAGTACTACCAAGCCTGACAGAAGGCTATCGCTTGTGATTGAAATGGTTCAGGTGAAGTGACAGGTGATAATACAAAGCAGAGCCATTCTCAGAGATTCTCAAAAAAGGGTGTTTTTTTGTCATGTTTGCTATATGGTAGTCAGGAGTTTAAAGCAAGCAAACAAACAAACAAACAAAAATGACAACAAAACCTCACGTTCATGCACTGTTAGCACAAGGAGGACTGAAAAAGTTAAGTGGTTATATAGTGTGTATGGCTATTCATTTTTTTTTCCCTCCAGTATGAATACACTGGACAAGGCAGCCCTGACACTCATTTGGGACATGAGGCACAGTTCTGCCACTTGTATTCACATTGAACTTAGGAGGAAGAGTTCACAAGACAGAAGGAACAAGTTGCCTATTGCCTGGAAGGGAATGAAAGGACATCATTCTGCCCAGCCAGATGCCAGTTGAGAGAAGAATATATTGTCTCTACGTAAATGAATTTCTTGAGTAAATATCAAGGAGAAATAGGAAATGTGTAAGTTGGGAGACACATCTGAAATGATGACTGCAGTTGGCTTATGAGCAAGTTTGGACGGGAAATTGGTAGAAACTTCCCATTTTAAGAATAAAGTGCACCATAGATACGAAGTCAGCATTCACCTAAACAGTAATGGCCAACTCAAATCCCCCACAAGAAAGCAGTGGACAAACCAGAACACTAACAAACATGTTGGGGTCTAGAGTCAAATAGATATACCTAACTTTACTATGCCTAAACATCTGAGAGATTGCTTTTAGAGGCTGAGGGCTTGTACCCCATTTCCAATCACTTTCTCTGTGCCCCCTTCCCCAGAGAAGGAAGCTGCTTGGCTTCCCTGCCCTCTGATTCAGCTGCCCGCTGAGGCTGCCCGCTCCTCAGCACCTCTAAGCAGCAGCACCTTCACGTCTCCTCCTGCACCAGCAGCACATCAGCGCCTCTTGTTCCAGCAGCAGGACATCGGCGTCTCCCACTGCACCATGCAGACCTCCACGCCTCGAGTGCCACCAGCAGTACTCAATGCGAGCTGGACGCTCAGGGCACTTATGGCCACCCACCTTTGTGAGGTCAAAGGCTGACAGTGACTCTCTGCTGACCTCACACGGCTCTCGGGCGCCCCGATGGCAGAGGTTACGGCGCTAAGCTGACTGCCAGGAGAAAAGGCTGACATGAAATGGCTGCTCCACAATGCCAGGAGCAAGGTCTGCTGGAATGGGGGTTCGGAGGGGAGCTCGGCCTTGGGCCTGGGAACTGTGCCTGGGAGCCAGGGACGTCCTTGGTGTGCAGCTGGACACCTGGGCCTGAGAAAGCAAGGTTTCTTTAGAGAGAATTGGAAGCATCGTCACCTAGTGGCTGTGTCAGGGGGACGAGAGAAATGCACAGCATCTCTTGGTTCCCTGAAGTGCACGTGTCCTACGCCCTTGGATGTCTCCATGATAGAAAAAGGGACTGATTTTTACCCAAAACAGAGCTCCTTTCTCTCGGGAGCTTCTCATGCTGCGTGTCCTCCTCTCTTTCTTGTATTTGGCTATGACTTTAGGCTTGTTCTTGCTACTCCTTAAGCAGACTGAAGCTTCCCCGGATCATCACGTTAACTGATTTTCACTATCTCTACGTGCCTTTCCTCCACTTCTCATCTAATTAATTAGTGCTATCCTCTTCACGCCTGCTACAGAGGTGTCTTTCCTACCTGGTACAAGCTAGAAGAGCTTAGCAGCATCCATACGTCTCTTTCCTTTAGTCCTCACAGTAGACTTGCTCGAGGTAATTTGTGTTGAGCAGTAATCAACAGAAGGTGTCACCAAGCCAAGGCTGCATTTGCTTGTGTCTTATGGAATCCCTGCAGCTGTGTCCCCTCCCAGCTTCCTGTGTGCCCCAAGCATCCTCGCTTGCAGGGCAGTAGAAGATGCAGAAAAGTCCTGGCCTTAGTGGAAGCACTGCCCTGCAAGAGCTAAGACATCCCTCTTAGCAGCACACTGTAGCCCCGAAATCCCAAAAAACGGCACGTGCCAGCTACTGGGAAGGAAATGAACTCTGTCATTGTGATATACCCGCTCAAGGCCCTGCTCTTTGGCCCAGGTGTCTACGAGGCGGTTTTGGAAATGAATCCTGTTGTGTGACTCCGTTCTTTCTGGGTGCTACGTCCCCATAAAGCTTGCTTTTCAAGGCCCAGGAGGGTCTGCCGGGCACTGGCCTGGGTTCCCAGCCTGACCCACCTGCTGGGAATCAGGGAGGCTCGGTCGGTGTCTTGTGTTGGGTTTACGAGGACAGGTTCTGGTAGCGGGGGCCTGCAGGGGTGTCCTCTGTGAGGAGAATGCAGCAGCTGCCCCATGTTAGATAAGGGCCGGTTCCAGGAGGCTCCAGAGGGACCCGCTGCTGCCCAGAACTGAGACAAAACGGATGATGTTTGCGCCTGCGTGAGAGCCCACCTAAGAAAGGGAAAGAAACCTGCTGCACAGCAGCGTCTGGGTCAGGGAGGAGTGAGAAACCTCTCTGCAGCCCCCAAGGTGAGTGCAGCAGGAGGCAGGAGGTGCTCCAGGCTCACAGCAGCAGTTCCCCTGCGGCCTGGGGAGAGGCCCCTGGTGGAGCAGGCTGTCCCCCTGCAGCCCACGGGTCCCACACGGAGCAGATCTCCACGCTGCAGCCCGTGGAGGAGCCCCCGCTGGAGCAGGTGGATGTGGCCTGGAGGAGGCCGCGGCCTGTGGAGAGCCCCCGCAGGAGCAGGCCCGGCCTGGACTGGAACAGGCTCTGCTGAGCCTCTTTTGCCCGTGACGATCATTGTGGAGTGATCTCCCTGTCCTTCTCTCAGCCCTTGAGCCCTTTCCATCCTATTTTCTCCCCTTTCCGTTTGAGGAGGGGCAGGGAGAGAGCGGTTGAGGTGGAGCTCAGCTGCCCAGCTGAGGAAAAACACCACACCTGCTGTTCTTCGACCCTCAGCAACCCCACAGCATCTTCCTGGAAGGGATCCCTTTCCTTCACGCCTGACAGGCGCCGCCTCCAGAGGCTTGTGCCCCGTTTCCGATCGCTTTCTCAGTGCCCCCTTCCCCAGAGAAGGATCCCAGCTGCTTGGCTTCCCTGCCCTCCGATTCCAGGCTCCCGGAGCTGTTATCCCAGCATCGCAGCAGCCAGGTGACAATGTGCTCGCCTGCATGACAGCTGAAATCTTGTCCCATGTCTCGCAGCTCGCCCAGGGATGGGGATCACCTGCCTGCTGATGCTTTTCTCTCTTTTCTATTTTATAACAGCCTCCTCTTCCCTTCGATGGCCCTACATTGGGGTCGCCTGCCTCGCCTGCCTATTGCTCCTTCCCCGTCTTAGGAGGACTTTCTTCCCTGCCTAAATGAGATGACTTCTGCATCCATTCCTTCATCTTGTGTGTATTGGCGACTGATACGGCAACGGGGTAGTCCCCGGAGCCAGCTGTAGGGCCTGTCACAGGGTTGGAGTGGCTGCAGGTAAAATCACGGGGCTTGGAGGGGCTGCAGGTAAAATCACAGGGGTTGCAGGGGCTGCAGGTAAAATCACAGGGGTTGCAGGGGCTGCAGGTAAAATCACAGGGGTTGCAGGGGCTGCAGGTAAAATCACAGTTGTTGGAGGGGCTGCAGTTAAAATTACAGCAGTTGCAGGGGCTGCAGGTAAAATCACAAGTGTTGCAGGGGCTGCAGGGTGCATCACAGGTTTGCATCAGATCAACCAAAAGAAATTACGTCAGCTAGGGTCAACGTTTTACGCATTCTTCTAGTTATATCTGCGTGGCCCTTTTGGAAGGAGCCCAGATCAGAGCATTTCTCGTTGTGGACTTCAGGCTCCTGTCCAGGTTAAGCGGTGCAGGTCGTTATTCATGCAAGGACATAGAGAGGTGGAGGATGGACGGGAGTCGTGGAGGTGGGAGCCCCTTTCTTGGAGATGATATGTGCCCATCCATGTGGGGAGGAATTACCTTGGCCTAATAAGTACAAGGTGTTTTCACACTTTGTGTGTTCCTTCAAGGCCTCCACCAAAGGTGTCAAGGTGAATATCAAACAGACCTGAAGAGACCCAGGAACTGGGCTAAGGAGGCAGTTGCTATAGGAACAGAGTGGCTCATGGTGGATAATATTGAATGATATGTCACATTCACAAACTCACTGCGCTGAGGCAGTGTCTCAAAGGAGGCATTAAAGCAAACCCAAGGAACAGAGAGTGAGCTGAGGCTGGGAGCTGACCTCCTGCTGCCAGCTGGTGTCAGGGCACGTGCACAGAAATGCACGTTGCATCTGTGAATTCTGGGGATCATGCACAGATTTCCTGTGTGTTAGCATGGTTGTGCTTGTGGCTGTGCTTACAGCCATGAGGGACACATAGGGCTGTATTAGTGCTTTTCCTGGGTTTGCTTCCCTGACAGGTGATATGCTAGAAAGCATGTGGCCCAATATTATGTACTTTAGCAGGAAAGTGTGATTTTCACACACAAACATAAGTAATGTCCTCAGCTGCAAGCAGATCTCTGCCACCAAAGCACAGTGTTCCTGGGGTAGCTCTTTTCCATTTGATGCATACAAAGCAGAACAAAAACGCTGATGAAGTCACCAAAGCATAGTGACTAGATTTCCAGGGGCAGTGATTTCCTTCGTATCAGGGCAGACACAGATCCCTTTTGCTCATTTTGGAAATTATGTCCAAATCTCGGGGGTCAGAGCGATGGAGGATGTCGACTTCTAATAATTCCTACAGGCTTTGTCTTCCACCATGGAGAACCGTCTTTATGTGATGCAAGTTCCCACTGAAGGGGAATTCCTGCAGATTGTAAGGCTCTAGTCCATATGAGCTGGCCCCAGATACCATGGCTAGGTCCACATCCCAGACAGAGCAGAGCAGCATACATAGCTGCAACAGGCTTGAATAAGGACGCTGGTCGGTGGATAGTAGGACTGTTGCTTGGTAGTTTTAAGTGCTGGGCAGCTGAACTCCACCATAGCCACTCTCTCACTCCCCCTCCTCAAAGGAAAAGGGGGAAAAAATATGATGAAAAGGGCTCAAGGAATTGTGATAAGGACAGGGAGATCACTCAACAATTATCGTCCTGGACAAAGCACACGCAGCACAGGGAGATTAATATAATTTGTTGCCTATCACTAGCAGACTACAATAGTGAAAAATTAAAAGCAAACTTAAAACCCCTTTTACCTCCTATCCACCCTGCTCTACCTCCTCCTGCCGAGTGTTGCAGGGGAATGGGGGATGTGGGCTGTGGTCAGTCCCTAACACTATCACCTAACACAACATCCCTAACACTTCATCACCTGCTGCTCCTCCACGGTCCCTCTCTGCCCCTGTTCCACGTGGGGTCCCTCCCACGGGATGCCGTCCTTCCCGAAATGAGCCTGCGGGGGCTGCTTACAGGCCACCATTCTTGAGGAACTGTTCCGATATGGGTCTGTACCACAGGGTCCGTCCGTCAGGAGCAAACTGCTCCAACCTGGGTCCCCCACGGGTGGCAGCTCCCCCCAGACCCCCTGCTCCTGCGTGGGCTCCTCTCCATGGCTGCAGCTCTGGCCTGGGGCCTGCTCCTGCGGGGGCTCTCCACAGGCCGCGGCCTCCTCCAGGCCACATCCACCTGCTCCACCGGGGGCTCCTCCACGGGCTGCAGCGTGGAGATCTGCTCCGTGTGGGACCCGTGGGCTGCAGGGGGACAGCCTGCTCCACCAGGGGCCTCTCCCCAGGCCGCAGGGGAACTGCTGCTGTGAGCCTGGAGCACCTCCTGCCTCCTGCTGCACTCACCTTGGGGGCTGCAGGGCTGGTTCTCTCTCCTTGCTCTTCCAGCTTCTGTTGCACAGCAGTATTTCCCCCTTCTTAAATCTGCTCTCCCGGAGGTGCAAACAACATCGCTTATAGGCTCAGCTCTGGCAAGCGTCGTGGCCCTTCTGGAGTTGGCTGGAGCTGGCTCTTACCTGACACGGGCAGCTTCCGCACTGTTCTCACAGAGGCCACGCCTGCAGCCCCCTGCTCCCAATCCCTATGCAGTAATTACAAAGCCTCTGTGCTTTGGGCTGTCGTGATCCTTCTGCAAGTGCAGGGTAGGCGCAAGGTTGCTTTGCATTTCCAAAAGGAGTAAGAAAGCCTCCAACCCCACTGGACCTCAGCCACTTGCAGGTTTCAAGCAACACTCCCCACTTTCAGTTATCTCCCTCCCATGCACACAGTGGAAGCAAGGTTGAGCAAACACCTGTTTTGAAAATGTTTATATCAATGAAGAATAAAAGAATTCTACTACCCCCAATCTCTCTGTGCATCCAAGGCAAAAATCGTGCATTGTTCTGCCTCAACACTGTTTTCAGACCAAATTTGTCAAGTCATCTAGCAGAGGATTTCTCTCTTGTTCACTCACTAGCTTATTAGAGCACCAGTTTTCATAGGTGATAGAGCAAATTCCTCAACTGTCTGAAGGGACTTGATCCCAGAAAACTTCAAAACTGCAGATGACTCATGATTTTCTGGTGAAGCATCTATTAAATTAGAGCTGTTCCCCTTAGGGCACAGTGAGACAATGTGAGAAGAACCCTGTATCGCACTGATTGAGGCTTTATAACTCTACAGAATTGTCAGCCAACAATAAATGGAAAGTGCAGGAGAAATGTTCTTTCTTCCTCCTTGCCCTGCCATACGTTAGCGGACAGCTTGTGGTGGGGTATAGGTTCAGAGCCTCGCAGAAGAAGGATTTGAACCCAGGCTCTCCACAGTCTGCACCACTGCCTTCCTGAGGGCTTTTGACTCTTTTTTGTTTGTTTGTTTGTTTGTTTGTTTGTTTGTTTTGTTTTGTTTTTGCTTTTGTGGATGGTGTCTAAGTCTGGGGGAAAAAGAACCAACTGTGGGAGGAGGGAATGCTACTCCTGTCTGTGATAGTGATGATTTCCGGACAGTGGTAGCAACAGAGCTTCTGCAGGGAATTACAGGCAGTCTCTGTTGCTATTCCACGTACTGTGAGTACTGTGTGCAGTTTTGGGCACCACAGTATGAGAAAAAGATATAAAACTGTTCGAGAGTGTCCAAAGAAGGGCAACAAACAGGAGGGTCTCTTTTAACAGGTGTATTGAGATTTGTGGCAAGGTTTTGGTAGCAAGGTCAGGGGCTGCACTGTGCTGGACACAGCAACAGATGCACCATAGGCCAAACTCAGACAATAAGCCAAGGTGTGTTGCCTCTAAGAATGCACAGAAAATATTGGATGGAGAGAGCTGGAGAGAACAAAAAGAATGAGGAACAACAGAGGGAACATCAAAGTCATAGGAGGAGGAGAAGTAGATGCTCCATGGTGGAGCAGATATTCTTTGAAACCTGTGGAGGATCCATGCCAGAACAGATGAATATTCCTGACAGGGTCTGCAGCCTGTGGAGGACCCACACTGGAGCAAAGTAGAAACGAGAAGAAAGGATAGGCAGAGAAGAACTGCTGCATATTAACCACAGCCTCCTCCTGTGCTGCCCATTTCCCCAGTGAATGGACTGAGCGAGATCAGCAGGTGGAAGACAGGCGCTTGGAGTGAAGTTGAGCCCAGAAGAGGAGGAGAAGTGTTTGTTACCCCTATGTGGTTTGATGTTTGTCCTTTTGCTTCTCAACACCTGAACTAGTAATTAAATTTATACAAATTAATTGGCATTAAATTAATTTCCTCAAGTTAAGAGAGATTTTTCCACAACAATCATTGATAAGCAATATCCCTGTCTTTATCAAAGCCCATGAGCTTTCTCGTTCCTTTTTTTTCCCCCGATTTTATCCCCTGTCCTGCTGAGGTGGGCAGGAAGTGAGCAGGTTACATTACATCCAACAGAAGCTCTAACACATTTTTCATTGGAGAAGTAGACTTTGAAATGCCAAACACCTTTACATCTCTAAATATTATTTAGATACCACATGTTGTTAATTTTTACAATAATATTGCATGTTGTTAATTCTTCTAACATCTAGGCTATACATTCAAAATGAGTTATCTAATAAAGTCTATTTATTAAAACATATATAAAAAACATATAACACATATTGTGTTATAAAGCACACAATTCCCTACCAATGACAACAAAAAAAATCGTCTAATTGAGCATGCAGTTTTCATTAACCTGTTTTTTTTCCAAATACACAACAACACATACACATGTACGTGATGTTGGTTTTTTTTTTTTTCATCATTTCTCACTGAAGCAATACTCATCCCGTATTGGATCTGTGTCATTACTCTAAGTTTTGTTTCTAATGTACTTGAAAAACTTCTTAACTCTACTGATTGCAACAGCGGATTTTTTCCTACTGATCTTAACTCCATTTATCAATTACTTATTCCCTTAAATTCCTGCTTTTAAGAGATCATTAGGTATTCACCATCTCTCACTATAATTTATAGCTTTTCTTTTCTTTTTCAATAGTTCAGCCCTAGTCAACTCGGAGTTGGGGAGCAGCAGCTTCTATGGAGATACTATGCTGAAAAAAAAAAAAAAAAGATGAGGGAAAAGGAATGTGGGACAGACAGATGGGGCAAGGGGTGTGGTTTGACCAGGATACCTTGAGAGTCTGGGAAGAGAAGAAATGGATGGGTGCTTAAGAGGTGAGATCGCTCTTGGCAGCATCACAGCCTGCATACTGAAGAATTGTGACAAGCAGTTTAGAAATGTGAGTTATTGGTGGTCTTCTGTTGATCTGCAGCTGTGCTCCATGGCTATAGCTGTAATTTCAGCAGTTTACTGTGTAAGCCGCATGTTGCCACTTCATTGATCAAGGCAATGCTGTTCAGTTGCAGGGAAGAGGGGCAAGACACAGGGAAGAAACAGAGGGAATGGAGAAAGCTGTACAGTCTGGATATGCACAAGTAGCAATAAAATCAGTGCTGGACAGAAAGAGACAAGACAGACAGACAGACAGACAGACAGACAGAAAGAAAAAGAAAGAAAGAAAGAAAGAAGAAAGAAAGAAAGAAAGAAAGAAAGAAAGAAAGAAAGAAAGAAAGAAAGAAAGAAAAAGAAAACCCCACACTCATAAAAATGAGAAACATCCAGGCATAAAAGAACATAAAACAAAGACAACTGTCATGATGTGGTATGATAGGATCTAGGAGAGAGCAGAAATCCAGCAATGCTGTCTTTCCTACTCCTCAAAACCAATTCAGTTGACAACTATGGATGCTTCCAGCTGGAAAAAAATGGAAGAATGAAAATGCAGAAGTTGGCAGATGCACAGGATGTGAGGTACTATCAGTAGAGAATTTGTTCCTAATATCTATTCTAAATCTAACTTTTCAGTTTAAAGCGGTTACTCCTTGTCCTGTCGCTCCAGGCCCTGATAAAGACTCCCTCCACAGCTTTCCTACAGGTTGCCTTTCAGTACAGGAAGGCTCTCCCTGGTGTCGCAGTAAGCTCACCTGTTACCCAGGTGTCACAGTTATTTCCTGTGATAGGAATAATGACCAGGGTTAATCTATTGCAGGTGATTTCATACAATTATAGAAAAGCTTTTGTTGGAAAGCACCTTAGAGGTCTCCAGATCACCCGCGTACTTCAAGCAGGGCCATTTTTAAAGCCCTGTCATATTGCTCAGGGGCTTGTACAGTCAAATTTTGAATGACCCCAGCAAGAGACCCCACAGTCTCACTGTGTGCCTTTGCCAGTGCCTAGGCAGAGTGTGCTTCCCCTGCTGGTCCTGGTGAGATGAACTGATACAAGTTTTGAGAAAACAGAAGTTTATGCTACCGCATGAAGTACCCTTTGTAACATTTTTTTTTTTTAACCTTTACCGTTTCATATCTGAAATTTGAAATTCATCAGGGAACTCAGCCTGGCACACAGTAAAACTGATGGCAGATACTTCACAATATTATTCGAATTTCACGTAAATAGAACAGACTAGCAACTTACTTAGGAGAAGTAATACAATTTTAGAAATATTCAAAACCAAAGGCATTCCAAACTAAGTTTAAGTTCAGAGGAAATCCAAAGGAAAAACTAATTTTGAAACTAATAATCAGAGAACATAATCTTCTACAAACGATAGATTTTCCTCCTGCATTGGGTAATTTTGATCTGTCTTTAATGATCATCTCGACATGGCTTTGACACTGAGTATTTTGCTTTGCCACTGCATTAAGTCTTCTTCTCATGTGTGGTAAATGTCCTGCTCTCATGGGATGGGCCTAGGAGACATACGCACTGTGTCTCATGATGCTTGGCTATCATCTTAAATCTGTGAGAAGAGGAAAGGTCTCACTGCTTCCTGAACAGGGAATTGGATGTCTGCAGTTGAGAACCCTCTGTCTAATCTAGAAACGTGAAGGAAGGAGTTTGCTGGATTGCAAGTGACAGTGAAGAAAGCCACAGATGACATATCGAACTGATTAAAATGTTATTTAGCTCAGGGCATGGCTAATGATGTGGAGCTGGAATAGTTTGACGATTGTAATTACACTCACTATCATTGTTATTTGTTTACAGGATGGTAATGCCTAAAGGTCCCGCTGGAGCCTGAAACAAGGTTGTGCTGGGTGCTGCACGTGCATATATCAGTGGCGATTTGAGAGCTAGTGATACAAACAGACAAAACAGAGATTGAAAGGAGAAACAGAGGGATAGAGATAAGAAGATCTCCCTGCAGGTCATTTAGGGTAACCAGCCATGAGTGCAGTGCATCCAGGTCTCCAGTTCTCTGCTGGCCCAGCCAGATGAATGGAAAACATTGCAGCTTTGGAAAAATAGTGTTTCTTCTAATACTTTGGCCACAGTTTTGATGTTTTAGGACTGCTTTTTTTTTTTTTTTTTTCTTTTCCCCATTTGTGCTAGAAAAGGTGAACTTTTCAAATACCTATTCTGAATTAAAATATCGTTTTCATTGTTATGTTTCTGTTTTGTTGGCACTATTCATAATGACTTCTACCCTTCGGTGGAAGCAAAAGCTTATCATACCATAAAATTGGAAAGATCACAGAAAACTTCAGAGCTTTTGAAGAAAGGTGAGGAAAATCCATTCCCTGCTCTAGGCAGAGAGAGTGGCTGATTTCCAGAAAGGTAAATGGGCAGGATAAGGCCGCTTCATGTTCACTGATGGCCGGTTGTATGGACTGTGAAGATAATGGACTACCAGCACAAGAGACGGTGCCAATAATCTAATCCAATACGATCTATTTCAAGTGGTGGAGACCTGATACTCTATGACAATGTGAGGAAGACCTAACTGTCAGGCAAACTTTAAGATGATCATGTTCAGGATCTAAAACTGTTATGACAAGTGTCAACACAGGAAGGGTGAAACAAAGGCATGAATGTCATACAAGGACCGATAAATCTCAGGAAGGCTGGAAACCAAGGCAAATGGACGGAATAAGATGGTGCTTTGTGTTAGCAAGAAGCAGAGGATAGAGAAATTAAATGTTATGGGTCAGCAAAAGAGTGGTTTTGTGCAAATCACTGCTAAAGATAGACAGCCTTGCTAGCCCGCTCTTTGCTCTTAGCTCCAGTCTAATAGTGAATTATCTCTGTACAGTTATCAGACACGTAAACAATAATGGGAATTATGGGAGACTTTAACTTCCCAGCAAAAGATTGAAAGATAATTACCACTTATGTTCATAGAGGTATACTATGTGATGGCTTTCTTCCCAAAAGTGAAAAAATACAAGACCGTTTTAGACTTGGCTCCTGTATGGGTTTAAATGTAGTAAAATTTGAATAAAGTGTGATCATGAGCTGACTTTTCTCATTTTACATTTCAAGACAGACAAAACCAGGTTTAGAATGAAGGTTCTGAGGCTTAGAAATGCAAACCTTGAAATCTAAGGAAATGAATAATTGAGTCTGACTAAGCAGCTCTGGGACTTGAGTGCAGAGAAGGCATAGTTAAAATTCAAAATTCAAAGAGGAAAAAAGCGATGAGAAAAGGTATGTTTCAGAGGTTAAAAACTGCAGAAATAAAGTAAGAATGACCAAAAACCTCCTTCACATAGGAAATTAAACAATAATAGTAAGTGGTACTTAAGCCACAGAAACCAGGGGGAAGAAAGAGAACAAATTAGGACAGTTGCACACTCGAGGCAAAAATAGGTCAAAAGTTACTGATGTCTCAAATGCTGCAAATCTGATTTCCTGCATCTAACAGCAACAACAATGTGATGTTAAGGGCAGTGACAGGACTCCCATTGAAAAGGAGGGTAGGGCACTATGCGCAACATCATCTGGGGTGAAACAAAAATCTATAGTGATTCAAGTGAAAAATGAAAAGCTGATATCTACCTAGCCTGTTAACAGCATTGGCACGCAGAACAACAAGTCAAGTAGGAAAAATGCATAACAATTGTGCAAATCGGGGATAGTCCCCAGAATGGGAGAGTAATAAATATACTTCTGTCCAGAAGAGGGTAAAGAGTCATCCAGACAAGTGTGGGCCTGTTAGTTTGACATCAACACCGTGCAAAGTTTTGTAGCAAGAACAGATAAGACCAGGGAAGTAGGGGGTAATGTGTAATTGACAAGATAATTTATCAGAGCTAAATTGTTTCCAGACAATTTAGTAGCTTTCCTTTGTAGGACCAGTTCTTCCCTACACAGGGGATGAACTCCATCTATTTCACTTTCTGTGAGCTTCTGATACATTATCTACGGATTTGGGCTTTGGGGCTGCAAGTGAATAAAGGGAATTTGCAATTGTTCACACTGAAGAGGGAATTACCAGCAAAGGAGTCGTTACCTATGGTAATTCTCAGAGACAGTTCTGAAACTGCAGCTGCTAAGGAGGCAAAGACTCATGGAGAAATGTAGGCTGGAAGGGACCTCTGAAAACCCAACCTCCTATTCAGGGCAGAGCTGACTTCAAAGTTAGATATGTTCGGTATGGACATGGTGGCTGAAGATTAAAAATTACACAGGAGCTTTGAGATTTGCAGGGGACATAAGGTTGGGAAGTACTACCAAGCCTGACAGAAGGCTATCGCTTGTGATTGAAATGGTTCAGGTGAAGTGACAGGTGATAATACAAAGCAGAGCCATTCTCAGAGATTCTCAAAAAAGGGTGTTTTTTTGTCATGTTTGCTATATGGTAGTCAGGAGTTTAAAGCAAGCAAACAAACAAACAAACAAAAATGACAACAAAACCTCACGTTCATGCACTGTTAGCACAAGGAGGACTGAAAAAGTTAAGTGGTTATATAGTGTGTATGGCTATTCATTTTTTTTTCCCTCCAGTATGAATACACTGGACAAGGCAGCCCTGACACTCATTTGGGACATGAGGCACAGTTCTGCCACTTGTATTCACATTGAACTTAGGAGGAAGAGTTCACAAGACAGAAGGAACAAGTTGCCTATTGCCTGGAAGGGAATGAAAGGACATCATTCTGCCCAGCCAGATGCCAGTTGAGAGAAGAATATATTGTCTCTACGTAAATGAATTTCTTGAGTAAATATCAAGGAGAAATAGGAAATGTGTAAGTTGGGAGACACATCTGAAATGATGACTGCAGTTGGCTTATGAGCAAGTTTGGACGGGAAATTGGTAGAAACTTCCCATTTTAAGAATAAAGTGCACCATAGATACGAAGTCAGCATTCACCTAAACAGTAATGGCCAACTCAAATCCCCCACAAGAAAGCAGTGGACAAACCAGAACACTAACAAACATGTTGGGGTCTAGAGTCAAATAGATATACCTAACTTTACTATGCCTAAACATCTGAGGGATTGCTTTTAGAGGCTGAGGGCTTGTACCCCATTTCCAATCACTTTCTCTGTGCCCCCTTCCCCAGAGAAGGAAGCTGCTTGGCTTCCCTGCCCTCTGATTCAGCTGCCCGCTGAGGCTGCCCGCTCCTCAGCACCTCTAAGCAGCAGCACCTTCACGTCTCCTCCTGCACCAGCAGCACATCAGCGCCTCTTGTTCCAGCAGCAGGACATCGGCGTCTCCCACTGCACCATGCAGACCTCCACGCCTCGAGTGCCACCAGCAGTACTCAATGCGAGCTGGACGCTCAGGGCACTTATGGCCACCCACCTTTGTGAGGTCAAAGGCTGACAGTGACTCTCTGCTGACCTCACACGGCTCTCGGGCGCCCCGATGGCAGAGGTTACGGCGCTAAGCTGACTGCCAGGAGAAAAGGCTGACATGAAATGGCTGCTCCACAATGCCAGGAGCAAGGTCTGCTGGAATGGGGGTTCGGAGGGGAGCTCGGCCTTGGGCCTGGGAACTGTGCCTGGGAGCCAGGGACGTCCTTGGTGTGCAGCTGGACACCTGGGCCTGAGAAAGCAAGGTTTCTTTAGAGAGAATTGGAAGCATCGTCACCTAGTGGCTGTGTCAGGGGGACGAGAGAAATGCACAGCATCTCTTGGTTCCCTGAAGTGCACGTGTCCTACGCCCTTGGATGTCTCCATGATAGAAAAAGGGACTGATTTTTACCCAAAACAGAGCTCCTTTCTCTCGGGAGCTTCTCATGCTGCGTGTCCTCCTCTCTTTCTTGTATTTGGCTATGACTTTAGGCTTGTTCTTGCTACTCCTTAAGCAGACTGAAGCTTCCCCGGATCATCACGTTAACTGATTTTCACTACCTCTACGTGCCTTTCCTCCACTTCTCATCTAATTAATTAGTGCTATCCTCTTCACGCCTGCTACAGAGGTGTCTTTCCTACCTGGTACAAGCTAGAAGAGCTTAGCAGCATCCATACGTCTCTTTCCTTTAGTCCTCACAGTAGACTTGCTCGAGGTAATTTGTGTTGAGCAGTAATCAACAGAAGGTGTCACCAAGCCAAGGCTGCATTTGCTTGTGTCTTATGGAATCCCTGCAGCTGTGTCCCCTCCCAGCTTCCTGTGTGCCCCAAGCATCCTCGCTTGCAGGGCAGTAGAAGATGCAGAAAAGTCCTGGCCTTAGTGGAAGCACTGCCCTGCAAGAGCTAAGACATCCCTCTTAGCAGCACACTGTAGCCCCGAAATCCCAAAAAACGGCACATGCCAGCTACTGGGAAGGAAATGAACTCTGTCATTGTGATATACCCGCTCAAGGCCCTGCTCTTTGGCCCAGGTGTCTACGAGGCGGTTTTGGAAATGAATCCTGTTGTGTGACTCCGTTCTTTCTGGGTGCTACGTCCCCATAAAGCTTGCTTTTCAAGGCCCAGGAGGGTCTGCCGGGCACTGGCCTGGGTTCCCAGCCTGACCCACCTGCTGGGAATCAGGGAGGCTCGGTCGGTGTCTTGTGTTGGGTTTACGAGGACAGGTTCTGGTAGCGGGGGCCTGCAGGGGTGTCCTCTGTGAGGAGAATGCAGCAGCTGCCCCATGTTAGATAAGGGCCGGTTCCAGGAGGCTCCAGAGGGACCCGCTGCTGCCCAGAACTGAGACAAAACGGATGATGTTTGCGCCTGCGTGAGAGCCCACCTAAGAAAGGGAAAGAAACCTGCTGCACAGCAGCGTCTGGGTCAGGGAGGAGTGAGAAACCTCTCTGCAGCCCCCAAGGTGAGTGCAGCAGGAGGCAGGAGGTGCTCCAGGCTCACAGCAGCAGTTCCCCTGCGGCCTGGGGAGAGGCCCCTGGTGGAGCAGGCTGTCCCCCTGCAGCCCACGGGTCCCACACGGAGCAGATCTCCACGCTGCAGCCCGTGGAGGAGCCCCCGCTGGAGCAGGTGGATGTGGCCTGGAGGAGGCCGCGGCCTGTGGAGAGCCCCCGCAGGAGCAGGCCCGGCCTGGACTGGAACAGGCTCTGCTGAGCCTCTTTTGCCCGTGACGATCATTGTGGAGTGATCTCCCTGTCCTTCTCTCAGCCCTTGAGCCCTTTCCATCCTATTTTCTCCCCTTTCCGTTTGAGGAGGGGCAGGGAGAGAGCGGTTGAGGTGGAGCTCAGCTGCCCAGCTGAGGAAAAACACCACACCTGCTGTTCTTCGACCCTCAGCAACCCCACAGCATCTTCCTGGAAGGGATCCCTTTCCTTCACGCCTGACAGGCGCCGCCTCCAGAGGCTTGTGCCCCGTTTCCGATCGCTTTCTCAGTGCCCCCTTCCCCAGAGAAGGATCCCAGCTGCTTGGCTTCCCTGCCCTCCGATTCCAGGCTCCCGGAGCTGTTATCCCAGCATCGCAGCAGCCAGGTGACAATGTGCTCGCCTGCATGACAGCTGAAATCTTGTCCCATGTCTCGCAGCTCGCCCAGGGATGGGGATCACCTGCCTGCTGATGCTTTTCTCTCTTTTCTATTTTATAACAGCCTCCTCTTCCCTTCGATGGCCCTACATTGGGGTCGCCTGCCTCGCCTGCCTATTGCTCCTTCCCCGTCTTAGGAGGACTTTCTTCCCTGCCTAAATGAGATGACTTCTGCATCCATTCCTTCATCTTGTGTGTATTGGCGACTGATACGGCAACGGGGTAGTCCCCGGAGCCAGCTGTAGGGCCTGTCACAGGGTTGGAGTGGCTGCAGGTAAAATCACGGGGCTTGGAGGGGCTGCAGGTAAAATCACAGGGGTTGCAGGGGCTGCAGGTAAAATCACAGGGGTTGCAGGGGCTGCAGGTAAAATCACAGGGGTTGCAGGGGCTGCAGGTAAAATCACAGTTGTTGGAGGGGCTGCAGTTAAAATTACAGCAGTTGCAGGGGCTGCAGGTAAAATCACAAGTGTTGCAGGGGCTGCAGGGTGCATCACAGGTTTGCATCAGATCAACCAAAAGAAATTACGTCAGCTAGGGTCAACGTTTTACGCATTCTTCTAGTTATATCTGCGTGGCCCTTTTGGAAGGAGCCCAGATCAGAGCATTTCTCGTTGTGGACTTCAGGCTCCTGTCCAGGTTAAGCGGTGCAGGTCGTTATTCATGCAAGGACATAGAGAGGTGGAGGATGGACGGGAGTCGTGGAGGTGGGAGCCCCTTTCTTGGAGATGATATGTGCCCATCCATGTGGGGAGGAATTACCTTGGCCTAATAAGTACAAGGTGTTTTCACACTTTGTGTGTTCCTTCAAGGCCTCCACCAAAGGTGTCAAGGTGAATATCAAACAGACCTGAAGAGACCCAGGAACTGGGCTAAGGAGGCAGTTGCTATAGGAACAGAGTGGCTCATGGTGGATAATATTGAATGATATGTCACATTCACAAACTCACTGCGCTGAGGCAGTGTCTCAAAGGAGGCATTAAAGCAAACCCAAGGAACAGAGAGTGAGCTGAGGCTGGGAGCTGACCTCCTGCTGCCAGCTGGTGTCAGGGCACGTGCACAGAAATGCACGTTGCATCTGTGAATTCTGGGGATCATGCACAGATTTCCTGTGTGTTAGCATGGTTGTGCTTGTGGCTGTGCTTACAGCCATGAGGGACACATAGGGCTGTATTAGTGCTTTTCCTGGGTTTGCTTCCCTGACAGGTGATATGCTAGAAAGCATGTGGCCCAATATTATGTACTTTAGCAGGAAAGTGTGATTTTCACACACAAACATAAGTAATGTCCTCAGCTGCAAGCAGATCTCTGCCACCAAAGCACAGTGTTCCTGGGGTAGCTCTTTTCCATTTGATGCATACAAAGCAGAACAAAAACGCTGATGAAGTCACCAAAGCATAGTGACTAGATTTCCAGGGGCAGTGATTTCCTTCGTATCAGGGCAGACACAGATCCCTTTTGCTCATTTTGGAAATTATGTCCAAATCTCGGGGGTCAGAGCGATGGAGGATGTCGACTTCTAATAATTCCTACAGGCTTTGTCTTCCACCATGGAGAACCGTCTTTATGTGATGCAAGTTCCCACTGAAGGGGAATTCCTGCAGATTGTAAGGCTCTAGTCCATATGAGCTGGCCCCAGATACCATGGCTAGGTCCACATCCCAGACAGAGCAGAGCAGCATACATAGCTGCAACAGGCTTGAATAAGGACGCTGGTCGGTGGATAGTAGGACTGTTGCTTGGTAGTTTTAAGTGCTGGGCAGCTGAACTCCACCATAGCCACTCTCTCACTCCCCCTCCTCAAAGGAAAAGGGGGAAAAAATATGATGAAAAGGGCTCAAGGAATTGTGATAAGGACAGGGAGATCACTCAACAATTATCGTCCTGGACAAAGCACACGCAGCACAGGGAGATTAATATAATTTGTTGCCTATCACTAGCAGACTACAATAGTGAAAAATTAAAAGCAAACTTAAAACCCCTTTTACCTCCTATCCACCCTGCTCTACCTCCTCCTGCCGAGTGTTGCAGGGGAATGGGGGATGTGGGCTGTGGTCAGTCCCTAACACTATCACCTAACACAACATCCCTAACACTTCATCACCTGCTGCTCCTCCACGGTCCCTCTCTGCCCCTGTTCCACGTGGGGTCCCTCCCACGGGATGCCGTCCTTCCTGAAATGAGCCTGCGGGGGCTGCTTACAGGCCACCATTCTTGAGGAACTGTTCCGATATGGGTCTGTACCACAGGGTCCGTCCGTCAGGAGCAAACTGCTCCAACCTGGGTCCCCCACGGGTGGCAGCTCCCCCCAGGCCCCCTGCTCCTGCGTGGGCTCCTCTCCATGGCTGCAGCTCTGGCCTGGGGCCTGCTCCTGCGGGGGCTCTCCACAGGCCGCGGCCTCCTCCAGGCCACATCCACCTGCTCCACCGGGGGCTCCTCCACGGGCTGCAGCGTGGAGATCTGCTCCGTGTGGGACCCGTGGGCTGCAGGGGGACAGCCTGCTCCACCAGGGGCCTCTCCCCAGGCCGCAGGGGAACTGCTGCTGTGAGCCTGGAGCACCTCCTGCCTCCTGCTGCACTCACCTTGGGGGCTGCAGGGCTGGTTCTCTCTCCTTGCTCTTCCAGCTTCTGTTGCACAGCAGTATTTCCCCCTTCTTAAATCTGCTCTCCCGGAGGTGCAAACAACATCGCTTATAGGCTCAGCTCTGGCAAGCGTCGTGGCCCTTCTGGAGTTGGCTGGAGCTGGCTCTGATCTGACACGGGCAGCTTCCGCACTGTTCTCACAGAGGCCACGCCTGCAGCCCCCTGCTCCCAATCCCTATGCAGTAATTACAAAGCCTCTGTGCTTTGGGCTGTCGTGATCCTTCTGCAAGTGCAGGGTAGGCGCAAGGTTGCTTTGCATTTCCAAAAGGAGTAAGAAAGCCTCCAACCCCACTGGACCTCAGCCACTTGCAGGTTTCAAGCAACACTCCCCACTTTCAGTTATCTCCCTCCCATGCACACAGTGGAAGCAAGGTTGAGCAAACACCTGTTTTGAAAATGTTTATATCAATGAAGAATAAAAGAATTCTACTACCCCCAATCTCTCTGTGCATCCAAGGCAAAAATCGTGCATTGTTCTGCCTCAACACTGTTTTCAGACCAAATTTGTCAAGTCATCTAGCAGAGGATTTCTCTCTTGTTCACTCACTAGCTTATTAGAGCACCAGTTTTCATAGGTGATAGAGCAAATTCCTCAACTGTCTGAAGGGACTTGATCCCAGAAAACTTCAAAACTGCAGATGACTCATGATTTTCTGGTGAAGCATCTATTAAATTAGAGCTGTTCCCCTTAGGGCACAGTGAGACAATGTGAGAAGAACCCTGTATCGCACTGATTGAGGCTTTATAACTCTACAGAATTGTCAGCCAACAATAAATGGAAAGTGCAGGAGAAATGTTCTTTCTTCCTCCTTGCCCTGCCATACGTTAGCGGACAGCTTGTGGTGGGGTATAGGTTCAGAGCCTCGCAGAAGAAGGATTTGAACCCAGGCTCTCCACAGTCTGCACCACTGCCTTCCTGAGGGCTTTTGACTCTTTTTTGTTTGTTTGTTTGTTTGTTTGTTTGTTTGTTTTGTTTTGTTTTTGCTTTTGTGGATGGTGTCTAAGTCTGGGGGAAAAAGAACCAACTGTGGGAGGAGGGAATGCTACTCCTGTCTGTGATAGTGATGATTTCCGGACAGTGGTAGCAACAGAGCTTCTGCAGGGAATTACAGGCAGTCTCTGTTGCTATTCCACGTACTGTGAGTACTGTGTGCAGTTTTGGGCACCACAGTATGAGAAAAAGATATAAAACTGTTCGAGAGTGTCCAAAGAAGGGCAACAAACAGGAGGGTCTCTTTTAACAGGTGTATTGAGATTTGTGGCAAGGTTTTGGTAGCAAGGTCAGGGGCTGCACTGTGCTGGACACAGCAACAGATGCACCATAGGCCAAACTCAGACAATAAGCCAAGGTGTGTTGCCTCTAAGAATGCACAGAAAATATTGGATGGAGAGAGCTGGAGAGAACAAAAAGAATGAGGAACAACAGAGGGAACATCAAAGTCATAGGAGGAGGAGAAGTAGATGCTCCATGGTGGAGCAGATATTCTTTGAAACCTGTGGAGGATCCATGCCAGAACAGATGAATATTCCTGACAGGGTCTGCAGCCTGTGGAGGACCCACACTGGAGCAAAGTAGAAACGAGAAGAAAGGATAGGCAGAGAAGAACTGCTGCATATTAACCACAGCCTCCTCCTGTGCTGCCCATTTCCCCAGTGAATGGACTGAGCGAGATCAGCAGGTGGAAGACAGGCGCTTGGAGTGAAGTTGAGCCCAGAAGAGGAGGAGAAGTGTTTGTTACCCCTATGTGGTTTGATGTTTGTCCTTTTGCTTCTCAACACCTGAACTAGTAATTAAATTTATACAAATTAATTGGCATTAAATTAATTTCCTCAAGTTAAGAGAGATTTTTCCACAACAATCATTGATAAGCAATATCCCTGTCTTTATCAAAGCCCATGAGCTTTCTCGTTCCTTTTTTTTCCCCCGATTTTATCCCCTGTCCTGCTGAGGTGGGCAGGAAGTGAGCAGGTTACATTACATCCAACAGAAGCTCTAACACATTTTTCATTGGAGAAGTAGACTTTGAAATGCCAAACACCTTTACATCTCTAAATATTATTTAGATACCACATGTTGTTAATTTTTACAATAATATTGCATGTTGTTAATTCTTCTAACATCTAGGCTATACATTCAAAATGAGTTATCTAATAAAGTCTATTTATTAAAACATATATAAAAAACATATAACACATATTGTGTTATAAAGCACACAATTCCCTACCAATGACAACAAAAAAAATCGTCTAATTGAGCATGCAGTTTTCATTAACCTGTTTTTTTTCCAAATACACAACAACACATACACATGTACGTGATGTTGGTTTTTTTTTTTTTCATCATTTCTCACTGAAGCAATACTCATCCCGTATTGGATCTGTGTCATTACTCTAAGTTTTGTTTCTAATGTACTTGAAAAACTTCTTAACTCTACTGATTGCAACAGCGGATTTTTTCCTACTGATCTTAACTCCATTTATCAATTACTTATTCCCTTAAATTCCTGCTTTTAAGAGATCATTAGGTATTCACCATCTCTCACTATAATTTATAGCTTTTCTTTTCTTTTTCAATAGTTCAGCCCTAGTCAACTCGGAGTTGGGGAGCAGCAGCTTCTATGGAGATACTATGCTGAAAAAAAAAAAAAAAAGATGAGGGAAAAGGAATGTGGGACAGACAGATGGGGCAAGGGGTGTGGTTTGACCAGGATACCTTGAGAGTCTGGGAAGAGAAGAAATGGATGGGTGCTTAAGAGGTGAGATCGCTCTTGGCAGCATCACAGCCTGCATACTGAAGAATTGTGACAAGCAGTTTAGAAATGTGAGTTATTGGTGGTCTTCTGTTGATCTGCAGCTGTGCTCCATGGCTATAGCTGTAATTTCAGCAGTTTACTGTGTAAGCCGCATGTTGCCACTTCATTGATCAAGGCAATGCTGTTCAGTTGCAGGGAAGAGGGGCAAGACACAGGGAAGAAACAGAGGGAATGGAGAAAGCTGTACAGTCTGGATATGCACAAGTAGCAATAAAATCAGTGCTGGACAGAAAGAGACAAGACAGACAGACAGACAGACAGACAGACAGAAAGAAAAAGAAAGAAAGAAAGAAAGAAGAAAGAAAGAAAGAAAGAAAGAAAGAAAGAAAGAAAGAAAGAAAGAAAGAAAAAGAAAACCCCACACTCATAAAAATGAGAAACATCCAGGCATAAAAGAACATAAAACAAAGACAACTGTCATGATGTGGTATGATAGGATCTAGGAGAGAGCAGAAATCCAGCAATGCTGTCTTTCCTACTCCTCAAAACCAATTCAGTTGACAACTATGGATGCTTCCAGCTGGAAAAAAATGGAAGAATGAAAATGCAGAAGTTGGCAGATGCACAGGATGTGAGGTACTATCAGTAGAGAATTTGTTCCTAATATCTATTCTAAATCTAACTTTTCAGTTTAAAGCGGTTACTCCTTGTCCTGTCGCTCCAGGCCCTGATAAAGACTCCCTCCACAGCTTTCCTACAGGTTGCCTTTCAGTACAGGAAGGCTCTCCCTGGTGTCGCAGTAAGCTCACCTGTTACCCAGGTGTCACAGTTATTTCCTGTGATAGGAATAATGACCAGGGTTAATCTATTGCAGGTGATTTCATACAATTATAGAAAAGCTTTTGTTGGAAAGCACCTTAGAGGTCTCCAGATCACCCGCGTACTTCAAGCAGGGCCATTTTTAAAGCCCTGTCATATTGCTCAGGGGCTTGTACAGTCAAATTTTGAATGACCCCAGCAAGAGACCCCACAGTCTCACTGTGTGCCTTTGCCAGTGCCTAGGCAGAGTGTGCTTCCCCTGCTGGTCCTGGTGAGATGAACTGATACAAGTTTTGAGAAAACAGAAGTTTATGCTACCGCATGAAGTACCCTTTGTAACATTTTTTTTTTTTAACCTTTACCGTTTCATATCTGAAATTTGAAATTCATCAGGGAACTCAGCCTGGCACACAGTAAAACTGATGGCAGATACTTCACAATATTATTCGAATTTCACGTAAATAGAACAGACTAGCAACTTACTTAGGAGAAGTAATACAATTTTAGAAATATTCAAAACCAAAGGCATTCCAAACTAAGTTTAAGTTCAGAGGAAATCCAAAGGAAAAACTAATTTTGAAACTAATAATCAGAGAACATAATCTTCTACAAACGATAGATTTTCCTCCTGCATTGGGTAATTTTGATCTGTCTTTAATGATCATCTCGACATGGCTTTGACACTGAGTATTTTGCTTTGCCACTGCATTAAGTCTTCTTCTCATGTGTGGTAAATGTCCTGCTCTCATGGGATGGGCCTAGGAGACATACGCACTGTGTCTCATGATGCTTGGCTATCATCTTAAATCTGTGAGAAGAGGAAAGGTCTCACTGCTTCCTGAACAGGGAATTGGATGTCTGCAGTTGAGAACCCTCTGTCTAATCTAGAAACGTGAAGGAAGGAGTTTGCTGGATTGCAAGTGACAGTGAAGAAAGCCACAGATGACATATCGAACTGATTAAAATGTTATTTAGCTCAGGGCATGGCTAATGATGTGGAGCTGGAATAGTTTGACGATTGTAATTACACTCACTATCATTGTTATTTGTTTACAGGATGGTAATGCCTAAAGGTCCCGCTGGAGCCTGAAACAAGGTTGTGCTGGGTGCTGCACGTGCATATATCAGTGGCGATTTGAGAGCTAGTGATACAAACAGACAAAACAGAGATTGAAAGGAGAAACAGAGGGATAGAGATAAGAAGATCTCCCTGCAGGTCATTTAGGGTAACCAGCCATGAGTGCAGTGCATCCAGGTCTCCAGTTCTCTGCTGGCCCAGCCAGATGAATGGAAAACATTGCAGCTTTGGAAAAATAGTGTTTCTTCTAATACTTTGGCCACAGTTTTGATGTTTTAGGACTGCTTTTTTTTTTTTTTTTTTTCTTTTCCCCATTTGTGCTAGAAAAGGTGAACTTTTCAAATACCTATTCTGAATTAAAATATCGTTTTCATTGTTATGTTTCTGTTTTGTTGGCACTATTCATAATGACTTCTACCCTTCGGTGGAAGCAAAAGCTTATCATACCATAAAATTGGAAAGATCACAGAAAACTTCAGAGCTTTTGAAGAAAGGTGAGGAAAATCCATTCCCTGCTCTAGGCAGAGAGAGTGGCTGATTTCCAGAAAGGTAAATGGGCAGGATAAGGCCGCTTCATGTTCACTGATGGCCGGTTGTATGGACTGTGAAGATAATGGACTACCAGCACAAGAGACGGTGCCAATAATCTAATCCAATCCAATCTATTTCAAGTGGTGGAGACCTGATACTCTATGACAATGTGAGGAAGACCTAACTGTTAGGCAAACTTTAAGATGATCATGTTCAGGATCTAAAACTGTTATGACAAGTGTCAACACAGGAAGGGTGAAACAAAGGCATGAATGTCATACAAGGACCGATAAATCTCAGGAAGGCTGGAAACCAAGGCAAATGGACGGAATAAGATGGTGCTTTGTGTTAGCAAGAAGCAGAGGATAGAGAAATTAAATGTTATGGGTCAGCAAAAGAGTGGTTTTGTGCAAATCACTGCTAAAGATAGACAGCCTTGCTAGCCCGCTCTTTGCTCTTAGCTCCAGTCTAATAGTGAATTATCTCTGTACAGTTATCAGACACGTAAACAATAATGGGAATTATGGGAGACTTTAACTTCCCAGCAAAAGATTGAAAGATAATTACCACTTATGTTCATAGAGGTATACTATGTGATGGCTTTCTTCCCAAAAGTGAAAAAATACAAGACCGTTTTAGACTTGGCTCCTGTATGGGTTTAAATGTAGTAAAATTTGAATAAAGTGTGATCATGAGCTGACTTTTCTCATTTTACATTTCAAGACAGACAAAACCAGGTTTAGAATGAAGGTTCTGAGGCTTAGAAATGCAAACCTTGAAATCTAAGGAAATGAATAATTGAGTCTGACTAAGCAGCTCTGGGACTTGAGTGCAGAGAAGGCATAGTTAAAATTCAAAATTCAAAGAGGAAAAAAGCGATGAGAAAAGGTATGTTTCAGAGGTTAAAAACTGCAGAAATAAAGTAAGAATGACCAAAAACCTCCTTCACATAGGAAATTAAACAATAATAGTAAGTGGTACTTAAGCCACAGAAACCAGGGGGAAGAAAGAGAACAAATTAGGACAGTTGCACACTCGAGGCAAAAATAGGTCAAAAGTTACTGATGTCTCAAATGCTGCAAATCTGATTTCCTGCATCTAACAGCAACAACAATGTGATGTTAAGGGCAGTGACAGGACTCCCATTGAAAAGGAGGGTAGGGCACTAGGCGCAACATCATCTGGGGTGAAACAAAAATCTATAGTGATTCAAGTGAAAAATGAAAAGCTGATATCTACCTAGCCTGTTAACAGCATTGGCACGCAGAACAACAAGTCAAGTAGGAAAAATGCATAACAATTGTGCAAATCGGGGATAGTCCCCAGAATGGGAGAGTAATAAATATACTTCTGTCCAGAAGAGGGTAAAGAGTCATCCAGACAAGTGTGGGCCTGTTAGTTTGACATCAACACCGTGCAAAGTTTTGTAGCAAGAACAGATAAGACCAGGGAAGTAGGGGGTAATGTGTAATTGACAAGATAATTTATCAGAGCTAAATTGTTTCCAGACAATTTAGTAGCTTTCCTTTGTAGGACCAGTTCTTCCCTACACAGGGGATGAACTCCATCTATTTCACTTTCTGTGAGCTTCTGATACATTATCTACGGATTTGGGCTTTGGGGCTGCAAGTGAATAAAGGGAATTTGCAATTGTTCACACTGAAGAGGGAATTACCAGCAAAGGAGTCGTTACCTATGGTAATTCTCAGAGACAGTTCTGAAACTGCAGCTGCTAAGGAGGCAAAGACTCATGGAGAAATGTAGGCTGGAAGGGACCTCTGAAAACCCAACCTCCTATTCAGGGCAGAGCTGACTTCAAAGTTAGATATGTTCGGTATGGACATGGTGGCTGAAGATTAAAAATTACACAGGAGCTTTGAGATTTGCAGGGGACATAAGGTTGGGAAGTACTACCAAGCCTGACAGAAGGCTATCGCTTGTGATTGAAATGGTTCAGGTGAAGTGACAGGTGATAATACAAAGCAGAGCCATTCTCAGAGATTCTCAAAAAAGGGTGATTTTTTGTCATGTTTGCTATATGGTAGTCAGGAGTTTAAAACAAACAAACAAACAAACAAAATGACAACAAAACCTCACGTTCATGCACTGTTAGCACAAGGAGGACTGAAAAAGTTAAGTGGTTATATAGTGTGTATGGCTATTCATTTTTTTTTCCCTCCAGTATGAATACACTGGACAAGGCAGCCCTGACACTCATTTGAGACATGAGGCACAGTTCTGCCACTTGTATTCACATTGAACTTAGGAGGAAGAGTTCACAAGACAGAAGGAACAAGTTGCCTATTGCCTGGAAGGGAATGAAAGGACATCATTCTGCCCAGCCAGAGGCAAGTTGAGAGAAGAATATGTTGTCTCTACGTAAATGAATTTCTTGAGTAAATATCAAGGAGAAATAGGAAATGTGTAAGTTGGGAGACACATCTGAAATGATGACTGCAGTTGGCTTATGAGCAAGTTTGGACAGGAAATTGGTAGAAACTTCCCATTTGAAGAATGAAGTGCACCATTGATATGAAGTCAGCATTCACCTAAGCAGTAATGGCCAACTCAAATCCCCCACAAGAAAGCAGTGGACAAACCAGAACACTAACAAACATGTTGGGGTCTAGAGTCAAACAGATATACCTAACTTTATTATACCTCAGCATCTGAGGGATTGCTTTTAGAGGCTGAGGGCTTGTACCCCATTTCCAATCACTTTCTCTGTGCCCCCTTCCCCAGAGAAGGAAGCTGCTTGGCTTCACTGCCCTCTGATTCAGCTGCCCGCTGAGGCTGCCCGCTCCTCAGCACCTGTAAGCAGCAGCACCTTCACGTCTCCTCCTGCACCAGCAGCACATCAGCGTCTCTTGTTCCAGCAGCAGGACATCGGCGTCTCCCATTGCACCATGCAGACCTCCACGCCTCGAGTGCCACCAGCAGTACTCAATGCGAGCTGGACGCTCAGGGCACTTATGGCCACCCACCTTTGTGAGGTCAAAGGCTGACAGTGACTCTCTGCTGACCTCACACGGCTCTCGGGCGCCCCGATGGCAGAGGTTACGGCGCTAAGCTGACTGCCAGGAGAAAAGGCTGACATGAAATGGCTGCTCCACAATGCCAGGAGCAAGGTCTGCTGGAATGGGGGTTCGGAGGGGAGCTCGGCCTTGGGCCTGGGAACTGTGCCTGGGAGCCAGGGACGTCCTTGGTGTGCAGCTGGACACCTGGGCCTGAGAAAGCAAGGTTTCTTTAGAGAGAATTGGAAGCATCGTCACCTAGTGGCTGTGTCAGGGGGACGAGAGAAATGCACAGCATCTCTTGGTTCCCTGAAGTGCACGTGTCCTACGCCCTTGGATGTCTCCATGATAGAAAAAGGGACTGATTTTTACCCAAAACAGAGCTCCTTTCTCTCGGGAGCTTCTCATGCTGTGTGTCCTCCTCTCTTTCTTGTATTTGGCTATGACTTTAGGCTTGTTCTTGCTACTCCTTAAGCAGACTGAAGCTTCCCCGGAACATCACATTAACTGCTTTTCACTACCTCTAAGTGCCTTTCCTCCACCTCTCATCTAATTAATTAGTGCTATCCTCTTCACGCCTGCTACAGAGGTGTCTTTCCTACCTGGTACAAGCTAGAAGAGCTTAGCAGCATCCATACGTCTCTTTCCTTTAGTCCTCACAGTAGACTTGCTCGAGGTAATTTGTGTTGAGCAGTAATCAAGAGAAAGTGTCACCAAGCCAAGGCTGCATTTGCTTGTGTCTTATGGAATCCCTGCAGCTGTGTCCGCTCCCAGCTTCCTGTGTGCCCCAAGCATCCTCGCTTGCAGGGCAGTAGAAGATGCAGAAAAGTCCTGGCCTTAGTGGAAGCACTGCCCTGCAAGAGCTAAGACATCCCTCTTAGCAGCTCACTGTAGCCCCGAAATCCCAAAAAACGGCACGTGCCAGCTACTGGGAAGGAAATGAACTCTGTCATTGTGATATACCTGCTCAAGGCCCTGCACTTTGGCCCAGGTGTCTGTGAGACGGTTTTGGAAATGAATCCTGTTGTGTGACTCCGTTCTTTCTGGGTGCTACGTCCCCATAAAGCTTGCTTTTCAAGGCCCAGGAGGGTCTGCCAGGCACTGGCCTGGGTTCCCAGCCTGACCCACCTGCTGGGAATCAGGGAGGCTCGGTCGGTGTCTTGTGTTGGGTTTACGAGGACAGGTTCTGGTAGCGGGGGGCTGCAGGGGTGTCCTCTGTGAGGAGAATGCAGCAGCTGCCCCATGTTAGATAAGGGCCGGTTCCAGGAGGCTCCAGAGGGACCCGCTGCTGCCCAGAACTGAGACAAAACGGATGATGTTTGCGCCTGTGTGAGAGCCCACCTAAGAAAGGGAAAGAAACCTGCTGCACAGCAGCGTCTGGGTCAGGGAGGAGTGAGAAACCTCTCTGCAGCCCCCAAGGTGAGTGCAGCAGGAGGCAGGAGGTGCTCCAGGCTCACAGCAGCAGTTCCCCTGTGGCCTGGGGAGAGGCCCCTGGTGGAGCAGGCTGTCCCCCTGCAGCCCACGGGTCCCACACGGAGCAGATCTCCACGCTGCAGCCCGTGGAGGAGCCCCCGGTGGAGCAGGTGGATGTGGCCTGGAGGAGGCCGCGGCCTGTGGAGAGCCCCCGCAGGAGCAGGCCCGGGCTGGACTGGAACAGGCTCTGCTGAGCCTCTTTTGCCCGTGACGATCATTGTGGAGTGATCTCCCTGTCCTTCTCTCAGCCCTTGAGCCCTTTCCATCCTATTTTCTCCCCTTTCCGTTTGAGGAGGGGCAGGGAGAGAGCGGTTGAGGTGGAGCTCAGCTGCCCAGCTGAGGAAAAACACCACGTCTCTCCCTTGCCGCTGCTGCAGCACGGTGGGAGCAGCCAACACCTGCTGTTCTTCGACCCTCAGCAACCCCACAGCATCTTCCTGGAAGGGATCCCTTTCCTTCACGCCTGACAGGCGCCGCCTCCAGAGGCTTGTGCCCCGTTTCCGATCGCTTTCTCAGTGCCCCCTTCCCCAGAGAAGGATCCCAGCTGCTTGGCTTCCCTGCCCTCCGATTCCAGGCTCCCGGAGCTGTTATCCCAGCATCGCAGCAGCCAGGTGACAATGTGCTCGCCTGCATGACAGCTGAAATCTTGTCCCATGTCTCGCAGCTCGCCCAGGGATGGGGATCACCCGCTTACTGCTGCTTTTCTCTCTTTTTTATTTTATAACAGCCTCCTCTTCCCTGGGATGGCCCTACATTGGGGTCGCCTGCCTCGCCTGCCTATTGCTCCTTCCGCTTCTTCGGAGGACTTTCTTCCCTGCCTAAACGAGATGACTTCTGCATCCATTCCTTCATCTTGTGTGTGTATTGGCGACTGATACGGCAACGGGGTAGTCCCCGGAGCCAGCTGTAGGGCCTGTCACAGGGTTGGAGTGGCTGCAGGTAAAATCACAGGGCTTGGAGGGGCTGCAGGTAAAATCACAGGGGTTGCAGGGGCTGCAGGTAAAATCACAGGGGTTGCAGGGGCTGCAGGGTGCGTCGCAGGTTTGCATCAGATCAAGATGCATTTCCCTAGAACCACACATTTCCTCCTGAAGGTGCTGAATAGTATTGAATGGTCTTCAAAATGCATAGAGCAGACCCAGCAAACGTACAGCTGGTGCTCGGAAGTAGTTAACTTTTATTTTGTTGTTGTTAATTTTGTATCATGACAACAGATGCAAATATGTATCTTGAGTTGAGGGCAAAGGTGACCTTGGATCTGAAGCACACAGGCGTTCACTAATGTCCCCCCATCCTGAGTGAATCCAGAACGACTCGGAAGGAAAAATGAAGTACAAAGCAGTGCGTTGTGATAAAGAGAGTTTAATAGGGTAGAAAAGGAAGAGAACCTAAAAAAATGCCATCCTGTACAACACAGTCAATAAAGTAAATTTAATAAATAAAATTAATAAATATAATAAATAAATAAATAAAATTAATAAAATAATAAATAAAAATGAAACCAATTTGTCCTATTCTAATGAATTCCTATCCCCATCGTGACTTCCCATCCCACTGGTCATTTCCTATCCCAACAACCTCCCGTGTCTGATCCCAAGGCTGAATTCCCAACTCCCATCACCCTCCCATCCACCCAGCCGTCCACCCATTTTCTCCCGTCCGTGCTGGCCATGCCCACATCCATGCACGGACTGAGCATGGGCAGCGGGAGCGGGCTGCATGAAATCCCCTCGGCATCCCAGTGCCAGAACAGCTGCAGGCAGAGGCCTTGCTGAGTGAACACCTACACTAGAGGAATTTAATAAGGAAGGCACTAAATAAGAGAAATGACCCGAAAGAAGAAAGAAGTTTGGGATCTCAGCCATTTGGTGTCCCAACAAGCAGTTCCCACGCCCAACCTTTCCCACCCCAGCTATTGCCAACATCCCAACAGCTTCCCATTGCAACGTTCATTCGTGACGCGCGCATTTCCCATTGCCCCAGTTGCCCATCCCTGACAGTGGCAAACACTGCCTAGCTCCAGCACTGGAGAAGGGAGAGGGCAAGCGAGAGGGGCAAGGGCTGAGGAGCGTGGCTGAAGCTGGAGCAGGCGCCTGCAGAGGTCTCTGTGCCTGCATGCTGAGCGGGCCCGGGTGCTGCGGGGGCCGTCGAGGAGCGCAGGGTCACGGGTAGCCGTAATACTTGGCTATGGCGTGGTCCTTCTGCCGCTGCACGAAGAATTGCACGGGGCCGATCTTCATCTGGTGGGCCGCCCGCTGCCGCTCCTCCTGGGCCAGCTTCTTCAGGCGCTCCCGCTCGGGACGCTGCTGCGGCGTGATGGGCACCGACGCCTCCTGCTCCTCCAGCGGCGTGGGCGCCGCGTCGCCGCCCGCCCAGGGCCCCACGCAGGGCACGTAGTCCACGCGGGGCTGCGCCGGACGCTGCAGCGTGCGCGGCTGCGTGGGCAGAGGCTCCCGCTGCGCTTGGCCCCCCGCGGCTGGCAGGCACGGCGCTCTGGGCGCCTGCTGCAGGGGAGCTCTCCACGCTCGCGCCGTGCTGCCTGGTGGTGCCGGCACCGCCTGGGCCTTGTCGCCAGCTGGGGGCCGGGGGGCAGCGGGCACAGCGCTGGAGCCTGGCACCGTCGGCGGGGCCCTGGGCATGCTGCTGGGGCCGCTGGAGGTGGGCTGCGGCTGCACACAGGGCGGCTGGCGCACTGGCCCCAGCGCCTTCGCCCTGGCCCCCAGCGGCTGCAAAGTCTCGCTGGGGGTCTTTGTCCCCGGGTGCTGGCGCTGCAGCGTCTTGTCCCCGATGGCTTGGGGACGGAGCCTGTCCTGGGCCCGCACGGCACAGGCACGGGCACGGGGCTTAATGGGGGGGGGCTCCAGCAGCAGCAGCGCTCTCCGGGGAGGCGGTGCCGCTGCTCCTTGCCCCCCAGCAGCCCCCGGGCTTCGGACCCTCTTGCTGGGCGCCCTGGTGCTGTCGCTCGCCGGCTGCTGCCTGCCGCCGCCCGCTTGGCCGCTGCTGCCAGCCACCGCGCTGTGGCCACCCGTCTTCCCCTGGCACAGCGTCTTGGGGCCTTGGCCACCCTGGCCCAGCAGCGTTGTCTTCTCCTTGCCGGGGGTTTTCTCCGTCGCCGGCCTCCTGTGCTGGGAGCTCTGCGCTGTGCTGGGGGTGCTGGTGGGCGCGGGGCGCTTGGCCCCCCACTTGGTGCCGGTGGGCGCAGGGGCAGGCGGGGGGCTCTTGAGGGGACTCAGAGGGGGATTGGGCAGGGGCCTCCTAAGGGCACTAATAAATTCAGGGCCGGGGGGGCTCTTGAGGGGACCCAGAGGGGGATTGGGCAGGGGTCTCCTAAGGGCTCTAATAAATTCAGGGTCGGGGGGGCTCTTGAGGGGACTCAGGCGAGGCTTGGGCAGGGGTCTCCTAAGGGAATTAAGGAATTCAGGGTCGGGGGGTCTCTTGAGGGGACGCGAGGGAGGGTTGGGCAGGGGTCTGCTAAGGGCAGTGAGGAATTCAGGGTGGGGGGGCCTTTTGGGGAGAGTGAAGGGAGGGTTGGGCAGGGGTCTCCTGAGGGCACTGAGCTGGGGACTGGCTGCAGGCTTGAGGGGGGAGCTCGCTGCCGGCACAGCAGGGGGCTGCACCGCCCGCCCACCCTGCACCTTCTCGGGGTGCACCCCAGGGGTTGAGGGTACCTCACCCAGCGCTCTGGTGGCTGCCAGTCCCTGTGTGCTCGGCTCCTCCATGTCCTCGCAGAGGTCGGGCAGCTCAGACAGGAAGCGGCTGAGCACAGGACTGCTGGGGACACCGGGGAAGGCGTCCTGGGGCTCCACGGCATCGAGCCAGCTGAGCAGCTCCTCCAAGCCGGAGATGTCCAGGTCGGCCGGGAGCTGGTCCTGCAGGTGCTGCAGCTGCTGGCTGTCCCCTGCCAGCTGGGGAAAGGCCTCGGCGAAGGCATCGGGGCCCAGCTCAAGCAGCTCCAGGGGCTCCTCAGGCACCTCTGCAACTGTCGCCGCTGAGGAAAAAGCAAGCAAATCCCCCAGGATGGGCGATGCCAGCTTTCCCATGGCTCCTGGGTGTGGGGCGCCCAGCGGCCGGCTGCGCCAGCCCCAAACTCACCGTCGGGCGTCACCGTCTGGGTGCTGGCGGTCGTTGGAGCCTGGGCAGGCTCGGGGGGAGTGGGGCCGGGCAGCGGGGGCCCCTGGTCCTCGCTGAGCCCCACGGCGTGGTCGCAGGGCTCCGGCAGCTGCCCCCGGCTGCTGGTCAGGGTGCGGGGCGCGGGGAGCGCCTGCCCCCGCAGCGGAGGCCCCGGGACGAGGAGGGGTGGGGGGCCGGGGTGGGCAGGGGCCTGCAGCAGGCAGGTGCCTGCGGGGTGCAGGAGCTCCCCATGGAGCACGGCCCCGGGCCCCAGCCAGAGGGGATCCTGGGGCAGCACCGTCCCCGTCCCCACGGGCTGTCCCCACTGGTAGACGGGGGCCCAGGGAGGAGCGGTGTGGGGGAGCTGCCCCACAGCAGGGAGCTGCCCCACGGCGGGGAGCTGCCCAAGCTGCAGGTGGTGCCCCTCGGGTGGGAGGTGCCCCCCAGGTGCCAGCTGCACCCCGGCGGGGAGCTGCAGCACCTGCCCCTGGACCCCCGGCACCACGTGCCAGACGGTGGCCTGGGGCAGCGCGTAGGGGAGGGTGGGTACCTGGGGGGGCTGCAAGGGCAGCGCCATCGCTCCGGGGAGGGAGGGCAGCAGCCACGCAGCCACCGTTGGCGGCACGGCTGGGACGACGAAGGGGGAGTTTTGCGTCTGCGGAAGCCGCGGAAGCCGTCTGGGGAAACCCTCTGTGGGAAAAAGGGCGCTGGGGTGAGATCTGGGGCGCTGGGCTCGCCAGCAGGGCCGCAGCCCCGGGAGGAGCGGGAGCCGGCTGCTGTACCTGCCATGGTGGCTGGAGAGTGGGGCGGTCGGTTGGGGAACGCGGGCAACGGCCGTTCCGTCCCAACGGCTGACCAGCCCCTCACCGCCATCTTGGTGAGGACTGCAGCTTTTGGACCCAAGCAGGCTTCCCGTCGCAAGACTTTTCCATCCCCATCAGGCTTTCCCTCCCACGCATCATTTGCCATGCCCAGGACGGTTTCACACCAACACTTCCCCGTCCCAAGCATTTCCCGTCCCAGTACCAGCTTTTCATCCTAACGGTCATTTCCCATCCTTACAATTTCACATGATAACAGATTCCCATACGAGATATTTCCCATCGACACGAAGCGTTTCTTAATCCAAAGAGATCTCATCCCAAAGAATTCCCATCTCTCTGATTACTTTTCCAAGTACTTCCTTCCCCAGTGAATGTTACCCGCCCCATTAAAGACTTCCCATCACAATACTTCCCCATCCCCGGAGTGATTTCCCATCCCAACGCTTTTGCTTCCCAAGGATTTCAAACCCAGGGAAGATTTCCCATCTCTTTGAGTTCCTAGCCCAATGGCTTTCCACCCCAAGGAAGTCTTCCCATCCCAGCAATGATTTCTCGGCCCACTCATCATTTCCCATCCCAATCATTTCCCATTTTCACCATCCAACAGACAGCTTAGCCAGCCCACAGCTAGAGAGAGATCACAACAGGGATTTGGACGATTCTGTTAGATGCAAGGTCACGCAGACTTGGTGTGCTACCAATTGCTCTTTATTACAGATCAACACAATTGGCCAGTACCAAGGGCGCTGGGATGAATCTGGTGAATATGCAGATACAAGGCTCTTACATTTCTTACCAGGAAATAAACAGATATGGGCATTTCTCTCTACCCACCTTAGTAAAAAGATAGGAAGGGTAGAGCAGTAATTAAGAGCAGCATGCTCAGCCACCGGCACAGAGGCTGCCCGCTCCTCAGCACCTCTAAGCAGCAGCACCTTCACGTCTCCTCCTGCACCAGCAGCACATCAGCGTCTCTTGTTCCAGCAGCAGGACATCGGCGTCTCCCACTGCACTCAGGGAACTCAGCCTGGCACACAGTAAAACTGATGGCAGATACTTCACAATATTATTCGAATTTCACGTAAATAGAACAGACTAGCAACTTACTTAGGAGAAGTAATACGATTTCAGAAATATTCAAAACCAAAGGCATTCTAAGTTCAGAGGAAATCCAAAGGAAAAACTAATTTAGAAACTAATAATCAGAGAACATAATCTTCTACAAACGATAGATTTTCCTCCTGTATTGGGTAATTTTGATCTGTCTTTAATGATCATCTAGACATGGCTTTGACACTGAGTATTTTGCTTTGCCACTGCATTAAGTCTTCTTCTCATGTGTGGTAAATGTCCTGCTCTCATGGGATGGGCCTAGGAGACATACGCACTGTGTCTCATGATGCTTGGCTATCATCTTAAATCTGTGAGAAGAGGAAAGGTCTCGCTGCTTCCTGAACAGGGAATTGGATGTCTGCAGTTGAGAACCCTCTGTCTAATCTAGAAACGTGAAGGAAGGAGTTTGCTGGATTGCAAGTGACAGTGAAGAAAGCCACAGATGACATATCAAACTGATTAAAATGTTATTTAGCTCAGGGCATGGCTAATGATGTGGAGCTGGAATAGTTTGACAATTGTAATTACACTCACTATCATTGTTATTTGTTTACAGGATGGTAATGCCTAAAGGTCCCGCTGGAGCCTGAAACAAGGTTGTGCTGGGTGCTGCACGTGCATATATCAGTGGCGATTTGAGAGCTAGTGATACAAACAGACAAAACAGAGATTGAAAGGAGAAACAGAGGGATAGAGATAAGAAGATCTCCCTGCAGGTCATTTAGGGGAACCAGCCATGAGTGCAGTGCATCCAGGTCTCCAGTGCTCTGCTGGCCCAGCCAGATGAATGGAAAACATTGCAGCTTTGGAAAAATAGTGTTTCTTCTAATTCTTTGGCCACAGTTTTGATGTTTTAGGACTGCTTTTTTTTTTTTTTTTTCCTTCCTTTTTTTCTTTTCCCCATTTGTGCTAGATAAGGTGAACTTTTCAAATACCTATTCTGAATTAAAATATCGTTTTCATTGTTATGTTTCTGTTTTGTTGGCACTATTCATAATGACTTCTACCCTTCAGTGGCAGCAAAAGCTTATCATACCATACAATTGGAAAGATCACAGAAAACTTCAGAGCTTTTGAAGAAAGGTGAGGAAAATCCATTCCCTGTTCTAGGCAGAGAGAGTGGCTGATTTCCAGAAAGGTAAATGGGCAGGATAAGGCCGCTTCATGTTCACTGATGGCCAGTTGTACGGACTGTGAAGATAATGGACTACCAGCACAAGAGACGGTGCCAATAATCTAATCCAATCCAATCTATTTCAAGTGGTAGAGACCTGATACTCTATGACAATGTGAGGAAGACCTAACTGTCAGGCAAACTTTGAGATGATCATGTTCAGGATCTAAAACTGTTATGACAAGTGTCAACACAGGAAGGGTGAAACAAAGGCATGAATGTCATACAAGTACTGATAAATCTCAGGAAGGCTGGAAACCAAGGCAAATGGATGGAATAAGATGGTGCTTTGTGTTAGCAAGAAGCAGAGGATAGAGAAATTAAATGTTATGGGTCAGCAAAAGAGTGGTTTTGTGCAAATCACTGCTAAAGATAGACAGCCTTGCTAGCCTGCTCTTTGCTCTTAGCTCCAGTCTAATAGTGAATTATCTCTGTACAGTTATCAGACACGTAAACAATAATGGGAATTATGGGAGACTTTAACTTCCCAGCAAAAGATTGAAAGATAATTACCACTTATGTTCATAGAGGTATACTATGTGATGGATTTCTTCCCAAAAGTGAAAAAATATAAGACCGTTTTAGACTTGGCTCCTGTATGGGTTTAAATGTAGTAAAATTTGAATAAAGTGTGATCATGAGCTGACTTTTCTCATTTTACATTTCACGACAGACAAAACCAGGTTTAGAATGAAGGTTTTGAGGCTTAGAAATGCAAACTTTGAAATCTAAGGAAATGAATAATTGAGTCTGACTAAGCAGCTCTGGGACTTGAGTGCAGAGAAGGCATAGTTAAAATTCAAAATTCAAACAGGAAAAAAGCGATGAGAAAAGGCATGTTTCAGAGGTTAAAAACTGCAGAAATAAAGTAAGAATGACCAAAAACCTCCTTCACATAGGAAATTAAACAATAATAGTAAGTGGTACTTAAGCCACAGAAACCAGGGGGAACAAAGAGAACAAATTAGGACAGTTGCACACTTGAGGCAAAAATAGATCAAAAGTTACTGATGTCTCAAATGCTGCAAATCTGATTTCCTGCATCTAACAGCAACAACAATGTGATGTTAAGGGCAGTGACAGGACTCCCATTGAAAAGGAGGGTAGGGCACTAGGCGCAACATCATCTGGGGTGAAATAACAATCTATAGTGATTCAAGTGAAAAATGAAAAGCTGATATCTACCTAGCCTATTAACAGCATTGGCACACAGAACAACAAGTCAAGTAGGAAAAATGCATAACAATTGTGCAAATCAGGGATAGTCCCCAGAATGGGAGAGTAACAAATACACCTCTGTCCAGAAGAGGGTAAAGAGTCATCCAGACAAGTGTGGGCCTGTTAGTTTGACATCAACACCATGCAAAGTTTTGGAGCAAGAACAGCTAAGACCAGGGAAGGAGGGGGTAATGTGTAATTTACAAAATAATTTATCAGAGCTAAATTGTTTCCAGATAATTTAATAGCTTTCCTTTCTAGGACCAGTTCTTCCCTACACAGGGGATGAATTACATCTATTTCACTTTCTGTGAGCTTCTGATACATTATCTACGGATACATGAGCTCACATGAGCTTTGAGATTTGCAGGGGACATAAGGTTGGGAAGTACTACCAAGCCTGACAGAAGGCTATCGCTTGTGATTGAAATGGTTCAGGTGAAGTGACAGGTGATAATACAAAGCAGAGCCATTCTCAGAGATTCTCAAAAAAGGGTGTTTTTTTGTCATGTTTGCTATATGGTAGTCAGGAGTTTAAAGCAAGCAAACAAACAAACAAACAAAAATGACAACAAAACCTCACGTTCATGCACTGTTAGCACAAGGAGGACTGAAAAAGTTTAGTGGTTATATAGTGTGTATGGCTATTCATTTTTTTTTCCCTCCAGTATGAATACACTGGACAAGGCAGCCCTGACACTCATTTGGGACATGAGGCACAGTTCTGCCACTTGTATTCACATTGAACTTAGGAGGAAGAGTTCACAAGACAGAAGGAACAAGTTGCCTATTGCCTGGAAGGGAATGAAAGGACATCATTCTGCCCAGCCAGATGCCAGTTGAGAGAAGAATATGTTGTCTCTACGTAAATGAATTTCTTGAGTAAATATCAAGGAGAAATAGGAAATGTGTAAGTTGGGAGACACATCTGAAATGATGACTGCAGTTGGCTTATGAGCAAGTTTGGACGGGAAATTGGTAGAAACTTCCCATTTTAAGAATAAAGTGCACCATAGATACGAAGTCAGCATTCACATAAACAGTAATGGCCAACTCAAATCCCCCACAAGAAAGCAGTGGACAAACCAGAACACTAACAAACATGTTGGGGTCTAGAGTCAAATAGATATACCTAACTTTACTATGCCTAAACATCTGAGGGATTGCTTTTAGAGGCTGAGGGCTTGTACCCCATTTCCAATCACTTTCTCTGTGCCCCCTTCCCCAGAGAAGGAAGCTGCTTGGCTTCCCTGCCCTCTGATTCAGCTGCCCGCTGAGGCTGCCCGCTCCTCAGCAGCTCTAAGCAGCAGCACCTTCACGTCTTCTCCTGCACCAGCAGCACATCAGCGTCTCTTGTTCCAGCAGCAGGACATCGGTGTCTCCCATTGCACCATGCAGACCTCCACGCCTCGAGTGCCACCAGCAGTACTCAATGCGAGCTGGACGCTCAGGGCACTTATGGCCACCCACCTTTGTGAGGTCAAAGGCTGACAGTGACTCTCTGCTGACCTCACACGGCTCTCGGGCGCCCCGATGGCAGAGGTTACGGCGCTAAGCTGACTGCCAGGAGAAAAGGCTGACATGAAATGGCTGCTCCACAATGCCAGGAGCAAGGTCTGCTGGAATGGGGGTTCGGAGGGGAGCTCGGCCTTGGGCCTGGGAACTGTGCCTGGGAGCCAGGGACGTCCTTGGTGTGCAGCTGGACACCTGGGCCTGAGAAAGCAAGGTTTCTTTAGAGAGAATTGGAAGCATCGTCACCTAGTGGCTGTGTCAGGGGGACGAGAGAAATGCACAGCATCTCTTGGTTCCCTGAAGTGCACGTGTCCTACGCCCTTGGATGTCTCCATGATAGAAAAAGGGACTGATTTTTACCCAAAACAGAGCTCCTTTCTCTCGGGAGCTTCTCATGCTGCGTGTCCTCCTCTCTTTCTTGTATTTGGCTATGACTTTAGGCTTGTTCTTGCTACTCCTTAAGCAGACTGAAGCTTCCCCGGAACATCACATTAACTGCTTTTCACTACCTCTAAGTGCCTTTCCTCCGCTTCTCATCTAATTAATTAGTGCTATCCTCTTCACGCCTGCTACAGAGGTATCTTTCCTACCTGGTACAAGCTAGAAGAGCTTAGCAGCATCCATACGTCTCTTTCCTTTAGTCCTCACAGTAGACTTGCTCGAGGTAATTTGTGTTGAGCAGTAATCAAGAGAAAGTGTCACCAAGCCAAGGCTGCATTTGCTTGTGTCTTATGGAATCCCTGCAGCTGTGTCCCCTCCCAGCTTCCTGTGTGCCCCAACCATCCTCGCTTGCAGGGCAGTAGAAGATGCAGAAAAGTCCTGGCCTTAGTGGAAGCACTGCCCTGCAAGAGCTAAGACATCCCTCTTAGCAGCTCACTGTAGCCCCGAAATCCCAAAAAACGGCACGTGCCAGCTACTGGGAAGGAAATGAACTCTGTCATTGTGATATACCCGCTCAGGGCCCTGCTCTTTGGCCCAGGTGTCTATGAGGTGGTTTTGGAAATGAATCCTGTTGCGTGACTCCATTCTTTCTGGGTGCTACTTTTCAGTTTAAAGCGGTTACTCCTTGTCCTGTCACTCCAGGCCCTGATAAAGACTCCCTCCACAGCTTTCCTACAGGTTGCCTTTAAGTACAGGAAGGCTCTCCCTGGTGTCGCAGTAAGCTCACCTGTTACCCAGGTGTCACAGTTATTTCCTGTGATAGGAATAATGACCAGGGTTAATCTATTGCAGGTGATTTCATACAATTATAGAAAAGCTTTTGTTGGAAAGCACCTTAGAGGTCTCCAGATCACCCGCGTACTTCAAGCAGGGCCATTTTTAAAGCCCTGTCATATTACTCAGGGGCTTGTACAGTCAAATTTTGAATGGCCCCAGCAAGAGACCCTACACTCTCACTGTGTCCCTTTGCCAGTGCCTAGGCAGAGTGTGCTTCCCCTGCTGGTCCTGGTGAGATGAACTGATACAAGTTTTGAGAAAACAGAAGTTTATGCTACTGCATGAAGTACCCTTTGTAACATTTTTTTTTTTTTTAACCTTTACCGTTTCATATCTGAAATTTGAAATTCATCAGGGAACTCAGCCTGGCACACAGTAAAACTGATGGCAGATACTTCACAATATTATTCGAATTTCACGTAAATAGAACAGACTAGCAACTTACTTAGGAGAAGTAATACGATTTCAGAAATATTCAAAACCAAAGGCATTCTAAGTTCAGAGGAAATCCAAAGGAAAAACTAATTTAGAAACTAATAATCAGAGAACATAATCTTCTACAAACGATAGATTTTCCTCCTGTATTGGGTAATTTTGATCTGTCTTTAATGATCATCTAGACATGGCTTTGACACTGAGTATTTTGCTTTGCCACTGCATTAAGTCTTCTTCTCATGTGTGGTAAATGTCCTGCTCTCATGGGATGGGCCTAGGAGACATACGCACTGTGTCTCATGATGCTTGGCTATCATCTTAAATCTGTGAGAAGAGGAAAGGTCTCGCTGCTTCCTGAACAGGGAATTGGATGTCTGCAGTTGAGAACCCTCTGTCTAATCTAGAAACGTGAAGGAAGGAGTTTGCTGGATTGCAAGTGACAGTGAAGAAAGCCACAGATGACATATCAAACTGATTAAAATGTTATTTAGCTCAGGGCATGGCTAATGATGTGGAGCTGGAATAGTTTGACGATTGTAATTACACTCACTATCATTGTTATTTGTTTACAGGATGGTAATGCCTAAAGGTCCCGCTGGAGCCTGAAACAAGGTTGTGCTGGGTGCTGCACGTGCATATATCAGTGGCGATTTGAGAGCTAGTGATACAAACAGACAAAACAGAGATTGAAAGGAGAAACAGAGGGATAGAGATAAGAAGATCTCCCTGCAGGTCATTTAGGGGAACCAGCCATGAGTGCAGTGCATCCAGGTCTCCAGTGCTCTGCTGGCCCAGCCAGATGAATGGAAAACATTGCAGCTTTGGAAAAATAGTGTTTCTTCTAATTCTTTGGCCACAGTTTTGATGTTTTAGGACTGCTTTTTTTTTTTTTTTTTCCTTCCTTTTTTTCTTTTCCCCATTTGTGCTAGATAAGGTGAACTTTTCAAATACCTATTCTGAATTAAAATATCGTTTTCATTGTTATGTTTCTGTTTTGTTGGCACTATTCATAATGACTTCTACCCTTCAGTGGCAGCAAAAGCTTATCATACCATACAATTGGAAAGATCACAGAAAACTTCAGAGCTTTTGAAGAAAGGTGAGGAAAATCCATTCCCTGTTCTAGGCAGAGAGAGTGGCTGATTTCCAGAAAGGTAAATGGGCAGGATAAGGCCGCTTCATGTTCACTGATGGCCAGTTGTACGGACTGTGAAGATAATGGACTACCAGCACAAGAGACGGTGCCAATAATCTAATCCAATCCAATCTATTTCAAGTGGTAGAGACCTGATACTCTATGACAATGTGAGGAAGACCTAACTGTCAGGCAAACTTTGAGATGATCATGTTCAGGATCTAAAACTGTTATGACAAGTGTCAACACAGGAAGGGTGAAACAAAGGCATGAATGTCATACAAGTACTGATAAATCTCAGGAAGGCTGGAAACCAAGGCAAATGGATGGAATAAGATGGTGCTTTGTGTTAGCAAGAAGCAGAGGATAGAGAAATTAAATGTTATGGGTCAGCAAAAGAGTGGTTTTGTGCAAATCACTGCTAAAGATAGACAGCCTTGCTAGCCTGCTCTTTGCTCTTAGCTCCAGTCTAATAGTGAATTATCTCTGTACAGTTATCAGACACGTAAACAATAATGGGAATTATGGGAGACTTTAACTTCCCAGCAAAAGATTGAAAGATAATTACCACTTATGTTCATAGAGGTATACTATGTGATGGATTTCTTCCCAAAAGTGAAAAAATATAAGACCGTTTTAGACTTGGCTCCTGTATGGGTTTAAATGTAGTAAAATTTGAATAAAGTGTGATCATGAGCTGACTTTTCTCATTTTACATTTCACGACAGACAAAACCAGGTTTAGAATGAAGGTTTTGAGGCTTAGAAATGCAAACTTTGAAATCTAAGGAAATGAATAATTGAGTCTGACTAAGCAGCTCTGGGACTTGAGTGCAGAGAAGGCATAGTTAAAACTCAAAATTCAAACAGGAAAAAAGCGATGAGAAAAGGCATGTTTCAGAGGTTAAAAACTGCAGAAATAAAGTAAGAATGACCAAAAACCTCCTTCACATAGGAAATTAAACAATAATAGTAAGTGGTACTTAAGCCACAGAAACCAGGGGGAACAAAGAGAACAAATTAGGACAGTTGCACACTTGAGGCAAAAATAGATCAAAAGTTACTGATGTCTCAAATGCTGCAAATCTGATTTCCTGCATCTAACAGCAACAACAATGTGATGTTAAGGGCAGTGACAGGACTCCCATTGAAAAGGAGGGTAGGGCACTAGGCGCAACATCATCTGAGGTGAAATAACAATCTATAGTGATTCAAGTGAAAAATGAAAAGCTGATATCTACCTAGCCTATTAACAGCATTGGCACACAGAACAACGAGTCAAGTAGGAAAAATGCATAACAATTGTGCAAATCAGGGATAGTCCCCAGAATGGGAGAGTAACAAATACACCTCTGTCCAGAAGAGGGTAAAGAGTCATCCAGACAAGTGTGGGCCTGTTAGTTTGACATCAACACCATGCAAAGTTTTGTAGCAAGAACAGCTAAGACCAGGGAAGGAGGGGGTAATGTGTAATTTACAAAATAATTTATCAGAGCTAAATTGTTTCCAGATAATTTAATAGCTTTCCTTTCTAGGACCAGTTCTTCCCTACACAGGGGATGAATTACATCTATTTCACTTTCTGTGAGCTTCTGATACATTATCTACGGATACATGAGCTCACATGAGCTTTGAGATTTGCAGGGGACATAAGGTTGGGAAGTACTACCAAGCCTGACAGAAGGCTATCGCTTGTGATTGAAATGGTTCAGGTGAAGTGACAGGTGATAATACAAAGCAGAGCCATTCTCAGAGATTCTCAAAAAAGGGTGTTTTTTTGTCATGTTTGCTATATGGTAGTCAGGAGTTTAAAGCAAGCAAACAAACAAACAAACAAAAATGACAACAAAACCTCACGTTCATGCACTGTTAGCACAAGGAGGACTGAAAAAGTTAAGTGGTTATATAGTGTGTATGGCTATTCATTTTTTTTTCCCTCCAGTATGAATACACTGGACAAGGCAGCCCTGACACTCATTTGGGACATGAGGCACAGTTCTGCCACTTGTATTCACATTGAACTTAGGAGGAAGAGTTCACAAGACAGAAGGAACAAGTTGCCTATTGCCTGGAAGGGAATGAAAGGACATCATTCTGCCCAGCCAGATGCCAGTTGAGAGAAGAATATGTTGTCTCTACGTAAATGAATTTCTTGAGTAAATATCAAGGAGAAATAGGAAATGTGTAAGTTGGGAGACACATCTGAAATGATGACTGCAGTTGGCTTATGAGCAAGTTTGGACGGGAAATTGGTAGAAACTTCCCATTTTAAGAATAAAGTGCACCATAGATACGAAGTCAGCATTCACATAAACAGTAATGGCCAACTCAAATCCCCCACAAGAAAGCAGTGGACAAACCAGAACACTAACAAACATGTTGGGGTCTAGAGTCAAATAGATATACCTAACTTTACTATGCCTAAACATCTGAGGGATTGCTTTTAGAGGCTGAGGGCTTGTACCCCATTTCCAATCACTTTCTCTGTGCCCCCTTCCCCAGAGAAGGAAGCTGCTTGGCTTCCCTGCCCTCTGATTCAGCTGCCCGCTGAGGCTGCCCGCTCCTCAGCACCTCTAAGCAGCAGCACCTTCACGTCTCCTCCTGCACCAGCAGCACATCAGCGCCTCTTGTTCCAGCAGCAGGACATCGGCGTCTCCCACTGCACCATGCAGACCTCCACGCCTCGAGTGCCACCAGCAGTACTCAATGCGAGCTGGACGCTCAGGGCACTTATGGCCACCCACCTTTGTGAGGTCAAAGGCTGACAGTGACTCTCTGCTGACCTCACACGGCTCTCGGGCGCCCCGATGGCAGAGGTTACGGCGCTAAGCTGACTGCCAGGAGAAAAGGCTGACATGAAATGGCTGCTCCACAATGCCAGGAGCAAGGTCTGCTGGAATGGGGGTTCGGAGGGGAGCTCGGCCTTGGGCCTGGGAACTGTGCCTGGGAGCCAGGGACGTCCTTGGTGTGCAGCTGGACACCTGGGCCTGAGAAAGCAAGGTTTCTTTAGAGAGAATTGGAAGCATCGTCACCTAGTGGCTGTGTCAGGGGGACGAGAGAAATGCACAGCATCTCTTGGTTCCCTGAAGTGCACGTGTCCTACGCCCTTGGATGTCTCCATGATAGAAAAAGGGACTGATTTTTACCCAAAACAGAGCTCCTTTCTCTCGGGAGCTTCTCATGCTGCGTGTCCTCCTCTCTTTCTTGTATTTGGCTATGACTTTAGGCTTGTTCTTGCTACTCCTTAAGCAGACTGAAGCTTCCCCGGAACATCACATTAACTGCTTTTCACTACCTCTAAGTGCCTTTCCTTCACTTCTCATCTAATTAATTAGTGCTATCCTCTTCACGCCTGCTACAGAGGTATCTTTCCCACCTGGTACCAGCTAGAAGAGCTTAGCAGCATCCATACGTCTCTTTCCTTTAGTCCTCACAGTAGACTTGCTCGAGGTAATTTGTGTTGAGCAGTAATCAAGAGAAAGTGTCACCAAGCCAAGGCTGCATTTGCTTGTGTCTTATGGAATCCCTGCAGCTGTGTCCGCTCCCAGCTTCCTGTGTGCCCCAAGCATCCTCGCTTGCAGGGCAGTAGAAGATGCAGAAAAGTCCTGGCCTTAGTGGAAGCACGGCCCTGCAAGAGCTAAGACATCCCTCTTAGCAGCTCACTGTAGCCCCGAAATCCCAAAAAACGGCACATGCCAGCTACTGGGAAGGAAATGAACTCTGTCATTGTGATATACCTGCTCAAGGCCCTGCTCTTTGGCCCAGGTGTCTACGAGACGGTTTTGGAAATGAATCCTGTTGTGTGACTCCGTTCTTTCTGGGTGCTACGTCCCCATAAAGCTTGCTTTTCAAGGCCCAGGAGGGTCTGCCGGGCACTGGCCTGGGTTCCCAGCCTGACCCACCTGCTGGGAATCAGGGAGGCTCGGTCGGTGTCTTGTGTTGGGTTTACGAGGACAGGTTCTGGTAGCGGGGGGCTGCAGGGGTGTCCTCTGTGAGGAGAATGCAGCAGCTGCCCCATGTTAGATAAGGGCCGGTTCCAGGAGGCTCCAGAGGGACCCGCTGCTGCCCAGAACTGAGACAAAACGGATGATGTTTGCGCCTGTGTGAGAGCCCACCTAAGAAAGGGAAAGAAACCTGCTGCACAGCAGCGTCTGGGTCAGGGAGGAGTGAGAAACCTCTCTGCAGCCCCCAAGGTGAGTGCAGCAGGAGGCAGGAGGTGCTCCAGGCTCACAGCAGCAGTTCCCCTGCGGCCTGGGGAGAGGCCCCTGGTGGAGCAGGCTGTCCCCCTGCAGCCCACGGGTCCCACACGGAGCAGATCTCCACGCTGCAGCCCGTGGAGGAGCCCCCGCTGGAGCAGGTGGATGTGCCTGGAGGAGGCCGCGGCCTGTGGAGAGCCCCCGCAGGAGCAGGCCCGGGCTGGACTGGAACAGGCTCTGCTGAGCCTCTTTTGCCCGTGACGATCATTGTGGAGTGATCTCCCTGTCCTTCTCTCAGCCCTTGAGCCCTTTCCATCCTATTTTCTCCCCTTTCCGTTTGAGGAGGGGCAGGGAGAGAGCGGTTGAGGTGGAGCTCAGCTGCCCAGCTGAGGAAAACCACCACGTCTCTCCCTTGCCGCTGCTGCAGCACGGTGGGAGCAGCCAACACCTGCTGTTCTTCGACCCTCAGCAACCCCACAGCATCTTCCTGGAAGGGATCCCTTTCCTTCACGCCTGACAGGCGCCGCCTCCAGAGGCTTGTGCCCCGTTTCCGATCGCTTTCTCAGTGCCCCCTTCCCCAGAGAAGGATCCCAGCTGCTTGGCTTCCCTGCCCTCCGATTCCAGGCTCCCGGAGCTGTTATCCCAGCATCGCAGCAGCCAGGTGACAATGTGCTCGCCTGCATGACAGCTGAAATCTTGTCCCATGTCTCGCAGCTCGCCCAGGGATGGGGATCACCCGCTTACTGCTGCTTTTCTCTCTTTTTTATTTTATAACAGCCTCCTCTTCCCTGGGATGGCCCTACATTGGGGTCGCCTGCCTCGCCTTCCTCTTGCTCCTTCCCCTTCTTCGGAGGACTTTCTTCCCTGCCTAAACGAGATGACTTCTGCATCCATTCCTTCATCTTGTGTGTGTATTGGCGACTGATACGGCAACGGGGTAGTCCCCGGAGCCAGCTGTAGGGCCTGTCACAGGGTTGGAGTGGCTGCAGGTAAAATCACAGGGCTTGGAGGGGCTGCAGGTAAAATCACAGGGGTTGCAGGGGCTGCAGGTAAAATCACAGGGGTTGCAGGGGCTGCAGGGTGCGTCGCAGGTTTGCATCAGATCAAGATGCATTTCCCTAGAACCACACATTTCCTCCTGAAGGTGCTGAATAGTATTGAATGGTCTTCAAAATGCATAGAGCAGACCCAGCAAACGTATAGCTGGTGCTCGGAAGTAGTTAACTTTTATTTTGTTGTTGTTAATTTTGTATCATGACAACAGATGCAAATATGTATCTTGAGTTGAGGGCAAAGGTGACCTTGGATCTGAAGCACACAGGCGTTCACAAATGTCCCCCCCATCCTGAGTGAATCCAGAACGACTCGGAAGGAAAAATGAAGTACAAAGCAGTGCGTTGTGATAAAGAGAGTTTAATAGGGTAGAAAAGGAAGAGAACCTAAAAAAATGCCATCCTGTACAACACAGTCAATAAAGTAAATTTAATAAATAAAATTAATAAATATAATAAATAAAATAAATAAATAAAATTAATAAAATAATAAATAAAAATGAAACCAATTTGTCCTATTCTAATGAATTCCTATCCCCATCGTGACTTCCCATCCCACTGATCAATTCCTATCCCAACAACCTCCCGTGTCTGATCCCAAGGCTGAATTCCCAACTCCCATCACCCTCCCATCCACCCAGCTGTCCACCCATTTTCTCCCGTCCGTGCTGGCCATGCCCACATCCATGCACGGACTGAGCATGGGCAGCGGGAGCGGGCTGCATGAAATCCCCTCGGCATCCCAGTGCCAGAACAGCTGCAGGCAGAGGCCTTGCTGAGTGAACACCTACACTAGAGGAATTTAATAAGGAAGGCACTAAATAAGAGAAATGACCCGAAAGAAGAAAGAAGTTTGGGATCTCAGCCATTTGGTGTCCCAACAAGCAGTTCCCACGCCCAACCTTTCCCACCCCAGCTATTGCCAACATCCCAACAGCTTCCCATTGCAACGTTCATTCGTGACGCGCGCATTTCCCATTGCCCCAGTTGCCCATCCCTGACAGTGGCAAACACTGCCTAGCTCCAGCACTGGAGAAGGGAGAGGGCAAGCGAGAGGGGCAAGGGCTGAGGAGCGTGGCTGAAGCTGGAGCAGGCGCCTGCAGAGGTCTCTGTGCCTGCATGCTGAGCGGGCCCGGGTGCTGCGGGGGCCGTCGAGGAGCGCAGGGTCACGGGTAGCCGTAATACTTGGCTATGGCGTGGTCCTTCTGCCGCTGCACGAAGAATTGCACGGGGCCGATCTTCATCTGGTGGGCCGCCCGCTGCCGCTCCTCCTGGGCCAGCTTCTTCAGGCGCTCCCGCTCGGGACGCTGCTGCGGCGTGATGGGCACCGACGCCTCCTGCTCCTCCAGCGGCGTGGGCGCCGCGTCGCCGCCCGCCCAGGGCCCCACGCAGGGCACGTAGTCCACGCGGGGCTGCGCCGGACGCTGCAGCGTGCGCGGCTGCGTGGGCAGAGGCTCCCGCTGCGCTTGGCCCCCCGCGGCTGGCAGGCACGGCGCTCTTGGCGCCTGCTGCAGGGGAGCTCTCCACGCTCGCGCCGTGCTGCCTGGTGGTGCCGGCACCGCCTGGGCCTTGTCGCCAGCTAGGGGCCGGGGGGCAGCGGGCACAGCGCTGGAGCCTGGCACCGTCGGCGGGGCCCTGGGCATGCTGCTGGGGCCGCTGGAGGTGGGCTGCGGCTGCACACAGGGCGGCTGGCGCACTGGCCCCAGCGCCTTCGCCCTGGCCCCCAGCGGCTGCAAAGTCTCACTGGGGGTCTTTGTCCCCGGGTGCTGGCGCTGCAGCGTCTTGTCCCCGATGGCTTGGGGACGGAGCCTGTCCTGGGCCCGCACGGCACAGGCACGGGCACGGGGCTTAATGGGGGGGGGCTCCAGCAGCAGCAGCGCTCTCCGGGGAGGCGGTGCCGCTGCTCCTTGCCCCCCAGCAGCCCCCGGGCTTCGGGCCCTCTTGCTGGGCGCCCTGGTGCTGTCGCTTGTCGGCTGCTGCCTGCCGCCGCCCGCTTGGCCGCTGCTGCCAGCCACCGCGCTGTGGCCACCCGTCTTCCCCTGGCACAGCGTCTTGGGGCCTTGGCCACCCTGGCCCAGCAGCGTCGTCTTCTCCTTGCCGGGGGTTTTCTCCGTCGCCGGCCTCCTGTGCTGGGAGCTCTGCGCTGTGCTGGGGGTGCTGGTGGGCGCGGGGCGCTTGGCCCCCCACTTGGTGCCGGTGGGCGCAGGGGCAGGCGGGGGGCTCTTGAGGGGACTCAGAGGGGGATTGGGCAGGGGCCTCCTAAGGGCACTAATAAATTCAGGGCCGGGGGGGCTCTTGAGGGGACCCAGAGGGGGATTGGGCAGGGGTCTCCTAAGGGCTCTAATAAATTCAGGGTCGGGGGGGCTCTTGAGGGGACTCAGGCGAGGCTTGGGCAGGGGTCTCCTAAGGGAATTAAGGAATTCAGGGTCGGGGGGTCTCTTGAGGGGACGCGAGGGAGGGTTGGGCAGGGGTCTGCTAAGGGCAGTGAGGAATTCAGGGTGGGGGGGCCTTTTGGGGAGAGTGAAGGGAGGGTTGGGCAGGGGTCTCCTGAGGGCACTGAGCTGGGGACTGGCTGCAGGCTTGAGGGGGGAGCTCGCTGCCGGCACAGCAGGGGGCTGCACCGCCCGCCCACCCTGCACCTTCTCGGGGTGCACCCCAGGGGTTGAGGGTACCTCACCCAGCGCTCTGGTGGCTGCCAGTCCCTGTGTGCTCGGCTCCTCCATGTCCTCGCAGAGGTCGGGCAGCTCAGACAGGAAGCGGCTGAGCACAGGACTGCTGGGGACACCGGGGAAGGCGTCCTGGGGCTCCACGGCATCGAGCCAGCTGAGCAGCTCCTCCAAGCCAGAGATGTCCAGGTCGGCCGGGAGCTGGTCCTGCAGGTGCTGCAGCTGCTGGCTGTCCCCTGCCAGGTGGGGAAAGGCCTCGGCGAAGGCATCGGGGCCCAGCTCAAGCAGCTCCAGGGGCTCCTCAGGCACCTCTGCAACTGTCGCCGCTGAGGAAAAAGCAAGCAAATCCCCCAGGATGGGCGATGCCAGCTTTCCCATGGCTCCTGGGTGTGGGGCGCCCAGCGGCCGGCTGCGCCAGCCCCAAACTCACCGTCGGGCGTCACCGTCCGGGTGCTGGCGGTCGTTGGAGCCTGGGCAGGCTCGGGGGGAGTGGGGCCGGGCAGCGGGGGCCCCTGGTCCTCGCTGAGCCCCACGGCGTGGTCGCAGGGCTCCGGCAGCTGCCCCCGGCTGCTGGTCAGGGTGCGGGGCGCGGGGAGCGCCTGCCCCCGCAGCGGAGGCCCCGGGACGAGGAGGGGTGGGGGGCCGGGGTGGGCAGGGGCCTGCAGCAGGCAGGTGCCTGCGGGGTGCAGGAGCTCCCCATGGAGCACGGCCCCGGGCCCCAGCCAGAGGGGATCCTGGGGCAGCACCGTCCCCGTCCCCACGGGCTCTCCCCACTGGTAGACGGGGGCCCAGGGAGGAGCGGTGTGGGGGAGCTGCCCCACAGCAGGGAGCTGCCCCACGGCGGGGAGCTGCCCAAGCTGCAGGTGGTGCCCCTCGGGTGGGAGGTGCCCCCCAGGTGCCAGCTGCACCCCGGCGGGGAGCTGCAGCACCTGCCCCTGGACCCCCGGCACCACGTGCCAGACGGTGGCCTGGGGCAGCGCGTAGGGGAGGGTGGGTACCTGGGGGGGCTGCAAGGGCAGCGCCATCGCTCCGGGGAGGGAGGGCAGCAGCCACGCAGCCACCGTTGGCGGCACGGCTGGGACGACGAAGGGGGAGTTTTGCGTCTGCGGAAGCCGCGGAAGCCGTCTGGGGAAACCCTCTGTGGGAAAAAGGGCGCTGGGGTGAGATCTGGGGCGCTGGGCTCGCCAGCAGGGCCGCAGCCCCGGGAGGAGCGGGAGCCGGCTGCTGTACCTGCCATGGTGGCTGGAGAGTGGGGCGGTCGGTTGGGGAACGCGGGCAACGGCCGTTCCGTCCCAACGGCTGACCAGCCCCTCGCCGCCATCTTGGTGAGGACTGCAGCTTTTGGACCCAAGCAGGCTTCCCGTCGCAAGACTTTTCCATCCCCATCAGGCTTTCCCTCCCACGCATCATTTGCCATGCCCAGGACGGTTTCACACCAACACTTCCCCGTCCCAAGCATTTCCCGTCCCAGTACCAGCTTTGCATCCTAACGGTCATTTCCCATCCTTACAATTTCACATGATAACAGATTCCCATACGAGATATTTCCCATCGACACGAAGCGTTTCTTAATCCAAAGAGATCTCATCCCAAAGAATTCCCATCTCTCTGATTACTTTTCCAAGTACTTCCTTCCCCAGTGAATGTTACCCACCCCATTAAAGACTTCCCATCACAATACTTCCCCATCCCCGGAGTGATTTCCCATCCCAACGCTTTTGCTTCCCAAGGATTTCAAACCCAGGGAAGATTTCCCATCTCTTTGAGTTCCTAGCCCAATGGCTTTCCACCCCAAGGAAGTCTTCCCATCCCAGCAATGATTTCTCGGCCCACTCATCATTTCCCATCCCAATCATTTCCCATTTTCACCATCCAACAGACAGCTTAGCCAGCCCACAGCTAGAGAGAGATCACAACAGGGATTTGGACGATTCTGTTAGATGCAAGGTCACGCAGACTTGGTGTGCTACCAATTGCTCTTTATTACAGATCAACACAATTGGCCAGTACCAAGGGCGCTGGGATGAATCTGGTGAATATGCAGATACAAGGCTCTTACATTTCTTACCAGGAAATAAACAGATATGGGCATTTCTCTCTACCCACCTTAGTAAAAAGATAGGAAGGGTAGAGCACTAATTAAGAGCAGCATGCTCAGCCACCGGCACGGAGGCTGCCCGCTCCTCAGCACCTCTAAGCAGCAGCACCTTCACGTCTCCTCCTGCACCAGCAGCACATCAGTGCCTCTTGTTCCAGCAGCAGGACATCGGCGTCTCCCACTGCACCATGCAGACCTCCACGCCTCGAGTGCCACCAGCAGTACTCAATGCGAGCTGGACGCTCAGGGCACTTATGGCCACCCACCTTTGTGAGGTCAAAGGCTGACAGTGACTCTCTGCTGACCTCACACGGCTCTCGGGCGCCCCGATGGCAGAGGTTACGGCGCTAAGCTGACTGCCAGGAGAAAAGGCTGACATGAAATGGCTGCTCCACAATGCCAGGAGCAAGGTCTGCTGGAATGGGGGTTCGGAGGGGAGCTCGGCCTTGGGCCTGGGAACTGTGCCTGGGAGCCAGGGACGTCCTTGGTGTGCAGCTGGACACCTGGGCCTGAGAAAGCAAGGTTTCTTTAGAGAGAATTGGAAGCATCGTCACCTAGTGGCTGTGTCAGGGGGACGAGAGAAATGCACAGCATCTCTTGGTTCCCTGAAGTGCACGTGTCCTACGCCCTTGGATGTCTCCATGATAGAAAAAGGGACTGATTTTTACCCAAAACAGAGCTCCTTTCTCTCGGGAGCTTCTCATGCTGCGTGTCCTCCTCTCTTTCTTGTATTTGGCTATGACTTTAGGCTTGTTCTTGCTACTCCTTAAGCAGACTGAAGCTTCCCCGGAACATCACATTAACTGCTTTTCACTACCTCTAAGTGCCTTTCCTCCGCTTCTCATCTAATTAATTAGTGCTATCCTCTTCACGCCTGCTACAGAGGTATCTTTCCTACCTGGTACAAGCTAGAAGAGCTTAGCAGCATCCATACGTCTCTTTCCTTTAGTCCTCACAGTAGACTTGCTCGAGGTAATTTGTGTTGAGCAGTAATCAAGAGAAAGTGTCACCAAGCCAAGGCTGCATTTGCTTGTGTCTTATGGAATCCCTGCAGCTGTGTCCCCTCCCAGCTTCCTGTGTGCCCCAAGCATCCTCGCTTGCAGGGCAGTAGAAGATGCAGAAAAGTCCTGGCCTTAGTGGAAGCACTGCCCTGCAAGAGCTAAGACATCCCTCTTAGCAGCTCACTGTAGCCCCGAAATCCCAAAAAACGGCACGTGCCAGCTACTGGGAAGGAAATGAACACTGTCATTGTGATATACCCGCTCAGGGCCCTGCTCTTTGGCCCAGGTGTCTATGAGGTGGTTTTGGAAATGAATCCTGTTGCGTGACTCCGTTCTTTCTGGGTGCTACTTTTCAGTTTAAAGCGGTTACTCCTTGTCCTGTCACTCCAGGCCCTGATAAAGACTCCCTCCACAGCTTTCCTACAGGTTGCCTTTAAGTACAGGAAGGCTCTCCCTGGTGTCGCAGTAAGCTCACCTGTTACCCAGGTGTCACAGTTATTTCCTGTGATAGGAATAATGACCAGGGTTAATCTATTGCAGGTGATTTCATACAATTATAGAAAAGCTTTTGTTGGAAAGCACCTTAGAGGTCTCCAGATCACCCGCGTACTTCAAGCAGGGCCATTTTTAAAGCCCTGTCATATTACTCAGGGGCTTGTACAGTCAAATTTTGAATGGCCCCAGCAAGAGACCCTACACTCTCACTGTGTCCCTTTGCCAGTGCCTAGGCAGAGTGTGCTTCCCCTGCTGGTCCTGGTGAGATGAACTGATACAAGTTTTGAGAAAACAGAAGTTTATGCTACTGCATGAAGTACCCTTTGTAACATTTTTTTTTTTTTTAACCTTTACCGTTTCATATCTGAAATTTGAAATTCATCAGGGAACTCAGCCTGGCACACAGTAAAACTGATGGCAGATACTTCACAATATTATTCGAATTTCACGTAAATAGAACAGACTAGCAACTTACTTAGGAGAAGTAATACGATTTCAGAAATATTCAAAACCAAAGGCATTCTAAGTTCAGAGGAAATCCAAAGGAAAAACTAATTTAGAAACTAATAATCAGAGAACATAATCTTCTACAAACGATAGATTTTCCTCCTGTATTGGGTAATTTTGATCTGTCTTTAATGATCATCTAGACATGGCTTTGACACTGAGTATTTTGCTTTGCCACTGCATTAAGTCTTCTTCTCATGTGTGGTAAATGTCCTGCTCTCATGGGATGGGCCTAGGAGACATACGCACTGTGTCTCATGATGCTTGGCTATCATCTTAAATCTGTGAGAAGAGGAAAGGTCTCGCTGCTTCCTGAACAGGGAATTGGATGTCTGCAGTTGAGAACCCTCTGTCTAATCTAGAAACGTGAAGGAAGGAGTTTGCTGGATTGCAAGTGACAGTGAAGAAAGCCACAGATGACATATCAAACTGATTAAAATGTTATTTAGCTCAGGGCATGGCTAATGATGTGGAGCTGGAATAGTTTGACAATTGTAATTACACTCACTATCATTGTTATTTGTTTACAGGATGGTAATGCCTAAAGGTCCCGCTGGAGCCTGAAACAAGGTTGTGCTGGGTGCTGCACGTGCATATATCAGTGGCGATTTGAGAGCTAGTGATACAAACAGACAAAACAGAGATTGAAAGGAGAAACAGAGGGATAGAGATAAGAAGATCTCCCTGCAGGTCATTTAGGGGAACCAGCCATGAGTGCAGTGCATCCAGGTCTCCAGTGCTCTGCTGGCCCAGCCAGATGAATGGAAAACATTGCAGCTTTGGAAAAATAGTGTTTCTTCTAATTCTTTGGCCACAGTTTTGATGTTTTAGGACTGCTTTTTTTTTTTTTTTTTCCTTCCTTTTTTTCTTTTCCCCATTTGTGCTAGATAAGGTGAACTTTTCAAATACCTATTCTGAATTAAAATATCGTTTTCATTGTTATGTTTCTGTTTTGTTGGCACTATTCATAATGACTTCTACCCTTCAGTGGCAGCAAAAGCTTATCATACCATACAATTGGAAAGATCACAGAAAACTTCAGAGCTTTTGAAGAAAGGTGAGGAAAATCCATTCCCTGTTCTAGGCAGAGAGAGTGGCTGATTTCCAGAAAGGTAAATGGGCAGGATAAGGCCGCTTCATGTTCACTGATGGCCAGTTGTACGGACTGTGAAGATAATGGACTACCAGCACAAGAGACGGTGCCAATAATCTAATCCAATCCAATCTATTTCAAGTGGTAGAGACCTGATACTCTATGACAATGTGAGGAAGACCTAACTGTCAGGCAAACTTTGAGATGATCATGTTCAGGATCTAAAACTGTTATGACAAGTGTCAACACAGGAAGGGTGAAACAAAGGCATGAATGTCATACAAGTACTGATAAATCTCAGGAAGGCTGGAAACCAAGGCAAATGGATGGAATAAGATGGTGCTTTGTGTTAGCAAGAAGCAGAGGATAGAGAAATTAAATGTTATGGGTCAGCAAAAGAGTGGTTTTGTGCAAATCACTGCTAAAGATAGACAGCCTTGCTAGCCTGCTCTTTGCTCTTAGCTCCAGTCTAATAGTGAATTATCTCTGTACAGTTATCAGACACGTAAACAATAATGGGAATTATGGGAGACTTTAACTTCCCAGCAAAAGATTGAAAGATAATTACCACTTATGTTCATAGAGGTATACTATGTGATGGATTTCTTCCCAAAAGTGAAAAAATATAAGACCGTTTTAGACTTGGCTCCTGTATGGGTTTAAATGTAGTAAAATTTGAATAAAGTGTGATCATGAGCTGACTTTTCTCATTTTACATTTCACGACAGACAAAACCAGGTTTAGAATGAAGGTTTTGAGGCTTAGAAATGCAAACTTTGAAATCTAAGGAAATGAATAATTGAGTCTGACTAAGCAGCTCTGGGACTTGAGTGCAGAGAAGGCATAGTTAAAATTCAAAATTCAAACAGGAAAAAAGCGATGAGAAAAGGCATGTTTCAGAAGTTAAAAACTGCAGAAATAAAGTAAGAATGACCAAAAACCTCCTTCACATAGGAAATTAAACAATAATAGTAAGTGGTACTTAAGCCACAGAAACCAGGGGGAACAAAGAGAACAAATTAGGACAGTTGCACACTTGAGGCAAAAATAGATCAAAAGTTACTGATGTCTCAAATGCTGCAAATCTGATTTCCTGCATCTAACAGCAACAACAATGTGATGTTAAGGGCAGTGACAGGACTCCCATTGAAAAGGAGGGTAGGGCACTAGGCGCAACATCATCTGAGGTGAAATAACAATCTATAGTGATTCAAGTGAAAAATGAAAAGCTGATATCTACCTAGCCTATTAACAGCATTGGCACACAGAACAACAAGTCAAGTAGGAAAAATGCATAACAATTGTGCAAATCAGGGATAGTCCCCAGAATGGGAGAGTAACAAATACACCTCTGTCCAGAAGAGGGTAAAGAGTCATCCAGACAAGTGTGGGCCTGTTAGTTTGACATCAACACCATGCAAAGTTTTGTAGCAAGAACAGCTAAGACCAGGGAAGGAGGGGGTAATGTGTAATTTACAAAATAATTTATCAGAGCTAAATTGTTTCCAGATAATTTAATAGCTTTCCTTTCTAGGACCAGTTCTTCCCTACACAGGGGATGAATTACATCTATTTCACTTTCTGTGAGCTTCTGATACATTATCTACGGATACATGAGCTCACATGAGCTTTGAGATTTGCAGGGGACATAAGGTTGGGAAGTACTACCAAGCCTGACAGAAGGCTATCGCTTGTGATTGAAATGGTTCAGGTGAAGTGACAGGTGATAATACAAAGCAGAGCCATTCTCAGAGATTCTCAAAAAAGGGTGTTTTTTTGTCATGTTTGCTATATGGTAGTCAGGAGTTTAAAGCAAGCAAACAAACAAACAAACAAAAATGACAACAAAACCTCACGTTCATGCACTGTTAGCACAAGGAGGACTGAAAAAGTTTAGTGGTTATATAGTGTGTATGGCTATTCATTTTTTTTTCCCTCCAGTATGAATACACTGGACAAGGCAGCCCTGACACTCATTTGGGACATGAGGCACAGTTCTGCCACTTGTATTCACATTGAACTTAGGAGGAAGAGTTCACAAGACAGAAGGAACAAGTTGCCTATTGCCTGGAAGGGAATGAAAGGACATCATTCTGCCCAGCCAGATGCCAGTTGAGAGAAGAATATGTTGTCTCTACGTAAATGAATTTCTTGAGTAAATATCAAGGAGAAATAGGAAATGTGTAAGTTGGGAGACACATCTGAAATGATGACTGCAGTTGGCTTATGAGCAAGTTTGGACGGGAAATTGGTAGAAACTTCCCATTTTAAGAATAAAGTGCACCATAGATACGAAGTCAGCATTCACATAAACAGTAATGGCCAACTCAAATCCCCCACAAGAAAGCAGTGGACAAACCAGAACACTAACAAACATGTTGGGGTCTAGAGTCAAATAGATATACCTAACTTTACTATGCCTAAACATCTGAGGGATTGCTTTTAGAGGCTGAGGGCTTGTACCCCATTTCCAATCACTTTCTCTGTGCCCCCTTCCCCAGAGAAGGAAGCTGCTTGGCTTCCCTGCCCTCTGATTCAGCTGCCCGCTGAGGCTGCCCGCTCCTCAGCACCTCTAAGCAGCAGCACCTTCACGTCTCCTCCTGCACCAGCAGCACATCAGCGCCTCTTGTTCCAGCAGCAGGACATCGGCGTCTCCCACTGCACCATGCAGACCTCCACGCCTCGAGTGCCACCAGCAGTACTCAATGCGAGCTGGACGCTCAGGGCACTTATGGCCACCCACCTTTGTGAGGTCAAAGGCTGACAGTGACTCTCTGCTGACCTCACACGGCTCTCGGGCGCCCCGATGGCAGAGGTTACGGCGCTAAGCTGACTGCCAGGAGAAAAGGCTGACATGAAATGGCTGCTCCACAATGCCAGGAGCAAGGTCTGCTGGAATGGGGGTTCGGAGGGGAGCTCGGCCTTGGGCCTGGGAACTGTGCCTGGGAGCCAGGGACGTCCTTGGTGTGCAGCTGGACACCTGGGCCTGAGAAAGCAAGGTTTCTTTAGAGAGAATTGGAAGCATCGTCACCTAGTGGCTGTGTCAGGGGGACGAGAGAAATGCACAGCATCTCTTGGTTCCCTGAAGTGCACGTGTCCTACGCCCTTGGATGTCTCCATGATAGAAAAAGGGACTGATTTTTACCCAAAACAGAGCTCCTTTCTCTCGGGAGCTTCTCATGCTGCGTGTCCTCCTCTCTTTCTTGTATTTGGCTATGACTTTAGGCTTGTTCTTGCTACTCCTTAAGCAGACTGAAGCTTCCCCGGATCATCACGTTAACTGATTTTCACTACCTCTACGTGCCTTTCCTCCACTTCTCATCTAATTAATTAGTGCTATCCTCTTCACGCCTGCTACAGAGGTGTCTTTCCTACCTGGTACAAGCTAGAAGAGCTTAGCAGCATCCATACGTCTCTTTCCTTTAGTCCTCACAGTTACTTGCTCGACGTAATTTGTGTTGAGCAGTAATCAACAGGAAGTGTCACCAAGCCAAGGCTGCATTTGCTTGTGTCTTATGGAATCCCTGCAGCTGTGTCCCCTCCCAGCTTCCTGTGTGCCCCAAGCATCCTCGCTTGCAGGGCAGTAGAAGATGCAGAAAAGTCCTGGCCTTAGTGGAAGCACTGCCCTGCAAGAGCTAAGACATCCCTCTTAGCAGCACGCTGTAGCCCCGAAATCCCAAAAAACGGCACATGCCAGCTACTGGGAAGGAAATGAACTCTGTCATTGTGATATACCCGCTCAAGGCCCTGCTCTTTGGCCCAGGTGTCTACGAGGCGGTTTTGGAAATGAATCCTGTTGTGTGACTCCGTTCTTTCTGGGTGCTACGTCCCCATAAAGCTTGCTTTTCAAGGCCCAGGACGGTCTGCCGGGCACTGGCCTGGGTTCCCAGCCTGACCCACCTGCTGGGAATCAGGGAGGCTCGGTCGGTGTCTTGTGTTGGGTTTACGAGGACAGGTTCTGGTAGCGGGGGGCTGCAGGGGTGTCCTCTGTGAGGAGAATGCAGCAGCTGCCCCATGTTAGATAAGGGCCGGTTCCAGGAGGCTCTAGAGGGACCCGCTGCTGCCCAGAACTGAGACAAAACGGATGATGTTTGCGCCTGCGTGAGAGCCCATCTAAGAAAGGGAAAGAAACCTGCTGCACAGCAGCGTCTGGGTCAGGGAGGAGTGAGAAACCTCTCTGCAGCCCCCAAGGTGAGTGCAGCAGGAGGCAGGAGGTGCTCCAGGCTCACAGCAGCAGTTCCCCTGCGGCCTGGGGAGAGGCCCCTGGTGGAGCAGGCTGTCCCCCTGCAGCCCACGGGTCCCACACGGAGCAGATCTCCACGCTGCAGCCCGTGGAGGAGCCCCCGGTGGAGCAGGTGGATGTGGCCTGGAGGAGGCCGCGGCCTGTGGAGAGCCCCCGCAGGAGCAGGCCCGGGCTGGACTGGAACAGGCTCTGCTGAGCCTCTTTTGCCCGTGACGATCATTGTGGAGTGATCTCCCTGTCCTTCTCTCAGCCCTTGAGCCCTTTCCATCCTATTTTCTCCCCTTTCCGTTTGAGGAGGGGCAGGGAGAGAGCGGTTGAGGTGGAGCTCAGCTGCCCAGCTGAGGAAAACCACCACGTCTCTCCCTTGCCGCTGCTGCAGCACGGTGGGAGCAGCCAACACCTGCTGTTCTTCAACCCTCAGCAACCCCACAGCATCTTCCTGGAAGGGATCCCTTTCCTTCACGCCTGACAGGCGCCGCCTCCAGAGGCTTGTGCCCCGTTTCCGATCGCTTTCTCAGTGCCCCCTTCCCCAGAGAAGGATCCCAGCTGCTTGGCTTCCCTGCCCTCCGATTCCAGGCTCCCGGAGCTGTTATCCCAGCATCGCAGCAGCCAGGTGACAATGTGCTCGCCTGCATGACAGCTGAAATCTTGTCCCATGTCTCGCAGCTCGCCCAGGGATGGGGATCACCCGCTTACTGCTGCTTTTCTCTCTTTTTTATTTTATAACAGCCTCCTCTTCCCTGGGATGGCCCTACATTGGGGTCGCCTGCCTCGCCTTCCTCTTGCTCCTTCCCCTTCTTCGGAGGACTTTCTTCCCTGCCTAAACGAGATGACTTCTGCATCCATTCCTTCATCTTGTGTGTGTATTGGCGACTGATACGGCAACGGGGTAGTCCCCGGAGCCAGCTGTAGGGCCTGTCACAGGGTTGGAGTGGCTGCAGGTAAAATCACAGGGCTTGGAGGGGCTGCAGGTAAAATCACAGGGGTTGCAGGGGCTGCAGGTAAAATCACAGGGGTTGCAGGGGCTGCAGGGTGCGTCGCAGGTTTGCATCAGATCAAGATGCATTTCCCTAGAACCACACATTTCCTCCTGAAGGTGCTGAATAGTATTGAATGGTCTTCAAAATGCATAGAGCAGACCCAGCAAACGTACAGCTGGTGCTCGGAAGTAGTTAACTTTTATTTTGTTGTTGTTAATTTTGTATCATGACAACAGATGCAAATATGTATCTTGAGTTGAGGGCAAAGGTGACCTTGGATCTGAAGCACACAGGTGTTCACTAATGTCCCCCCCATCCTGAGTGAATCCAGAACGACTCGGAAGGAAAAATGAAGTACAAAGCAGTGCGTTGTGATAAAGAGAGTTTAATAGGGTAGAAAAGGAAGAGAACCTAAAAAAATGCCATCCTGTACAACACAGTCAATAAAGTAAATTTAATAAATAAAATTAATAAATATAATAAATAAATAAATAAATAAAATTAATAAAATAATAAATAAAAATGAAACCAATTTGTCCTATTCTAATGAATTCCTATCCCCATCGTGACTTCCCATCCCACTGATCAATTCCTATCCCAACAACCTCCCGTGTCTGATCCCAAGGCTGAATTCCCAACTCCCATCACCCTCCCATCCACCCAGCCGTCCACCCATTTTCTCCCGTCCGTGCTGGCCATGCCCACATCCATGCACGGACTGAGCATGGGCAGCGGGAGCGGGCTGCATGAAATCCCCTCGGCATCCCAGTGCCAGAACAGCTGCAGGCAGAGGCCTTGCTGAGTGAACACCTACACTAGAGGAATTTAATAAGGAAGGCACTAAATAAGAGAAATGACCCGAAAGAAGAAAGAAGTTTGGGATCTCAGCCATTTGGTGTCCCAACAAGCAGTTCCCACGCCCAACCTTTCCCACCCCAGCTATTGCCAACATCCCAACAGCTTCCCATTGCAACGTTCATTCGTGACGCGCGCATTTCCCATTGCCCCAGTTGCCCATCCCTGACAGTGGCAAACACTGCCTAGCTCCAGCACTGGAGAAGGGAGAGGGCAAGCGAGAGGGGCAAGGGCTGAGGAGCGTGGCTGAAGCTGGAGCAGGCGCCTGCAGAGGTCTCTGTGCCTGCATGCTGAGCGGGCCCGGGTGCTGCGGGGGCCGTCGAGGAGCGCAGGGTCACGGGTAGCCGTAATACTTGGCTATGGCGTGGTCCTTCTGCCGCTGCACGAAGAATTGCACGGGGCCGATCTTCATCTGGTGGGCCGCCCGCTGCCGCTCCTCCTGGGCCAGCTTCTTCAGGCGCTCCCGCTCGGGACGCTGCTGCGGCGTGATGGGCACCGACGCCTCCTGCTCCTCCAGCGGCGTGGGCGCCGCGTCGCCGCCCGCCCAGGGCCCCACACAGGGCACGTAGTCCACGCGGGGCTGTGCCGGACGCTGCAGCGTGCGTGGCTGCGTGGGCAGAGGCTCCCGCTGCGCTTGGCCCCCCGCGGCTGGCAGGCACGGCGCTCTGGGCGCCTGCTGCAGGGGAGCTCTCCACGCTCGCGCCATGCTGCCTGGTGGTGCCGGCACCGCCTGGGCCTTGTCGCCAGCTGGGGGCCGGGGGGCAGCGGGCACAGCGCTGGAGCCTGGCACCGTCGGCGGGGCCCTGGGCATGCTGCTGGGGCCGCTGGAGGTGGGCTGCGGCTGCACACAGGGCGGCTGGCGCACTGGCCCCAGCGCCTTCGCCCTGGCCCCCAGCGGCTGCAAAGTCTCACTGGGGGTCTTTGTCCCCGGGTGCTGGCGCTGCAGCGTCTTGTCCCCGATGGCTTGGGGACGGAGCCTGTCCTGGGCCCGCACGGCACGGGCACGGGCACGGGGCTTAATGGGGGGGGGGGCTCCAGCAGCAGCAGCGCTCTCCGGGGAGGCGGTGCCGCTGCTCCTTGCCCCCCAGCAGCCCCCGGGCTTCGGGCCCTCTTGCTGGGCGCCCTGGTGCTGTCGCTTGCCGGCTGCTGCCTGCCGCCGCCCGCTTGGCCGCTGCTGCCAGCCACCGCGCTGTGGCCACCCGTCTTCCCCTGGCACAGCGTCTTGGGGCCTTGGCCACCCTGGCCCAGCAGCGTCGTCTTCTCCTTGCCGGGGGTTTTCTCCGTCGCCGGCCTCCTGTGCTGGGAGCTCTGCGCTGTGCTGGGGGTGCTGGTGGGCGCGGGGCGCTTGGCCCCCCACTTGGTGCCGGTGGGCGCAGGGGCAGGCGGGGGGCTCTTGAGGGGACTCAGAGGGGGATTGGGCAGGGGCCTCCTAAGGGCACTAATAAATTCAGGGCCGGGGGGGCTCTTGAGGGGACCCAGAGGGGGATTGGGCAGGGGTCTCCTAAGGGCACTAATAAATTCAGGGTCGGGGGGGCTCTTGAGGGGACTCAGGCGAGGCTTGGGCAGGGGTCTCCTAAGGGAATTAAGGAATTCAGGGTCGGGGGGTCTCTTGAGGGGACGCGAGGGAGGGTTGGGCAGGGGTCTGCTAAGGGCAGTGAGGAATTCAGGGTGGGGGGGCCTTTTGGGGAGAGTGAAGGGAGGGTTGGGCAGGGGTCTCCTGAGGGCACTGAGCTGGGGACTGGCTGCAGGCTTGAGGGGGGAGCTCGCTGCCGGCACAGCAGGGGGCTGCACCGCCCGCCCACCCTGCACCTTCTCGGGGTGCACCCCAGGGGTTGAGGGTACCTCACCCAGCGCTCTGGTGGCTGCCAGTCCCTGTGTGCTCGGCTCCTCCATGTCCTCGCAGAGGTCGGGCAGCTCAGACAGGAAGCGGCTGAGCACAGGACTGCTGGGGACACCGGGGAAGGCGTCCTGGGGCTCCACGGCATCGAGCCAGCTGAGCAGCTCCTCCAAGCCGGAGATGTCCAGGTCGGCCGGGAGCTGGTCCTGCAGGTGCTGCAGCTGCTGGCTGTCCCCTGCCAGGTGGGGAAAGGCCTCGGCGAAGGCATCGGGGCCCAGCTCAAGCAGCTCCAGGGGCTCCTCAGGCACCTCTGCAACTGTCGCCGCTGAGGAAAAAGCAAGCAAATCCCCCAGGATGGGCGATGCCAGCTTTCCCATGGCTCCTGGGTGTGGGGCGCCCAGCGGCCGGCTGTGCCAGGCCCAAACTCACCGTCGGGCGTCACCGTCTGGGTGCTGGCGGTCGTTGGAGCCTGGGCAGGCTCGGGGGGAGTGGGGCCGGGCAGCGGGGGCCCCTGGTCCTCGCTGAGCCCCACGGCGTGGTCGCAGGGCTCCGGCAGCTGCCCCCGGCTGCTGGTCAGGGTGCGGGGCGCGGGGAGCGCCTGCCCCCGCAGCGGAGGCCCCGGGACGAGGAGGGGTGGGGGGCCGGGGTGGGCAGGGGCCTGCAGCAGGCAGGTGCCTGCGGGGTGCAGGAGCTCCCCATGGAGCACGGCCCCGGGCCCCAGCCAGAGGGGATCCTGGGGCAGCACCGTCCCCGTCCCCACGGGCTGTCCCCACTGGTAGACGGGGGCCCAGGGAGGAGCGGTGTGGGGGAGCTGCCCCACAGCAGGGAGCTGCCCCACGGCGGGGAGCTGCCCAAGCTGCAGGTGGTGCCCCTCGGGTGGGAGGTGCCCCCCAGGTGCCAGCTGCACCCCGGCGGGGAGCTGCAGCACCTGCCCCTGGACCCCCGGCACCACGTGCCAGACGGTGGCCTGGGGCAGCGCGTAGGGGAGGGTGGGTACCTGGGGGGGCTGCAAGGGCAGCGCCATCGCTCCGGGGAGGGAGGGCAGCAGCCACGCAGCCACCGTTGGCGGCACGGCTGGGACGACGAAGGGGGAGTTTTGCGTCTGCGGAAGCCGCGGAAGCCGTCTGGGGAAACCCTCTGTGGGAAAAAGGGCGCTGGGGTGAGATCTGGGGCGCTGGGCTCGCCAGCAGGGCCGCAGCCCCGGGAGGAGCGGGAGCCGGCTGCTGTACCTGCCATGGTGGCTGGAGAGTGGGGCGGTCGGTTGGGGAACGCGGGCAACGGCCGTTCCGTCCCAACGGCTGACCAGCCCCTCGCCGCCATCTTGGTGAGGACTGCAGCTTTTGGACCCAAGCAGGCTTCCCGTCGCAAGACTTTTCCATCCCCATCAGGCTTTCCCTCCCACGCATCATTTGCCATGCCCAGGACGGTTTCACACCAACACTTCCCCGTCCCAAGCATTTCCCGTCCCAGTACCAGCTTTGCATCCTAACGGTCATTTCCCATCCTTACAATTTCACATGATAACAGATTCCCATACGAGATATTTCCCATCGACACGAAGCGTTTCTTAATCCAAAGAGATCTCATCCCAAAGAATTCCCATCTCTCTGATTACTTTTCCAAGTACTTCCTTCCCCAGTGAATGTTACCCACCCCATTAAAGACTTCCCATCACAATACTTCCCCATCCCCGGAGTGATTTCCCATCCCAACGCTTTTGCTTCCCAAGGATTTCAAACCCAGGGAAGATTTCCCATCTCTTTGAGTTCCTAGCCCAATGGCTTTCCACCCCAAGGAAGTCTTCCCATCCCAGCAATGATTTCTCGGCCCACTCATCATTTCCCATCCCAATCATTTCCCATTTTCACCATCCAACAGACAGCTTAGCCAGCCCACAGCTAGAGAGAGATCACAACAGGGATTTGGACGATTCTGTTAGATGCAAGGTCACGCAGACTTGGTGTGCTACCAATTGCTCTTTATTACAGATCAACACAATTGGCCAGTACCAAGGGCGCTGGGATGAATCTGGTGAATATGCAGATACAAGGCTCTTACATTTCTTACCAGGAAATAAACAGATATGGGCATTTCTCTCTACCCACCTTAGTAAAAAGATAGGAAGGGTAGAGCACTAATTAAGAGCAGCATGCTCAGCCACCGGCACGGAGGCTGCCCGCTCCTCAGCACCTCTAAGCAGCAGCACCTTCAGGTCTCCTCCTGCACCAGCAGCACATCAGCGCCTCTTGTTCCAGCAGCAGGACATCGGCGTCCCTGCTGGTCCTGGTGAGATGAACTGATACAAGTTTTGAGAAAACAGAAGTTTATGCTACTGCATGAAGTACCCTTTGTAACATTTTTTTTTTTAACCTTTACTGTTTCATATCTGAAATTTGAAATTCATCAGGGAACTCAGCCTGGCACACAGTAAAACTGATGGCAGATACTTCACAATATTATTCGAATTTCACGTAAATAGAACAGACTAGCAACTTACTTAGGAGAAGTAATACGATTTCAGAAATATTCAAAACCAAAGGCATTCTAAGTTCAGAGGAAATCCAAAGGAAAAACTAATTTAGAAACTAATAATCAGAGAACATAATCTTCTACAAACGATAGATTTTCCTCCTGTATTGGGTAATTTTGATCTGTCTTTAATGATCATCTAGACATGGCTTTGACACTGAGTATTTTGCTTTGCCACTGCATTAAGTCTTCTTCTCATGTGTGGTAAATGTCCTGCTCTCATGGGATGGGCCTAGGAGACATACGCACTGTGTCTCATGATGCTTGGCTATCATCTTAAATCTGTGAGAAGAGGAAAGGTCTCGCTGCTTCCTGAACAGGGAATTGGATGTCTGCAGTTGAGAACCCTCTATCTAATCTAGAAACGTGAAGGAAGGAGTTTGCTGGATTGCAAGTGACAGTGAAGAAAGCCACAGATGACATATCAAACTGATTAAAATGTTATTTAGCTCAGGGCATGGCTAATGATGTGGAGCTGGAATAGTTTGACAATTGTAATTACACTCACTATCATTGTTATTTGTTTACAGGATGGTAATGCCTAAAGGTCCCGCTGGAGCCTGAAACAAGGTTGTGCTGGGTGCTGCACGTGCATATATCAGTGGCGATTTGAGAGCTAGTGATACAAACAGACAAAACAGAGATTGAAAGGAGAAACAGAGGGATAGAGATAAGAAGATCTCCCTGCAGGTCATTTAGGGGAACCAGCCATGAGTGCAGTGCATCCAGGTCTCCAGTGCTCTGCTGGCCCAGCCAGATGAATGGAAAACATTGCAGCTTTGGAAAAATAGTGTTTCTTCTAATTCTTTGGCCACAGTTTTGATGTTTTAGGACTGCTTTTTTTTTTTTTTCCTTCCTTTTTTTCTTTTCCCCATTTGTGCTAGATAAGGTGAACTTTTCAAATACCTATTCTGAATTAAAATATCGTTTTCATTGTTATGTTTCTGTTTTGTTGGCACTATTCATAATGACTTCTACCCTTCAGTGGCAGCAAAAGCTTATCATACCATACAATTGGAAAGATCACAGAAAACTTCAGAGCTTTTGAAGAAAGGTGAGGAAAATCCATTCCCTGTTCTAGGCAGAGAGAGTGGCTGATTTCCAGAAAGGTAAATGGGCAGGATAAGGCCGCTTCATGTTCACTGATGGCCAGTTGTACGGACTGTGAAGATAATGGACTACCAGCACAAGAGACGGTGCCAATAATCTAATCCAATCCAATCTATTTCAAGTGGTAGAGACCTGATACTCTATGACAATGTGAGGAAGACCTAACTGTCAGGCAAACTTTGAGATGATCATGTTCAGGATCTAAAACTGTTATGACAAGTGTCAACACAGGAAGGGTGAAACAAAGGCATGAATGTCATACAAGTACTGATAAATCTCAGGAAGGCTGGAAACCAAGGCAAATGGATGGAATAAGATGGTGCTTTGTGTTAGCAAGAAGCAGAGGATAGAGAAATTAAATGTTATGGGTCAGCAAAAGAGTGGTTTTGTGCAAATCACTGCTAAAGATAGACAGCCTTGCTAGCCCGCTCTTTGCTCTTAGCTCCAGTCTAATAGTGAATTATCTCTGTACAGTTATCAGACACGTAAACAATAATGGGAATTATGGGAGACTTTAACTTCCCAGCAAAAGATTGAAAGATAATTACCACTTATGTTCATAGAGGTATACTATGTGATGGATTTCTTCCCAAAAGTGAAAAAATATAAGACCGTTTTAGACTTGGCTCCTGTATGGGTTTAAATGTAGTAAAATTTGAATAAAGTGTGATCATGAGCTGACTTTTCTCATTTTACATTTCACGACAGACAAAACCAGGTTTAGAATGAAGGTTTTGAGGCTTAGAAATGCAAACTTTGAAATCTAAGGAAATGAATAATTGAGTCTGACTAAGCAGCTCTGGGACTTGAGTGCAGAGAAGGCATAGTTAAAATTCAAAATTCAAACAGGAAAAAAGCGATGAGAAAAGGCATGTTTCAGAGGTTGAAAACTGCAGAAATAAAGTAAGAATGACCAAAAACCTCCTTCACATAGGAAATTAAACAATAATAGTAAGTGGTACTTAAGCCACAGAAACCAGGGGGAACAAAGAGAACAAATTAGGACAGTTGCACACTTGAGGCAAAAATAGATCAAAAGTTACTGATGTCTCAAATGCTGCAAATCTGATTTCCTGCATCTAACAGCAACAACAATGTGATGTTAAGGGCAGTGACAGGACTCCCATTGAAAAGGAGGGTAGGGCACTAGGCGCAACATCATCTGAGGTGAAATAACAATCTATAGTGATTCAAGTGAAAAATGAAAAGCTGATATCTACCTAGCCTATTAACAGCATTGGCACACAGAACAACAAGTCAAGTAGGAAAAATGCATAACAATTGTGCAAATCAGGGATAGTCCCCAGAATGGGAGAGTAACAAATACACCTCTGTCCAGAAGAGGGTAAAGAGTCATCCAGACAAGTGTGGGCCTGTTAGTTTGACATCAACACCGTGCAAAGTTTTGGAGCAAGAACAGCTAAGACCAGGGAAGGAGGGGGTAATGTGTAATTTACAAAATAATTTATCAGAGCTAAATTGTTTCCAGACAATTTAATAGCTTTCCTTTCTAGGACCAGTTCTTCCCTACACAGGGGATGAATTACATCTATTTCACTTTCTGTGAGCTTCTGATACATTATCTACGGATTTGGGCTTTGGGGCTGCAAGTGAATAAATGGAATTTACAATTGTTCACACTGAAGAGGGAATTACCAGCAAAGGAGTCGTTACCTATGGTAATTCTCAGAGACAGTTCTGAAACTGCAGCTGCTAAGGAGGCAAAGACTCATGGAGAAATGTAGGCTGGAAGGGACCTCTGAAAACCCAACCTCCTATTCAGGGCAGAGCTGACTTCAAAGTTAGATATGTTCGGTATGGACATGGTGGCTGAAGATTAAAAATTACACATGAGCTTTGATATTTGCAGGGGACATAAGGTTGGGAAGTACTACCAAGCCTGACAGAAGGCTATCGCTTGTGATTGAAATGGTTCAGGTGAAGTGACAGGTGATAATACAAAGCAGAGCCATTCTCAGAGATTCTCAAAAAAGGGTGTTTTTTTGTCATGTTTGCTATATGGCAGTCAGGAGTTTAAAGCAAGCAAACAAACAAACAAACAAAAATGACAACAAAACCTCACGTTCATGCACTGTTAGCACAAGGAGGACTGAAAAAGTTAAGTGGTTATATAGTGTGTATGGCTATTCATTTTTTTTTCCCTCCAGTATGAATACACTGGACAAGGCAGCCCTGACACTCATTTGGGACATGAGGCACAGTTCTGCCACTTGTATTCACATTGAACTTAGGAGGAAGAGTTCACAAGACAGAAGGAACAAGTTGCCTATTGCCTGGAAGGGAATGAAAGGACATCATTCTGCCCAGCCAGATGCCAGTTGAGAGAAGAATATGTTGTCTCTACGTAAATGAATTTCTTGAGTAAATATCAAGGAGAAATAGGAAATGTGTAAGTTGGGAGACACATCTGAAATGATGACTGCAGTTGGCTTATGAGCAAGTTTGGACGGGAAATTGGTAGAAACTTCCCATTTTAAGAATAAAGTGCACCATAGATACGAAGTCAGCATTCACATAAACAGTAATGGCCAACTCAAATCCCCCACAAGAAAGCAGTGGACAAACCAGAACACTAACAAACATGTTGGGGTCTAGAGTCAAATAGATATACCTAACTTTACTATGCCTAAACATCTGAGGGATTGCTTTTAGAGGCTGAGGGCTTGTACCCCATTTCCAATCACTTTCTCTGTGCCCCCTTCCCCAGAGAAGGAAGCTGCTTGGCTTCCCTGCCCTCTGATTCAGCTGCCCGCTGAGGCTGCCCGCTCCTCAGCAGCTCTAAGCAGCAGCACCTTCACGTCTTCTCCTGCACCAGCAGCACATCAGCGTCTCTTGTTCCAGCAGCAGGACATCGGTGTCTCCCACTGCACCATGCAGACCTCCACGCCTCGAGTGCCACCAGCAGTACTCAATGCGAGCTGGACGCTCAGGGCACTTATGGCCACCCACCTTTGTGAGGTCAAAGGCTGACAGTGACTCTCTGCTGACCTCACACGGCTCTCGGGCGCCCCGATGGCAGAGGTTACGGCGCTAAGCTGACTGCCAGGAGAAAAGGCTGACATGAAATGGCTGCTCCACAATGCCAGGAGCAAGGTCTGCTGGAATGGGGGTTCGGAGGGGAGCTCGGCCTTGGGCCTGGGAACTGTGCCTGGGAGCCAGGGACGTCCTTGGTGTGCAGCTGGACACCTGGGCCTGAGAAAGCAAGGTTTCTTTAGAGAGAATTGGAAGCATCGTCACCTAGTGGCTGTGTCAGGGGGACGAGAGAAATGCACAGCATCTCTTGGTTCCCTGAAGTGCACGTGTCCTACGCCCTTGGATGTCTCCATGATAGAAAAAGGGACTGATTTTTACCCAAAACAGAGCTCCTTTCTCTCGGGAGCTTCTCATGCTGCGTGTCCTCCTCTCTTTCTTGTATTTGGCTATGACTTTAGGCTTGTTCTTGCTACTCCTTAAGCAGACTGAAGCTTCCCCGGAACATCACATTAACTGCTTTTCACTACCTCTAAGTGCCTTTCCTCCGCTTCTCATCTAATTAATTAGTGCTATCCTCTTCACGCCTGCTACAGAGGTATCTTTCCTACCTGGTACAAGCTAGAAGAGCTTAGCAGCATCCATACGTCTCTTTCCTTTAGTCCTCACAGTAGACTTGCTCGAGGTAATTTGTGTTGAGCAGTAATCAAGAGAAAGTGTCACCAAGCCAAGGCTGCATTTGCTTGTGTCTTATGGAATCCCTGCAGCTGTGTCCCCTCCCAGCTTCCTGTGTGCCCCAAGCATCCTCGCTTGCAGGGCAGTAGAAGATGCAGAAAAGTCATGGCCTTAGTGGAAGCACTGCCCTGCAAGAGCTAAGACATCCCTCTTAGCAGCACGCTGTAGCCCCGAAATCCCAAAAAACGGCACATGCCAGCTACTGGGAAGGAAATGAACTCTGTCATTGTGATATACCCGCTCAAGGCCCTGCACTTTGGCCCAGGTGTCTACGAGGCGGTTTTGGAAATGAATCCTGTTGTGTGACTCCGTTCTTTCTGGGTGCTACGTCGCCATAAAGCTTGCTTTTCAAGGCCCAGGAGGGTCTGCCGGGCACTGGCCTGGGTTCCCAGCCTGACCCACCTGCTGGGAATCAGGGAGGCTCGGTCGGTGTCTTGTGTTGGGTTTACGAGGACAGGTTCTGGTAGCGGGGGGCTGCAGGGGTGTCCTCTGTGAGGAGAATGCAGCAGCTGCCCCATGTTAGATAAGGGCCGGTTCCAGGAGGCTCCAGAGGGACCCGCTGCTGCCCAGAACTGAGACAAAACGGATGATGTTTGCGCCTGCGTGAGAGCCCATCTAAGAAAGGGAAAGAAACCTGCTGCACAGCAGCGTCTGGGTCAGGGAGGAGTGAGAAACCTCTCTGCAGCCCCCAAGGTGAGTGCAGCAGGAGGCAGGAGGTGCTCCAGGCTCACAGCAGCAGTTCCCCTGCGGCCTGGGGAGAGGCCCCTGGTGGAGCAGGCTGTCCCCCTGCAGCCCACGGGTCCCACACGGAGCAGATCTCCACGCTGCAGCCCGTGGAGGAGCCCCCGGTGGAGCAGGTGGATGTGGCCTGGAGGAGGCCGCGGCCTGTGGAGAGCCCCCGCAGGAGCAGGCCCGGGCTGGACTGGAACAGGCTCTGCTGAGCCTCTTTTGCCCGTGACGATCATTGTGGAGTGATCTCCCTGTCCTTCTCTCAGCCCTTGAGCCCTTTCCATCCTATTTTCTCCCCTTTCCGTTTGAGGAGGGGCAGGGAGAGAGCGGTTGAGGTGGAGCTCAGCTGCCCAGCTGAGGAAAACCACCACGTCTCTCCCTTGCCGCTGCTGCAGCACGGTGGGAGCAGCCAACACCTGCTGTTCTTCGACCCTCAGCAACCCCACAGCATCTTCCTGGAAGGGATCCCTTTCCTTCACGCCTGACAGGCGCCGCCTCCAGAGGCTTGTGCCCCGTTTCCGATCGCTTTCTCAGTGCCCCCTTCCCCAGAGAAGGATCCCAGCTGCTTGGCTTCCCTGCCCTCCGATTCCAGGCTCCCGGAGCTGTTATCCCAGCATCGCAGCAGCCAGGTGACAATGTGCTCGCCTGCATGACAGCTGAAATCTTGTCCCATGTCTCGCAGCTCGCCCAGGGATGGGGATCACCTGCTTACTGCTGCTTTTCTCTCTTTTCTATTTTATAACAGCCTCCTCTTCCCTGGGATGGCCCTACATTGGGGTCGCCTGCCTCGCCTTCCTCTTGCTCCTTCCCCTTCTTCGGAGGACTTTCTTCCCTGCCTAAACGAGATGACTTCTGCATCCATTCCTTCATCTTGTGTGTGTATTGGCGACTGATACGGCAACGGGGTAGTCCCCGGAGCCAGCTGTAGGGCCTGTCACAGGGTTGGAGTGGCTGCAGGTAAAATCACGGGGCTTGGAGGGGCTGCAGGTAAAATCACAGGGGTTGCAGGGGCTGCAGGTAACCTCACAGGGGTTGGAAGGGCTGCAGGTAAAATCACAGGGGTTGCAGGGGCTGCAGGTAAAATCACAGGGGTTGCAGGGGCCGCAGGGTGCGTCACAGGTTTGCATCAGATCAAGACGCATTTCCCTAGAACCACACATTTCCTCCTGAAGGTGCTGAATAGTATTGAATGGTCTTCAAATGCATAGGGCAGACCCAGCAAACGTACAGCTGGTGCTCGGAAGTAGTTAACTTTTATTTTGTTGTTGTTAATTTTGTATCATGACAACAGATGCAAATATGTATCTTGAGTTGAGGGCAAAGGTGACCTTGGATCTGAAGCACACAGGCGTTCACTAATGTCCCCCCCACCCTGAGTGAATCCAGAACGACTCGGAAGGAAAAATGAAGTACAAAGCAGTGCGTTGTGATAAAGAGAGTTTAATAGTGTAGAAAAGGAAGAGAACCTAAAAAAATGCCATCCTGTACAACAGAGTCAATAAAGTAAATTTAATGAAATAAAAATGAAACCAATTTTTCCCATTCTAATGAATTCCTATCCCCATCGTGACTTCCCATCCCACTGATCATTTCCTATCCCAACGACCTCCCGTGTCTGATCCCAAGGCTGAATTCCCAACTCCCATCACCCTCCCATCCACCCAGCCGTCCACCCATTTTCTCCCGTCCGTGCTGGCCATGCCCACATCCATGCACGGACTGAGCATGGGCAGCGGGAGCGGGCTGCATGAAATCCCCTCGGCATCCCAGTGCAAGAACAGCTGCAGGCAGAGGCCTTGCTGAGTGAACACCTACACTAGAGAAATTTAATAAGGAAGGCACTAAATAAGAGAAATGACCCGAACGAAGAAATAAGTTTGGGATCTCAGCCATTTGGTGTCCCAACAAGCAGTTCCCATGCCCAACCTTTCCCACCCCAGCTATTGCCAACATCCCAACAGCTTCCCACTGCAACGTTCATTCGTGACGCGCGCATTTCCCATTGCCCCAGTTGCCCATCCCTGACAGTGGCAAACACTGCCCAGCTCCAGCACTGGAGAAGGGAGAGGGCAAGCGAGAGGGGCAAGGGCTGAGGAGCGTGGCTGAAGCTGGAGCAGGCGCCTGCAGAGGTCTCTGTGCCTGCATGCTGAGCGGGCCCGGGTGCTGCGGGGGCCGTCGAGGAGCGCAGGGTCACGGGTAGCCGTAATACTTGGCTATGGCGTGGTCCTTCTGCCGCTGCACGAAGAATTGCACGGGGCCGATCTTCATCTGGTGGGCCGCCCGCTGCCGCTCCTCCTGGGCCAGCTTCTTCAGGCGCTCCCGCTCGGGACGCTGCTGCGGCGTGATGGGCACCGACGCCTCCTGCTCCTCCAGCGGCGTGGGCGCCGCGTCGCCGCCCGCCCAGGGCCCCACGCAGGGCACGTAGTCCACGCGGGGCTGCGCCGGACGCTGCAGCGTGCGTGGCTGCGTGGGCAGAGGCTCCCGCTGCGCTTGGCCCCCCGCGGCTGGCAGGCACGGCGCTCTGGGCGCCTGCTGCACGGGAGCTCTCCACTCTCGCGCCGTGCTGCCTGGTGGTGCCGGCACCGCCTGGGCCTTGTCGCCAGCTGGGGGCCGGGGGGCAGCGGGCACAGCGCTGGAGCCTGGCACCGTCGGCGGGGCCCTGGGCATGCTGCTGGGGCCGCTGGAGGTGGGCTGCAGCTGCACACAGGGCGGCTGGCACACTGGCCCCAGCGCCTTCGCCCTGGCCCCCAGCGGCTGGCGCACTGGCCCCAGCGCCTTCGCCCTGGCCCCCAGCGGCTGCAAAGTCTCGCTGGGGGTCTTTGTCCCCGGGTGCTGGCGCTGCAGCGTCTTGTCCCTGATGGCTTGGGGATGGAGCCTGTCCTGGGCCCGCACGGCACGGGCACGGGCACGGGGCTTAATGGGGGGGGGCTCCAGCAGCAGCAGCGCTCTCCGGGGAGGCGGTGCCGCTGCTCCTTGCCCCCCAGCAGCCCCCGGGCTTCGGGCTCTCTTGCTGGGCGCCCTGGTGCTGTCGCTCGCCGGCTGCTGCCTGCCGCCGCCCGCTTGGCTGCTGCTGCCAGCCACCGCGCTGTGGCCACCCGTCTTCCCCTGGCACAGCGTCTTGGGGCCTTGGCCACCCTGGCCCAGCAGCGTCGTCTTCTCCTTGCCGGGGGTTTTCTCCGTCGCCGGCCTCCTGTGCTGGGAGCTCTGCGCTGTGCTGGGGGTGCTGGTGGGCGCGGGGTGCTTGGCCCCCCACTTGGTGCCGGTGGGCGCAGGGGCAGGCGGGGGGCTCTTGAGGGGACTCAGAGGGGGATTGGGCAGGGGCCTCCTAAGGGCTCTAATAAATTCAGGGCCGGGGGGGCTCTTGAGGGGACCCAGAGGGGGATTGGGCAGGGGTCTCCTAAGGGCTCTAATAAATTCAGGGTCGGGGGGGCTCTTGAGGAGACTCAGGCGAGGCTTGGGCAGGGGTCTCCTAAGGGAATTAAGGAATTCAGGGTCGGGGGGTCTCTTGAGGGGACGCGAGGGAGGGTTGGGCAGGGGTCTGCTAAGGGCAGTGAGGAATTCAGGGTGGGGGGGCCTTTTGGGGAGAGTGAAGGGAGGGTTGGGCAGGGGTCTCCTGAGGGCACTGAGCTGGGGACTGGCTGCAGGCTTGAGGGGGGAGCTCGCTGCCGGCACAGCAGGGGGCTGCACCGCCCGCCCACCCTGCACCTTCTCGGGGTGCACCCCAGGGGTTGAGGGTACCTCACCCAGCGCTCTGGTGGCTGCCAGTCCCTGTGTGCTCGGCTCCTCCATGTCCTCGCAGAGGTCGGGCAGCTCAGACAGGAAGCGGCTGAGCACAGGACTGCTGGGGACACCGGGGAAGGCGTCCTGGGGCTCCACGGCATCGAGCCAGCTGAGCAGCTCCTCCAAGCCGGAGATGTCCAGGTCGGCCGGGAGCTGGTCCTGCAGGTGCTGCAGCTGCTGGCTGTCCCCTGCCAGGTGGGGAAAGGCCTCGGCGAAGGCATCGGGGCCCAGCTCAAGCAGCTCCAGGGGCTCCTCAGGCACCTCTGCAACTGTCGCCGCTGAGGAAAAAGCAAGCAAATCCCCCAGGATGGGCGATGCCAGCTTTCCCATGGCTCCTGGGTGTGGGGCGCCCAGCGGCCGGCTGCGCCAGCCCCAAACTCACCGTCGGGCGTCACCGTCCGGGTGCTGGCGGTCGTTGGAGCCTGGGCAGGCTCGGGGGGAGTGGGGCCGGGCAGCGGGGGCCCCTGGTCCTCGCTGAGCCCCACGGCGTGGTCGCAGGGCTCCGGCAGCTGCCCCCGGCTGCTGGTCAGGGTGCGGGGCGCGGGGAGCGCCTGCCCCCGCAGCGGAGGCCCCGGGACGAGGAGGGGTGGGGGGCCGGGGTGGGCAGGGGCCTGCAGCAGGCAGGTGCCTGCGGGGTGCAGGAGCTCCCCATGGAGCACGGCCCCGGGCCCCAGCCAGAGGGGATCCTGGGGCAGCACCGTCCCCGTCCCCACGGGCTGTCCCCACTGGTAGACGGGGGCCCAGGGAGGAGCGGTGTGGGGGAGCTGCCCCACAGCAGGGAGCTGCCCCACGGCGGGGAGCTGCCCAAGCTGCAGGTGGTGCCCCTCGGGTGGGAGGTGCCCCCCAGGTGCCAGCTGCACCCCGGCGGGGAGCTGCAGCACCTGCCCCTGGACCCCCGGCACCACGTGCCAGACGGTGGCCTGGGGCAGCGCGTAGGGGAGGGTGGATACCTGGGGGGGCTGCAAGGGCAGCGCCATCGCTCCGGGGAGGGAGGGCAGCAGCCACGCAGCCACCGTTGGCGGCACGGCTGGGACGACGAAGGGGGAGTTTTGCGTCTGCGGAAGCCGCGGAAGCCGTCTGGGGAAACCCTCTGTGGGAAAAAGGGCGCTGGGGTGAGATCTGGGGCGCTGGGCTCGCCAGCAGGGCCGCAGCCCCGGGAGGAGCGGGAGCCGGCTGCTGTACCTGCCATGGTGGCTGGAGAGTGGGGCGGTTGGTTGGGGAACGCGGGCAACGGCGGTTCCGTCCCAACGGCTGACCAGCCCCTCGCCGCCATCTTGGTGAGGACTGCAGGTTTTGGACCCAAGCAGGCTTCCCGTCGCAAGACTTTTCCATCCCCATCAGGCTTTCCCTCCCACGCATCATTTGCCGTGCCCAGGACGGTTTCACACCAACACTTCCCCGTCCCAAGCATTTCCCGTCCCAGTACCAGCTTTTCATCCTAACGGTCATTTCCCATCCTTACAATTTCACATGATAACAGATTCCCATATGAGATATTTCCCATCGACACGAAGTGTTTCTTAATCCAAAGAGATCTCATCCCAAAGAATTCCCATCTCTCTGATTACTTTTCCAAGTACTTCCTTCCCCAGTGAATGTTACCCGCCCCACTAAAGACTTCCCATCCCAATACTTCCCCATCCCCGGAGTGATTTCCCATCCTGACGCTTTTGCTTCCCAAGGATTTCAAACCCAGGGAAGATTTCCCATCTCTTTGATTTCCTAGCCCAATGGCTTTCCACCCCAAGGAAGTCTTCCCATCCCAGCAATGATTTCTCGGCCCACTCATCATTTCCCATCCCAATCATTTCCCATTTTCACCATCCAACAGACAGCTTAGCCAGCCCATAGCTGTAGAGAGATCACAACAGGGATTTGGACGATTCTGTTAGATGCAAGGTCACGCAGAGTTGGTGTGCTACCGATCGGTCTTTATTACAGATCAACACAGATCGCCAGAACCAAGGGCGCTGGGATGAATCTGCTGAATATGCAGATACAAGGCTCTTACATTTCTTACCAGGAAATAAACAGATATGGGCATTTCTCTCTACCCACCTTAGTAAAAAGATAGGAAGGGTAGAGCAGTAATTAAGAGCAGCATGCTCAGCCACCGGCACGGAGGCTTCCCGCTCCTCAGCACCTCTAAGCAGCAGCACCTTCAGGTCTCCTCCTGCACCAGCAGCACATCAGCGTCTCTTGTTCCAGCAGCAGGACATCGGCGTCTCCCATTGCACCATGCAGACCTCCACGCCTCGAGTGCCACCAGCAGTACTCAATGCGAGCTGGACGCTCAGGGCACTTATGGCCACCCACCTTTGTGAGGTCAAAGGCTGACAGTGACTCTCTGCTGACCTCACACGGCTCTCGGGCGCCCCGATGGCAGAGGTTACGGCGCTAAGCTGACTGCCAGGAGAAAAGGCTGACATGAAGTGGCTGCTCCACCATGCCAGGAGCAAGGTCTGCTGGAATGGGGGTTCGGAGGGGAGCTCGGCCTTCGGCCTGGGAACTGTGCCTGGGAGCCAGGGACATCCTTGGTGTGCAGCTGGACACCTGGGCCTGAGAAAGCAAGGTTTCTTTAGAGAGAATTGGAAGCATCGTCACCTAGTGGCTGTGTCAGGGGGACGAGAGAAATGCACAGCATCTCTTGGTTCCCTGAAGTGCACGTGTCCTACGCCCTTGGATGTCTCCATGATAGAAAAAGGGACTGATTTTTACCCAAAACAGAGCTCCTTTCTCTCGGGAGCTTCTCATGCTGCGTGTCCTCCTCTCTTTCTTGTATTTGGCTATGACTTTAGGCTTGTTCTTGCTACTCCTTAAGCAGACTGAAGCTTCCCCGGATCATCACGTTAACTGATTTTCACTACCTCTACGTGCCTTTCCTCCACTTCTCATCTAATTAATTAGTGCTATCCTCTTCACGCCTGCTACAGAGGTGTCTTTCCTACCTGGCACAAGCTAGAAGAGCTTAGCAGCATCCATACGTCTCTTTCCTTTAGTCCTCAGAGTAGACTTGCTCGAGGTAATTTGTGTTGAGCAGTAATCAACAGAAGGTGTCACCAAGCCAAGGCTGCATTTGCTTGTGTCTTATGGAATCCCTGCAGCTGTGTCCGCTCCCAGCTTCCTGTGTGCCCCAAGCATCCTCGCTTGCAGGGCAGTAGAAGATGCAGAAAAGTCCTGGCCTTAGTGGAAGCACTGCCCTGCAAGAGCTAAGACATCCCTCTTAGCAGCACACTGTAGCCCCGAAATCCCAAAAAACGGCACATGCCAGCTACTGGGAAGGAAATGAACTCTGTCATTGTGATATACCCGCTCAAGGCCCTGCTCTTTGGCCCAGGTGTCTACGAGGCGGTTTTGGAAATGAATCCTGTTGTGTGACTCCGTTCTTTCTGGGTGCTACGTCGCCATAAAGCTTGCTTTTCAAGGCCCAGGAGGGTCTGCCGGGCACTGGCCTGGGTTCCCAGCCTGACCCACCTGCTGGGAATCAGGGAGGCTCGGTCGGTGTCTTGTGTTGGGTTTACGAGGACAGGTTCTGGTAGCGGGGGGCTGCAGGGGTGTCCTCTGTGAGGAGAATGCAGCAGCTGCCCCATGTTAGATAAGGGCCGGTTCCAGGAGGCTCCAGAGGGACCCGCTGCTGCCCAGAACTGAGACAAAACGGATGATGTTTGCGCCTGCGTGAGAGCCCACCTAAGAAAGGGAAAGAAACCTGCTGCACAGCAGCGTCTGGGTCAGGGAGGAGTGAGAAACCTCTCTGCAGCCCCCAAGGTGAGTGCAGCAGGAGGCAGGAGGTGCTCCAGGCTCACAGCAGCAGTTCCCCTGCGGCCTGGGGAGAGGCCCCTGGTGGAGCAGGCTGTCCCCCTGCAGCCCACGGGTCCCACACGGAGCAGATCTCCACGCTGCAGCCCGTGGAGGAGCCCCCGGTGGAGCAGGTGGATGTGGCCTGGAGGAGGCCGCGGCCTGTGGAGAGCCCCCGCAGGAGCAGGCCCGGCCTGGACTGGAACAGGCTCTGCTGAGCCTCTTTTGCCCGTGACGATCATTGTGGAGTGATCTCCCTGTCCTTCTCTCAGCCCTTGAGCCCCTTCCATCCTATTTTCTCCCCTTTCCGTTTGAGGAGGGGCAGGGAGAGAGCGGTTGAGGTGGAGCTCAGCTGCCCAGCTGAGGAAAAACACCACACCTGCTGTTCTTCGACCCTCAGCAACCCCACAGCATCTTCCTGGAAGGGATCCCTTTCCTTCACGCCTGACAGGCGCCGCCTCCAGAGGCTTGTGCCCCGTTTCCGATCGCTTTCTCAGTGCCCCCTTCCCCAGAGAAGGATCCCAGCTGCTTGGCTTCCCTGCCCTCCGATTCCAGGCTCCCGGAGCTGTTATCCCAGCATCGCAGCAGCCAGGTGACAATGTGCTCGCCTGCATGACAGCTGAAATCTTGTCCCATGTCTCGCAGCTCGCCCAGGGATGGGGATCACCTGCCTGCTGATGCTTTTCTCTCTTTTCTATTTTATAACAGCCTCCTCTTCCCTGGGATGGCCCTACATTGGGGTCACCTGCCTCGCCTGCCTATTGCTCCTTCCCCGTCTTAGGAGGACTTTCTTCCCTGCCTAAATGAGATGACGTCTGCATCCATTCCTTCATCTTGTGTGTATTGGCGACTGATACGGCAACGGGGTAGTCCCCGGAGCCAGCTGTAGGGCCTGTCACAGGGTTGGAGTGGCTGCAGGTAAAATCACGGGGCTTGGAGGGGCTGCAGGTAAAATCACAGGGGTTGCAGGGGCTGCAGGTAAAATCACAGGGGTTGCAGGGGCTGCAGGTAAAATCACAGGGGTTGCAGGGGCTGCAGGTAAAATCACAGTTGTTGGAGGGGCTGCAGTTAAAATTACAGCAGTTGCAGGGGCTGCAGGTAAAATCACAAGTGTTGCAGGGGCTGCAGGGTGCATCACAGGTTTGCATCAGATCAACCAAAAGAAATTACGTCAGCTAGGGTCAACGTTTTACGCATTCTTCTAGTTATATCTGCGTGGCCCTTTTGGAAGGAGCCCAGATCAGAGCATTTCTCGTTGTGGACTTCAGGCTCCTGTCCAGGTTAAGCGGTGCAGGTCGTTATTCATGCAAGGACATAGAGAGGTGGAGGATGGACGGGAGTCGTGGAGGTGGGAGCCCCTTTCTTGGAGATGATATGTGCCCATCCATGTGGGGAGGAATTACCTTGGCCTAATAAGTACAAGGTGTTTTCACACTTTGTGTGTTCCTTCAAGGCCTCCACCAAAGGTGTCAAGGTGAATATCAAACAGACCTGAAGAGACCCAGGAACTGGGCTAAGGAGGCAGTTGCTATAGGAACAGAGTGGCTCATGGTGGATAATATTGAATGATATGTCACATTCACAAACTCACTGCGCTGAGGCAGTGTCTCAAAGGAGGCATTAAAGCAAACCCAAGGAACAGAGAGTGAGCTGAGGCTGGGAGCTGACCTCCTGCTGCCAGCTGGTGTCAGGGCACGTGCACAGAAATGCACGTTGCATCTGTGAATTCTGGGGATCACGCACAGATTTCCTGTGTGTTAGCATGGTTGTGCTTGTGGCTGTGCTTACAGCCATGAGGGACACATAGGGCTGTATTAGTGCTTTTCCTGGGTTTGCTTCCCTGACAGGTGATATGCTAGAAAGCATGTGGCCCAATATTATGTACTTTAGCAGGAAAGTGTGATTTTCACACACAAACATAAGTAATGTCCTCAGCTGCAAGCAGATCTCTGCCACCAAAGCACAGTGTTCCTGGGGTAGCTCTTTTCCATTTGATGCATACAAAGCAGAACAAAAACGCTGATGAAGTCACCAAAGCATAGTGACTAGATTTCCAGGGGCAGTGATTTCCTTCGTATCAGGGCAGACACAGATCCCTTTTGCTCATTTTGGAAATTATGTCCAAATCTCGGGGGTCAGAGCGATGGAGGATGTCGACTTCTAATAATTCCTACAGGCTTTGTCTTCCACCATGGAGAACCGTCTTTATGTGATGCAAGTTCCCACTGAAGGGGAATTCCTGCAGATTGTAAGGCTCTAGTCCATATGAGCTGGCCCCAGATACCATGGCTAGGTCCACATCCCAGACAGAGCAGAGCAGCGTACATAGCTGCAACAGGCTTGAATAAGGACGCTGGTCGGTGGATAGTAGGACTGTTGCTTGGTAGTTTTAAGCTGCTGGGCAGCTGAACTCCACCATAGCCACTCTCTCACTCCCCCTCCTCAAAGGAAAAGGGGGAAAAAATATGATGAAAAGGGCTCAAGGAATTGTGATAAGGACAGGGAGATCACTCAACAATTATCGTCCTGGACAAAACACACGCAGCACAGGGAGATTAATATAATTTGTTGCCTATCACTAGCAGACTACAATAGTGAAAAATTAAAAGCAAACTTAAAACCCCTTTTACCTCCTATCCACCCTGCTCTACCTCCTCCTGCCGAGTGTTGCAGGGGAATGGGGGATGTGGGCTGTGGTCAGTCCCTAACACTATCACCTAACACAACATCCCTAACACTTCATCACCTGCTGCTCCTCCACGGTCCCTCTCTGCCCCTGTTCCACGTGGGGTCCCTCCCACGGGATGCCGTCCTTCCCGAAATGAGCCTGCGGGGGCTGCTTACAGGCCACCATTCTTGAGGAACTGTTCCGATATGGGTCTGTACCACAGGGTCCGTCCGTCAGGAGCAAACTGCTCCAACCTGGGTCCCCCACGGGTGGCAGCTCCCCCCAGACCCCCTGCTCCTGCGTGGGCTCCTCTCCATGGCTGCAGCTCTGGCCTGGGGCCTGCTCCTGCGGGGGCTCTCCACAGGCCGCAGCCTCCTCCAGGCCACATCCACCTGCTCCACCGGGGGCTCCTCCACGGGCTGCAGCGTGGAGATCTGCTCCGTGTGGGACCCGTGGGCTGCAGGGGGACAGCCTGCTCCACCAGGGGCCTCTCCCCAGGCCGCAGGGGAACTGCTGCTGTGAGCCTGGAGCACCTCCTGCCTCCTGCTGCACTCACCTTGGGGGCTGCAGGGCTGGTTCTCTCTCCTTGCTCTTCCAGCTTCTGTTGCACAGCAGTATTTCCCCCTTCTTAAATCTGCTCTCCCGGAGGTGCAAACAACATCGCTTATAGGCTCAGCTCTGGCAAGCGTCGTGGCCCTTCTGGAGTTGGCTGGAGCTGGCTCTGATCTGACACGGGCAGCTTCCGCACTGTTCTCACAGAGGCCACGCCTGCAGCCCCCTGCTCCCAATCCCTATGCAGTAATTACAAAGCCTCTGTGCTTTGGGCTGTCGTGATCCTTCTGCAAGTGCAGGGTAGGCGCAAGGTTGCTTTGCGTTTCCAAAAGGAGTAAGAAAGCCTCCAACCCCACTGGACCTCAGCCACTTGCAGGTTTCAAGCAACACTCCCCACTTTCAGTTATCTCCCTCCCATGCACACAGTGGAAGCAAGGTTGAGCAAACACCTGTTTTGAAAATGTTTATATCAATGAAGAATAAAAGAATTCTACTACCCCCAATCTCTCTGTGCATCCAAGGCAAAAATCGTGCATTGTTCTGCCTCAACACTGTTTTCAGACCAAATTTGTCAAGTCATCTAGCAGAGGATTTCTCTCTTGTTCACTCACTAGCTTATTAGAGCACCAGTTTTCATAGGTGATAGAGCAAATTCCTCAACTGTCTGAAGGGACTTGATCCCAGAAAACTTCAAAACTGCAGATGACTCATGATTTTCTGGTGAAGCATCTATTAAATTAGAGCTGTTCCCCTTAGGGCACAGTGAGACAATGTGAGAAGAACCCTGTATCGCACTGATTGAGGCTTTATAACTCTACAGAATTGTCAGCCAACAATAAATGGAAAGTGCAGGAGAAATGTTCTTTCTTCCTCCTTGCCCTGCCATACGTTAGCGGACAGCTTGTGGTGGGGTATAGGTTCAGAGCCTCGCAGAAGAAGGATTTGAACCCAGGCTCTCCACAGTCTGCACCACTGCCTTCCTGAGGGCTTTTGACTCTTTTTTGTTTGTTTGTTTGTTTGTTTGTTTGTTTGTTTTGTTTTGTTTTTGCTTTTGTGGATGGTGTCTAAGTCTGGGGGAAAAAGAACCAACTGTGGGAGGAGGGAATGCTACTCCTGTCTGTGATAGTGATGATTTCCGGACAGTGGTAGCAACAGAGCTTCTGCAGGGAATTACAGGCAGTCTCTGTTGCTATTCCACGTACTGTGAGTACTGTGTGCAGTTTTGGGCACCACAGTATGAGAAAAAGATATAAAACTGTTCGAGAGTGTCCAAAGAAGGGCAACAAACAGGAGGGTCTCTTTTAACAGGTGTATTGAGATTTGTGGCAAGGTTTTGGTAGCAAGGTCAGGGGCTGCACTGTGCTGGACACAGCAACAGATGCACCATAGGCCAAACTCAGACAATAAGCCAAGGTGTGTTGCCTCTAAGAATGCACAGAAAATATTGGATGGAGAGAGCTGGAGAGAACAAAAAGAATGAGGAACAACAGAGGGAACATCAAGGTCATAGGAGGAGGAGAAGTAGATGCTCCATGGTGGAGCAGATATTCTTTGAAACCTGTGGAGGATCCATGCCAGAACAGATGAATATTCCTGACAGGGTCTGCAGCCTGTGGAGGACCCACACTGGAGCAAAGTAGAAACGAGAAGAAAGGATAGGCAGAGAAGAACTGCTGCATATTAACCACAGCCTCCTCCTGTGCTGCCCATTTCCCCAGTGAATGGACTGAGCGAGATCAGCAGGTGGAAAACAGGTGCTGGGAGTGAAGTTGAGCCCAGTAGAGGAGGAGAAGTGTTTGTTACCCCTATGTGGTTTGATGTTTGTCCTTTTGCTTCTCAACACCTGAACTAGTAATTAAATTTATACAAATTAATTGGCATTAAATTAATTTCCTCAAGTTAAGAGAGATTTTTCCACAACAATCATTGATAAGCAATATCCCTGTCTTTATCAAAGCCCATGAGCTTTCTCGTTCCTTTTTTTTCCCCCGATTTTATCCCCTGTCCTGCTGAGGTGGGCAGGAAGTGAGCAGGTTACATTACATCCAACAGAAGCTCTAACACATTTTTCATTGGAGAAGTAGACTTTGAAATGCCAAACACCTTTACATCTCTAAATATTATTTAGATACCACATGTTGTTAATTTTTACAATAATATTGCATGTTGTTAATTCTTCTAACATCTAGGCTATACATTCAAAATGAGTTATCTAATAAAGTCTATTTATTAAAACATATATAAAAAACATATAACACATATTGTGTTATAAAGCACACAATTCCCTACCAATGACAACAAAAAAAATCGTCTAATTGAGCATGCAGTTTTCATTAACCTGTTTTTTTTCCAAATACACAACAACACATACACATGTACGTGATGTTGGTTTTTTTTTTTTTCATCATTTCTCACTGAAGCAATACTCATCCCGTATTGGATCTGTGTCATTACTCTAAGTTTTGTTTCTAATGTACTTGAAAAACTTCTTAACTCTACTGATTGCAACAGCGGATTTTTTCCTACTGATCTTAACTCCATTTATCAATTACTTATTCCCTTAAATTCCTGCTTTTAAGAGATCATTAGGTATTCACCATCTCTCACTATAATTTATAGCTTTTCTTTTCTTTTTCAATAGTTCAGCCCTAGTCAACTCGGAGTTGGGGAGCAGCAGCTTCTATGGAGATACTATGCTGAAAAAAAAAAAAAAAAAAGATGAGGGAAAAGGAATGTGGGACAGACAGATGGGGCAAGGGGTGTGGTTTGACCAGGATACCTTGAGAGTCTGGGAAGAGAAGAAATGGATGGGTGCTTAAGAGGTGAGATCGCTCTTGGCAGCATCACAGCCTGCATACTGAAGAATTGTGACAAGCAGTTTAGAAATGTGAGTTATTGGTGGTCTTCTGTTGATCTGCAGCTGTGCTCCATGGCTATAGCTGTAATTTCAGCAGTTTACTGTGTAAGCCGCATGTTGCCACTTCATTGATCAAGGCAATGCTGTTCAGTTGCAGGGAAGAGGGGCAAGACACAGGGAAGAAACAGAGGGAATGGAGAAAGCTGTACAGTCTGGATATGCACAAGTAGCAATAAAATCAGTGCTGGACAGAAAGAGACAAGACAGACAGACAGACAGACAGACAGACAGAAAGAAAAAGAAAGAAAGAAAGAAAGAAGAAAGAAAGAAAGAAAGAAAGAAAGAAAGAAAGAAAGAAAGAAAGAAAGAAAGAAAGAAAGAAAGAAAACCCCACACTCATAAAAATGAGAAACATCCAGGCATAAAAGAACATAAAACAAAGACAACTGTCATGATGTGGTATGATAGGATCTAGGAGAGAGCAGAAATCCAGCAATGCTGTCTTTCCTACTCCTCAAAACCAATTCAGTTGACAACTATGGATGCTTCCAGCTGGAAAAAAATGGAAGAATGAAAATGCAGAAGTTGGCAGATGCACAGGATGTGAGGTACTATCAGTAGAGAATTTGTTCCTAATATATATTCTAAATCTAACTTTTCAGTTTAAAGCGGTTACTCCTTGTCCTGTCGCTCCAGGCCCTGATAAAGACTCCCTCCACAGCTTTCCTACAGGTTGCCTTTCAGTACAGGAAGGCTCTCCCTGGTGTCGCAGTAAGCTCACCTGTTACCCAGGGGTCACAGTTATTTCCTGTGGTAGGAATAACGACAAGGGTTAATCTATTGCAGGTGATTTCATACAAGTATAGAAAAGCTTTTGTTGGAAAGCACCTTAGAGGTCTCCAGATCACCCGCGTACTTCAAGCAGGGCCATTTTTAAAGCCCTGTCATATTGCTCAGGGGCTTGTACAGTCAAATTTTGAATGACCCCAGCAAGAGACCCCACAGTCTCACTGTGTGCCTTTGCCAGTGCCTAGGCAGAGTGTGCTTCCCCTGCTGGTCCTGGTGAGATGAACTGATACAAGTTTTGAGAAAACAGAAGTTTATGCTACCGCATGAAGTACCCTTTGTAACATTTTTTTTTTTTAACCTTTACCGTTTCATATCTGAAATTTGAAATTCATCAGGGAACTCAGCCTGGCACACAGTAAAACTGATGGCAGATACTTCACAATATTATTTGAATTTCACGTAAATAGAACAGACTAGCAACTTACTTAGGAGAAGTAATACAATTTTAGAAATATTCAAAACCAAAGGCATTCCAAACTAAGTTTAAGTTCAGAGGAAATCCAAAGGAAAAACTAATTTTGAAACTAATAATCAGAGAACATAATCTTCTACAAACGATAGATTTTCCTCCTGCATTGGGTAATTTTGATCTGTCTTTAATGATCATCTCGACATGGCTTTGACACTGAGTATTTTGCTTTGCCACTGCATTAAGTCTTCTTCTCATGTGTGGTAAATGTCCTGCTCTCATGGGATGGGCCTAGGAGACATACGCACTGTGTCTCATGATGCTTGGCTATCATCTTAAATCTGTGAGAAGAGGAAAGGTCTCGCTGCTTCCTGAACAGGGAATTGGATGTCTGCAGTTGAGAACCCTCTGTCTAATCTAGAAACGTGAAGGAAGGAGTTTGCTGGATTGCAAGTGACAGTGAAGAAAGCCACAGATGACATATCGAACTGATTAAAATGTTATTTAGCTCAGGGCATGGCTAATGATGTGGAGCTGGAATAGTTTGACGATTGTAATTACACTCACTATCATTGTTATTTGTTTACAGGATGGTAATGCCTAAAGGTCCCGCTGGAGCCTGAAACAAGGTTGTGCTGGGTGCTGCACGTGCATATATCAGTGGCGATTTGAGAGCTAGTGATACAAACAGACAAAACAGAGATTGAAAGGAGAAACAGAGGGATAGAGATAAGAAGATCTCCCTGCAGGTCATTTAGGGGAACCAGCCATGAGTGCAGTGCATCCAGGTCTCCAGTGCTCTGCTGGCCCAGCCAGATGAATGGAAAACATTGCAGCTTTGGAAAAATAGTGTTTCTTCTAATACTTTGGCCACAGTTTTGATGTTTTAGGACTGCTTTTTTTTTTTTTTTTTTTCTTTTCCCCATTTGTGCTAGAAAAGGTGAACTTTTCAAATACCTATTCTGAATTAAAATATCGTTTTCATTGTTATGTTTCTGTTTTGTTGGCACTATTCATAATGACTTCTACCCTTCGGTGGAAGCAAAAGCTTATCATACCATAAAATTGGAAAGATCACAGAAAACTTCAGAGCTTTTGAAGAAAGGTGAGGAAAATCCATTCCCTGCTCTAGGCAGAGAGAGTGGCTGATTTCCAGAAAGGTAAATGGGCAGGATAAGGCCGCTTCATGTTCACTGATGGCCGGTTGTATGGACTGTGAAGATAATGGACTACCAGCACAAGAGACGGTGCCAATAATCTAATCCAATACGATCTATTTCAAGTGGTGGAGACCTGATACTCTATGACAATGTGAGGAAGACCTAACTGTCAGGCAAACTTTAAGATGATCATGTTCAGGATCTAAAACTGTTATGACAAGTGTCAACACAGGAAGGGTGAAACAAAGGCATGAATGTCATACAAGGACCGATAAATCTCAGGAAGGCTGGAAACCAAGGCAAATGGACGGAATAAGATGGTGCTTTGTGTTAGCAAGAAGCAGAGGATAGAGAAATTAAATGTTATGGGTCAGCAAAAGAGTGGTTTTGTGCAAATCACTGCTAAAGATAGACAGCCTTGCTAGCCCGCTCTTTGCTCTTAGCTCCAGTCTAATAGTGAATTATCTCTGTACAGTTATCAGACACGTAAACAATAATGGGAATTATGGGAGACTTTAACTTCCCAGCAAAAGATTGAAAGATAATTACCACTTATGTTCATAGAGGTATACTATGTGATGGCTTTCTTCCCAAAAGTGAAAAAATACAAGACCGTTTTAGACTTGGCTCCTGTATGGGTTTAAATGTAGTAAAATTTGAATAAAGTGTGATCATGAGCTGACTTTTCTCATTTTACATTTCAAGACAGACAAAACCAGGTTTAGAATGAAGGTTCTGAGGCTTAGAAATGCAAACCTTGAAATCTAAGGAAATGAATAATTGAGTCTGACTAAGCAGCTCTGGGACTTGAGTGCAGAGAAGGCATAGTTAAAATTCAAAATTCAAAGAGGAAAAAAGCGATGAGAAAAGGTATGTTTCAGAGGTTAAAAACTGCAGAAATAAAGTAAGAATGACCAAAAACCTCCTTCACATAGGAAATTAAACAATAATAGTAAGTGGTACTTAAGCCACAGAAACCAGGGGGAAGAAAGAGAACAAATTAGGACAGTTGCACACTCGAGGCAAAAATAGGTCAAAAGTTACTGATGTCTCAAATGCTGCAAATCTGATTTCCTGCATCTAACAGCAACAACAATGTGATGTTAAGGGCAGTGACAGGACTCCCATTGAAAAGGAGGGTAGGGCACTAGGCGCAACATCATCTGAGGTGAAATAACAATCTATAGTGATTCAAGTGAAAAATGAAAAGCTGATATCTACCTAGCCTATTAACAGCATTGGCACACAGAACAACAAGTCAAGTAGGAAAAATGCATAACAATTGTGCAAATCGGGGATAGTCCCCAGAATGGGAGAGTAATAAATATACTTCTGTCCAGAAGAGGGTAAAGAGTCATCCAGACAAGTGTGGGCCTGTTAGTTTGACATCAACACCGTGCAAAGTTTTGTAGCAAGAACAGCTAAGACCAGGGAAGTAGGGGGTAATGTGTAATTGACAAGATAATTTATCAGAGCTAAATTGTTTCCAGACAATTTAGTAGCTTTCCTTTGTAGGACCAGTTCTTCCCTACACAGGGGATGAACTCCATCTATTTCACTTTCTGTGAGCTTCTGATACATTATCTACGGATTTGGGCTTTGGGGCTGCAAGTGAATAAAGGGAATTTGCAATTGTTCACACTGAAGAGGGAATTACCAGCAAAGGAGTCGTTACCTATGGTAATTCTCAGAGACAGTTCTGAAACTGCAGCTGCTAAGGAGGCAAAGACTCATGGAGAAATGTAGGCTGGAAGGGACCTCTGAAAACCCAACCTCCTATTCAGGGCAGAGCTGACTTCAAAGTTAGATATGTTCGGTATGGACATGGTGGCTGAAGATTAAAAATTACACATGAGCTTTGATATTTGCAGGGGACATAAGGTTGGGAAGTACTACCAAGCCTGACAGAAGGCTATCGCTTGTGATTGAAATGGTTCAGGTGAAGTGACAGGTGATAATACAAAGCAGAGCCATTCTCAGAGATTCTCAAAAAAGGGTGATTTTTTGTCATGTTTGCTATATGGTAGTCAGGAGTTTAAAACAAACAAACAAACAAACAAAATGACAACAAAACCTCACGTTCATGCACTGTTAGCACAAGGAGGACTGAAAAAGTTAAGTGGTTATATAGTGTGTATGGCTATTCATTTTTTTTCCCCTCCAGTATGAATACACTGGACAAGGCAGCCCTGACACTCATTTGAGACATGAGGCACAGTTCTGCCACTTGTATTCACATTGAACTTAGGAGGAAGAGTTCACAAGACAGAAGGAACAAGTTGCCTATTGCCTGGAAGGGAATGAAAGGACATCATTCTGCCCAGCCAGAGGCAAGTTGAGAGAAGAATATGTTGTCTCTACGTAAATGAATTTCTTGAGTAAATATCAAGGAGAAATAGGAAATGTGTAAGTTGGGAGACACATCTGAAATGATGACTGCAGTTGGCTTATGAGCAAGTTTGGACAGGAAATTGGTAGAAACTTCCCATTTGAAGAATGAAGTGCACCATTGATATGAAGTCAGCATTCACCTAAGCAGTAATGGCCAACTCAAATCCCCCACAAGAAAGCAGTGGACAAACCAGAACACTAACAAACATGTTGGGGTCTAGAGTCAAACAGATATACCTAACTTTATTATACCTCAGCATCTGAGGGATTGCTTTTAGAGGCTGAGGGCTTGTACCCCATTTCCAATCACTTTCTCTGTGCCCCCTTCCCCAGAGAAGGAAGCTGCTTGGCTTCCCTGCCCTCTGATTCAGCTGCCCGCTGAGGCTGCCCGCTCCTCAGCACCTGTAAGCAGCAGCACCTTCACGTCTCCTCCTGCACCAGCAGCACATCACCGTCTCTTGTTCCAGCAGCAGGACATCGGCGTCTCCCATTGCACCATGCAGACCTCCACGCCTCGAGTGCCACCAGCAGTACTCAATGCGAGCTGGACGCTCAGGGCACTTATGGCCACCCACCTTTGTGAGGTCAAAGGCTGACAGTGACTCTCTGCTGACCTCACACGGCTCTCGGGCGCCCCGATGGCAGAGGTTACGGCGCTAAGCTGACTGCCAGGAGAAAAGGCTGACATGAAGTGACTGCTCCACCATGCCAGGAGCAAGGTCTGCTGGAATGGGGGTTCGGAGGCGAGCTCGGCCTTGGGCCTGGGAACTGTGCCTGGGAGCCAGGGACGTCCTTGGTGTGCAGCTGGACACCTGGGCCTGAGAAAGCAAGGTTTCTTTAGAGAGAATTGGAAGCATCGTCACCTAGTGGCTGTGTCAGGGGGACGAGAGAAATGCACAGCATCTCTTGGTTCCCTGAAGTGCACGTGTCCTACGCCCTTGGATGTCTCCATGATAGAAAAAGGGACTGATTTTTACCCAAAACAGAGCTCCTTTCTCTCGGGAGCTTCTCATGCTGCGTGTCCTCCTCTCTTTCTTGTATTTGGCTATGACTTTAGGCTTGTTCTTGCTACTCCTTAAGCAGACTGAAGCTTCCCCGGAACATCACATTAACTGCTTTTCACTACCTCTAAGTGCCTTTCCTCCACCTCTCATCTAATTAATTAGTGCTATCCTCTTCACGCCTGCTACAGAGGTATCTTTCCTACCTGGTACAAGCTAGAAGAGCTTAGCAGCATCCATACGTCTCTTTCCTTTAGTCCTCACAGTAGACTTGCTCGAGGTAATTTGTGTTGAGCAGTAATCAAGAGAAAGTGTCACCAAGCCAAGGCTGCATTTGCTTGTGTCTTATGGAATCCCTGCAGCTGTGTCTGCTCCCAGCTTCCTGTGTGCCCCAAGCATCCTCGCTTGCAGGGCAGTAGAAGATGCAGAAAAGTCCTGGCCTTAGTGGAAGCACGGCCCTGCAAGAGCTAAGACATCCCTCTTAGCAGCTCACTGTAGCCCCGAAATCCCAAAAAACGGCACGTGCCAGCTACTGGGAAGGAAATGAACTCTGTCATTGTGATATACCTGCTCAAGGCCCTGCACTTTGGCCCAGGTGTCTGTGAGACGGTTTTGGAAATGAATCCTGTTGTGTGACTCCGTTCTTTCTGGGTGCTACGTCCCCATAAAGCTTGCTTTTCAAGGCCCAGGAGGGTCTGCCAGGCACTGGCCTGGGTTCCCAGCCTGACCCACCTGCTGGGAATCAGGGAGGCTCGGTCGGTGTCTTGTGTTGGGTTTACGAGGACAGGTTCTGGTAGCGGGGGGCTGCAGGGGTGTCCTCTGTGAGGAGAATGCAGCAGCTGCCCCATGTTAGATAAGGGCCGGTTCCAGGAGGCTCCAGAGGGACCCGCTGCTGCCCAGAACTGAGACAAAACGGATGATGTTTGCGCCTGTGTGAGAGCCCACCTAAGAAAGGGAAAGAAACCTGCTGCACAGCAGCGTCTGGGTCAGGGAGGAGTGAGAAACCTCTCTGCAGCCCCCAAGGTGAGTGCAGCAGGAGGCAGGAGGTGCTCCAGGCTCACAGCAGCAGTTCCCCTGCGGCCTGGGGAGAGGCCCCTGGTGGAGCAGGCTGTCACCCTGCAGCCCACGGGTCCCACACGGAGCAGATCTCCACGCTGCAGCCCGTGGAGGAGCCCCCGGTGGAGCAGGTGGATGTGGCCTGGAGGAGGCCGCGGCCTGTGGAGAGCCCCCGCAGGAACAGGCCCGGGCTGGACTGGAACAGGCTCTGCTGAGCCTCTTTTGCCCGTGACGATCATTGTGGAGTGATCTCCCTGTCCTTCTCTCAGCCCTTGAGCCCTTTCCATCCTATTTTCTCCCCTTTCCCTTTGAGGAGGGGCAGGGAGAGAGCGGTTGAGGTGGAGCTCAGCTGCCCAGCTGAGGAAAACCACCACGTCTCTCCCTTGCCGCTGCTGCAGCACGGTGGGAGCAGCCAACACCTGCTGTTCTTCGACCCTCAGCAACCCCACAGCATCTTCCTGGAAGGGATCCCTTTCCTTCACGCCTGACAGGCGCCGCCTCCAGAGGCTTGTGCCCCGTTTCCGATCGCTTTCTCAGTGCCCCCTTCCCCAGAGAAGGATCCCAGCTGCTTGGCTTCCCTGCCCTCCGATTCCAGGCTCCCGGAGCTGTTATCCCAGCATCGCAGCAGCCAGGTGACAATGTGCTCGCCTGCATGACAGCTGAAATCTTGTCCCATGTCTCGCAGCTCGCCCAGGGATGGGGATCACCTGCTTACTGCTGCTTTTCTCTCTTTTCTATTTTATAACAGCCTCCTCTTCCCTGGGATGGCCCTACATTGGGGTCGCCTGCCTCGCCTTCCTCTTGCTCCTTCCCCTTCTTCGGAGGACTTTCTTCCCTGCCTAAACGAGATGACTTCTGCATCCATTCCTTCATCTTGTGTGTGTATTGGCGACTGATACGGCAACGGGGTAGTCCCCAGAGCCAGCTGTAGGGCCTGTCACAGGGTTGGAGTGGCTGCAGGTAAAATCACGGGGCTTGGAGGGGCTGCAGGTAAAATCACAGGGGTTGCAGGGGCTGCAGGTAAAATCACAGGGGTTGCAGGGGCTGCAGGGTGCGTCGCAGGTTTGCATCAGATCAAGATGCATTTCCCTAGAACCACACATTTCCTCCTGAAGGTGCTGAATAGTATTGAATGGTCTTCAAAATGCATAGAGCAGACCCAGCAAACGTACAGCTGGTGCTCGGAAGTAGTTAACTTTTATTTTGTTGTTGTTAATTTTGTATCATGACAACAGATGCAAATATGTATCTTGAGTTGAGGGCAAAGGTGACCTTGGATCTGAAGCACACAGGCGTTCACAAATGTCCCCCCATCCTGAGTGAATCCAGAACGACTCGGAAGGAAAAATGAAGTACAAAGCAGTGCGTTGTGATAAAGAGAGTTTAATAGGGTAGAAAAGGAAGAGAACCTAAAAAAATGCCATCCTGTACAACACAGTCAATAAAGTAAATTTAATAAATAAAATTAATAAATATAATAAATAAATAAATAAAATTAATAAAATAATAAATAAAAATGAAACCAATTTGTCCTATTCTAATGAATTCCTATCCCCATCGTGACTTCCCATCCCACTGGTCATTTCCTATCCCAACAACCTCCCGTGTCTGATCCCAAGGCTGAATTCCCAACTCCCATCACCCTCCCATCCACCCAGCCGTCCACCCATTTTCTCCCGTCCGTGCTGGCCATGCCCACATCCATGCACGGACTGAGCATGGGCAGCGGGAGCGGGCTGCATGAAATCCCCTCAATATCCCAGTGCCAGAACAGCTGCAGGCAGAGGCCTTGCTGAGTGAACACCTACACTAGAGGAATTTAATAAGGAAGGCACTAAATAAGAGAAATGACCCGAAAGAAGAAAGAAGTTTGGGATCTCAGCCATTTGGTGTCCCAACAAGCAGTTCCCACGCCCAACCTTTCCCACCCCAGCTATTGCCAACATCCCAACAGCTTCCCATTGCAACGTTCATTCGTGACGCGCGCATTTCCCATTGCCCCAGTTGCCCATCCCTGACAGTGGCAAACACTGCCTAGCTCCAGCACTGGAGAAGGGAGAGGGCAAGCGAGAGGGGCAAGGGCTGAGGAGCGTGGCTGAAGCTGGAGCAGGCGCCTGCAGAGGTCTCTGTGCCTGCATGCTGAGCGGGCCCGGGTGCTGCGGGGGCCGTCGAGGAGCGCAGGGTCACGGGTAGCCGTAATACTTGGCTATGGCGTGGTCCTTCTGCCGCTGCACGAAGAATTGCACGGGGCCGATCTTCATCTGGTGGGCCGCCCGCTGCCGCTCCTCCTGGGCCAGCTTCTTCAGGCGCTCCCGCTCGGGACGCTGCTGCGGCGTGATGGGCACCGACGCCTCCTGCTCCTCCAGCGGCGTGGGCGCCGCGTCGCCGCCCGCCCAGGGCCCCACGCAGGGCACGTAGTCCACGCGGGGCTGCGCCGGACGCTGCAGCGTGCGCGGCTGCGTGGGCAGAGGCTCCCGCTGCGCTTGGCCCCCCGCGGCTGGCAGGCACGGCGCTCTGGGCGCCTGCTGCACGGGAGCTCTCCACGCTCGCGCCGTGCTGCCTGGTGGTGCCGGCACCGCCTGGGCCTTGTCGCCAGCTGGGGGCCGGGGGGCAGCGGGCACAGCGCTGGAGCCTGGCACCGTCGGCGGGGCCCTGGGCATGCTGCTGGGGCCGCTGGAGGTGGGCTGCGGCTGCACACAGGGCGGCTGGCGCACTGGCCCCAGCGCCTTCGCCCTGGCCCCCAGCGGCTGCAAAGTCTCGCTGGGGGTCTTTGTCCCCGGGTGCTGGCGCTGCAGCGTCTTGTCCCCGATGGCTTGGGGACGGAGCCTGTCCTGGGCCCGCACGGCACGGGCACGGGCACGGGGCTTAATGGGGGGGGGCTCCAGCAGCAGCAGCGCTCTCCGGGGAGGCGGTGCCGCTGCTCCTTGCCCCCCAGCAGCCCCCGGGCTTCGGGCCCTCTTGCTGGGCGCCCTGGTGCTGTCGCTCGCCGGCTGCTGCCTGCCGCCGCCCGCTTGGCCGCTGCTGCCAGCCACCGCGCTGTGGCCACCCGTCTTCCCCTGGCACAGCGTCTTGGGGCCTTGGCCACCCTGGCCCAGCAGCGTCGTCTTCTCCTTGCCGGGGGTTTTCTCCGTCGCCGGCCTCCTGTGCTGGGAGCTCTGCGCTGTGCTGGGGGTGCTGGTGGGCGCGGGGCGCTTGGCCCCCCACTTGGTGCCGGTGGGCGCAGGGGCAGGCGGGGGGCTCTTGAGGGGACTCAGAGGGGGATTGGGCAGGGGCCTCCTAAGGGCACTAATAAATTCAGGGCCGGGGGGGCTCTTGAGGGGACCCAGAGGGGGATTGGGCAGGGGTCTCCTAAGGGCTCTAATAAATTCAGGGTCGGGGGGGCTCTTGAGGGGACGCGAGGGAGGGTTGGGCAGGGGTCTGCTAAGGGCAGTAAGGAATTCAGGGTGGGGGGGCCTTTTGGGGAGAGTGAAGGGAGGGTTGGGCAGGGGTCTCCTGAGGGCACTGAGCTGGGGACTGGCTGCAGGCTTGAGGGGGGAGCTCGCTGCCGGCACAGCAGGGGGCTGCACCGCCCGCCCACCCTGCACCTTCTCGGGGTGCACCCCAGGGGTTGAGGGTACCTCACCCAGCGCTCTGGTGGCTGCCAGTCCCTGTGTGCTCGGCTCCTCCATGTCCTCGCAGAGGTCGGGCAGCTCAGACAGGAAGCGGCTGAGCACAGGACTGCTGGGGACACCGGGGAAGGCGTCCTGGGGCTCCACGGCATCGAGCCAGCTGAGCAGCTCCTCCAAGCCGGAGATGTCCAGGTCGGCCGGGAGCTGGTCCTGCAGGTGCTGCAGCTGCTGGCTGTCCCCTGCCAGCTGGGGAAAGGCCTCGGCGAAGGCATCGGGGCCCAGCTCAAGCAGCTCCAGGGGCTCCTCAGGCACCTCTGCAACTGTCGCCGCTGAGGAAAAAGCAAGCAAATCCCCCAGGATGGGCGATGCCAGCTTTCCCATGGCTCCTGGGTGTGGGGCGCCCAGCGGCCGGCTGCGCCAGCCCCAAACTCACCGTCGGGCGTCACCGTCCGGGTGCTGGCGGTCGTTGGAGCCTGGGCAGGCTCGGGGGGAGTGGGGCCGGGCAGCGGGGGCCCCTGGTCCTCGCTGAGCCCCACGGCGTGGTCGCAGGGCTCCGGCAGCTGCCCCCGGCTGCTGGTCAGGGTGCGGGGCGCGGGGAGCGCCTGCCCCCGCAGCGGAGGCCCCGGGACGAGGAGGGGTGGGGGGCCGGGGTGGGCAGGGGCCTGCAGCAGGCAGGTGCCTGCGGGGTGCAGGAGCTCCCCATGGAGCACGGCCCCGGGCCCCAGCCAGAGGGGATCCTGGGGCAGCACCGTCCCCGTCCCCACGGGCTGTCCCCACTGGTAGACGGGGGCCCAGGGAGGAGCGGTGTGGGGGAGCTGCCCCACAGCAGGGAGCTGCCCCACGGCGGGGAGCTGCCCAAGCTGCAGGTGGTGCCCCTCGGGTGGGAGGTGCCCCCCAGGTGCCAGCTGCACCCCGGCGGGGAGCTGCAGCACCTGCCCCTGGACCCCCGGCACCACGTGCCAGACGGTGGCCTGGGGCAGCGCGTAGGGGAGGGTGGGTACCTGGGGGGGCTGCAAGGGCAGCGCCATCGCTCCGGGGAGGGAGGGCAGCAGCCACGCAGCCACCGTTGGCGGCACGGCTGGGACGACGAAGGGGGAGTTTTGCGTCTGCGGAAGCCGCGGAAGCCGTCTGGGGAAACCCTCTGTGGGAAAAAGGGCGCTGGGGTGAGATCTGGGGCGCTGGGCTCGCCAGCAGGGCCGCAGCCCCGGGAGGAGCGGGAGCCGGCTGCTGTACCTGCCATGGTGGCTGGAGAGTGGGGCGGTCGGTTGGGGAACGCGGGCAACGGCCGTTCCGTCCCAACGGCTGACCAGCCCCTCACCGCCATCTTGGTGAGGACTGCAGGTTTTGGACCCAAGCAGGCTTCCCGTCGCAAGACTTTTCCATCCCCATCAGGCTTTCCCTCCCACGCATCATTTGCCGTGCCCAGGACGGTTTCACACCAACACTTCCCCGTCCCAAGCATTTCCCGTCCCAGTACCAGCTTTTCATCCTAACGGTCATTTCCCATCCTTACAATTTCACATGATAACAGATTCCCATACGAGATATTTCCCATCGACACGAAGCGTTTCTTAATCCAAAGAGATCTCATCCCAAGGAATTCCCATCTCTCTGATTACTTTTCCAAGTACTTCCTTCCCCAGTGAATGTTACCCGCCCCACTAAAGACTTCCCATCACAATACTTCCCCATCCCCGGAGTGATTTCCCATCCCGACGCTTTTGCTTCCCAAGGATTTCAAACCCAGGGAAGATTTCCCATCTCTTTGATTTCCTAGCCCAATGGCTTTCCACCCCAAGGAAGTCTTCCCATCCCAGCAATGATTTCTCGGCCCACTCATCATTTCCCATCCCAATCATTTCCCATTTTCACCATCCAACAGACAGCTTAGCCAGCCCACAGCTGTAGAGAGATCACAACAGGGATTTGGACGATTCTGTTAGATGCAAGGTCACGGAGACTTGGTGTGCTACCGATTGCTCTTTATTACAGATCAACACAATTGGCCAGTACCAAGGGCGCTGGGATGAATCTGGTGAATATGCAGATACAAGGCTCTTACATTTCTTACCAGGAAATAAACAGATATGGGCATTTCTCTCTACCCACCTTAGTAAAAAGATAGGAAGGGTAGAGCAGTAATTAAGAGCAGCATGCTCAGCCACCGGCACGGAGGCTGCCCGCTCCTCAGCACCTCTAAGCAGCAGCACCTTCACGTCTCCTCCTGCACCAGCAGCACATCAGCGTCTCTTGTTCCAGCAGCAGGACATCGGCGTCTCCCATTGCACCATGCAGACCTCCACGCCTCGAGTGCCACCAGCAGTACTCAATGCGAGCTGGACGCTCCGGGCACTTATGGCCACCCACCTTTGTGAGGTCAAAGGCTGACAGTGACTCTCTGCTGACCTCACACGGCTCTCGGGCGCCCCGATGGCAGAGGTTACGGCGCTAAGCTGACTGCCAGGAGAAAAGGCTGACATGAAATGGCTGCTCCACAACGCCAGGAGCAAGGTCTGCTGGAATGGGGTTCGGAGGGGAGCTCGGCCTTGGGCCTGGGAACTGTGCCTGGGAGCCAGGGACGTCCTTGGTGTGCAGCTGGACACCTGGGCCTGAGAAAGCAAGGTTTCTTTAGAGAGAATTGGAAGCATCGTCTCCTAGTGGCTGTGTCAGGGGGACGAGAGAAATGCACAGCATCTCTTGGTTCCCTGAAGTGCACGTGTCCTACGCCCTTGGATGTCTCCATGATAGAAAAAGGGACTGATTTTTACCCAAAACAGAGCTCCTTTCTCTCGGGAGCTTCTCATGCTGCGTGTCCTCCTCTCTTTCTTGTATTTGGCTATGACTTTAGGCTTGTTCTTGCTACTCCTTAAGCAGACTGAAGCTTCCCCGGAACATCACGTTAACTGCTTTTCACTACCTCTAAGTGCCTTTCCTCCGCTTCTCATCTAATTAATTAGTGCTATCCTCTTCACGCCTGCTACAGAGGTATCTTTCCTACCTGGTACAAGCTAGAAGAGCTTAGCAGCATCCATACGTCTCTTTCCTTTAGTCCTCACAGTAGACTTGCTCGAGGTAATTTGTGTTGAGCAGTAATCAAGAGAAAGTGTCACCAAGCCAAGGCTGCATTTGCTTGTGCCTTATGGAATCCCTGCAGCTGTGTCCCCTCCCAGCTTCCTGTGTGCCCCAAGCATCCTCGCTTGCAGGGCAGTAGAAGATGCAGAAAAGTCCTGGCCTTAGTGGAAGCACGGCCCTGCAAGAGCTAAGACATCCCTCTTAGCAGCTCACTGTAGCCCCGAAATCCCAAAAAACGGCACGTGCCAGCTACTGGGAAGGAAATGAACTCTGTCATTGTGATATACCCGCTCAAGGCCCTGCTCTTTGGCCCAGGTGTCTATGAGGTGGTTTTGGAAATGAATCCTGTTGCGTGACTCCGTTCTTTCTGGGTGCTACTTTTCAGTTTAAAGCGGTTACTCCTTGTCCTGTCGCTCCAGGCCCTGATAAAGACTCCCTCCCCAGCTTTCCTACAGGTTGCCTTTAAGTACAGGAAGGCTCTCCCTGGTGTCGCAGTAAGCTCACCTGTTACCCAGGTGTCACAGTTATTTCCTGTGATAGGAATAATGACCAGGGTTAATCTATTGCAGGTGATTTCATACAATTATAGAAAAGCTTTTGTTGGAAAGCACCTTAGAGGTCTCCAGATCACCCGCGTACTTCAAGCAGGGCCATTTTTAAAGCCCTGTCATATTGCTCAGGGGCTTGTACAGTCAAATTTTGAATGACCCCAGCAAGAGACCCCACAGTCTCACTGTGTGCCTTTGCCAGTGCCTAGGCAGAGTGTGCTTCCCCTGCTGGTCCTGGTGAGATGAACTGATACAAGTTTTGAGAAAACAGAAGTTTATGCTACTGCATGAAGTACCCTTTGTAACATTTTTTTTTTTTAACCTTTACTGTTTCATATCTGAAATTTGAAATTCATCAGGGAACTCAGCCTGGCACACAGTAAAACTGATGGCAGATACTTCACAATATTATTCGAATTTCACGTAAATAGAACAGACTAGCAACTTACTTAGGAGAAGTAATACGATTTCAGAAATATTCAAAACCAAAGGCATTCTAAGTTCAGAGGAAATCCAAAGGAAAAACTAATTTAGAAACTAATAATCAGAGAACATAATCTTCTACAAACGATAGATTTTCCTCCTGTATTGGGTAATTTTGATCTGTCTTTAATGATCATCTAGACATGGCTTTGACACTGAGTATTTTGCTTTGCCACTGCATTAAGTCTTCTTCTCATGTGTGGTAAATGTCCTGCTCTCATGGGATGGGCCTAGGAGACATACGCACTGTGTCTCATGATGCTTGGCTATCATCTTAAATCTGTGAGAAGAGGAAAGGTCTCGCTGCTTCCTGAACAGGGAATTGGATGTCTGCAGTTGAGAACCCTCTATCTAATCTAGAAACGTGAAGGAAGGAGTTTGCTGGATTGCAAGTGACAGTGAAGAAAGCCACAGATGACATATCAAACTGATTAAAATGTTATTTAGCTCAGGGCATGGCTAATGATGTGGAGCTGGAATAGTTTGACAATTGTAATTACACTCACTATCATTGTTATTTGTTTACAGGATGGTAATGCCTAAAGGTCCCGCTGGAGCCTGAAACAAGGTTGTGCTGGGTGCTGCACGTGCATATATCAGTGGCGATTTGAGAGCTAGTGATACAAACAGACAAAACAGAGATTGAAAGGAGAAACAGAGGGATAGAGATAAGAAGATCTCCCTGCAGGTCATTTAGGGGAACCAGCCATGAGTGCAGTGCATCCAGGTATCCAGTGCTCTGCTGGCCCAGCCAGATGAATGGAAAACATTGCAGCTTTGGAAAAATAGTGTTTCTTCTAATTCTTTGGCCACAGTTTTGATGTTTTAGGACTGCTTTTTTTTTTTTTTCCTTCCTTTTTTTCTTTTCCCCATTTGTGCTAGATAAGGTGAACTTTTCAAATACCTATTCTGAATTAAAATATCGTTTTCATTGTTATGTTTCTGTTTTGTTGGCACTATTCATAATGACTTCTACCCTTCAGTGGCAGCAAAAGCTTATCATACCATACAATTGGAAAGATCACAGAAAACTTCAGAGCTTTTGAAGAAAGGTGAGGAAAATCCATTCCCTGTTCTAGGCAGAGAGAGTGGCTGATTTCCAGAAAGGTAAATGGGCAGGATAAGGCCGCTTCATGTTCACTGATGGCCAGTTGTACGGACTGTGAAGATAATGGACTACCAGCACAAGAGACGGTGCCAATAATCTAATCCAATCCAATCTATTTCAAGTGGTAGAGACCTGATACTCTATGACAATGTGAGGAAGACCTAACTGTCAGGCAAACTTTGAGATGATCATGTTCAGGATCTAAAACTGTTATGACAAGTGTCAACACAGGAAGGGTGAAACAAAGGCATGAATGTCATACAAGTACTGATAAATCTCAGGAAGGCTGGAAACCAAGGCAAATGGATGGAATAAGATGGTGCTTTGTGTTAGCAAGAAGCAGAGGATAGAGAAATTAAATGTTATGGGTCAGCAAAAGAGTGGTTTTGTGCAAATCACTGCTAAAGATAGACAGCCTTGCTAGCCCGCTCTTTGCTCTTAGCTCCAGTCTAATAGTGAATTATCTCTGTACAGTTATCAGACACGTAAACAATAATGGGAATTATGGGAGACTTTAACTTCCCAGCAAAAGATTGAAAGATAATTACCACTTATGTTCATAGAGGTATACTATGTGATGGATTTCTTCCCAAAAGTGAAAAAATATAAGACCGTTTTAGACTTGGCTCCTGTATGGGTTTAAATGTAGTAAAATTTGAATAAAGTGTGATCATGAGCTGACTTTTCTCATTTTACATTTCACGACAGACAAAACCAGGTTTAGAATGAAGGTTTTGAGGCTTAGAAATGCAAACTTTGAAATCTAAGGAAATGAATAATTGAGTCTGACTAAGCAGCTCTGGGACTTGAGTGCAGAGAAGGCATAGTTAAAATTCAAAATTCAAACAGGAAAAAAGCGATGAGAAAAGGCATGTTTCAGAGGTTAAAAACTGCAGAAATAAAGTAAGAATGACCAAAAACCTCCTTCACATAGGAAATTAAACAATAATAGTAAGTGGTACTTAAGCCACAGAAACCAGGGGGAACAAAGAGAACAAATTAGGACAGTTGCACACTTGAGGCAAAAATAGATCAAAAGTTACTGATGTCTCAAATGCTGCAAATCTGATTTCCTGCATCTAACAGCAACAACAATGTGATGTTAAGGGCAGTGACAGGACTCCCATTGAAAAGGAGGGTAGGGCACTAGGCGCAACATCATCTGAGGTGAAATAACAATCTATAGTGATTCAAGTGAAAAATGAAAAGCTGATATCTACCTAGCCTATTAACAGCATTGGCACACAGAACAACAAGTCAAGTAGGAAAAATGCATAACAATTGTGCAAATCAGGGATAGTCCCCAGAATGGGAGAGTAACAAATACACCTCTGTCCAGAAGAGGGTAAAGAGTCATCCAGACAAGTGTGGGCCTGTTAGTTTGACATCAACACCATGCAAAGTTTTGGAGCAAGAACAGCTAAGACCAGGGAAGGAGGGGGTAATGTGTAATTTACAAAATAATTTATCAGAGCTAAATTGTTTCCAGATAATTTAATAGCTTTCCTTTCTAGGACCAGTTCTTCCCTACACAGGGGATGAATTACATCTATTTCACTTTCTGTGAGCTTCTGATACATTATCTACGGATACATGAGCTCACATGAGCTTTGAGATTTGCAGGGGACATAAGGTTGGGAAGTACTACCAAGCCTGACAGAAGGCTATCGCTTGTGATTGAAATGGTTCAGGTGAAGTGACAGGTGATAATACAAAGCAGAGCCATTCTCAGAGATTCTCAAAAAAGGGTGTTTTTTTGTCATGTTTGCTATATGGTAGTCAGGAGTTTAAAGCAAGCAAACAAACAAACAAACAAAAATGACAACAAAACCTCACGTTCATGCACTGTTAGCACAAGGAGGACTGAAAAAGTTTAGTGGTTATATAGTGTGTATGGCTATTCATTTTTTTTTCCCTCCAGTATGAATACACTGGACAAGGCAGCCCTGACACTCATTTGGGACATGAGGCACAGTTCTGCCACTTGTATTCACATTGAACTTAGGAGGAAGAGTTCACAAGACAGAAGGAACAAGTTGCCTATTGCCTGGAAGGGAATGAAAGGACATCATTCTGCCCAGCCAGATGCCAGTTGAGAGAAGAATATGTTGTCTCTACGTAAATGAATTTCTTGAGTAAATATCAAGGAGAAATAGGAAATGTGTAAGTTGGGAGACACATCTGAAATGATGACTGCAGTTGGCTTATGAGCAAGTTTGGACGGGAAATTGGTAGAAACTTCCCATTTTAAGAATAAAGTGCACCATAGATACGAAGTCAGCATTCACATAAACAGTAATGGCCAACTCAAATCCCCCACAAGAAAGCAGTGGACAAACCAGAACACTAACAAACATGTTGGGGTCTAGAGTCAAATAGATATACCTAACTTTACTATGCCTAAACATCTGAGGGATTGCTTTTAGAGGCTGAGGGCTTGTACCCCATTTCCAATCACTTTCTCTGTGCCCCCTTCCCCAGAGAAGGAAGCTGCTTGGCTTCCCTGCCCTCTGATTCAGCTGCCCGCTGAGGCTGCCCGCTCCTCAGCACCTCTAAGCAGCAGCACCTTCACGTCTCCTCCTGCACCAGCAGCACATCAGCGCCTCTTGTTCCAGCAGCAGGACATCGGCGTCTCCCACTGCACCATGCAGACCTCCACGCCTCGAGTGCCACCAGCAGTACTCAATGCGAGCTGGACGCTCAGGGCACTTATGGCCACCCACCTTTGTGAGGTCAAAGGCTGACAGTGACTCTCTGCTGACCTCACACGGCTCTCGGGCGCCCCGATGGCAGAGGTTACGGCGCTAAGCTGACTGCCAGGAGAAAAGGCTGACATGAAATGGCTGCTCCACAATGCCAGGAGCAAGGTCTGCTGGAATGGGGGTTCGGAGGGGAGCTCGGCCTTGGGCCTGGGAACTGTGCCTGGGAGCCAGGGACGTCCTTGGTGTGCAGCTGGACACCTGGGCCTGAGAAAGCAAGGTTTCTTTAGAGAGAATTGGAAGCATCGTCACCTAGTGGCTGTGTCAGGGGGACGAGAGAAATGCACAGCATCTCTTGGTTCCCTGAAGTGCACGTGTCCTACGCCCTTGGATGTCTCCATGATAGAAAAAGGGACTGATTTTTACCCAAAACAGAGCTCCTTTCTCTCGGGAGCTTCTCATGCTGCGTGTCCTCCTCTCTTTCTTGTATTTGGCTATGACTTTAGGCTTGTTCTTGCTACTCCTTAAGCAGACTGAAGCTTCCCCGGATCATCACGTTAACTGATTTTCACTACCTCTACGTGCCTTTCCTCCACTTCTCATCTAATTAATTAGTGCTATCCTCTTCACGCCTGCTACAGAGGTGTCTTTCCTACCTGGTACAAGCTAGAAGAGCTTAGCAGCATCCATACGTCTCTTTCCTTTAGTCCTCACAGTTACTTGCTCGACGTAATTTGTGTTGAGCAGTAATCAACAGGAAGTGTCACCAAGCCAAGGCTGCATTTGCTTGTGTCTTATGGAATCCCTGCAGCTGTGTCCCCTCCCAGCTTCCTGTGTGCCCCAAGCATCCTCGCTTGCAGGGCAGTAGAAGATGCAGAAAAGTCCTGGCCTTAGTGGAAGCACTGCCCTGCAAGAGCTAAGACATCCCTCTTAGCAGCACGCTGTAGCCCCGAAATCCCAAAAAACGGCACATGCCAGCTACTGGGAAGGAAATGAACTCTGTCATTGTGATATACCCGCTCAAGGCCCTGCTCTTTGGCCCAGGTGTCTACGAGGCGGTTTTGGAAATGAATCCTGTTGTGTGACTCCGTTCTTTCTGGGTGCTACGTCCCCATAAAGCTTGCTTTTCAAGGCCCAGGACGGTCTGCCGGGCACTGGCCTGGGTTCCCAGCCTGACCCACCTGCTGGGAATCAGGGAGGCTCGGTCGGTGTCTTGTGTTGGGTTTACGAGGACAGGTTCTGGTAGCGGGGGGCTGCAGGGGTGTCCTCTGTGAGGAGAATGCAGCAGCTGCCCCATGTTAGATAAGGGCCGGTTCCAGGAGGCTCTAGAGGGACCCGCTGCTGCCCAGAACTGAGACAAAACGGATGATGTTTGCGCCTGCGTGAGAGCCCATCTAAGAAAGGGAAAGAAACCTGCTGCACAGCAGCGTCTGGGTCAGGGAGGAGTGAGAAACCTCTCTGCAGCCCCCAAGGTGAGTGCAGCAGGAGGCAGGAGGTGCTCCAGGCTCACAGCAGCAGTTCCCCTGCGGCCTGGGGAGAGGCCCCTGGTGGAGCAGGCTGTCCCCCTGCAGCCCACGGGTCCCACACGGAGCAGATCTCCACGCTGCAGCCCGTGGAGGAGCCCCCGCTGGAGCAGGTGGATGTGGCCTGGAGGAGGCCGCGGCCTGTGGAGAGCCCCCGCAGGAGCAGGCCCGGCCTGGACTGGAACAGGCTCTGCTGAGCCTCTTTTGCCCGTGACGATCATTGTGGAGTGATCTCCCTGTCCTTCTCTCAGCCCTTGAGCCCTTTCCATCCTATTTTCTCCCCTTTCCGTTTGAGGAGGGGCAGGGAGAGAGCGGTTGAGGTGGAGCTCAGCTGCCCAGCTGAGGAAAACCACCACGTCTCTCCCTTGCCGCTGCTGCAGCACGGTGGGAGCAGCCAACACCTGCTGTTCTTCGACCCTCAGCAACCCCACAGCATCTTCCTGGAAGGGATCCCTTTCCTTCACGCCTGACAGGCGCCGCCTCCAGAGGCTTGTGCCCCGTTTCCGATCGCTTTCTCAGTGCCCCCTTCCCCAGAAAAGGATCCCAGCTGCTTGGCTTCCCTGCCCTCCGATTCCAGGCTCCCGGAGCTGTTATCCCAGCATCGCAGCAGCCAGGTGACAATGTGCTCGCCTGCATGACAGCTGAAATCTTGTCCCATGTCTCGCAGCTCGCCCAGGGATGGGGATCACCCGCTTACTGCTGCTTTTCTCTCTTTTTTATTTTATAACAGCCTCCTCTTCCCTGGGATGGCCCTACATTGGGGTCGCCTGCCTCGCCTTCCTCTTGCTCCTTCCCCTTCTTCGGAGGACTTTCTTCCCTGCCTAAACGAGATGACTTCTGCATCCATTCCTTCATCTTGTGTGTGTATTGGCGACTGATACGGCAACGGGGTAGTCCCCGGAGCCAGCTGTAGGGCCTGTCACAGGGTTGGAGTGGCTGCAGGTAAAATCACAGGGCTTGGAGGGGCTGCAGGTAAAATCACAGGGGTTGCAGGGGCTGCAGGTAAAATCACAGGGGTTGCAGGGGCTGCAGGGTGCGTCGCAGGTTTGCATCAGATCAAGATGCATTTCCCTAGAACCACACATTTCCTCCTGAAGGTGCTGAATAGTATTGAATGGTCTTCAAAATGCATAGAGCAGACCCAGCAAACGTACAGCTGGTGCTCGGAAGTAGTTAACTTTTATTTTGTTGTTGTTAATTTTGTATCATGACAACAGATGCAAATATGTATCTTGAGTTGAGGGCAAAGGTGACCTTGGATCTGAAGCACACAGGCGTTCACTAATGTCCCCCCCATCCTGAGTGAATCCAGAACGACTCGGAAGGAAAAATGAAGTACAAAGCAGTGCGTTGTGATAAAGAGAGTTTAATAGGGTAGAAAAGGAAGAGAACCTAAAAAAATGCCATCCTGTACAACACAGTCAATAAAGTAAATTTAATAAATAAAATTAATAAATATAATAAATAAAATAAATAAATAAAATTAATAAAATAATAAATAAAAATGAAACCAATTTGTCCTATTCTAATGAATTCCTATCCCCATCGTGACTTCCCATCCCACTGATCAATTCCTATCCCAACAACCTCCCGTGTCTGATCCCAAGGCTGAATTCCCAACTCCCATCACCCTCCCATCCACCCAGCCGTCCACCCATTTTCTCCCGTCCGTGCTGGCCATGCCCACATCCATGCACGGACTGAGCATGGGCAGCGGGAGCGGGCTGCATGAAATCCCCTCGGCATCTCAGTGCCAGAACAGCTGCAGGCAGAGGCCTTGCTGAGTGAACACCTACACTAGAGGAATTTAATAAGGAAGGCACTAAATAAGAGAAATGACCCGAACGAAGAAATAAGTTTGGGATCTCAGCCATTTGGTGTCCCAACAAGCAGTTCCCACGCCCAACCTTTCCCACCCCAGCTATTGCCAACATCCCAACAGCTTCCCATTGCAACGTTCATTCGTGACGCGCGCATTTCCCATTGCCCCAGTTGCCCATCCCTGACAGTGGCAAACACTGCCTAGCTCCAGCACTGGAGAAGGGAGAGGGCAAGCGAGAGGGGCAAGGGCTGAGGAGCGTGGCTGAAGCTGGAGCAGGCGCCTGCAGAGGTCTCTGTGCCTGCATGCTGAGCGGGCCCGGGTGCTGCGGGGGCCGTCGAGGAGCGCAGGGTCACGGGTAGCCGTAATACTTGGCTATGGCGTGGTCCTTCTGCCGCTGCACGAAGAATTGCACGGGGCCGATCTTCATCTGGTGGGCCGCCCGCTGCCGCTCCTCCTGGGCCAGCTTCTTCAGGCGCTCCCGCTCGGGACGCTGCTGCGGCGTGATGGGCACCGACGCCTCCTGCTCCTCCAGCGGCGTGGGCGCCGCGTCGCCGCCCACCCAGGGCCCCACGCAGGGCACGTAGTCCACGCGGGGCTGCGCCGGACGTTGCAGCGTGCGCGGCTGCGTGGGCAGAGGCTCCCGCTGCGCTTGGCCCCCCGCGGCTGGCAGGCACGGCGCTCTGGGCGCCTGCTGCACGGGAGCTCTCCACGCTCGCGCCGTGCTGCCTGGTGGTGCCGGCACCGCCTGGGCCTTGTCGCCAGCTGGGGGCCGGGGGGCAGCGGGCACAGCGCTGGAGCCTGGCACCGTCGGCGGGGCCCTGGGCATGCTGCTGGGGCCGCTGGAGGTGGGCTGCGGCTGCACACAGGGCGGCTGGCGCACTGGCCCCAGCGCCTTCGCCCTGGCCCCCAGCGGCTGCAAAGTCTCGCTGGGGGTCTTTGTCCCCGGGTGCTGGCGCTGCAGCGTCTTGTCCCCGATGGCTTGGGGACGGAGCCTGTCCTGGGCCCGCACGGCACGGGCACGGGCACGGGGCTTAATGGGGGGGGGGCTCCAGCAGCAGCAGCGCTCTCCGGGGAGGCGGTGCCGCTGCTCCTTGCCCCCCAGCAGCCCCCGGGCTTCGGGCCCTCTTGCTGGGCGCCCTGGTGCTGTCGCTCGCCGGCTGCTGCCTGCCGCCGCCCGCTTGGCCGCTGCTGCCAGCCACCGCGCTGTGGCCACCCGTCTTCCCCTGGCACAGCGTCTTGGGGCCTTGGCCACCCTGGCCCAGCAGCGTCGTCTTCTCCTTGCCGGGGGTTTTCTCCGTCGCCGGCCTCCTGTGCTGGGAGCTCTGCGCTGTGCTGGGGGTGCTGGTGGGCGCGGGGCGCTTGGCCCCCCACTTGGTGCCGGTGGGCGCAGGGGCAGGCGGGGGGCTCTTGAGGGGACTCAGAGGGGGATTGGGCAGGGGCCTCCTAAGGGCACTAATAAATTCAGGGCCGGGGGGGCTCTTGAGGGGACCCAGAGGGGGATTGGGCAGGGGTCTCCTAAGGGCACTAATAAATTCAGGGTCGGGGGGGCTCTTGAGGGGACTCAGGCGAGGCTTGGGCAGGGGTCTCCTAAGGGAATTAAGGAATTCAGGGTCGGGGGGTCTCTTGAGGGGACGCGAGGGAGGGTTGGGCAGGGGTCTGCTAAGGGCAGTGAGGAATTCAGGGTGGGGGGGCCTTTTGGGGAGAGTGAAGGGAGGGTTGGGCAGGGGTCTCCTGAGGGCACTGAGCTGGGGACTGGCTGCAGGCTTGAGGGGGGAGCTCGCTGCCGGCACAGCAGGGGGCTGCACCGCCCGCCCACCCTGCACCTTCTCGGGGTGCACCCCAGGGGTTGAGGGTACCTCACCCAGCGCTCTGGTGGCTGCCAGTCCCTGTGTGCTCGGCTCCTCCATGTCCTCGCAGAGGTCGGGCAGCTCAGACAGGAAGCGGCTGAGCACAGGACTGCTGGGGACACCGGGGAAGGCGTCCTGGGGCTCCACGGCATCGAGCCAGCTGAGCAGCTCCTCCAAGCCGGAGATGTCCAGGTCGGCCGGGAGCTGGTCCTGCAGGTGCTGCAGCTGCTGGCTGTCCCCTGCCAGGTGGGGAAAGGCCTCGGCGAAGGCATCGGGGCCCAGCTCAAGCAGCTCCAGGGGCTCCTCAGGCACCTCTGCAACTGTCGCCGCTGAGGAAAAAGCAAGCAAATCCCCCAGGATGGGCGATGCCAGCTTTCCCACGGCTCCTGGGTGTGGGGCGCCCAGCGGCCGGCTGTGCCAGCCCCAAACTCACCGTCGGGCGTCACCGTCTGGGTGCTGGCGGTCGTTGGAGCCTGGGCAGGCTCGGGGGGAGTGGGGCCGGGCAGCGGGGGCCCCTGGTCCTCGCTGAGCCCCACGGCGTGGTCGCAGGGCTCCGGCAGCTGCCCCCGGCTGCTGGTCACGGTGCGGGGCGCGGGGAGCGCCTGCCCCCGCAGCGGAGGCCCCGGGACGAGGAGGGGTGGGGGGCCGGGGTGGGCAGGGGCCTGCAGCAGGCAGGTGCCTGCGGGGTGCAGGAGCTCCCCATGGAGCACGGCCCCGGGCCCCAGCCAGAGGGGATCCTGGGGCAGCACCGTCCCCGTCCCCACGGGCTGTCCCCACTGGTAGACGGGGGCCCAGGGAGGAGCGGTGTGGGGGAGCTGCCCCACAGCAGGGAGCTGCCCCACGGCGGGGAGCTGCCCAAGCTGCAGGTGGTGCCCCTCGGGTGGGAGGTGCCCCCCAGGTGCCAGCTGCACCCCGGCAGGGAGCTGCAGCACCTGCCCCTGGACCCCCGGCACCACGTGCCAGACGGTGGCCTGGGGCAGCGCGTAGGGGAGGGTGGGTACCTGGGGGGGCTGCAAGGGCAGCGCCATCGCTCCGGGGAGGGAGGGCAGCAGCCACGCAGCCACCGTTGGCGGCACGGCTGGGACGACGAAGGGGGAGTTTTGCGTCTGCGGAAGCCGCGGAAGCCGTCTGGGGAAACCCTCTGTGGGAAAAAGGGCGCTGGGGTGAGATCTGGGGCGCTGGGCTCACCAGCAGGGCCGCAGCCCCGGGAGGAGCGGGAGCCGGCTGCTGTACCTGCCATGGTGGCTGGAGAGTGGGGCGGTCGGTTGGGGAACGCGGGCAACGGCCGTTCCGTCCCAACGGCTGACCAGCCCCTCGCCGCCATCTTGGTGAGGACTGCAGCTTTTGGACCCAAGCAGGCTTCCCGTCGCAAGACTTTTCCATCCCCATCAGGCTTTCCCTCCCACGCATCATTTGCCATGCCCAGGACGGTTTCACACCAACACTTCCCCGTCCCAAGCATTTCCCGTCCCAGTACCAGCTTTGCATCCTAACGGTCATTTCCCATCCTTACAATTTCACATGATAACAGATTCCCATACGAGATATTTCCCATCGACACGAAGCGTTTCTTAATCCAAAGAGATCTCATCCCAAAGAATTCCCATCTCTCTGATTACTTTTCCAAGTACTTCCTTCCCCAGTGAATGTTACCCACCCCATTAAAGACTTCCCATCCCAATACTTCCCCATCCCCGGAGTGATTTCCCATCCCGACGCTTTTGCTTCCCAAGGATTTCAAACCCAGGGAAGATTTCCCATCTCTTTGAGTTCCTAGCCCAATGGCTTTCCACCCCAAGGAAGTCTTCCCATCCCAGCAATGATTTCTCGGCCCACTCATCATTTCCCATCCCAATCATTTCCCATTTTCACCATCCAACAGACAGCTTAGCCAGCCCACAGCTAGAGAGAGATCACAACAGGGATTTGGACGATTCTGTTAGATGCAAGGTCACGCAGACTTGGTGTGCTACCAATTGCTCTTTATTACAGATCAACACAATTGGCCAGTACCAAGGGCGCTGGGATGAATCTGGTGAATATGCAGATACAAGGCTCTTACATTTCTTACCAGGAAATAAACAGATATGGGCATTTCTCTCTACCCACCTTAGTAAAAAGATAGGAAGGGTAGAGCACTAATTAAGAGTAGCATGCTCAGCCACCGGCACGGAGGCTGCCCGCTCCTCAGCACCTCTAAGCAGCAGCACCTTCAGGTCTCCTCCTGCACCAGCAGCACATCAGCGTCTCTTGTTCCAGCAGCAGGACATCGGCGTCTCCCATTGCACCATGCAGACCTCCACGCCTCGAGTGCCACCAGCAGTACTCAATGCGAGCTGGACGCTCCGGGCACTTATGGCCACCCACCTTTGTGAGGTCAAAGGCTGACAGTGACTCTCTGCTGACCTCACACGGCTCTCGGGCGCCCCGATGGCAGAGGTTACGGCGCTAAGCTGACTGCCAGGAGAAAAGGCTGACATGAAATGGCTGCTCCACAACGCCAGGAGCAAGGTCTGCTGGAATGGGGTTCGGAGGGGAGCTCGGCCTTGGGCCTGGGAACTGTGCCTGGGAGCCAGGGACGTCCTTGGTGTGCAGCTGGACACCTGGGCCTGAGAAAGCAAGGTTTCTTTAGAGAGAATTGGAAGCATCGTCACCTAGTGGCTGTGTCAGGGGGACGAGAGAAATGCACAGCATCTCTTGGTTCCCTGAAGTGCACGTGTCCTACGCCCTTGGATGTCTCCATGATAGAAAAAGGGACTGATTTTTACCCAAAACAGAGCTCCTTTCTCTCGGGAGCTTCTCATGCTGCGTGTCCTCCTCTCTTTCTTGTATTTGGCTATGACTTTAGGCTTGTTCTTGCTACTCCTTAAGCAGACTGAAGCTTCCCCGGAACATCACATTAACTGCTTTTCACTACCTCTACGTGCCTTTCCTCCGCTTCTCATCTAATTAATTAGTGCTATCCTCTTCACGCCTGCTACAGAGGTATCTTTCCCACCTGGTACAAGCTAGAAGAGCTTAGCAGCATCCATACGTCTCTTTCCTTTAGTCCTCACAGTAGACTTGCTCGAGGTAATTTGTGTTGAGCAGTAATCAAGAGAAAGTGTCACCAAGCCAAGGCTGCATTTGCTTGTGTCTTATGGAATCCCTGCAGCTGTGTCCCCTCCCAGCTTCCTGTGTGCCCCAACCATCCTCGCTTGCAGGGCAGTAGAAGATGCAGAAAAGTCCTGGCCTTAGTGGAAGCACTGCCCTGCAAGAGCTAAGACATCCCTCTTAGCAGCTCACTGTAGCCCCGAAATCCCAAAAAACGGCACGTGCCAGCTACTGGGAAGGAAATGAACTCTGTCATTGTGATATACCCGCTCAAGGCCCTGCTCTTTGGCCCAGGTGTCTATGAGGTGTTTTGGAAATGAATCCTGTTGCGTGACTCCGTTCTTTCTGGGTGCTACTTTTCAGTTTAAAGCGGTTACTCCTTGTCCTGTCACTCCAGGCCCTGATAAAGACTCCCTCCCCAGCTTTCCTACAGGTTGCCTTTAAGTACAGGAAGGCTCTCCCTGGTGTCGCAGTAAGCTCACCTGTTACCCAGGTGTCACAGTTATTTCCTGTGATAGGAATAATGACCAGGGTTAATCTATTGCAGGTGATTTCATACAATTATAGAAAAGCTTTTGTTGGAAAGCACCTTAGAGGTCTCCAGATCACCCGCGTACTTCAAGCAGGGCCATTTTTAAAGCCCTGTCATATTACTCAGGGGCTTGTACAGTCAAATTTTGAATGACCCCAGCAAGAGACCCCACAGTCTCACTGTGTGCCTTTGCCAGTGCCTAGGCAGAGTGTGCTTCCCCTGCTGGTCCTGGTGAGATGAACTGATACAAGTTTTGAGAAAACAGAAGTTTATGCTACTGCATGAAGTACCCTTTGTAACATTTTTTTTTTTTTAACCTTTACCGTTTCATATCTGAAATTTGAAATTCATCAGGGAACTCAGCCTGGCACACAGTAAAACTGATGGCAGATACTTCACAATATTATTTGAATTTCACGTAAATAGAACAGACTAGCAACTTACTTAGGAGAAGTAATACGATTTCAGAAATATTCAAAACCAAAGGCATTCTAAGTTCAGAGGAAATCCAAAGGAAAAACTAATTTAGAAACTAATAATCAGAGAACATAATCTTCTACAAACGATAGATTTTCCTCCTGTATTGGGTAATTTTGATCTGTCTTTAATGATCATCTAGACATGGCTTTGACACTGAGTATTTTGCTTTGCCACTGCATTAAGTCTTCTTCTCATGTGTGGTAAATGTCCTGCTCTCATGGGATGGGCCTAGGAGACATACGCACTGTGTCTCATGATGCTTGGCTATCATCTTAAATCTGTGAGAAGAGGAAAGGTCTCGCTGCTTCCTGAACAGGGAATTGGATGTCTGCAGTTGAGAACCCTCTGTCTAATCTAGAAACGTGAAGGAAGGAGTTTGCTGGATTGCAAGTGACAGTGAAGAAAGCCACAGATGACATATCAAACTGATTAAAATGTTATTTAGCTCAGGGCATGGCTAATGATGTGGAGCTGGAATAGTTTGACAATTGTAATTACACTCACTATCATTGTTATTTGTTTACAGGATGGTAATGCCTAAAGGTCCCGCTGGAGCCTGAAACAAGGTTGTGCTGGGTGCTGCACGTGCATATATCAGTGGCGATTTGAGAGCTAGTGATACAAACAGACAAAACAGAGATTGAAAGGAGAAACAGAGGGATAGAGATAAGAAGATCTCCCTGCAGGTCATTTAGGGGAACCAGCCATGAGTGCAGTGCATCCAGGTCTCCAGTGCTCTGCTGGCCCAGCCAGATGAATGGAAAACATTGCAGCTTTGGAAAAATAGTGTTTCTTCTAATTCTTTGGCCACAGTTTTGATGTTTTAGGACTGCTTTTTTTTTTTTTTTTCCTTCCTTTTTTTCTTTTCCCCATTTGTGCTAGATAAGGTGAACTTTTCAAATACCTATTCTGAATTAAAATATCGTTTTCATTGTTATGTTTCTGTTTTGTTGGCACTATTCATAATGACTTCTACCCTTCAGTGGCAGCAAAAGCTTATCATACCATACAATTGGAAAGATCACAGAAAACTTCAGAGCTTTTGAAGAAAGGTGAGGAAAATCCATTCCCTGTTCTAGGCAGAGAGAGTGGCTGATTTCCAGAAAGGTAAATGGGCAGGATAAGGCCGCTTCATGTTCACTGATGGCCAGTTGTACGGACTGTGAAGATAATGGACTACCAGCACAAGAGACGGTGCCAATAATCTAATCCAATCCAATCTATTTCAAGTGGTAGAGACCTGATACTCTATGACAATGTGAGGAAGACCTAACTGTCAGGCAAACTTTGAGATGATCATGTTCAGGATCTAAAACTGTTATGACAAGTGTCAACACAGGAAGGGTGAAACAAAGGCATGAATGTCATACAAGTACTGATAAATCTCAGGAAGGCTGGAAACCAAGGCAAATGGATGGAATAAGATGGTGCTTTGTGTTAGCAAGAAGCAGAGGATGGAGAAATTAAATGTTATGGGTCAGCAAAAGAGTGGTTTTGTGCAAATCACTGCTAAAGATAGACAGCCTTGCTAGCCTGCTCTTTGCTCTTAGCTCCAGTCTAATAGTGAATTATCTCTGTACAGTTATCAGACACGTAAACAATAATGGGAATTATGGGAGACTTTAACTTCCCAGCAAAAGATTGAAAGATAATTACCACTTATGTTCATAGAGGTATACTATGTGATGGATTTCTTCCCAAAAGTGAAAAAATATAAGACCGTTTTAGACTTGGCTCCTGTATGGGTTTAAATGTAGTAAAATTTGAATAAAGTGTGATCATGTGCTGACTTTTCTCATTTTACATTTCACGACAGACAAAACCAGGTTTAGAATGAAGGTTTTGAGGCTTAGAAATGCAAACTTTGAAATCTAAGGAAATGAATAATTGAGTCTGACTAAGCAGCTCTGGGACTTGAGTGCAGAGAAGGCATAGTTAAAATTCAAAATTCAAAGAGGAAAAAAGCGATGAGAAAAGGCATGTTTCAGAGGTTAAAAACTGCAGAAATAAAGTAAGAATGACCAAAAACCTCCTTCACATAGGAAATTAAACAATAATAGTAAGTGGTACTTAAGCCACAGAAACCAGGGGGAACAAAGAGAACAAATTAGGACAGTTGCACACTTGAGGCAAAAATAGATCAAAAGTTACTGATGTCTCAAATGCTGCAAATCTTATTTCCTGCATCTAACAGCAACAACAATGTGATGTTAAGGGCAGTGACAGGACTCCCATTGAAAAGGAGGGTAGGGCACTAGGCGCAACATCATCTGAGGTGAAATAACAATCTATAGTGATTCAAGTGAAAAATGAAAAGCTGATATCTACCTAGCCTATTAACAGCATTGGCACACAGAACAACAAGTCAAGTAGGAAAAATGCATAACAATTGTGCAAATCGGGGATAGTCCCCAGAATGGGAGAGTAACAAATACACCTCTGTCCAGAAGAGGGTAAAGAGTCATCCAGACAAGTGTGGGCCTGTTAGTTTGACATCAACACCATGCAAAGTTTTGGAGCAAGAACAGCTAAGACCAGGGAAGGAGGGGGTAATGTGTAATTTACAAAATAATTTATCAGAGCTAAATTGTTTCCAGACAATTTAATAGCTTTCCTTTCTAGGACCAGTTCTTCCCTACACAGGGGATGAATTACATCTATTTCACTTTCTGTGAGCTTCTGATACATTATCTACGGATTTGGGCTTTGGGGCTGCAAGTGAATAAAGGGAATTTACAATTGTTCACACTGAAGAGGGACTTACCAGCAAAGGAGTCGTTACCTATGGTAATTCTCAGAGACAGTTCTGAAACTGCAGCTGCTAAGGAGGCAAAGACTCATGGAGAAATGTAGGCTGGAAGGGACCTCTGAAAACCCAACCTCCTATTCAGGGCAGAGCTGACTTCAAAGTTAGATATGTTCGGTATGGACATGGTGGCTGAAGATTAAAAATTACACAGGAGCTTTGAGATTTGCAGGGGACATAAGGTTGGGAAGTACTACCAAGCCTGACAGAAGGCTATCGCTTGTGATTGAAATGGTTCAGGTGAAGTGACAGGTGATAATACAAAGCAGAGCCATTCTCAGAGATTCTCAAAAAAGGGTGTTTTTTTGTCATGTTTGCTATATGGCAGTCAGGAGTTTAAAGCAAGCAAACAAACAAACAAAAATGACAACAAAACCTCACGTTCATGCACTGTTAGCACAAGGAGGACTGAAAAAGTTAAGTGGTTATATAGTGTGTATGGCTATTCATTTTTTTTTCCCTCCAGTATGAATACACTGGACAAGGCAGCCCTGACACTCATTTGGGACATGAGGCACAGTTCTGCCACTTGTATTCACATTGAACTTAGGAGGAAGAGTTCACAAGACAGAAGGAACAAGTTGCCTATTGCCTGGAAGGGAATGAAAGGACATCATTCTGCCCAGCCAGATGCCAGTTGAGAGAAGAATATGTTGTCTCTACGTAAATGAATTTCTTGAGTAAATATCAAGGAGAAATAGGAAATGTGTAAGTTGGGAGACACATCTGAAATGATGACTGCAGTTGGCTTATGAGCAAGTTTGGACGGGAAATTGGTAGAAACTTCCCATTTTAAGAATAAAGTGCACCATAGATACGAAGTCAGCATTCACCTAAACAGCAATGGCCAACTCAAATCCCCCACAAGAAAGCAGTGGACAAACCAGAACACTAACAAACATGTTGGGGTCTAGAGTCAAATAGATATACCTAACTTTACTATGCCTAAACATCTGAGGGATTGCTTTTAGAGGCTGAGGGCTTGTACCCCATTTCCAATCACTTTCTCTGTGCCCCCTTCCCCAGAGAAGGAAGCTGCTTGGCTTCCCTGCCCTCTGATTCAGCTGCCCGCTGAGGCTGCCCGCTCCTCAGCAGCTCTAAGCAGCAGCACCTTCACGTCTTCTCCTGCACCAGCAGCACATCAGCGTCTCTTGTTCCAGCAGCAGGACATCGGCGTCTCCCATTGCACCATGCAGACCTCCACGCCTCGAATGCCACCAGCAGTACTCAATGCGAGCTGGACGCTCAGGGCACTTATGGCCACCCACCTTTGTGAGGTCAAAGGCTGACAGTGACTCTCTGCTGACCTCACACGGCTCTCGGGCGCCCCGATGGCAGAGGTTACGGCGCTAAGCTGACTGCCAGGAGAAAAGGCTGACATGAAATGGCTGCTCCACAATGCCAGGAGCAAGGTCTGCTGGAATGGGGGTTCGGAGGGGAGCTCGGCCTTGGGCCTGGGAACTGTGCCTGGGAGCCAGGGACGTCCTTGGTGTGCAGCTGGACACCTGGGCCTGAGAAAGCAAGGTTTCTTTAGAGAGAATTGGAAGCATCGTCACCTAGTGGCTGTGTCAGGGGGACGAGAGAAATGCACAGCATCTCTTGGTTCCCTGAAGTGCACGTGTCCTACGCCCTTGGATGTCTCCATGATAGAAAAAGGGACTGATTTTTACCCAAAACAGAGCTCCTTTCTCTCGGGAGCTTCTCATGCTGCGTGTCCTCCTCTCTTTCTTGTATTTGGCTATGACTTTAGGCTTGTTCTTGCTACTCCTTAAGCAGACTGAAGCTTCCCCGGAACATCACATTAACTGCTTTTCACTACCTCTAAGTGCCTTTCCTCCGCTTCTCATCTAATTAATTAGTGCTATCCTCTTCACGCCTGCTACAGAGGTATCTTTCCTACCTGGTACAAGCTAGAAGAGCTTAGCAGCATCCATACGTCTCTTTCCTTTAGTCCTCACAGTAGACTTGCTCGAGGTAATTTGTGTTGAGCAGTAATCAAGAGAAAGTGTCACCAAGCCATGGCTGCATTTGCTTGTGTCTTATGGAATCCCTGCAGCTGTGTCCCCTCCCAGCTTCCTGTGTGCCCCAAGCATCCTCGCTTGCAGGGCAGTAGAAGATGCAGAAAAGTCATGGCCTTAGTGGAAGCACTGCCCTGCAAGAGCTAAGACATCCCTCTTAGCAGCACGCTGTAGCCCCGAAATCCCAAAAAACGGCACATGCCAGCTACTGGGAAGGAAATGAACTCTGTCATTGTGATATACCCGCTCAAGGCCCTGCTCTTTGGCCCAGGTGTCTACGAGGCGGTTTTGGAAATGAATCCTGTTGTGTGACTCCGTTCTTTCTGGGTGCTACGTCGCCATAAAGCTTGCTTTTCAAGGCCCAGGAGGGTCTGCCGGGCACTGGCCTGGGTTCCCAGCCTGACCCACCTGCTGGGAATCAGGGAGGCTCGGTCGGTGTCTTGTGTTGGGTTTACGAGGACAGGTTCTGGTAGCGGGGGGCTGCAGGGGTGTCCTCTGTGAGGAGAATGCAGCAGCTGCCCCATGTTAGTTAAGGGCCGGTTCCAGGAGGCTCCAGAGGGACCCGCTGCTGCCCAGAACTGAGACAAAACGGATGATGTTTGCGCCTGCGTGAGAGCCCATCTAAGAAAGGGAAAGAAACCTGCTGCACAGCAGCGTCTGGGTCAGGGAGGAGTGAGAAACCTCTCTGCAGCCCCCAAGGTGAGTGCAGCAGGAGGCAGGAGGTGCTCCAGGCTCACAGCAGCAGTTCCCCTGCGGCCTGGGGAGAGGCCCCTGGTGGAGCAGGCTGTCCCCCTGCAGCCCACGGGTCCCACACGGAGCAGATCTCCACGCTGCAGCCCGTGGAGGAGCCCCCGCTGGAGCAGGTGGATGTGGCCTGGAGGAGGCCGCGGCCTGTGGAGAGCCCCCGCAGGAGCAGGCCTGGCCTGGACTGGAACAGGCTCTGCTGAGCCTCTTTTGCCCGTGACGATCATTGTGGAGTGATCTCCCTGTCCTTCTCTCAGCCCTTGAGCCCTTTCCATCCTATTTTCTCCCCTTTCCGTTTGAGGAGGGGCAGGGAGAGAGCGGTTGAGGTGGAGCTCAGCTGCCCAGCTGAGGAAAACCACCACGTCTCTCCCTTGCCGCTGCTGCAGCACGGTGGGAGCAGCCAACACCTGCTGTTCTTCGACCCTCAGCAACCCCACAGCATCTTCCTGGAAGGGATCCCTTTCCTTCACGCCTGACAGGCGCCGCCTCCAGAGGCTTGTGCCCCGTTTCCGATCGCTTTCTCAGTGCCCCCTTCCCCAGAGAAGGATCCCAGCTGCTTGGCTTCCCTGCCCTCCGATTCCAGGCTCCCGGAGCTGTTATCCCAGCATCACAGCAGCCAGGTGACAATGTGCTCGCCTGCATGACAGCTGAAATCTTGTCCCATGTCTCGCAGCTCGCCCAGGGATGGGGATCACCTGCTTACTGCTGCTTTTCTCTCTTTTCTATTTTATAACAGCCTCCTCTTCCCTGGGATGGCCCTACATTGGGGTCGCCTGCCTTGCCTTCCTCTTGCTCCTTCCCCTTCTTCGGAGGACTTTCTTCCCTGCCTAAACGAGATGACTTCTGCATCCATTCCTTCATCTTGTGTGTGTATTGGCGACTGATACGGCAACGGGGTAGTCCCCGGAGCCAGCTGTAGGGCCTGTCACAGGGTTGGAGTGGCTGCAGGTAAAATCACGGGGCTTGGAGGGGCTGCAGGTAAAATCACAGGGGTTGCAGGGGCTGCAGGTAAAATCACAGGGGTTGCAGGGGCTGCAGGGTGCGTCGCAGGTTTGCATCAGATCAAGATGCATTTCCCTAGAACCACACATTTCCTCCTGAAGGTGCTGAATAGTATTGAATGGTCTTCAAAATGCATAGAGCAGACCCAGCAAACGTACAGCTGGTGCTCGGAAGTAGTTAACTTTTATTTTGTTGTTGTTAATTTTGTATCATGACAACAGATGCAAATATGTATCTTGAGTTGAGGGCAAAGGTGACCTTGGATCTGAAGCACACAGGCGTTCACTAATGTCCCCCCCATCCTGAGTGAATCCAGAACGACTCGGAAGGAAAAATGAAGTACAAAGCAGTGCGTTGTGATAAAGAGAGTTTAATAGGGTAGAAAAGGAAGAGAACCTAAAAAAATGCCATCCTGTACAACACAGTCAATAAAGTAAATTTAATAAATAAAATTAATAAATATAATAAATAAAATAAATAAATAAAATTAATAAAATAATAAATAAAAATGAAACCAATTTGTCCTATTCTAATGAATTCCTATCCCCATCGTGACTTCCCATCCCACTGATCAATTCCTATCCCAACAACCTCCCGTGTCTGATCCCAAGGCTGAATTCCCAACTCCCATCACCCTCCCATCCACCCAGCCGTCCACCCATTTTCTCCCGTCCGTGCTGGCCATGCCCACATCCATGCACGGACTGAGCATGGGCAGCGGGAGCGGGCTGCATGAAATCCCCTCAGCATCTCAGTGCCAGAACAGCTGCAGGCAGAGGCCTTGCTGAGTGAACACCTACACTAGAGGAATTTAATAAGGAAGGCACTAAATAAGAGAAATGACCCGAACGAAGAAATAAGTTTGGGATCTCAGCCATTTGGTGTCCCAACAAGCAGTTCCCACGCCCAACCTTTCCCACCCCAGCTATTGCCAACATCCCAACAGCTTCCCACTGCAACGTTCATTCGTGACGCGCGCATTTCCCATTGCCCCAGTTGCCCATCCCTGACAGTGGCAAACACTGCCTAGCTCCAGCACTGGAGAAGGGAGAGGGCAAGCGAGAGGGGCAAGGGCTGAGGAGCGTGGCTGAAGCTGGAGCAGGCGCCTGCAGAGGTCTCTGTGCCTGCATGCTGAGCGGGCCCGGGTGCTGCGGGGGCCGTCGAGGAGCGCAGGGTCACGGGTAGCCGTAATACTTGGCTATGGCGTGGTCCTTCTGCCGCTGCACGAAGAATTGCACGGGGCTGATCTTCATCTGGTGGGCCGCCCGCTGCCGCTCCTCCTGGGCCAGCTTCTTCAGGCGCTCCCGCTCGGGACGCTGCTGCGGCGTGATGGGCACCGACGCCTCCTGCTCCTCCAGCGGCGTGGGCGCCGCGTCGCCGCCTGCCCAGGGCCCCACGCAGGGCACGTAGTCCACGCGGGGCTGCGCCGGACGTTGCAGCGTGCGCGGCTGCGTGGGCAGAGGCTCCCGCTGCGCTTGGCCCCCCGCGGCTGGCAGGCACGGCGCTCTGGGCGCCTGCTGCAGGGGAGCTCTCCACGCTCGCGCCGTGCTGCCTGGTGGTGCCGGCACCGCCTGGGCCTTGTCGCCAGCTGGGGGCCGGGGGGCAGCGGGCACAGCGCTGGAGCCTGGCACCGTCGGCGGGGCCCTGGGCATGCTGCTGGGGCCGCTGGAGGTGGGCTGCGGCTGCACACAGGGCGGCTGGCGCACTGGCCCCAGCGCCTTCGCCCTGGCCCCCAGCGGCTGCAAAGTCTCGCTGGGGGTCTTTGTCCCCGGGTGCTGGCGCTGCAGCGTCTTGTCCCCGATGGCTTGGGGACGGAGCCTGTCCTGGGCCCGCACGGCACGGGCACGGGCACGGGGCTTAATGGGGGGGGGCTCCAGCAGCAGCAGCGCTCTCCGGGGAGGCGGTGCCGCTGCTCCGTGCCCCCCAGCAGCCCCCGGGCTTCGGGCCCTCTTGCTGGGCGCCCTGGTGCTGTCGCTCGCCGGCTGCTGCCTGCCGCCGCCCGCTTGGCCGCTGCTGCCAGCCACCGCGCTGTGGCCACCCGTCTTCCCCTGGCACAGCGTCTTGGGGCCTTGGCCACCCTGGCCCAGCAGCGTCGTCTTCTCCTTGCCGGGGGTTTTCTCCGTCGCCGGCCTCCTGTGCTGGGAGCTCTGCGCTGTGCTGGGGGTGCTGGTGGGCGCGGGGCGCTTGGCCCCCCACTTGGTGCCGGTGGGCGCAGGGGCAGGCGGGGGGCTCTTGAGGGGACTCAGAGGGGGATTGGGCAGGGGCCTCCTAAGGGCACTAATAAATTCAGGGTCGGGGGGGCTCTTGAGGAGACCCAGAGGGGGATTGGGCAGGGGTCTCCTAAGGGCACTAATAAATTCAGGGTCGGGGGGGCTCTTGAGGGGACTCAGGCGAGGCTTGGGCAGGGGTCTCCTAAGGGAATTAAGGAATTCAGGGTCGGGGGGTCTCTTGAGGGGACGCGAGGGAGGGTTGGGCAGGGGTCTGCTAAGGGCAGTGAGGAATTCAGGGTGGGGGGGCCTTTTGGGGAGAGTGAAGGGAGGGTTGGGCAGGGGTCTCCTGAGGGCACTGAGCTGGGGACTGGCTGCAGGCTTGAGGGGGGAGCTCGCTGCCGGCACAGCAGGGGGCTGCACCGCCCGCCCACCCTGCACCTTCTTGGGGTGCACCCCAGGGGTTGAGGGTACCTCACCCAGCGCTCTGGTGGCTGCCAGTCCCTGTGTGCTCGGCTCCTCCATGTCCTCGCAGAGGTCGGGCAGCTCAGACAGGAAGCGGCTGAGCACAGGACTGCTGGAGACACCGGGGAAGGCGTCCTGGGGCTCCACGGCATCGAGCCAGCTGAGCAGCTCCTCCAAGCCGGAGATGTCCAGGTCGGCCGGGAGCTGGTCCTGCAGGTGCTGCAGCTGCTGGCTGTCCCCTGCCAGGTGGGGAAAGGCCTCGGCGAAGGCATCGGGGCCCAGCTCAAGCAGCTCCAGGGGCTCCTCAGGCACCTCTGCAACTGTCGCCGCTGAGGAAAAAGCAAGCAAATCCCCCAGGATGGGCGATGCCAGCTTTCCCATGGCTCCTGGGTGTGGGGCGCCCAGTGGCCGGCTGTGCCAGCCCCAAACTCACCGTCGGGCGTCACCGTCCGGGTGCTGGCGGTCGTTGGAGCCTGGGCAGGCTCGGGGGGAGTGGGGCCGGGCAGCGGGGGCCCCTGGTCCTCGCTGAGCCCCACGGCGTGGTCGCAGGGCTCCGGCAGCTGCCCCCGGCTGCTGGTCAGGGTGCGGGGCGCGGGGAGCGCCTGCCCCCGCAGCGGAGGCCCCGGGACGAGGAGGGGTGGGGGGCCGGGGTGGGCAGGGGCCTGCAGCAGGCAGGTGCCTGCGGGGTGCAGGAGCTCCCCATGGAGCACGGCCCCGGGCCCCAGCCAGAGGGGATCCTGGGGCAGCACCGTCCCCGTCCCCACGGGCTGTCCCCACTGGTAGACGGGGGCCCAGGGAGGAGCGGTGTGGGGGAGCTGCCCCACAGCAGGGAGCTGCCCCACGGCGGGGAGCTGCCCAAGCTGCAGGTGGTGCCCCTCGGGTGGGAGGTGCCCCCCAGGTGCCAGCTGCACCCCGGCGGGGAGCTGCAGCACCTGCCCCTGGACCCCCGGCACCACGTGCCAGACGGTGGCCTGGGGCAGCGCGTAGGGGAGGGTGGGTACCTGCAGGGGCTGCAAGCGCAGCGCCATCGCTCCGGGGAGGGAGGGCAGCAGCCACGCAGCCACCGTTGGCGGCACGGCTGGGACGACGAAGGGGGAGTTTTGCGTCTGCGGAAGCCGCGGAAGCCGTCTGGGGAAACCCTCTGTGGGAAAAAGGGCGCTGGGGTGAGATCTGGGGCGCTGGGCTCGCCAGCAGGGCCGCAGCCCCGGGAGGAGCGGGAGCCGGCTGCTGTACCTGCCATGGTGGCTGGAGAGTGGGGCGGTCGGTTGGGGAACGCGGGCAACGGCCGTTCCGTCCCAACGGCTGACCAGCCCCTCACCGCCATCTTGGTGAGGACTGCAGCTTTTGGACCCAAGCAGGCTTCCCGTCGCAAGACTTTTCCATCCCCATCAGGCTTTCCCTCCCACGCATCATTTGCCATGCCCAGGACGGTTTCACACCAACACTTCCCCGTCCCAAGCATTTTCCGTCCCAGTACCAGCTTTTCATCCTAACGGTCATTTCCCATCCTTACAATTTCACATGATAAAAGATTCCCATACGAGATATTTCCCATCGACACGAAGCGTTTCTTAATCCAAAGAGATCTCATCCCAAAGAATTCCCATCTCTCTGATTACTTTTCTAAGTACTTCCTTCCCCAGGGAATGTTACCCGCCCCATTAAAGACTTCCCATCCCAATACTTCCCCATCCCCGGAGTGATTTCCCATCCCAACGCTTTTGCTTCCCAAGGATTTCAAACCCAGGGAAGATTTCCCATCTCTTTGAGTTCCTAGCCCAATGGCTTTCCACCCCAAGGAAGTCTTCCCATCCCAGCAATGATTTCTCGGCCCACTCATCATTTCCCATCCCAATCATTTCCCATTTTCACCATCCAACAGACAGCTTAGCCAGCCCACAGCTAGAGAGAGATCACAACAGGGATTTGGACGATTCTGTTAGATGCAAGGTCACGCAGACTTGGTGTGCTACCGATTGCTCTTTATTACAGATCAACACAGATCGCCAGTACCAAGGGCGCTGGGATGAATCTGGTGAATATGCAGATACAAGGCTCTTACATTTCTTACCAGGAAATAAACAGATATGGGCATTTCTCTCTACCAACCTTAGTAAAAAGATAGGAAGGCTAGAGCACTAATTAAGAGTAACATGCTCAGCCACCGGCAAGGAGGCTGCCCGCTCCTCAGCACCTCTAAGCAGCAGCACCTTCACGTCTCCTCCTGCACCAGCAGCACATCAGCGTCTCTTGTTCCAGCAGCAGGACATCGGCGTCTCCCATTGCACCATGCAGACCTCCACGCCTCGAGTGCCACCAGCAGTACTCAATGCGAGCTGGACGCTCCGGGCACTTATGGCCACCCACCTTTGTGAGGTCAAAGGCTGACAGTGACTCTCTGCTGACCTCACACGGCTCTCGGGCGCCCCAATGGCAGAGGTTACGGCGCTAAGCTGACTGCCAGGAGAAAAGGCTGACATGAAATGGCTGCTCCACAATGCCAGGAGCAAGGTCTGCTGGAATGGGGGTTCGGAGGGGAGCTCGGCCTTCGGCCTGGGAACTGTGCCTGGGAGCCAGGGACGTCCTTGGTGTGCAGCTGGACACCTGGGCCTGAGAAAGCAAGGTTTCTTTAGAGAGAATTGGAAGCATCGTCTCCTAGTGGCTGTGTCAGGGGGACGAGAGAAATGCACAGCATCTCTTGGTTCCCTGAAGTGCACGTGTCCTACGCCCTTGGATGTCTCCATGATAGAAAAAGGGACTGATTTTTACCCAAAACAGAGCTCCTTTCTCTCGGGAGCTTCTCATGCTGCGTGTCCTCCTCTCTTTCTTGTATTTGGTTATGACTTTAGGCTTGTTCTTGCTACTCCTTAAGCAGACTGAAGCTTCCCCGGAACATCACGTTAACTGCTTTTCACTACCTCTAAGTGCCTTTCCTCCGCTTCTCATCTAATTAATTAGTGCTATCCTCTTCACGCCTGCTACAGAGGTATCTTTCCTACCTGGTGCAAGCTAGAAGAGCTTAGCAGCATCCATACGTCTCTTTCCTTTAGTCCTCACAGTAGACTTGCTCGAGGTAATTTGTGTTGAGCAGTAATCAAGAGAAAGTGTCACCAAGCCAAGGCTGCATTTGCTTGTGCCTTATGGAATCCCTGCAGCTGTGTCCCCTCCCAGCTTCCTGTGTGCCCCAAGCATCCTCGCTTGCAGGGCAGTAGAAGATGCAGAAAAGTCCTGGCCTTAGTGGAAGCACTGCCCTGCAAGAGCTAAGACATCCCTCTTAGCAGCTCACTGTAGCCCCGAAATCCCAAAAAACGGCACGTGCCAGCTACTGGGAAGGAAATGAACACTGTCATTGTGATATACCCGCTCAGGGCCCTGCTCTTTGGCCCAGGTGTCTATGAGGTGGTTTTGGAAATGAATCCTGTTGCGTGACTCCGTTCTTTCTGGGTGCTACTTTTCAGTTTAAAGCGGTTACTCCTTGTCCTGTCACTCCAGGCCCTGATAAAGACTCCCTCCACAGCTTTCCTACAGGTTGCCTTTCAGTACAGGAAGGCTCTCCCTGGTGTCGCAGTAAGCTCACCTGTTACCCAGGTGTCACAGTTATTTCCTGTGATAGGAATAATGACCAGGGTTAATCTATTGCAGGTGATTTCATACAATTATAGAAAAGCTTTTGTTGGAAAGCACCTTAGAGGTCTCCAGATCACCCGCGTACTTCAAGCAGGGCCATTTTTAAAGCCCTGTCATATTACTCAGGGGCTTGTACAGTCAAATTTTGAATGGCCCCAGCAAGAGACCCTACACTCTCACTGTGTCCCTTTGCCAGTGCCTAGGCAGAGTGTGCTTCCCCTGCTGGTCCTGGTGAGATGAACTGATACAAGTTTTGAGAAAACAGAAGTTTATGCTACTGCATGAAGTACCCTTTGTAACATTTTTTTTTTTTTTAACCTTTACCGTTTCATATCTGAAATTTGAAATTCATCAGGGAACTCAGCCTGGCACACAGTAAAGCTGATGGCAGATACTTCACAATATTATTCGAATTTCACGTAAATAGAACAGACTAGCAACTTACTTAGGAGAAGTAATACGATTTCAGAAATATTCAAAACCAAAGGCATTCTAAGTTCAGAGGAAATCCAAAGAAAAAACTAATTTTGAAACTAATAATCAGAGAACATAATCTTCTACAAACGATAGATTTTCCTCCTGCATTGGGTAATTTTGATCTGTCTTTAATGATCATCTCGACATGGCTTTGACACTGAGTATTTTGCTTTGCCACTGCATTAAGTCTTCTCCTCATGTGTGGTAAATGTCCTGCTCTCATGGGATGGGCCTAGGAGACATACGCACTGTGTCTCATGATGCTTGGCTGTCATCTTAAATCTGTGAGAAGAGGAAAGGTCTCGCTGCTTCCTGAACAGGGAATTGGATGTCTGCAGTTGAGAACCCTCTGTCTAATCTAGAAACGTGAAGGAAGGAGTTTGCTGGATTGCAAGTGACAGTGAAGAAAGCCACAGATGACATATCAAACTGATTAAAATGTTATTTAGCTCAGGGCATGGCTAATGATGTGGAGCTGGAATAGTTTGACGATTGTAATTACACTCACTATCATTGTTATTTGTTTACAGGATGGTAATGCCTAAAGGTCCCGCTGGAGCCTGAAACAAGGTTGTGCTGGGTGCTGCACGTGCATATATCAGTGGCGATTTGAGAGCTAGTGATACAAACAGACAAAACAGAGATTGAAAGGAGAAACAGAGGGATAGAGATAAGAAGATCTCCCTGCAGGTCATTTAGGGGAACCAGCCATGAGTGCAGTGCATCCAGGTCTCCAGTGCTCTGCTGGCCCAGCCAGATGAATGGAAAACATTGCAGCTTTGGAAAAATAGTGTTTCTTCTAATTCTTTGGCCACAGTTTTGATGTTTTAGGACTGCTTTTTTTTTTTTTTTTTTTTCCCCATTTGTGCTAGAAAAGGTGAACTTTTCAAATACCTATTCTGAATTAAAATATCGTTTTCATTGTTATGTTTCTGTTTTGTTGGCACTATTCATAATGACTTCTACCCTTCGGTGGAAGCAAAAGCTTATCATACCATAAAATTGGAAAGATCACAGAAAACTTCAGAGCTTTTGAAGAAAGGTGAGGAAAATCCATTCCCTGCTCTAGGCAGAGAGAGTGGCTGATTTCCAGAAAGGTAAATGGGCAGGATAAGGCCGCTTCATGTTCACTGATTACCAGTTGTATGGACTGTGAAGATAATGGACTACCAGCACAAGAGACGGTGCCAATAATCTAATCCAATACGATCTATTTCAAGTGGTGGAGACCTGATACTCTATGACAATGTGAGGAAGACCTAACTGTCAGGCAAACTTTGAGATGATCATGTTCAGGATCTAAAACTGTTATGACAAGTGTCAACACAGGAAGGGTGAAACAAAGGCATGAATGTCATACAAGGACCGATAAATCTCAGGAAGGCTGGAAACCAAGGCAAATGGATGGAATAAGATGGTGCTTTGTGTTAGCAAGAAGCAGAGGATGGAGAAATTAAATGTTATGGGTCAGCAAAAGAGTGGTTTTGTGCAAATCACTGCTAAAGATAGACAGCCTTGCTAGCCCGCTCTTTGCTCTTAGCTCCAGTCTAATAGTGAATTATCTCTGTACAGTTATCAGACACGTAAACAATAATGGGAATTATGGGAGACTTTAACTTCCAGCAAAAGATTAAAAGATAATTACCACTTATGTTCATACAGGTATACTATGTGATGGATTTCTTCCCAAAAGTGAAAAAATACAAGACCGTTTTATACTTGGCTCCTGTATGGGTTTAAATGTAGTAAAATTTGAATAAAGTGTGATCATGAGCTGACTTTTCTCATTTTACATTTCAAGACAGACAAAACCAGGTTTAGAATGAAGGTTCTGAGGCTTAGAAATGCAAACCTTGAAATCTAAGGAAATGAATAATTGAGTCTGACTAAGCAGCTCTGGGACTTGAGTGCAGAGAAGGCATAGTTAAAATTCAAAATTCAAAGAGGAAAAAAGCGATGAGAAAAGGTATGTTTCAGAGGTTAAAAACTGCAGAAATAAAGTAAGAATGACCAAAAACCTCCTTCACATAGGAAATTAAACAATAATAGTAAGTGGTACTTAAGCCACAGAAACCAGGGGGAAGAAAGAGAACAAATTAGGACAGTTGCACACTCGAGGCAAAAATAGGTCAAAAGTTACTGATGTCTCAAATGCTGCAAATCTGATTTCCTGCATCTAACAGCAACAACAATGTGATGTTAAGGGCAGTGACAGGACTCCCATTGAAAAGGAGGGTAGGGCACTAGGCGCAACATCATCTGGGGTGAAATAAAAATCTATAGTGATTCAAGTGAAAAATGAAAAGCTGATATCTACCTAGCCTGTTAACAGCATTGGCACGCAGAACAACAAGTCAAGTAGGAAAAATGCATAACAATTGTGCAAATCGGGGATAGTCCCCAGAATGGGAGAGTAACAAATATACTTCTGTCCAGAAGAGGGTAAAGAGTCATCCAGACAAGTGTGGGCCTGTTAGTTTGACATCAACACCGTGCAAAGTTTTGTAGCAAGAACAGATAAGACCAGGGAAGTAGGGGGTAATGTGTAATTTACAAGATAATTTATCAGAGCTAAATTGTTTCCAGATAATTTAGTAGCTTCCCTTTGTAGGACCAGTTCTTCCCTACAGAGGGGATGAACTCCATCTATTTCACTTTCTGTGAGCTTCTGATACATTATCTACGGATTTCGGCTTTGGGGCTGCAAGAGAATAAAGGGAATTTGCAATTGTTCACACTGAAGAGGGAATTACCAGCAAAGGAGTGGTTACCTATGGTAATTCTCAGAGACAGTTCTGAAACTGCAGCTGCTAAGGAGGCAAAGACTCATGGAGAAATGTAGGCTGGAAGGGACCTCTGAAAACCCAACCTCCTATTCAGGGCAGAGCTGACTTCAAAGTTAGATATGTTCGGTATGGACACGGTAGCTGAAGATTAAAAATTAAACATGAGCTTTGAGATTTGCAGGTGACATAAGGTTGGGAAGTACTACCAAGCCTGACTGAAGGCTATCGCTTGTGATTGAAATGGTTCAGGTGAAGTGATATGTGATAATACGAAGCAGAGCCATTCTCAGAGATTCTCAAAAAAGGGTGATTTTTTGTCATGTTTGCTATATGGCAGTCAGGAGTTTAAAACAAACAAACAAACAAAATGACAAGAAAACCTCTTATGAGCAAGTTTGGACAGGAAATTGGTAGAAACTTCCCATTTTAAGAATGAAGTGCACCATAGATATGAAGTCAGCATTCACCTAAGCAGTAATGGCGAACTCAAATCCCCCACAAGAAAGCAGTGGACAAACCAGAACACTAACAAACATGTTGGGGTCTAGAGTCAAACAGATATACCTAACTTTATTATACCTCAGCATCTGAGGGATTGCTTTTAGAGGCTGAGGGCTTGTACCCCATTTCCAATCACTTTCTCTGTGCCCCCTTCCCCAGAGAAGGAAGCTGCTTGGCTTCACTGCCCTCTGACTCAGCTGCCCGCTGAGGCTGCCCGCTCCTCAGCACCTCTAAGCAGCAGCACCTTCAGGTCTCCTCCTGCACCAGCAGCACATCAGCGTCTCTTGTTCCAGCAGCAGGACATCGGCGTCTCCCATTGCACCATGCAGACCTCCACGCCTCGAGTGCCACCAGCAGTACTCAATGCGAGCTGGACGCTCAGGGCACTTATGGCCACCCACCTTTGTGAGGTCAAAGGCTGACAGTGACTCTCTGCTGACCTCACACGGCTCTCGGGCGCCCCGATGGCAGAGGTTACGGCGCTAAGCTGACTGCCAGGAGAAAAGGCTGACATGAAGTGGCTGCTCCACCATGCCAGGAGCAAGGTCTGCTGGAATGGGGGTTCGGAGGGGAGCTCGGCCTTGGGCCTGGGAACTGTGCCTGGGAGCCAGGGACGTCCTTGGTGTGCAGCTGGACACCTGGGCCTGAGAAAGCAAGGTTTCTTTAGAGAGAATTGGAAGCATCGTCACCTAGTGGCTGTGTCAGGGGGACGAGAGAAATGCACAGCATCTCTTGGTTCCCTGAAGTGCACGTGTCCTACGCCCTTGGATGTCTCCATGATAGAAAAAGGGACTGATTTTTACCCAAAACAGAGCTCCTTTCTCTCGGGAGCTTCTCATGCTGCGTGTCCTCCTCTCTTTCTTGTATTTGGCTATGACTTTAGGCTTGTTCTTGCTACTCCTTAAGCAGACTGAAGCTTCCCCGGATCATCACGTTAACTGATTTTCACTACCTCTACGTGCCTTTCCTCCACTTCTCATCTAATTAATTAGTGCTATCCTCTTCACGCCTGCTACAGAGGTATCTTTCCTACCTGGTACAATCTAGAAGAGCTTAGCAGCATCCATACGTCTCTTTCCTTTAGTCCTCACAGTAGACTTGCTCGAGGTAATTTGTGCTGAGCAGTAATCAACAGGAAGTGTCACCAAGCCAAGGCTGCATTTGCTTGCGTCTTATGGAATCCCTGCAGCTGTGTCCCCTCCCAGTTTCCTGTGTGCCCCAAGCATCCTCGCTTGCAGGGCAGTAGAAGATGCAGAAAAGTCCTGGCCTTAGTGGAAGCACTGCCCTGCAAGAGCTAAGACATCCCTCTTAGCAGCACACTGTAGCCCCGAAATCCCAAAAAACGGCACATGCCAGCTACTGGGAAGGAAATGAACTCTGTCATTGTGATATACCCGCTCAAGGCCCTGCTCTTTGGCCCAGGTGTCTACGAGGCGGTTTTGGAAATGAATCCTGTTGTGTGACTCCGTTCTTTCTGGGTGCTACGTGCCCATAAAGCTTGCTTTTCAAGGCCCAGGAGGGTCTGCCGGGCACTGGCCTGGGTTCCCAGCCTGACCCACCTGCTGGGAATCAGGGAGGCTCGGTCGGTGTCTTGTGTTGGGTTTACGAGGACAGGTTCTGGTAGCGGGGGGCTGCAGGGGTGTCCTCTGTGAGGAGAATGCAGCAGCTGCCCCATGTTAGATAAGGGCCGGTTCCAGGAGGCTCCAGAGGGACCCGCTGCTGCCCAGAACTGAGACAAAAAGGATGATGTTTTGCGCCTGTGTGAGAGCCCACCTAAGAAAGGGAAAGAAACCTGCTGCACAGCAGCGTCTGGGTCAGGGAGGAGTGAGAAACCTCTCTGCAGCCCCCAAGGTGAGTGCAGCAGGAGGCAGGAGGTGCTCCAGGCTCACAGCAGCAGTTCCCCTGCGGCCTGGGGAGAGGCCCCTGGTGGAGCAGGCTGTCCCCCTGCAGCCCACGGGTCCCACACGGAGCAGATCTCCACGCTGCAGCCCGTGGAGGAGCCCCTGCTGGAGCAGGTGGATGTGGCCTGGAGGAGGCCGCGGCCTGTGGAGAGCCCCCGCAGGAGCAGGCCCGGCCTGGACTGGAACAGGCTCTGCTGAGCCTCTTTTGCCCGTGACGATCATTGTGGAGTGATCTCCCTGTCCTTCTCTCAGCCCTTGAGCCCTTTCCATCCTATTTTCTCCCCTTTCCGTTTGAGGAGGGGCAGGGAGAGAGCGGTTGAGGTGGAGCTCAGCTGCCCAGCTGAGGAAAAACACCACACCTGCTGTTCTTCGACCCTCAGCAACCCCACAGCATCTTCCTGGAAGGGATCCCTTTCCTTCACGCCTGACAGGCGCCGCCTCCAGAGGCTTGTGCCCCGTTTCTGATCGCTTTCTCAGTGCCCCCTTCCCCAGAGAAGGATCCCAGCTGCTTGGCTTCCCTGCCCTCCGATTCCAGGCTCCCGGAGCTGTTATCCCAGCATCGCAGCAGCCAGGTGACAATGTGCTCGCCTGCATGACAGCTGAAATCTTGTCCCATGTCTCGCAGCTCGCCCAGGGATGGGGATCACCTGCCTACTGCTGCTTTTCTCTCTTTTCTATTTTATAACAGCCTCCTCTTCCCTTCGATGGCCCTACATTGGGGTCGCCTGCCTCGCCTTCCTATTGCTCCTTCCCCTTCTTCGGAGGACTTTCTTCCCTGCCTAAACGAGATGACTTCTGCATCCATTCCTTCATCTTGTGTGTATTGGCGACTGATACGGCAACGGGGTAGTCCCCGGAGCCAGCTGTAGGGCCTGTCCCAGGGTTGGAGTGGCTGCAGGGAACATCACAAGGGTTGGAGGGGCTGCAAGTAAAATCACAGTTGTTGGAGGGGCTGCAGGTAAAATCACAGGGGTTGCAGGGGCTGCAGGTAAAATCACAGTTGTTGGAGGGGCTGCAGTTAAAATTACAGCAGTTGCAGGGGCTGCAGTTAAAATCACAAGTGTTGCAGGGGCTGCAGGGTGCATCACAGGTTTGCATCAGATCAACCAAAAGAAATTACGTCAGCTAGGGTCAACGTTTTACGCATTCTTCTAGTTATATCTGCGTGGCCCTTTTGGAAGGAGCCCAGATCAGAGCGTTTCTCGTTGTGGATTTCAGGCTCCAGTCCAGGTTAAGCTGTACAGGTCGTTATTCATGCAAGGATATAGAGAGTTGGAGGATGGACGGGAGTCGTGGAGGTGGGAGCCCCTTTCTTGGAGATGATATGTGCCCATCCATGTGGGGAGGAATTACCTTGGCCTAATAAGTACAAGGTGTTTTCACACTTTGTGTGTTCCTTCAAGGCCTCCACCAAAGGTGTCAAGGTGAATATCAAACAGACCTGAAGAGACCCAGGAACTGGGCTAAGGAGGCAGTTGCTATAGGAACAGAGTGGCTCATGGTGGATAATATTGAATGATATGTCACATTCACAAACTCACTGCGCTGAGGCAGTGTCTCAAAGGAGGCATTAAAGCAAACCCAAGGAACAGAGAGTGAGCTGAGGCTGGGAGCTGACCTCCTGCTGCCAGCTGGTGTCAGGGCACGGGCACAGAAATGCACGTTGCACGTTGTGCATGATTCTGGGGATCATGCACAGATTTCCTGTGTGTTAGCATGCTTGTGCTTGTGGCTGTGCTTATAGCCATGAGGGACACATAGGGCTGTATTAGTGCTTTTCCTGGGTTTGCTTCCCTGACAGGTGATATGCTAGAAAGCATGTGGCCCAATATTATGTACTTTAGCAGGGAAGTGTGATTTTCACACACAAACATAAGTAATGTCCTCAGCTGCAAGCAGATCTCTGCCACCAAAGCACAGTGTTCCTGGGGTAGCTCTTTTCCATTTGATGCATACAAAGCAGAACAAAAACGCTGATGAAGTCACCAAAGCATAGTGACTAGATTTCCAGGGGCAGTGATTTCCTTCGTATCAGGGCAGACACAGATCCCTTTTGCTCATTTTGGAAATTATGTCCAAATCTCGGGGGTCAGAGCGATGGAGGATGTCGACTTCTAATAATTCCTACAGGCTTTGTCTTCCACCATGGAGAACCGTCTTTATGTGATGCAAGTTCCCACTGAAGGGGAATTCCTGCAGATTGTAAGGCTCTAGTCCATATGAGCTGGCCCCAGATACCATGGCTAGTGGGATACCATGGATAGTAGGACTGTTGCTTGGTAGTTTTAAGCTGCTGGGCAGCTGAACTCCACCATAGCCACTCTCTCACTCCCCCTCCTCAAAGGAAAAGGGGAAAAAAATATGATGAAAAGGGCTCAAGGAATTGTGATAAGGACAGGGAGATCACTCAACAATTATCGTCCTGGACAAAACACACGCAGCACAGGGAGATTAATATAATTTGTTGCCTATCACTAGCAGACTACAATAGTGAAAAATTAAAAGCAAACTTAAAACCCCTTTTACCTCCTATCCACCCTGCTCTACCTCCTCCTGCCGAGTGTTGCAGGGGAATGGGGGATGTGGGCTGTGGTCAGTCCCTAACACTATCACCTAACACAACATCCCTAACACTTCATCACCTGCTGCTCCTCCACGGTCCCTCTCTGCCCCTGTTCCACGCGGGGTCCCTCCCACGGGATGCCGTCCTTCCCGAAATGAGCCTGCGGGGGCTGCTTACAGGCCACCATTCTTGAGGAACTGTTCCGATATGGGTCTGTACCACAGGGTCCGTCCGTCAGGAGCAAACTGCTCCAACCTGGGTCCCCCACGGGTGGCAGCTCCCCCCAGGCCCCCTGCTCCTGCGTGGGCTCCTCTCCATGGCTGCAGCTCTGGCCTGGGGCCTGCTCCTGCGGGGGCTCTCCACAGGCCGCGGCCTCCTCCAGGCCACATCCACCTGCTCCAGCGGGGGCTCCTCCACGGGCTGCAGCGTGGAGATCTGCTCCGTGTGGGACCCGTGGGCTGCAGGGGGACAGCCTGCTCCACCAGGGGCCTCTCCCCAGGCCGCAGGGGAACTGCTGCTGTGAGCCTGGAGCACCTCCTGCCTCCTGCTGCACTCACCTTGGGGGCTGCAGGGCTGGTTCTCTCTCCTTGCTCTTCCAGCTTCTGTTGCACAGCAGTATTTCCCCCTTCTTAAATCTGCTCTCCCGGAGGTGCAAACAACATCGCTTATAGGCTCAGCTCTGGCAAGCGCCGTGGCCCTTCTGGAGTTGGCTGGAGCTGGCTCTTACCTGACACGGGCAGCTTCCGCACTGTTCTCACAGAGGCCACGCCTGCAGCCCCCTGCTCCCAATCCCTATGCAGTAATTACAAAGCCTCTGTGCTTTGGGCTGTCGTGATCCTTCTGCAAGTGCAGGGTAGGCGCAAGGTTGCTTTGCATTTCCAAAAGGAGTAAGAAAGCCTCCAACCCCACTGGACCTCAGCCACTTGCAGGTTTCAAGCAACACTCCCCACTTTCAGTTATCTCCCTCCCATGCACACAGTGGAAGCAAGGTTGAGCAAACACCTGTTTTGAAAATGTTTATATCAATGAAGAATAAAAGAATTCTACTACCCCCAATCTCTCTGTGCATCCAAGGCAAAAATCGTGCATTGTTCTGCCTCAACACTGTTTTCAGACCAAATTTGTCAAGTCATCTAGCAGAGGATTTCTCTCTTGTTCACTCACTAGCTTATTAGAGCACCAGTTTTCATAGGTGATAGAGCAAATTCCTCAACTGTCTGAAGGGACTTGATCCCAGAAAACTTCAAAACTGCAGATGACTCATGATTTTCTGGTGAAGCATCTATTAAATTAGAGCTGTTCCCCTTAGGGCACAGTGAGACAATGTGAGAAGAACCCTGTATCGCACTGATTGAGGCTTTATAACTCTACAGAATTGTCAGCCAACAATAAATGGAAAGTGCAGGAGAAATGTTCTTTCTTCCTCCTTGCCCTGCCATACGTTAGCGGACAGCTTGTGGTGGGGTATAGGTTCAGAGCCTCGCAGAAGAAGGATTTGAACCCAGGCTCTCCACAGTCTGCACCACTGCCTTCCTGAGGGCTTTTGACTCTTTTTTGTTTGTTTGTTTGTTTTGTTTTGTTTTTGCTTTTGTGGATGGTGTCTAAGTCTGGGGGAAAAAGAACCAACTGTGGGAGGAGGGAATGCTACTCCTGTCTGTGATAGTGATGATTTCCGGACAGTGGTAGCAACAGAGCTTCTGCAGGGAAGAGAAAATTACAGGCAGTCTCTGTTGCTATTCCACGTACTGTGAGTACTGTGTGCAGTTTTGGGCACCACAGTATGAGAAAAAGATATAAAACTGTTCGAGAGTGTCCAAAGAAGGGCAACAAACAGGAGGGTCTCTTTTAACAGGTGTATTGAGATTTGTGGCAAGGTTTTGGTAGCAAGGTCAGGGGCTGCACTGTGCTGGACACAGCAACAGATGCACCATAGGCCAAACTCAGACAACAAGCCAAGGTGTGTTGCCTCTGAGAATGCACAGAAAATATTGGATGGAGAGAGTTGGAGAGAACAAAAAGAATGAGGAAAAACAGAGGGAACATCAAGGTCATAGGAGGAGGAGAAGTAGATGCTCCATGGTGGAGCAGATATTCTTTGAAACCTGTGGAGGATCCATGCCAGAACAGATGAATATTCCTGACAGGGACTGCAGCCTGTGGAGGACCCACACTGGAGCAAAGTAGAAACGAGAAGAAAGGATAGGCAGAGAAGAACTGCTGCACATTAACCACAGCCTCCTCCTGTGCTGCCCATTTCCCCAGTGAATGGACTGAGCGAGATCAGCAGGTGGAAAACAGGTGCTTGGAGTGAAGTTGAGCCCAGAAGAGGAGGAAAAGTGTTACCCCTATGTGGTTTGATGTTTGTCCTTTTGCTTCCCAACACCTGAACTAGTAATTAAACTTATACAAATTAATTGACATTAAATTAATTTCCTCAAGTTAAGAGAGATTTTTCCACAACAATCATTGATAAGCAATATCCCTGTCTTTATCAAAGCCCATGAGCTTTCTCGTTCCTTTTTTTTTCCCCGATTTTATCCCCTGTCCTGCTGAGGTGGGCAGGAAGTGAGCAGGCTACGTTACATCCAACAGAAGCTCTAACACATTTTTCATTGGAGAAGTAGACTTTGAAATGCCAAACACCTTTACATCTCTAAATATTATTTAGATACCACATGTTGTTAATTTTTACAAGTAATATTGCATGTTGTTAATTCTTCTAACATCTAGGCTATACATTCAAAATGAGTTATCTAATAAAGTCTATTTATTAAAAAATATATAAAAAACATATAACACATATTGTGTTATAAAGCACACAATTCCCTACCAATGACAACAAAAAAAATCGTCTAATTGAGCATGCAGTTTTCATTAACCTGTTTTTTTTCCAAATACACAACAACACATACACATGTACGTGATGTTGGTTTTTTTTTTTCATCATTTCTCACTGAAGCAATACCCATCCCGTATTGGATCTGTGTCATTACTCTAAGTTTTGTTTCTAATGTACTTGAAAAACTCCTTAACTCTACTGATTGCAACAGTGGATTTTTTCCTAGTGATCTTAACTCCATTTATCAATTACTTATTCCCTTAAATTCCTGCTTTTAAGAGATCGTTAGGTATTCACCATCTCTCACTATAATTTAAAGCTTTTCTTTTCTTTTTCAATAGTTCAGCCCTAGTCAACTCGGAGTTGGGGAGCAGCAGCTTCTATGGAGATACTATGCTGAAAAAAAAAAAAAAAAAAAGATGAGGGAAAAGGAATGTGGGACAGACAGATGGGGCAAGGGGTGTGGTTTGATCAGGATACCTTGAGAGTCTGGGAAGAGAAGAAATGGATGGGTGCTTAAGAGGTGAGATCACTCTTGGCAGCATCACAGCCTGCATACTGAAGAATTGTGACAAGCAGTTTAGAAATGTGAGTTATTGGTGGTCTTCTGTTGATCTGCAGCTGTGCTCCATGGCTATAGCTGTAATTTCAGCAGTTTACTGTGTAAGCCGCATGTTGCCACTTCATTGATCAAGGCAATGCTGTTCAGTTGCAGGGAAGAGGGGCAAGACACAGGGAAGAAACAGAGGGAATGGAGAAAACTGTACAGTCTGGATATGCAGAAGTAGCAATAAAATCAGTGCTGGACAGAAAGAGACAAGACAGACAGACAGACAGGAAGAAAGAAAGAGAAAGAAAGAGAAAGAAAGAAAGAAAAGAAAGAAAGAAAGAAAGAAAGAAAGAAAGAAAGAAAGAAAGAAAGAAAGAAAGAAAGAAAGAAAGAAGAGAAAGAAAGAAAAATAGAAAACCCCACACTCATAAAAATGAGAAACATCCAGGCATAAAAGGACATAAAACAAAGACAACTGTCATGATGTGGTATGATAGGATCTAGGAGAAAGCAGAAATCCAGCAATGCTGTCTTTCCTACTCCTCAAAACCAATTCAGTTGACAACTATGGATGCTTCCAGCTGGAAAAAAATGGAAGAATGAAGTGGAGGACTCCTTGCCATCGCTGTGTTTCTGGAGCGCACCTCTACCTTTCTGCCCAACAGGGGGTGGTTCTTGGGAGATAATTGCAGAATGTGAAAAAACATGACCAAAACCAGAGGACCCATCTCCACAACTGCATGATAAAGATAAAAGACATCTCTAGATGCAGACCTTAGAGCTCCAATTCACTATGTCCCACTACTGGAAGTTATTTTTATGCTTTGTTTTTAAGGCCACTGGCTGCCTCCTCCCTTATGCTCTCCATTCCCCCTGTTGTCCTGTCTTCTTTCTCCTGCATTGCTTCCTTTCCTTGGTGGACCTTGATGAGATCTTTGATATTGTGTTGTATATATATGTGCGAAGGCAGTATGTCTCTTATTCTTTTACACTGCTGACTGCTACCCCATATACCTCTGCAAGTTTTCTTACAAGGGATTAAGAGAGAAAGGCCTGTGCCTGGCAGAGGGAGCAGTGAATGATGATCTAGCAAAGCAGTCTATCACAGACAGACGACACTGGCCCAGAAATCCTGCTTGAAAATTTGGTGTACATGAAACTGAGACAGAAATTGGAACTTTCGACCAAACGCTGTAGGTTAGAAGTTGTTTTAGCTGAACGTACTGGGCACGTATTTGAACGCAAAAGGTAAGGTATTGTTTTGTTCCTGTAAGATCTGAGTGTTTCACACAGCACTCCAATATCCTCTCTTAAGTAGGGGAGGCAACCATAAAATGCAGAAGTTGGCAGATGCACAGGATGTGAGGTACTCTCAGTAGAGAATTTGTTCCTAATATCTATTCTAAATCTAACTTTTCAGTTTAAAGCGGTTACTCCTTGTCCTGTCGCTCCAGGCCCTGATAAAGACTCCCTCCCCAGCTTTCCTACAGGTTGCCTTTCAGTACAGGAAGGCTCTCCCTGGTGTCGCAGTAAGCTCACCTGTTACCCAGGGGTCACAGTTATTTCCTGTGATGGGAATAATGACAAGGGTTAATCTATTGCAGGTGATTTCATACAATTATAGAAAAGCTTTTGTTGGAAAGCACCTTAGAGGTCTCCAGATCACCCGCGTACTTCAAGCAGGGCCATTTTTAAAGCCCTGTCATATTGCTCAGGGGCTTGTACAGTCAAATTTTGAATGACCCCAGCAAGAGACCCCACAGTCTCACTGTGTGCCTTTGCCAGTGCCTAGGCAGAGTGTGCTTCCCCTGCTGGTCCTGGTGAGATGAACTGATACAAGTTTTGAGAAAACAGAAGTTTATGCTACCGCATGAAGTACCCTTTGTAACATTTTTTTTTTTTAACCTTTACCGTTTCATATCTGAAATTTGAAATTCATCAGGGAACTCAGCCTGGCACACAGTAAAACTGATGGCAGATACTTCACAATATTATTTGAATTTCACGTAAATAGAACAGACTAGCAACTTACTTAGGAGAAGTAATACAATTTTAGAAATATTCAAAACCAAAGGCATTCCAAACTAAGTTTAAGTTCACAGGAAATCCAAAGGAAAAACTAATTTTGAAACTAATAATCAGAGAACATAATCTTCTACAAACGATAGATTTTCCTCCTGCATTGGGTAATTTTGATCTGTCTTTAATGATCATCTCGACATGGCTTTGACACTGAGTATTTTGCTTTGCCACTGCATTAAGTCTTCTTCTCATGTGTGGTAAATGTCCTGCTCTCATGGGATGGGCCTAGGAGACATACGCACTGTGTCTCATGATGCTTGGCTATCATCTTAAATCTGTGAGAAGAGGAAAGGTCTCACTGCTTCCTGAACAGGGAATTGGATGTCTGCAGTTGAGAACCCTCTGTCTAATCTAGAAACGTGAAGGAAGGAGTTTGCTGGATTGCAAGTGACAGTGAAGAAAGCCACAGATGACATATCGAACTGATTGAAATGTTATTTAGCTCAGGGCATGGCTAATGATGTGGAGCTGGAATAGTTTGACGATTGTAATTACACTCACTATCATTGTTATTTGTTTACAGGATGGTAATGCCTAAAGGTCCCGCTGGAGCCTGAAACAAGGTTGTGCTGGGTGCTGCACGTGCATATATCAGTGGCGATTTGAGAGCTAGTGATACAAACAGACAAAACAGAGATTGAAAGGAGAAACAGAGGGATAGAGATAAGAAGATCTCCCTGCAGGTCATTTAGGGTAACCAGCCATGAGTGCAGTGCATCCAGGTCTCCAGTGCTCTGCTGGCCCAGCCAGATGAATGGAAAACATTGCAGCTTTGGAAAAATAGTGTTTCTTCTAATTCTTTGGCCACAGTTTTGATATTTTAGGACTGCTTTTTTTTTTTTTTTTTTCTTTTCCCCATTTGTGCTAGAAAAGGTGAACTTTTCAAATACCTATTCTGAATTAAAATATCGTTTTCATTGTTATGCTTCTGTTTTGTTGGCACTATTCATAATGACTTCTACCCTTCGGTGGAAGCAAAAGCTTATCATACCATAAAATTGGAAAGATCACAGAAAACTTCAGAGCTTTTGAAGAAAGGTGAGGAAAATCCATTCCCTGCTCTAGGCAGAGAGAGTGGCTGATTTCCAGAAAGGTAAATGGGCAGGATAAGGCCGCTTCATGTTCACTGATGGCCAGTTGTATGGACTGTGAAGATAATGGACTACCAGCACAAGAGACGGTGCCAATAATCTAATCCAATACGATCTATTTCAAGTGGTGGAGACCTGATACTCTATGACAATGTGAGGAAGACCTAACTGTCAGGCAAACTTTGAGATGATCATGTTCAGGATCTAAAACTGTTATGACAAGTGTCAACACAGGAAGGGTGAAACAAAGGCATGAATGTCATACAAGGACCGATAAATCTCAGGAAGGCTGGAAACCAAGGCAAATGGATGGAATAAGATGGTGCTTTGTGTTAGCAAGAAGCAGAGGATGGAGAAATTAAATGTTATGGGTCAGCAAAAGAGTGGTTTTGTGCAAATCACTGCTAAAGATAGACAGCCTTGCTAGCCCGCTCTTTGCTCTTAGCTCCAGTCTAATAGTGAATTATCTCTGTACAGTTATCAGACACGTAAACAATAATGGGAATTATGGGAGACTTTAACTTCCAGCAAAAGATTAAAAGATAATTACCACTTATGTTCATACAGGTATACTATATGATGGATTTCTTCACAAAGGTGAAAAAATACAAGACCGTTTTAGACTTGGCTCCTGTATGGGTTTAAATGTAGTAAAATTTGAATAAAGTGTGATCATGAGCTGACTTTTCTCATTTTACATTTCAAGACAGACAAAACCAGGTTTAGAATGAAGGTTCTGAGGCTTAGAAATGCAAACCTTGAAATCTAAGGAAATGAATAATTGAGTCTGACTAAGCAGCTCTGGGACTTGAGTGCAGAGAAGGCATAGTTAAAATTCAAAATTCAAAGAGGAAAAAAGCGATGAGAAAAGGTATGTTTCAGAGGTTAAAAACTGCAGAAATAAAGTAAGAATGACCAAAAACCTCCTTCACATAGGAAATTAAACAATAATAGTAAGTGGTACTTAAGCCACAGAAACCAGGGGGAAGAAAGAGAACAAATTAGGACAGTTGCACACTTGAGGCAAAAATAGGTCAAAAGTTACTGATGTCTCAAACGCTGCAAATCTGATTTCCTGCATCTAACAGCAACAACAATGTGATGTTAAGGGCAGTGACAGGACTCCCATTGAAAAGGAGGGTAGGGCACTAGGCGCAACATCATCTGGGGTGAAACAAAAATCTATAGTGATTCAAGTGAAAAATGAAAATCTGATATCTACCTAGCCTGTTAACAGCATTGGCACGCAGAACAACAAGTCAAGTAGGAAAAATGCATAACAATTGTGCAAATCGGGGATAGTCCCCAGAATGGGAGAGTAACAAATATACTTCTGTCCAGAAGAGGGTAAAGAGTCATCCAGACAAGTGTGGGCCTGTTAGTTTGACATCAACACCGTGCAAAGTTTTGTAGCAAGAACAGATAAGACCAGGGAAGTAGGGGGTAATGTGTAATTTACAAGATAATTTATCAGAGCTAAATTGTTTCCAGATAATTTAGTAGCTTTCCTTTGTAGGACCAGTTCTTCCCTACACAGAGGATGAACTCCATCTATTTCACTTTCTGTGAGCTTCTGATACATTATCTACGGATTTCGGCTTTGGGGCTGCAAGAGAATAAAGGGAATTTGCAATTGTTCACACTGAAGAGGGAATTACCAGCAAAGGCGTGGTTACCTATTGTAATTCTCAGAGACAGTTCTGAAACTGCAGCTGCTAAGGAGGCAAAGACTCATGGAGAAATGTAGGCTGGAAGGGACCTCTGAAAACCCAACCTCCTATTCAGGGCAGAGCTGACTTCAAAGTTAGATATGTTCGGTATGGACACAGTGGCTGAAGATTAAAAATTACACATGAGCTTTGAGATTTGCAGGTGACATAAGGTTGGGAAGTACTACCAAGCCTGACAGAAGGCTATCGCTTGTGATTGAAATGGTTCAGGTGAAGTGACAGGTGATAATACAAAGCAGAGCCATTCTCAGAGATTCTAAAAAAGGGTGATTTTTTGTCATGTTTGCTATATGGCAGTCAGGAGTTTAAAACAAACAAACAAACAAAATGACAACAAAACCTCACGTTCATGCACTGTTAGCACAAGGAGGACTGAAAAAGTTAAGTGGTTATATAGTGTGTATGGCTATTCATTTTTTTTCCCCTCCAGTATGAATACACTGGACAAGGCAGCCCTGACACTCATTTGAGACATGAGGCACAGTTCTGCCACTTGTATTCACATTGAACTTCAGAGGAAGAGTTCACAAGACAGAAGGAACAAGTTGCCTATTGTCTGGAAGGGAATGAAAGGACATCATTCTGCCCAGCCAGAGGCCAGTTGAGAGAAGAATATGTTGTCTCTACGTAAATGAATTTCTTGAGTAAATATCAAGGAGAAATAGGAAATGTGTAAGTTGGGAGACACATCTGAAATGATGACTGCAGTTGGCTTATGAGCAAGTTTGGACAGGAAATTGGTAGAAACTTCCCATTTTAAGAATGAAGTGCACCATAGATATGAAGTCAGCATTCACCTAAGCAGTAATGACCAACTCAAATCCCCCACAAGAAAGCAGTGGACAAACCAGAACACTAACAAACATGTTGGGGTCTAGAGTCAAACAGATATACCTAACTTTATTATACCTCAGCATCTGAGGGATTGCTTTTAGAGGCTGAGGGCTTGTACCCCATTTCCAATCACTTTCTCTGTGCCCCCTTCCCCAGAGAAGGAAGCTGCTTGGCTTCCCTGCCCTCTGATTCAGCTGCCCGCTGAGGCTGCCCGCTCCTCAGCACCTCTAAGCAGCAGCACCTTCAGGTCTCCTCCTGCACCAGCAGCACATCAGCGTCTCTTGTTCCAGCAGCAGGACATCGGCGTCTCCCATTGCACCATGCAGACCTCCACGCCTCGAGTGCCACCAGCAGTACTCAATGCGAGCTGGACGCTCAGGGCACTTATGGCCACCCACCTTTGTGAGGTCAAAGGCTGACAGTGACTCTCTGCTGACCTCACACGGCTCTCGGGCGCCCCGATGGCAGAGGTTACGGCGGTAAGCTGACTGCCAGGAGAAAAGGCTGACATGAAGTGGCTGCTCCACCATGCCAGGAGCAAGGTCTGCTGGAATGGGGGTTCGGAGGGGAGCTCGGCCTTGGGCCTGGGAACTGTGCCTGGGAGCCAGGGACGTCCTTGGTGTGCAGCTGGACACCTGGGCCTGAGAAAGCAAGGTTTCTTTAGAGAGAATTGGAAGCATCGTCACCTAGTGGCTGTGTCAGGGGGACGAGAGAAATGCACAGCATCTCTTGGTTCCCTGAAGTGCACGTGTCCTACGCCCTTGGATGTCTCCATGATAGAAAAAGGGACTGATTTTTACCCAAAACAGAGCTCCTTTCTCTCGGGAGCTTCTCATGCTGCGTGTCCTCCTCTCTTTCTTGTATTTGGCTATGACTTTAGGCTTGTTCTTGCTACTCCTTAAGCAGACTGAAGCTTCCCCGGATCATCACGTTAACTGATTTTCACTACCTCTACGTGCCTTTCCTCCACTTCTCATCTAATTAATTAGTGCTATCCTCTTCACGCCTGCTACAGAGGTATCTTTCCTACCTGGTACAATCTAGAAGAGCTTAGCAGCATCCATACGTCTCTTTCCTTTAGTCCTCACAGTAGACTTGCTCGAGGTAATTTGTGCTGAGCAGTAATCAACAGGAAGTGTCACCAAGCCAAGGCTGCATTTGCTTGCGTCTTATGGAATCCCTGCAGCTGTGTCCCCTCCCAGTTTCCTGTGTGCCCCAAGCATCCTCGCTTGCAGGGCAGTAGAAGATGCAGAAAAGTCCTGGCCTTAGTGGAAGCACTGCCCTGCAAGAGCTAAGACATCCCTCTTAGCAGCACACTGTAGCCCCGAAATCCCAAAAAACGGCACATGCCAGCTACTGGGAAGGAAATGAACTCTGTCATTGTGATATACCCGCTCAAGGCCCTGCTCTTTGGCCCAGGTGTCTACGAGGCGGTTTTGGAAATGAATCCTGTTGTGTGACTCCGTTCTTTCTGGGTGCTACGTGCCCATAAAGCTTGCTTTTCAAGGCCCAGGAGGGTCTGCCGGGCACTGGCCTGGGTTCCCAGCCTGACCCACCTGCTGGGAATCAGGGAGGCTCGGTCGGTGTCTTGTGTTGCGTTTACGAGGACAGGTTCTGGTAGCGGGGGGCTGCAGGGGTGTCCTCTGTGAGGAGAATGCAGCAGCTGCCCCATGTTAGATAAGGGCCGGTTCCAGGAGGCTCCAGAGGGACCCGCTGCTGCCCAGAACTGAGACAAAAAGGATGATGTTTTGCGCCTGTGTGAGAGCCCACCTAAGAAAGGGAAAGAAACCTGCTGCACAGCAGCGTCTGGGTCAGGGAGGAGTGAGAAACCTCTCTGCAGCCCCCAAGGTGAGTGCAGCAGGAGGCAGGAGGTGCTCCAGGCTCACAGCAGCAGTTCCCCTGCGGCCTGGGGAGAGGCCCCTGGTGGAGCAGGCTGTCCCCCTGCAGCCCACGGGTCCCACACGGAGCAGATCTCCACGCTGCAGCCCGTGGAGGAGCCCCCGCTGGAGCAGGTGGATGTGGCCTGGAGGAGGCCGCGGCCTGTGGAGAGCCCCCGCAGGAGCAGGCCCGGCCTGGACTGGAACAGGCTCTGCTGAGCCTCTTTTGCCCGTGACGATCATTGTGGAGTGATCTCCCTGTCCTTCTCTCAGCCCTTGAGCCCTTTCCATCCTATTTTCTCCCCTTTCCGTTTGAGGAGGGGCAGGGAGAGAGCGGTTGAGGTGGAGCTCAGCTGCCCAGCTGAGGAAAAACACCACACCTGCTGTTCTTCGACCCTCAGCAACCCCACAGCATCTTCCTGGAAGGGATCCCTTTCCTTCACGCCTGACAGGCGCCGCCTCCAGAGGCTTGTGCCCCGTTTCCGATCGCTTTCTCAGTGCCCCCTTCCCCAGAGAAGGATCCCAGCTGCTTGGCTTCCCTGCCCTCCGATTCCAGGCTCCCGGAGCTGTTATCCCAGCATCGCAGCAGCCAGGTGACAATGTGCTCGCCTGCATGACAGCTGAAATCTTGTCCCATGTCTCGCAGCTCGCCCAGGGATGGGGATCACCTGCCTACTGCTGCTTTTCTCTCTTTTCTATTTTATAACAGCCTCCTCTTCCCTTCGATGGCCCTACATTGGGGTCGCCTGCCTCGCCTTCCTATTGCTCCTTCCCCGTCTTAGGAGGACTTTCTTCCCTGCCTAAACGAGATGACTTCTGCATCCATTCCTTCATCTTGTGTGTATTGGCGACTGATACGGCAACGGGGTAGTCCCCGGAGCCAGCTGTAGGGCCTGTCCCAGGGTTGGAGTGGCTGCAGGGAACATCACAGGGGTTGCAGGGGCTGCAGGTAAAATCACAGTTGTTGGAGGGGCTGCAGTTAAAATTACAGCAGTTGCAGGGGCTGCAGGTAAAATCACAAGTGTTGCAGGGGCTGCAGGGTGCATCACAGGTTTGCATCAGATCAACCAAAAGAAATTACGTCAGCTAGGGTCAACGTTTTACGCATTCTTCTAGTTATATCTGCGTGGCCCTTTTGGAAGGAGCCCAGATCAGAGCGTTTCTCGTTGTGGACTTCAGGCTCCTGTCCAGGTTAAGCTGTGCAGGTCGTTATTCATGCAAGGACATAGAGAGGTGGAGGATGGACGGGAGTCGTGGAGGTGGGAGCCCCTTTCTTGGAGATGATATGTGCCCATCCATGTGGGGAGGAATTACCTTGGCCTAATAAGTACAAGGTGTTTTCACACTTTGTGTGTTCCTTCAAGGCCTCCACCAAAGGTGTCAAGGTGAATATCAAACAGACCTGAAGAGACCCAGGAACTGGGCTAAGGAGGCAGTTGCTATAGGAACAGAGTGGCTCATGGTGGATAATATTGAATGATATGTCACGTTCACAAACTCACTGCGCTGAGGCAGTGTCTCAAAGGAGGCATTAAAGCAAACCCAAGGAACAGAGAGTGAGCTGAGGCTGGGAGCTGACCTCCTGCTGCCAGCTGGTGTCAGGGCACGGGCACAGAAATGCACGTTGCATCTGTGAATTCTGGGGATCATGCACAGATTTCCTGTGTGTTAGCATGGTTGTGCTTGTGGCTGTGCTTATAGCCATGAGGGACACATAGGGCTGTATTAGTGCTTTTCCTGGGTTTGCTTCCCTGACAGGTGATATGCTAGAAAGCACGTGGCCCAATATTATGTACTTTAGCAGGGAAGTGTGATTTTCACACACAAACATAAGTAATGTCCTCAGCTGCAAGCAGATCTCTGCCACCAAAGCACAGTGTTCCTGGGGTAGCTCTTTTCCATTTGATGCATACAAAGCAGAACAAAAACGCTGATGAAGTCACCAAAGCATAGTGACTAGATTTCCAGGGGCAGTGATTTCCTTCGTATCAGGGCAGACACAGATCCCTTTTGCTCATTTTGGAAATTATGTCCAAATCTCGGGGGTCAGAGCGATGGAGGATGTCGACTTCTAATAATTCCTACAGGCTTTGTCTTCCACCATGGAGAACCGTCTTTATGTGATGCAAGTTCCCACTGAAGGGGAATTCCTGCAGATTGTAAGGCTCTAGTCCATATGAGCTGGCCCCAGATACCACGGGTAGGTCCACATCCCAGACAGAGCAGAGCAGCATACACAGCTGCAACAGGCTTGAATAAGGACGCTGGTCGGTGGATAGTAGGACTGTTGCTTGGTAGTTTTAAGCTGCTGGGCAGCTGAACTCCACCATAGCCACTCTCTCACTCCCCCTCCTCAAAGGAAAAGGGGGAAAAAATATGATGAAAAGGGCTCAAGGAATTGTGATAAGGACAGGGAGATCACTCAACAATTATCGTCCTGGACAAAACACACGCAGCACAGGGAGATTAATATAATTTGTTGCCTATCACTAGCAGACTACAATAGTGAAAAATTAAAAGCAAACTTAAAACCCCTTTTACCTCCTATCCACCCTGCTCTACCTCCTCCTGCCGAGTGTTGCAGGGGAATGGGGGATGTGGGCTGTGGTCAGTCCCTAACACTATCACCTAACACAACATCCCTAACACTTCATCACCTGCTGCTCCTCCACGGTCCCTCTCTGCCCCTGTTCCACGCGGGGTCCCTCCCACGGGATGCCGTCCTTCCCGAAATGAGCCTGCGGGGGCTGCTTACAGGCCACCATTCTTGAGGAACTGTTCCGATATGGGTCTGTACCACAGGGTCCGTCCGTCAGGAGCAAACTGCTCCAACCTGGGTCCCCCACGGGTGGCAGCTCCCCCCAGGCCCCCTGCTCCTGCGTGGGCTCCTCTCCATGGCTGCAGCTCTGGCCTGGGGCCTGCTCCTGCGGGGGCTCTCCACAGGCCGCGGCCTCCTCCAGGCCACATCCACCTGCTCCAGCGGGGGCTCCTCCACGGGCTGCAGCGTGGAGATCTGCTCCGTGTGGGACCCGTGGGCTGCAGGGGGACAGCCTGCTCCACCAGGGGCCTCTCCCCAGGCCGCAGGGGAACTGCTGCTGTGAGCCTGGAGCACCTCCTGCCTCCTGCTGCACTCACCTTGGGGGCTGCAGGGCTGGTTCTCTCTCCTTGCTCTTCCAGCTTCTGTTGCACAGCAGTATTTCCCCCTTCTTAAATCTGCTCTCCCGGAGGTGCAAACAACATCGCTTATAGGCTCAGCTCTGGCAAGCGTCGTGGCCCTTCTGGAGTTGGCTGGAGCTGGCTCTGATCTGACACGGGCAGCTTCCGCACTGTTCTCACAGAGGCCACGCCTGCAGCCCCCTGCTCCCAATCCCTATGCAGTAATTACAAAGCCTCTGTGCTTTGGGCTGTCGTGATCCTTCTGCAAGTGCAGGGTAGGCGCAAGGTTGCTTTGCATTTCCAAAAGGAGTAAGAAAGCCTCCAACCCCACTGGACCTCAGCCACTTGCAGGTTTCAAGCAACACTCCCCACTTTCAGTTATCTCCCTCCCATGCACACAGTGGAAGCAAGGTTGAGCAAACACCTGTTTTGAAAATGTTTATATCAATGAAGAATAAAAGAATTCTACTACCCCCAATCTCTCTGTGCATCCAAGGCAAAAATCGTGCATTGTTCTGCCTCAACACTGTTTTCAGACCAAATTTGTCAAGTCATCTAGCAGAGGATTTCTCTCTTGTTCACTCACTAGCTTATTAGAGCACCAGTTTTCATAGGTGATAGAGCAAATTCCTCAACTGTCTGAAGGGACTTGATCCCAGAAAACTTCAAAACTGCAGATGACTCATGATTTTCTGGTGAAGCATCTATTAAATTAGAGCTGTTCCCCTTAGGGCACAGTGAGACAATGTGAGAAGAACCCTGTATCGCACTGATTGAGGCTTTATAACTCTACAGAATTGTCAGCCAACAATAAATGGAAAGTGCAGGAGAAATGTTCTTTCTTCCTCCTTGCCCTGCCATACGTTAGCGGACAGCTTGTGGTGGGGTATAGGTTCAGAGCCTCGCAGAAGAAGGATTTGAACCCAGGCTCTCCACAGTCTGCACCACTGCCTTCCTGAGGGCTTTTGACTCTTTGTTTGTTTGTTTGTTTTGTTTTGTTTTTGCTTTTGTGGATGGTGTCTAAGTCTGGGGGAAAAAGAACCAACTGTGGGAGGAGGGAATGCTACTCCTGTCTGTGATAGTGATGATTTCCGGACAGTGGTAGCAACAGAGCTTCTGCAGGGAAGAGAAAATTACAGGCAGTCTCTGTTGCTATTCCACGTACTGTGAGTACTGTGTGCAGTTTTGGGCACCACAGTATGAGAAAAAGATATAAAACTGTTCGAGAGTGTCCAAAGAAGGGCAACAAACAGGAGGGTCTCTTTTAACAGGTGTATTGAGATTTGTGGCAAGGTTTTGGTAGCAAGGTCAGGGGCTGCACTGTGCTGGACACAGCAACAGATGCACCATAGGCCAAACTCAGACAACAAGCCAAGGTGTGTTGCCTCTGAGAATGCACAGAAAATATTGGATGGAGAGAGTTGGAGAGAACAAAAAGAATGAGGAACAACAGAGGGAACATCAAGGTCATAGGAGGAGGAGAAGTAGATGCTCCATGGTGGAGCAGATATTCTTTGAAACCTGTGGAGGATCCATGCCAGAACAGATGAATATTCCTGACAGGGACTGCAGCCTGTGGAGGACCCACACTGGAGCAAAGTAGAAACGAGAAGAAAGGATAGGCAGAGAAGAACTGCTGCACATTAACCACAGCCTCCTCCTGTGCTGCCCATTTCCCCAGTGAATGGACTGAGCGAGATCAGCAGGTGGAAAACAGGTGCTTGGAGTGAAGTTGAGCCCAGAAGAGGAGGAAAAGTGTTACCCCTATGTGGTTTGATGTTTGTCCTTTTGCTTCCCAACACCTGAACTAGTAATTAAACTTATACAAATTAATTGACATTAAATTAATTTCCTCAAGTTAAGAGAGATTTTTCCACAACAATCATTGATAAGCAATATCCCTGTCTTTATCAAAGCCCATGAGCTTTCTCGTTCCTTTTTTTTTCCCCGATTTTATCCCCTGTCCTGCTGAGGTGGGCAGGAAGTGAGCAGGCTACGTTACATCCAACAGAAGCTCTAACACATTTTTCATTGGAGAAGTAGACTTTGAAATGCCAAACACCTTTACATCTCTAAATATTATTTAGATACCACATGTTGTTAATTTTTACAAGTAATATTGCATGTTGTTAATTCTTCTAACATCTAGGCTATACATTCAAAATGAGTTATCTAATAAAGTCTATTTATTAAAAAATATATAAAAAACATATAACACATATTGTGTTATAAAGCACACAATTCCCTACCAATGACAACAAAAAAAATCGTCTAATTGAGCATGCAGTTTTCATTAACCTGTTTTTTTTCCAAATACACAACAACACATACACATGTACGTGATGTTGGTTTTTTTTTTTCATCATTTCTCACTGAAGCAATACCCATCCCGTATTGGATCTGTGTCATTACTCTAAGTTTTGTTTCTAATGTACTTGAAAAACTTCTTAACTCTACTGATTGCAACAGCGGATTTTTTCCTAGTGATCTTAACTCCATTTATCAATTACTTATTCCCTTAAATTCCTGCTTTTAAGAGATCGTTAGGTATTCACCATCTCTCACTATAATTTAAAGCTTTTCTTTTCTTTTTCAATAGTTCAGCCCTAGTCAACTCGGAGTTGGGGAGCAGCAGCTTCTATGGAGATACTATGCTGAAAAAAAAAAAAAAAAAAAGATGAGGGAAAAGGAATGTGGGACAGACAGATGGGGCAAGGGGTGTGGTTTGATCAGGATACCTTGAGAGTCTGGGAAGAGAAGAAATGGATGGGTGCTTAAGAGGTGAGATCACTCTTGGCAGCATCACAGCCTGCATACTGAAGAATTGTGACAAGCAGTTTAGAAATGTGAGTTATTGGTGGTCTTCTGTTGATCTGCAGCTGTGCTCCATGGCTATAGCTGTAATTTCAGCAGTTTACTGTGTAAGCCGCATGTTGCCACTTCATTGATCAAGGCAATGCTGTTCAGTTGCAGGGAAGAGGGGCAAGACACAGGGAAGAAACAGAGGGAATGGAGAAAACTGTACAGTCTGGATATGCAGAAGTAGCAATAAAATCAGTGCTGGACAGAAAGAGACAAGACAGACAGACAGACAGGAAGAAAGAAAGAGAAAGAAAGAGAAAGAAAGAAAGAAAAGAAAGAAAGAAAGAAAGAAAGAAAGAAAGAAAGAAAGAAAGAAAGAAAGAAAGAAAGAAAGAAAGAAAGAAAGAAAGAAAGAAAGAAGAGAAAGAAAGAAAAATAGAAAACCCCACACTCATAAAAATGAGAAACATCCAGGCATAAAAGGACATAAAACAAAGACAACTGTCATGATGTGGTATGATAGGATCTAGGAGAAAGCAGAAATCCAGCAATGCTGTCTTTCCTACTCCTCAAAACCAATTCAGTTGACAACTATGGATGCTTCCAGCTGGAAAAAAATGGAAGAATGAAGTGGAGGACTCCTTGCCATCGCTGTGTTTCTGGAGCGCACCTCTACCTTTCTGCCCAACAGGGGGTGGTTCTTGGGAGATAATTGCAGAATGTGAAAAAACATGACCAAAACCAGAGGACCCATCTCCACAACTGCATGATAAAGATAAAAGACATCTCTAGATGCAGACCTTAGAGCTCCAATTCACTATGTCCCACTACTGGAAGTTATTTTTATGCTTTGTTTTTAAGGCCACTGGCTGCCTCCTCCCTTATGCTCTCCATTCCCCCTGTTGTCCTGTCTTCTTTCTCCTGCATTGCTTCCTTTCCTTGGTGGACCTTGATGAGATCTTTGATATTGTGTTGTATATATATGTGCGAAGGCAGTATGTCTCTTATTCTTTTACACTGCTGACTGCTACCCCATATACCTCTGCAAGTTTTCTTACAAGGGATTAAGAGAGAAAGGCCTGTGCCTGGCAGAGGGAGCAGTGAATGATGATCTAGCAAAGCAGTCTATCACAGACAGACGACACTGGCCCAGAAATCCTGCTTGAAAATTTGGTGTACATGAAACTGAGACAGAAATTGGAACTTTCGACCAAACGCTGTAGGTTAGAAGTTGTTTTAGCTGAACGTACTGGGCACGTATTTGAACGCAAAAGGTAAGGTATTGTTTTGTTCCTGTAAGATCTGAGTGTTTCACACAGCACTCCAATATCCTCTCTTAAGTAGGGGAGGCAACCATAAAATGCAGAAGTTGGCAGATGCACAGGATGTGAGGTACTCTCAGTAGAGAATTTGTTCCTAATATCTATTCTAAATCTAACTTTTCAGTTTAAAGCGGTTACTCCTTGTCCTGTCGCTCCAGGCCCTGATAAAGACTCCCTCCCCAGCTTTCCTACAGGTTGCCTTTCAGTACAGGAAGGCTCTCCCTGGTGTCGCAGTAAGCTCACCTGTTACCCAGGGGTCACAGTTATTTCCTGTGATGGGAATAATGACAAGGGTTAATCTATTGCAGGTGATTTCATACAATTATAGAAAAGCTTTTGTTGGAAAGCACCTTAGAGGTCTCCAGATCACCCGCGTACTTCAAGCAGGGCCATTTTTAAAGCCCTGTCATATTGCTCAGGGGCTTGTACAGTCAAATTTTGAATGACCCCAGCAAGAGACCCCACAGTCTCACTGTGTGCCTTTGCCAGTGCCTAGGCAGAGTGTGCTTCCCCTGCTGGTCCTGGTGAGATGAACTGATACAAGTTTTGAGAAAACAGAAGTTTATGCTACCGCATGAAGTACCCTTTGTAACATTTTTTTTTTTTAACCTTTACCGTTTCATATCTGAAATTTGAAATTCATCAGGGAACTCAGCCTGGCACACAGTAAAACTGATGGCAGATACTTCACAATATTATTTGAATTTCACGTAAATAGAACAGACTAGCAACTTACTTAGGAGAAGTAATACAATTTTAGAAATATTCAAAACCAAAGGCATTCCAAACTAAGTTTAAGTTCACAGGAAATCCAAAGGAAAAACTAATTTTGAAACTAATAATCAGAGAACATAATCTTCTACAAACGATAGATTTTCCTCCTGCATTGGGTAATTTTGATCTGTCTTTAATGATCATCTCGACATGGCTTTGACACTGAGTATTTTGCTTTGCCACTGCATTAAGTCTTCTTCTCATGTGTGGTAAATGTCCTGCTCTCATGGGATGGGCCTAGGAGACATACGCACTGTGTCTCATGATGCTTGGCTATCATCTTAAATCTGTGAGAAGAGGAAAGGTCTCACTGCTTCCTGAACAGGGAATTGGATGTCTGCAGTTGAGAACCCTCTGTCTAATCTAGAAACGTGAAGGAAGGAGTTTGCTGGATTGCAAGTGACAGTGAAGAAAGCCACAGATGACATATCGAACTGATTGAAATGTTATTTAGCTCAGGGCATGGCTAATGATGTGGAGCTGGAATAGTTTGACGATTGTAATTACACTCACTATCATTGTTATTTGTTTACAGGATGGTAATGCCTAAAGGTCCCGCTGGAGCCTGAAACAAGGTTGTGCTGGGTGCTGCACGTGCATATATCAGTGGCGATTTGAGAGCTAGTGATACAAACAGACAAAACAGAGATTGAAAGGAGAAACAGAGGGATAGAGATAAGAAGATCTCCCTGCAGGTCATTTAGGGTAACCAGCCATGAGTGCAGTGCATCCAGGTCTCCAGTGCTCTGCTGGCCCAGCCAGATGAATGGAAAACATTGCAGCTTTGGAAAAATAGTGTTTCTTCTAATTCTTTGGCCACAGTTTTGATATTTTAGGACTGCTTTTTTTTTTTTTTTTTTCTTTTCCCCATTTGTGCTAGAAAAGGTGAACTTTTCAAATACCTATTCTGAATTAAAATATCGTTTTCATTGTTATGCTTCTGTTTTGTTGGCACTATTCATAATGACTTCTACCCTTCGGTGGAAGCAAAAGCTTATCATACCATAAAATTGGAAAGATCACAGAAAACTTCAGAGCTTTTGAAGAAAGGTGAGGAAAATCCATTCCCTGCTCTAGGCAGAGAGAGTGGCTGATTTCCAGAAAGGTAAATGGGCAGGATAAGGCCGCTTCATGTTCACTGATGGCCAGTTGTATGGACTGTGAAGATAATGGACTACCAGCACAAGAGACGGTGCCAATAATCTAATCCAATACGATCTATTTCAAGTGGTGGAGACCTGATACTCTATGACAATGTGAGGAAGACCTAACTGTCAGGCAAACTTTGAGATGATCATGTTCAGGATCTAAAACTGTTATGACAAGTGTCAACACAGGAAGGGTGAAACAAAGGCATGAATGTCATACAAGGACCGATAAATCTCAGGAAGGCTGGAAACCAAGGCAAATGGATGGAATAAGATGGTGCTTTGTGTTAGCAAGAAGCAGAGGATGGAGAAATTAAATGTTATGGGTCAGCAAAAGAGTGGTTTTGTGCAAATCACTGCTAAAGATAGACAGCCTTGCTAGCCCGCTCTTTGCTCTTAGCTCCAGTCTAATAGTGAATTATCTCTGTACAGTTATCAGACACGTAAACAATAATGGGAATTATGGGAGACTTTAACTTCCAGCAAAAGATTAAAAGATAATTACCACTTATGTTCATACAGGTATACTATATGATGGATTTCTTCACAAAGGTGAAAAAATACAAGACCGTTTTAGACTTGGCTCCTGTATGGGTTTAAATGTAGTAAAATTTGAATAAAGTGTGATCATGAGCTGACTTTTCTCATTTTACATTTCAAGACAGACAAAACCAGGTTTAGAATGAAGGTTCTGAGGCTTAGAAATGCAAACCTTGAAATCTAAGGAAATGAATAATTGAGTCTGACTAAGCAGCTCTGGGACTTGAGTGCAGAGAAGGCATAGTTAAAATTCAAAATTCAAAGAGGAAAAAAGCGATGAGAAAAGGTATGTTTCAGAGGTTAAAAACTGCAGAAATAAAGTAAGAATGACCAAAAACCTCCTTCACATAGGAAATTAAACAATAATAGTAAGTGGTACTTAAGCCACAGAAACCAGGGGGAAGAAAGAGAACAAATTAGGACAGTTGCACACTTGAGGCAAAAATAGGTCAAAAGTTACTGATGTCTCAAACGCTGCAAATCTGATTTCCTGCATCTAACAGCAACAACAATGTGATGTTAAGGGCAGTGACAGGACTCCCATTGAAAAGGAGGGTAGGGCACTAGGCGCAACATCATCTGGGGTGAAACAAAAATCTATAGTGATTCAAGTGAAAAATGAAAATCTGATATCTACCTAGCCTGTTAACAGCATTGGCACGCAGAACAACAAGTCAAGTAGGAAAAATGCATAACAATTGTGCAAATCGGGGATAGTCCCCAGAATGGGAGAGTAACAAATATACTTCTGTCCAGAAGAGGGTAAAGAGTCATCCAGACAAGTGTGGGCCTGTTAGTTTGACATCAACACCGTGCAAAGTTTTGTAGCAAGAACAGATAAGACCAGGGAAGTAGGGGGTAATGTGTAATTTACAAGATAATTTATCAGAGCTAAATTGTTTCCAGATAATTTAGTAGCTTTCCTTTGTAGGACCAGTTCTTCCCTACACAGAGGATGAACTCCATCTATTTCACTTTCTGTGAGCTTCTGATACATTATCTACGGATTTCGGCTTTGGGGCTGCAAGAGAATAAAGGGAATTTGCAATTGTTCACACTGAAGAGGGAATTACCAGCAAAGGCGTGGTTACCTATTGTAATTCTCAGAGACAGTTCTGAAACTGCAGCTGCTAAGGAGGCAAAGACTCATGGAGAAATGTAGGCTGGAAGGGACCTCTGAAAACCCAACCTCCTATTCAGGGCAGAGCTGACTTCAAAGTTAGATATGTTCGGTATGGACACAGTGGCTGAAGATTAAAAATTACACATGAGCTTTGAGATTTGCAGGTGACATAAGGTTGGGAAGTACTACCAAGCCTGACAGAAGGCTATCGCTTGTGATTGAAATGGTTCAGGTGAAGTGACATGTGATAATACAAAGCAGAGCCATTCTCAGAGATTCTAAAAAAGGGTGATTTTTTGTCATGTTTGCTATATGGCAGTCAGGAGTTTAAAACAAACAAACAAACAAAATGACAACAAAACCTCACGTTCATGCACTGTTAGCACAAGGAGGACTGAAAAAGTTAAGTGGTTATATAGTGTGTATGGCTATTCATTTTTTTTCCCCTCCAGTATGAATACACTGGACAAGGCAGCCCTGACACTCATTTGAGACATGAGGCACAGTTCTGCCACTTGTATTCACATTGAACTTCAGAGGAAGAGTTCACAAGACAGAAGGAACAAGTTGCCTATTGTCTGGAAGGGAATGAAAGGACATCATTCTGCCCAGCCAGAGGCCAGTTGAGAGAAGAATATGTTGTCTCTACGTAAATGAATTTCTTGAGTAAATATCAAGGAGAAATAGGAAATGTGTAAGTTGGGAGACACATCTGAAATGATGACTGCAGTTGGCTTATGAGCAAGTTTGGACAGGAAATTGGTAGAAACTTCCCATTTTAAGAATGAAGTGCACCATAGATATGAAGTCAGCATTCACCTAAGCAGTAATGACCAACTCAAATCCCCCACAAGAAAGCAGTGGACAAACCAGAACACTAACAAACATGTTGGGGTCTAGAGTCAAACAGATATACCTAACTTTATTATACCTCAGCATCTGAGGGATTGCTTTTAGAGGCTGAGGGCTTGTACCCCATTTCCAATCACTTTCTCTGTGCCCCCTTCCCCAGAGAAGGAAGCTGCTTGGCTTCCCTGCCCTCTGATTCAGCTGCCCGCTGAGGCTGCCCGCTCCTCAGCACCTCTAAGCAGCAGCACCTTCAGGTCTCCTCCTGCACCAGCAGCACATCAGCGTCTCTTGTTCCAGCAGCAGGACATCGGCGTCTCCCATTGCACCATGCAGACCTCCACGCCTCGAGTGCCACCAGCAGTACTCAATGCGAGCTGGACGCTCAGGGCACTTATGGCCACCCACCTTTGTGAGGTCAAAGGCTGACAGTGACTCTCTGCTGACCTCACACGGCTCTCGGGCGCCCCGATGGCAGAGGTTACGGCGGTAAGCTGACTGCCAGGAGAAAAGGCTGACATGAAGTGGCTGCTCCACCATGCCAGGAGCAAGGTCTGCTGGAATGGGGGTTCGGAGGGGAGCTCGGCCTTGGGCCTGGGAACTGTGCCTGGGAGCCAGGGACGTCCTTGGTGTGCAGCTGGACACCTGGGCCTGAGAAAGCAAGGTTTCTTTAGAGAGAATTGGAAGCATCGTCACCTAGTGGCTGTGTCAGGGGGACGAGAGAAATGCACAGCATCTCTTGGTTCCCTGAAGTGCACGTGTCCTACGCCCTTGGATGTCTCCATGATAGAAAAAGGGACTGATTTTTACCCAAAACAGAGCTCCTTTCTCTCGGGAGCTTCTCATGCTGCGTGTCCTCCTCTCTTTCTTGTATTTGGCTATGACTTTAGGCTTGTTCTTGCTACTCCTTAAGCAGACTGAAGCTTCCCCGGATCATCACGTTAACTGATTTTCACTACCTCTACGTGCCTTTCCTCCACTTCTCATCTAATTAATTAGTGCTATCCTCTTCACGCCTGCTACAGAGGTATCTTTCCTACCTGGTACAATCTAGAAGAGCTTAGCAGCATCCATACGTCTCTTTCCTTTAGTCCTCACAGTAGACTTGCTCGAGGTAATTTGTGCTGAGCAGTAATCAACAGGAAGTGTCACCAAGCCAAGGCTGCATTTGCTTGCGTCTTATGGAATCCCTGCAGCTGTGTCCCCTCCCAGTTTCCTGTGTGCCCCAAGCATCCTCGCTTGCAGGGCAGTAGAAGATGCAGAAAAGTCCTGGCCTTAGTGGAAGCACTGCCCTGCAAGAGCTAAGACATCCCTCTTAGCAGCACACTGTAGCCCCGAAATCCCAAAAAACGGCACATGCCAGCTACTGGGAAGGAAATGAACTCTGTCATTGTGATATACCCGCTCAAGGCCCTGCTCTTTGGCCCAGGTGTCTACGAGGCGGTTTTGGAAATGAATCCTGTTGTGTGACTCCGTTCTTTCTGGGTGCTACGTGCCCATAAAGCTTGCTTTTCAAGGCCCAGGAGGGTCTGCCGGGCACTGGCCTGGGTTCCCAGCCTGACCCACCTGCTGGGAATCAGGGAGGCTCGGTCGGTGTCTTGTGTTGCGTTTACGAGGACAGGTTCTGGTAGCGGGGGGCTGCAGGGGTGTCCTCTGTGAGGAGAATGCAGCAGCTGCCCCATGTTAGATAAGGGCCGGTTCCAGGAGGCTCCAGAGGGACCCGCTGCTGCCCAGAACTGAGACAAAAAGGATGATGTTTTGCGCCTGTGTGAGAGCCCACCTAAGAAAGGGAAAGAAACCTGCTGCACAGCAGCGTCTGGGTCAGGGAGGAGTGAGAAACCTCTCTGCAGCCCCCAAGGTGAGTGCAGCAGGAGGCAGGAGGTGCTCCAGGCTCACAGCAGCAGTTCCCCTGCGGCCTGGGGAGAGGCCCCTGGTGGAGCAGGCTGTCCCCCTGCAGCCCACGGGTCCCACACGGAGCAGATCTCCACGCTGCAGCCCGTGGAGGAGCCCCCGCTGGAGCAGGTGGATGTGGCCTGGAGGAGGCCGCGGCCTGTGGAGAGCCCCCGCAGGAGCAGGCCCGGCCTGGACTGGAACAGGCTCTGCTGAGCCTCTTTTGCCCGTGACGATCATTGTGGAGTGATCTCCCTGTCCTTCTCTCAGCCCTTGAGCCCTTTCCATCCTATTTTCTCCCCTTTCCGTTTGAGGAGGGGCAGGGAGAGAGCGGTTGAGGTGGAGCTCAGCTGCCCAGCTGAGGAAAAACACCACACCTGCTGTTCTTCGACCCTCAGCAACCCCACAGCATCTTCCTGGAAGGGATCCCTTTCCTTCACGCCTGACAGGCGCCGCCTCCAGAGGCTTGTGCCCCGTTTCCGATCGCTTTCTCAGTGCCCCCTTCCCCAGAGAAGGATCCCAGCTGCTTGGCTTCCCTGCCCTCCGATTCCAGGCTCCCGGAGCTGTTATCCCAGCATCGCAGCAGCCAGGTGACAATGTGCTCGCCTGCATGACAGCTGAAATCTTGTCCCATGTCTCGCAGCTCGCCCAGGGATGGGGATCACCTGCCTACTGCTGCTTTTCTCTCTTTTCTATTTTATAACAGCCTCCTCTTCCCTTCGATGGCCCTACATTGGGGTCGCCTGCCTCGCCTTCCTATTGCTCCTTCCCCGTCTTAGGAGGACTTTCTTCCCTGCCTAAACGAGATGACTTCTGCATCCATTCCTTCATCTTGTGTGTATTGGCGACTGATACGGCAACGGGGTAGTCCCCGGAGCCAGCTGTAGGGCCTGTCCCAGGGTTGGAGTGGCTGCAGGGAACATCACAGGGGTTGCAGGGGCTGCAGGTAAAATCACAGTTGTTGGAGGGGCTGCAGTTAAAATTACAGCAGTTGCAGGGGCTGCAGGTAAAATCACAAGTGTTGCAGGGGCTGCAGGGTGCATCACAGGTTTGCATCAGATCAACCAAAAGAAATTACGTCAGCTAGGGTCAACGTTTTACGCATTCTTCTAGTTATATCTGCGTGGCCCTTTTGGAAGGAGCCCAGATCAGAGCATTTCTCGTTGTGGACTTCAGGCTCCTGTCCAGGTTAAGCTGTGCAGGTCGTTATTCATGCAAGGACATAGAGAGGTGGAGGATGGACGGGAGTCGTGGAGGTGGGAGCCCCTTTCTTGGAGATGATATGTGCCCATCCATGTGGGGAGGAATTACCTTGGCCTAATAAGTACAAGGTGTTTTCACACTTTGTGTGTTCCTTCAAGGCCTCCACCAAAGGTGTCAAGGTGAATATCAAACAGACCTGAAGAGACCCAGGAACTGGGCTAAGGAGGCAGTTGCTATAGGAACAGAGTGGCTCATGGTGGATAATATTGAATGATATGTCACGTTCACAAACTCACTGCGCTGAGGCAGTGTCTCAAAGGAGGCATTAAAGCAAACCCAAGGAACAGAGAGTGAGCTGAGGCTGGGAGCTGACCTCCTGCTGCCAGCTTGCACGTTGCCAAATGCACGTTGCACGTTGTGCATGATTCTGGGGATCATGCACAGATTTCCTGTGTGTTAGCATGCTTGTGCTTGTGGCTGTGCTTATAGCCATGAGGGACACATAGGGCTGTATTAGTGCTTTTCCTGGGTTTGCTTCCCTGACAGGTGATATGCTAGAAAGCATGTGGCCCAATATTATGTACTTTAGCAGGGAAGTGTGATTTTCACACACAAACATAAGTAATGTCCTCAGCTGCAAGCAGATCTCTGCCACCAAAGCACAGTGTTCCTGGGGTAGCTCTTTTCCATTTGATGCATACAAAGCAGAACAAAAACGCTGATGAAGTCACCAAAGCATAGTGACTAGATTTCCAGGGGCAGTGATTTCCTTCGTATCAGGGCAGACACAGATCCCTTTTGCTCATTTTGGAAATTATGTCCAAATCTCGGGGGTCAGAGCGATGGAGGATGTCGACTTCTAATAATTCCTACAGGCTTTGTCTTCCACCATGGAGAACCGTCTTTATGTGATGCAAGTTCCCACTGAAGGGGAATTCCTGCAGATTGTAAGGCTCTAGTCCATATGAGCTGGCCCCAGATACCACGGGTAGGTCCACATCCCAGACAGAGCAGAGCAGCATACACAGCTGCAACAGGCTTGAATAAGGACGCTGGTCGGTGGATAGTAGGACTGTTGCTTGGTAGTTTTAAGCTGCTGGGCAGCTGAACTCCACCATAGCCACTCTCTCACTCCCCCTCCTCAAAGGAAAAGGGGGAAAAAATATGATGAAAAGGGCTCAAGGAATTGTGATAAGGACAGGGAGATCACTCAACAATTATCGTCCTGGACAAAACACACGCAGCACAGGGAGATTAATATAATTTGTTGCCTATCACTAGCAGACTACAATAGTGAAAAATTAAAAGCAAACTTAAAACCCCTTTTACCTCCTATCCACCCTGCTCTACCTCCTCCTGCCGAGTGTTGCAGGGGAATGGGGGATGTGGGCTGTGGTCAGTCCCTAACACTATCACCTAACACAACATCCCTAACACTTCATCACCTGCTGCTCCTCCACGGTCCCTCTCTGCCCCTGTTCCACGTGGGGTCCCTCCCACGGGATGCCGTCCTTCCCGAAATGAGCCTGCGGGGGCTGCTTACAGGCCACCATTCTTGAGGAACTGTTCCGATATGGGTCTGTACCACAGGGTCCGTCCGTCAGGAGCAAACTGCTCCAACCTGGGTCCCCCACGGGTGGCAGCTCCCCCCAGACCCCCTGCTCCTGCGTGGGCTCCTCTCCATGGCTGCAGCTCTGGCCTGGGGCCTGCTCCTGCGGGGGCTCTCCACAGGCCGCGGCCTCCTCCAGGCCACATCCACCTGCTCCAGCGGGGGCTCCTCCACGGGCTGCAGCGTGGAGATCTGCTCCGTGTGGGACCCGTGGGCTGCAGGGGGACAGCCTGCTCCACCAGGGGCCTCTCCCCAGGCCGCAGGGGAACTGCTGCTGTGAGCCTGGAGCACCTCCTGCCTCCTGCTGCACTCACCTTGGGGGCTGCAGGGCTGGTTCTCTCTCCTTGCTCTTCCAGCTTCTGTTGCACAGCAGTATTTCCCCCTTCTTAAATCTGCTCTCCCGGAGGTGCAAACAACATCGCTTATAGGCTCAGCTCTGGCAAGCGCCGTGGCCCTTCTGGAGTTGGCTGGAGCTGGCTCTTACCTGACACGGGCAGCTTCCGCACTGTTCTCACAGAGGCCACGCCTGCAGCCCCCTGCTCCCAATCCCTATGCAGTAATTACAAAGCCTCTGTGCTTTGGGCTGTCGTGATCCTTCTGCAAGTGCAGGGTAGGCGCAAGGTTGCTTTGCATTTCCAAAAGGAGTAAGAAAGCCTCCAACCCCACTGGACCTCAGCCACTTGCAGGTTTCAAGCAACACTCCCCACTTTCAGTTATCTCCCTCCCATGCACACAGTGGAAGCAAGGTTGAGCAAACACCTGTTTTGAAAATGTTTATATCAATGAAGAATAAAAGAATTCTACTACCCCCAATCTCTCTGTGCATCCAAGGCAAAAATCGTGCATTGTTCTGCCTCAACACTGTTTTCAGACCAAATTTGTCAAGTCATCTAGCAGAGGATTTCTCTCTTGTTCACTCACTAGCTTATTAGAGCACCAGTTTTCATAGGTGATAGAGCAAATTCCTCAACTGTCTGAAGGGACTTGATCCCAGAAAACTTCAAAACTGCAGATGACTCATGATTTTCTGGTGAAGCATCTATTAAATTAGAGCTGTTCCCCTTAGGGCACAGTGAGACAATGTGAGAAGAACCCTGTATCGCACTGATTGAGGCTTTATAACTCTACAGAATTGTCAGCCAACAATAAATGGAAAGTGCAGGAGAAATGTTCTTTCTTCCTCCTTGCCCTGCCATACGTTAGCGGACAGCTTGTGGTGGGGTATAGGTTCAGAGCCTCGCAGAAGAAGGATTTGAACCCAGGCTCTCCACAGTCTGCACCACTGCCTTCCTGAGGGCTTTTGACTCTTTTTTGTTTGTTTGTTTGTTTTGTTTTGTTTTTGCTTTTGTGGATGGTGTCTAAGTCTGGGGGAAAAAGAACCAACTGTGGGAGGAGGGAATGCTACTCCTGTCTGTGATAGTGATGATTTCCGGACAGTGGTAGCAACAGAGCTTCTGCAGGGAAGAGAAAATTACAGGCAGTCTCTGTTGCTATTCCACGTACTGTGAGTACTGTGTGCAGTTTTGGGCACCACAGTATGAGAAAAAGATATAAAACTGTTCGAGAGTGTCCAAAGAAGGGCAACAAACAGGAGGGTCTCTTTTAACAGGTGTATTGAGATTTGTGGCAAGGTTTTGGTAGCAAGGTCAGGGGCTGCACTGTGCTGGACACAGCAACAGATGCACCATAGGCCAAACTCAGACAACAAGCCAAGGTGTGTTGCCTCTGAGAATGCACAGAAAATATTGGATGGAGAGAGTTGGAGAGAACAAAAAGAATGAGGAACAACAGAGGGAACATCAAGGTCATAGGAGGAGGAGAAGTAGATGCTCCATGGTGGAGCAGATATTCTTTGAAACCTGTGGAGGATCCATGCCAGAACAGATGAATATTCCTGACAGGGACTGCAGCCTGTGGAGGACCCACACTGGAGCAAAGTAGAAATGAGAAGAAAGGATAGGCAGAGAAGAACTGCTGCACATTAACCACAGCCTCCTCCTGTGCTGCCCATTTCCCCAGTGAATGGACTGAGCGAGATCAGCAGGTGGAAAACAGGTGCTTGGAGTGAAGTTGAGCCCAGAAGAGGAGGAAAAGTGTTACCCCTATGTGGTTTGATGTTTGTCCTTTTGCTTCCCAACACCTGAACTAGTAATTAAACTTATACAAATTAATTGACATTAAATTAATTTCCTCAAGTTAAGAGAGATTTTTCCACAACAATCATTGATAAGCAATATCCCTGTCTTTATCAAAGCCCATGAGCTTTCTCGTTCCTTTTTTTTTCCCCGATTTTATCCCCTGTCCTGCTGAGGTGGGCAGGAAGTGAGCAGGCTACGTTACATCCAACAGAAGCTCTAACACATTTTTCATTGGAGAAGTAGACTTTGAAACGCCAAACACCTTTACATCTCTAAATATTATTTAGATACCACATGTTGTTAATTTTTACAAGTAATATTGCATGTTGTTAATTCTTCTAACATCTAGGCTATACATTCAAAATGAGTTATCTAATAAAGTCTATTTATTAAAAAATATATAAAAAACATATAACACATATTGTGTTATAAAGCACACAATTCCCTACCAATGACAACAAAAAAAATCGTCTAATTGAGCATGCAGTTTTCATTAACCTGTTTTTTTTCCAAATACACAACAACACATACACATGTACGTGATGTTGGTTTTTTTTTTTCATCATTTCTCACTGAAGCAATACCCATCCCGTATTGGATCTGTGTCATTACTCTAAGTTTTGTTTCTAATGTACTTGAAAAACTCCTTAACTCTACTGATTGCAACAGTGGATTTTTTCCTAGTGATCTTAACTCCATTTATCAATTACTTATTCCCTTAAATTCCTGCTTTTAAGAGATCGTTAGGTATTCACCATCTCTCACTATAATTTAAAGCTTTTCTTTTCTTTTTCAATAGTTCAGCCCTAGTCAACTCGGAGTTGGGGAGCAGCAGCTTCTATGGAGATACTATGCTGAAAAAAAAAAAAAAAAAAAGATGAGGGAAAAGGAATGTGGGACAGACAGATGGGGCAAGGGGTGTGGTTTGATCAGGATACCTTGAGAGTCTGGGAAGAGAAGAAATGGATGGGTGCTTAAGAGGTGAGATCACTCTTGGCAGCATCACAGCCTGCATACTGAAGAATTGTGACAAGCAGTTTAGAAATGTGAGTTATTGGTGGTCTTCTGTTGATCTGCAGCTGTGCTCCATGGCTATAGCTGTAATTTCAGCAGTTTACTGTGTAAGCCGCATGTTGCCACTTCATTGATCAAGGCAATGCTGTTCAGTTGCAGGGAAGAGGGGCAAGACACAGGGAAGAAACAGAGGGAATGGAGAAAACTGTACAGTCTGGATATGCAGAAGTAGCAATAAAATCAGTGCTGGACAGAAAGAGACAAGACAGACAGACAGACAGGAAGAAAGAAAGAGAAAGAAAGAAAGAAAGAAAGAAAAGAAAGAAAGAAAGAAAGAAAGAAAGAAAGAAAGAAAGAAAGAAAGAAAGAAAGAAAGAAAGAAAGAAAGAAAGAAAGAAAGAAGAGAAAGAAAGAAAAATAGAAAACCCCACACTCATAAAAATGAGAAACATCCAGGCATAAAAGGACATAAAACAAAGACAACTGTCATGATGTGGTATGATAGGATCTAGGAGAGAGCAGAAATCCAGCAATGCTGTCTTTCCTACTCCTCAAAACCAATTCAGTTGACAACTATGGATGCTTCCAGCTGGAAAAAAATGGAAGAATGAAGTGGAGGACTCCTTGCCATCGCTGTGTTTCTGGAGCGCACCTCTACCTTTCTGCCCAACAGGGGGTGGTTCTTGGGAGATAATTGCAGAATGTGAAAAAACATGACCAAAACCAGAGGACCCATCTCCACAACTGCATGATAAAGATAAAAGACATCTCTAGATGCAGACCTTAGAGCTCCAATTCACTATGTCCCACTACTGGAAGTTATTTTTATGCTTTGTTTTTAAGGCCACTGGCTGCCTCCTCCCTTATGCTCTCCATTCCCCCTGTTGTCCTGTCTTCTTTCTCCTGCATTGCTTCCTTTCCTTGGTGGACCTTGATGAGATCTTTGATATTGTGTTGTATATATATGTGCGAAGGCAGTATGTCTCTTATTCTTTTACACTGCTGACTGCTACCCCATATAGCTCTGCAAGTTTTCTTACAAGGGATTAAGAGAGAAAGGCCTGTGCCTGGCAGAGGGAGCAGTGAATGATGATCTAGCAAAGCAGTCTATCACAGACAGACGACACTGGCCCAGAAATCCTGCTTGAAAATTTGGTGTACATGAAACTGAGACAGAAATTGGAACTTTCGACCAAACGCTGTAGGTTAGAAGTTGTTTTAGCTGAACGTACTGGGCACGTATTTGAACGCAAAAGGTAAGGTATTGTTTTGTTCCTGTAAGATCTGAGTGTTTCACACAGCACTCCAATATCCTCTCTTAAGTAGGGGAGGCAACCATAAAATGCAGAAGTTGGCAGATGCACAGGATGTGAGGTACTCTCAGTAGAGAATTTGTTCCTAATATCTATTCTAAATCTAACTTTTCAGTTTAAAGCGGTTACTCCTTGTCCTGTCGCTCCAGGCCCTGATAAAGACTCCCTCCCCAGCTTTCCTACAGGTTGCCTTTCAGTACAGGAAGGCTCTCCCTGGTGTCGCAGTAAGCTCACCTGTTACCCAGGGGTCACAGTTATTTCCTGTGATGGGAATAATGACAAGGGTTAATCTATTGCAGGTGATTTCATACAATTATAGAAAAGCTTTTGTTGGAAAGCACCTTAGAGGTCTCCAGATCACCCGCGTACTTCAAGCAGGGCCATTTTTAAAGCCCTGTCATATTGCTCAGGGGCTTGTACAGTCAAATTTTGAATGACCCCAGCAAGAGACCCCACAGTCTCACTGTGTGCCTTTGCCAGTGCCTAGGCAGAGTGTGCTTCCCCTGCTGGTCCTGGTGAGATGAACTGATACAAGTTTTGAGAAAACAGAAGTTTATGCTACCGCATGAAGTACCCTTTGTAACATTTTTTTTTTTTAACCTTTACCGTTTCATATCTGAAATTTGAAATTCATCAGGGAACTCAGCCTGGCACACAGTAAAACTGATGGCAGATACTTCACAATATTATTTGAATTTCACGTAAATAGAACAGACTAGCAACTTACTTAGGAGAAGTAATACAATTTTAGAAATATTCAAAACCAAAGGCATTCCAAACTAAGTTTAAGTTCACAGGAAATCCAAAGGAAAAACTAATTTTGAAACTAATAATCAGAGAACATAATCTTCTACAAACGATAGATTTTCCTCCTGCATTGGGTAATTTTGATCTGTCTTTAATGATCATCTCGACATGGCTTTGACACTGAGTATTTTGCTTTGCCACTGCATTAAGTCTTCTTCTCATGTGTGGTAAATGTCCTGCTCTCATGGGATGGGCCTAGGAGACATACGCACTGTGTCTCATGATGCTTGGCTATCATCTTAAATCTGTGAGAAGAGGAAAGGTCTCACTGCTTCCTGAACAGGGAATTGGATGTCTGCAGTTGAGAACCCTCTGTCTAATCTAGAAACGTGAAGGAAGGAGTTTGCTGGATTGCAAGTGACAGTGAAGAAAGCCACAGATGACATATCGAACTGATTGAAATGTTATTTAGCTCAGGGCATGGCTAATGATGTGGAGCTGGAATAGTTTGACGATTGTAATTACACTCACTATCATTGTTATTTGTTTACAGGATGGTAATGCCTAAAGGTCCCGCTGGAGCCTGAAACAAGGTTGTGCTGGGTGCTGCACGTGCATATATCAGTGGCGATTTGAGAGCTAGTGATACAAACAGACAAAACAGAGATTGAAAGGAGAAACAGAGGGATAGAGATAAGAAGATCTCCCTGCAGGTCATTTAGGGTAACCAGCCATGAGTGCAGTGCATCCAGGTCTCCAGTGCTCTGCTGGCCCAGCCAGATGAATGGAAAACATTGCAGCTTTGGAAAAATAGTGTTTCTTCTAATTCTTTGGCCACAGTTTTGATATTTTAGGACTGCTTTTTTTTTTTTTTTTTTCTTTTCCCCATTTGTGCTAGAAAAGGTGAACTTTTCAAATACCTATTCTGAATTAAAATATCGTTTTCATTGTTATGCTTCTGTTTTGTTGGCACTATTCATAATGACTTCTACCCTTCGGTGGAAGCAAAAGCTTATCATACCATAAAATTGGAAAGATCACAGAAAACTTCAGAGCTTTTGAAGAAAGGTGAGGAAAATCCATTCCCTGCTCTAGGCAGAGAGAGTGGCTGATTTCCAGAAAGGTAAATGGGCAGGATAAGGCCGCTTCATGTTCACTGATGGCCAGTTGTATGGACTGTGAAGATAATGGACTACCAGCACAAGAGACGGTGCCAATAATCTAATCCAATACGATCTATTTCAAGTGGTGGAGACCTGATACTCTATGACAATGTGAGGAAGACCTAACTGTCAGGCAAACTTTGAGATGATCATGTTCAGGATCTAAAACTGTTATGACAAGTGTCAACACAGGAAGGGTGAAACAAAGGCATGAATGTCATACAAGGACCGATAAATCTCAGGAAGGCTGGAAACCAAGGCAAATGGATGGAATAAGATGGTGCTTTGTGTTAGCAAGAAGCAGAGGATGGAGAAATTAAATGTTATGGGTCAGCAAAAGAGTGGTTTTGTGCAAATCACTGCTAAAGATAGACAGCCTTGCTAGCCCGCTCTTTGCTCTTAGCTCCAGTCTAATAGTGAATTATCTCTGTACAGTTATCAGACACGTAAACAATAATGGGAATTATGGGAGACTTTAACTTCCAGCAAAAGATTAAAAGATAATTACCACTTATGTTCATACAGGTATACTATATGATGGATTTCTTCACAAAGGTGAAAAAATACAAGACCGTTTTAGACTTGGCTCCTGTATGGGTTTAAATGTAGTAAAATTTGAATAAAGTGTGATCATGAGCTGACTTTTCTCATTTTACATTTCAAGACAGACAAAACCAGGTTTAGAATGAAGGTTCTGAGGCTTAGAAATGCAAACCTTGAAATCTAAGGAAATGAATAATTGAGTCTGACTAAGCAGCTCTGGGACTTGAGTGCAGAGAAGGCATAGTTAAAATTCAAAATTCAAAGAGGAAAAAAGCGATGAGAAAAGGTATGTTTCAGAGGTTAAAAACTGCAGAAATAAAGTAAGAATGACCAAAAACCTCCTTCACATAGGAAATTAAACAATAATAGTAAGTGGTACTTAAGCCACAGAAACCAGGGGGAAGAAAGAGAACAAATTAGGACAGTTGCACACTTGAGGCAAAAATAGGTCAAAAGTTACTGATGTCTCAAACGCTGCAAATCTGATTTCCTGCATCTAACAGCAACAACAATGTGATGTTAAGGGCAGTGACAGGACTCCCATTGAAAAGGAGGGTAGGGCACTAGGCGCAACATCATCTGGGGTGAAACAAAAATCTATAGTGATTCAAGTGAAAAATGAAAATCTGATATCTACCTAGCCTGTTAACAGCATTGGCACGCAGAACAACAAGTCAAGTAGGAAAAATGCATAACAATTGTGCAAATCGGGGATAGTCCCCAGAATGGGAGAGTAACAAATATACTTCTGTCCAGAAGAGGGTAAAGAGTCATCCAGACAAGTGTGGGCCTGTTAGTTTGACATCAACACCGTGCAAAGTTTTGTAGCAAGAACAGATAAGACCAGGGAAGTAGGGGGTAATGTGTAATTTACAAGATAATTTATCAGAGCTAAATTGTTTCCAGATAATTTAGTAGCTTTCCTTTGTAGGACCAGTTCTTCCCTACACAGAGGATGAACTCCATCTATTTCACTTTCTGTGAGCTTCTGATACATTATCTACGGATTTCGGCTTTGGGGCTGCAAGAGAATAAAGGGAATTTGCAATTGTTCACACTGAAGAGGGAATTACCAGCAAAGGCGTGGTTACCTATTGTAATTCTCAGAGACAGTTCTGAAACTGCAGCTGCTAAGGAGGCAAAGACTCATGGAGAAATGTAGGCTGGAAGGGACCTCTGAAAACCCAACCTCCTATTCAGGGCAGAGCTGACTTCAAAGTTAGATATGTTCGGTATGGACACAGTGGCTGAAGATTAAAAATTACACATGAGCTTTGAGATTTGCAGGTGACATAAGGTTGGGAAGTACTACCAAGCCTGACAGAAGGCTATCGCTTGTGATTGAAATGGTTCAGGTGAAGTGACATGTGATAATACAAAGCAGAGCCATTCTCAGAGATTCTAAAAAAGGGTGATTTTTTGTCATGTTTGCTATATGGCAGTCAGGAGTTTAAAACAAACAAACAAACAAAATGACAACAAAACCTCACGTTCATGCACTGTTAGCACAAGGAGGACTGAAAAAGTTAAGTGGTTATATAGTGTGTATGGCTATTCATTTTTTTTCCCCTCCAGTATGAATACACTGGACAAGGCAGCCCTGACACTCATTTGAGACATGAGGCACAGTTCTGCCACTTGTATTCACATTGAACTTCAGAGGAAGAGTTCACAAGACAGAAGGAACAAGTTGCCTATTGTCTGGAAGGGAATGAAAGGACATCATTCTGCCCAGCCAGAGGCCAGTTGAGAGAAGAATATGTTGTCTCTACGTAAATGAATTTCTTGAGTAAATATCAAGGAGAAATAGGAAATGTGTAAGTTGGGAGACACATCTGAAATGATGACTGCAGTTGGCTTATGAGCAAGTTTGGACAGGAAATTGGTAGAAACTTCCCATTTTAAGAATGAAGTGCACCATAGATATGAAGTCAGCATTCACCTAAGCAGTAATGACCAACTCAAATCCCCCACAAGAAAGCAGTGGACAAACCAGAACACTAACAAACATGTTGGGGTCTAGAGTCAAACAGATATACCTAACTTTATTATACCTCAGCATCTGAGGGATTGCTTTTAGAGGCTGAGGGCTTGTACCCCATTTCCAATCACTTTCTCTGTGCCCCCTTCCCCAGAGAAGGAAGCTGCTTGGCTTCCCTGCCCTCTGATTCAGCTGCCCGCTGAGGCTGCCCGCTCCTCAGCACCTCTAAGCAGCAGCACCTTCACGTCTCCTCCTGCACCAGCAGCACATCAGCGTCTCTTGTTCCAGCAGCAGGACATCGGCGTCTCCCATTGCACCATGCAGACCTCCACGCCTCGAGTGCCACCAGCAGTACTCAATGCGAGCTGGACGCTCAGGGCACTTATGGCCACCCACCTTTGTGAGGTCAAAGGCTGACAGTGACTCTCTGCTGACCTCACACGGCTCTCGGGCGCCCCGATGGCAGAGGTTACGGCGGTAAGCTGACTGCCAGGAGAAAAGGCTGACATGAAGTGGCTGCTCCACCATGCCAGGAGCAAGGTCTGCTGGAATGGGGGTTCGGAGGGGAGCTCGGCCTTGGGCCTGGGAACTGTGCCTGGGAGCCAGGGACGTCCTTGGTGTGCAGCTGGACACCTGGGCCTGAGAAAGCAAGGTTTCTTTAGAGAGAATTGGAAGCATCGTCACCTAGTGGCTGTGTCAGGGGGACGAGAGAAATGCACAGCATCTCTTGGTTCCCTGAAGTGCACGTGTCCTACGCCCTTGGATGTCTCCATGATAGAAAAAGGGACTGATTTTTACCCAAAACAGAGCTCCTTTCTCTCGGGAGCTTCTCATGCTGCGTGTCCTCCTCTCTTTCTTGTATTTGGCTATGACTTTAGGCTTGTTCTTGCTACTCCTTAAGCAGACTGAAGCTTCCCCGGATCATCACGTTAACTGATTTTCACTACCTCTACGTGCCTTTCCTCCACTTCTCATCTAATTAATTAGTGCTATCCTCTTCACGCCTGCTACAGAGGTATCTTTCCTACCTGGTACAATCTAGAAGAGCTTAGCAGCATCCATACGTCTCTTTCCTTTAGTCCTCACAGTAGACTTGCTCGAGGTAATTTGTGCTGAGCAGTAATCAACAGGAAGTGTCACCAAGCCAAGGCTGCATTTGCTTGCGTCTTATGGAATCCCTGCAGCTGTGTCCCCTCCCAGTTTCCTGTGTGCCCCAAGCATCCTCGCTTGCAGGGCAGTAGAAGATGCAGAAAAGTCCTGGCCTTAGTGGAAGCACTGCCCTGCAAGAGCTAAGACATCCCTCTTAGCAGCACACTGTAGCCCCGAAATCCCAAAAAACGGCACATGCCAGCTACTGGGAAGGAAATGAACTCTGTCATTGTGATATACCCGCTCAAGGCCCTGCTCTTTGGCCCAGGTGTCTACGAGGCGGTTTTGGAAATGAATCCTGTTGTGTGACTCCGTTCTTTCTGGGTGCTACGTGCCCATAAAGCTTGCTTTTCAAGGCCCAGGAGGGTCTGCCGGGCACTGGCCTGGGTTCCCAGCCTGACCCACCTGCTGGGAATCAGGGAGGCTCGGTCGGTGTCTTGTGTTGCGTTTACGAGGACAGGTTCTGGTAGCGGGGGGCTGCAGGGGTGTCCTCTGTGAGGAGAATGCAGCAGCTGCCCCATGTTAGATAAGGGCCGGTTCCAGGAGGCTCCAGAGGGACCCGCTGCTGCCCAGAACTGAGACAAAAAGGATGATGTTTTGCGCCTGTGTGAGAGCCCACCTAAGAAAGGGAAAGAAACCTGCTGCACAGCAGCGTCTGGGTCAGGGAGGAGTGAGAAACCTCTCTGCAGCCCCCAAGGTGAGTGCAGCAGGAGGCAGGAGGTGCTCCAGGCTCACAGCAGCAGTTCCCCTGCGGCCTGGGGAGAGGCCCCTGGTGGAGCAGGCTGTCCCCCTGCAGCCCACGGGTCCCACACGGAGCAGATCTCCACGCTGCAGCCCGTGGAGGAGCCCCCGCTGGAGCAGGTGGATGTGGCCTGGAGGAGGCCGCGGCCTGTGGAGAGCCCCCGCAGGAGCAGGCCCGGCCTGGACTGGAACAGGCTCTGCTGAGCCTCTTTTGCCCGTGACGATCATTGTGGAGTGATCTCCCTGTCCTTCTCTCAGCCCTTGAGCCCTTTCCATCCTATTTTCTCCCCTTTCCGTTTGAGGAGGGGCAGGGAGAGAGCGGTTGAGGTGGAGCTCAGCTGCCCAGCTGAGGAAAAACACCACACCTGCTGTTCTTCGACCCTCAGCAACCCCACAGCATCTTCCTGGAAGGGATCCCTTTCCTTCACGCCTGACAGGCGCCGCCTCCAGAGGCTTGTGCCCCGTTTCCGATCGCTTTCTCAGTGCCCCCTTCCCCAGAGAAGGATCCCAGCTGCTTGGCTTCCCTGCCCTCCGATTCCAGGCTCCCGGAGCTGTTATCCCAGCATCGCAGCAGCCAGGTGACAATGTGCTCGCCTGCATGACAGCTGAAATCTTGTCCCATGTCTCGCAGCTCGCCCAGGGATGGGGATCACCTGCCTACTGCTGCTTTTCTCTCTTTTCTATTTTATAACAGCCTCCTCTTCCCTTCGATGGCCCTACATTGGGGTCGCCTGCCTCGCCTTCCTATTGCTCCTTCCCCGTCTTAGGAGGACTTTCTTCCCTGCCTAAACGAGATGACTTCTGCATCCATTCCTTCATCTTGTGTGTATTGGCGACTGATACGGCAACGGGGTAGTCCCCGGAGCCAGCTGTAGGGCCTGTCCCAGGGTTGGAGTGGCTGCAGGGAACATCACAGGGGTTGCAGGGGCTGCAGGTAAAATCACAGTTGTTGGAGGGGCTGCAGTTAAAATTACAGCAGTTGCAGGGGCTGCAGGTAAAATCACAAGTGTTGCAGGGGCTGCAGGGTGCATCACAGGTTTGCATCAGATCAACCAAAAGAAATTACGTCAGCTAGGGTCAACGTTTTACGCATTCTTCTAGTTATATCTGCGTGGCCCTTTTGGAAGGAGCCCAGATCAGAGCGTTTCTCATTGTGGACTTCAGGCTCCTGTCCAGGTTAAGCTGTGCAGGTCGTTATTCATGCAAGGACATAGAGAGGTGGAGGATGGACGGGAGTCGTGGAGGTGGGAGCCCCTTTCTTGGAGATGATATGTGCCCATCCATGTGGGGAGGAATTACCTTGGCCTAATAAGTACAAGGTGTTTTCACACTTTGTGTGTTCCTTCAAGGCCTCCACCAAAGGTGTCAAGGTGAATATCAAACAGACCTGAAGAGACCCAGGAACTGGGCTAAGGAGGCAGTTGCTATAGGAACAGAGTGGCTCATGGTGGATAATATTGAATGATATGTCACGTTCACAAACTCACTGCGCTGAGGCAGTGTCTCAAAGGAGGCATTAAAGCAAACCCAAGGAACAGAGAGTGAGCTGAGGCTGGGAGCTGACCTCCTGCTGCCAGCTGGTGTCAGGGCACGGGCACAGAAATGCACGTTGCATCTGTGAATTCTGGGGATCATGCACAGATTTCCTGTGTGTTAGCATGGTTGTGCTTGTGGCTGTGCTTATAGCCATGAGGGACACATAGGGCTGTATTAGTGCTTTTCCTGGGTTTGCTTCCCTGACAGGTGATATGCTAGAAAGCACGTGGCCCAATATTATGTACTTTAGCAGGGAAGTGTGATTTTCACACACAAACATAAGTAATGTCCTCAGCTGCAAGCAGATCTCTGCCACCAAAGCACAGTGTTCCTGGGGTAGCTCTTTTCCATTTGATGCATACAAAGCAGAACAAAAACGCTGATGAAGTCACCAAAGCATAGTGACTAGATTTCCAGGGGCAGTGATTTCCTTCGTATCAGGGCAGACACAGATCCCTTTTGCTCATTTTGGAAATTATGTCCAAATCTCGGGGGTCAGAGCGATGGAGGATGTCGACTTCTAATAATTCCTACAGGCTTTGTCTTCCACCATGGAGAACCGTCTTTATGTGATGCAAGTTCCCACTGAAGGGGAATTCCTGCAGATTGTAAGGCTCTAGTCCATATGAGCTGGCCCCAGATACCACGGGTAGGTCCACATCCCAGACAGAGCAGAGCAGCATACACAGCTGCAACAGGCTTGAATAAGGACGCTGGTCGGTGGATAGTAGGACTGTTGCTTGGTAGTTTTAAGCTGCTGGGCAGCTGAACTCCACCATAGCCACTCTCTCACTCCCCCTCCTCAAAGGAAAAGGGGGAAAAAATATGATGAAAAGGGCTCAAGGAATTGTGATAAGGACAGGGAGATCACTCAACAATTATCGTCCTGGACAAAACACACGCAGCACAGGGAGATTAATATAATTTGTTGCCTATCACTAGCAGACTACAATAGTGAAAAATTAAAAGCAAACTTAAAACCCCTTTTACCTCCTATCCACCCTGCTCTACCTCCTCCTGCCGAGTGTTGCAGGGGAATGGGGGATGTGGGCTGTGGTCAGTCCCTAACACTATCACCTAACACAACATCCCTAACACTTCATCACCTGCTGCTCCTCCACGGTCCCTCTCTGCCCCTGTTCCACGCGGGGTCCCTCCCACGGGATGCCGTCCTTCCCGAAATGAGCCTGCGGGGGCTGCTTACAGGCCACCATTCTTGAGGAACTGTTCCGATATGGGTCTGTACCACAGGGTCCGTCCGTCAGGAGCAAACTGCTCCAACCTGGGTCCCCCACGGGTGGCAGCTCCCCCCAGGCCCCCTGCTCCTGCGTGGGCTCCTCTCCATGGCTGCAGCTCTGGCCTGGGGCCTGCTCCTGCGGGGGCTCTCCACAGGCCGCGGCCTCCTCCAGGCCACATCCACCTGCTCCAGCGGGGGCTCCTCCACGGGCTGCAGCGTGGAGATCTGCTCCGTGTGGGACCCGTGGGCTGCAGGGGGACAGCCTGCTCCACCAGGGGCCTCTCCCCAGGCCGCAGGGGAACTGCTGCTGTGAGCCTGGAGCACCTCCTGCCTCCTGCTGCACTCACCTTGGGGGCTGCAGGGCTGGTTCTCTCTCCTTGCTCTTCCAGCTTCTGTTGCACAGCAGTATTTCCCCCTTCTTAAATCTGCTCTCCCGGAGGTGCAAACAACATCGCTTATAGGCTCAGCTCTGGCAAGCGCCGTGGCCCTTCTGGAGTTGGCTGGAACTGGCTCTTATCTGACACGGGCAGCTTCCGCACTGTTCTCACAGAGGCCACGCCTGCAGCCCCCTGCTCCCAATCCCTATGCAGTAATTACAAAGCCTGTGTGCTTTGGGCTGTCGTGATCCTTCTGCAAGTGCAGGGTAGGCGCAAGGTTGCTTTGCATTTCCAAAAGGAGTAAGAAAGCCTCCAACCCCACTGGACCTCAGCCACTTGCAGGTTTCAAGCAACACTCCCCACTTTCAGTTATCTCCCTCCCATGCACACAGTGGAAGCGAGGTTGAGCAAACACCTGTTTTGAAAATGTTTATATTAATGAAGAATAAAAGAATTCTACTACCCCCAATCTCTCTGTGCATCCAAGGCAAAAATCGTGGATTGTTCTGCCTCAACACTGTTTTCAGACCAAATTTGTCAAGTCATCTAGCAGAGGATTTCTCTCTTGTTCACTCACTAATTAGAGCACAAGTTTTCATAGGAGATAGAGCAAATTCCTCAACTGTCTGAAGGGACTTGATCCCAGAAAACTTCAAAACTGCAGATGACTCATGATTTTCTGGTGAAGCATCTCTTAAAATAGAGCTGTTCCCCTTAGGGCACCACTGGGGATGCAGTGCAGTGAGTCCACGGAGTGCACTGGCACCACCGGGGATGCAGTGCAGTGAGTCCAGAGAGTGCACTGGCACTACTGGGCATGCAGTGCAGTGAGTCCAGAGAGTGCACTGGCACCACTGGGCATGCAGTGCAGTGAGTCCAGAGAGTGCACTGGCACCACTGGGGATGCAGGGCGGTGAGTCCAGAGAGTGCACTGGCACCACTGGGGATGCAGTGCAATGAGTCCAGAGAGTGCACTGGCACCACTAGGGATGCATTGCAATGAGTCCAGAGAGTGCACTGGCACCACTGGGAATGCAGTGCAGTGAGTCCAGAGAGTGCACTGGCACCACTGGGGATGCAGGGCGGTGAGTCCAGAGAGTGCACTGGCACCACTGGGGATGCAGTGCGGTGAGTCCAGAGAGTGCACTGGCACCACTGGGGATGCAGTGCAGTAAGTCCAGAGAGTGCACTGGAACCACTGGGGATGCACCCCGGTGACTCCAGAGAGTGCACTGGCACCACTGGGGATGCAGTGCAGTGACTCCAGAGAGTGCACTGGCACCACTGGGGATGCACTGCAGTGAGTCCAGAGAGTGCACTGTCACCACGGGGGATTCAGTGCAGTGAGTCCAGAGAGTACACTGGCACCACTGGGGATTCACCCCGGTGAGTCCAGAGAGTGCACTGGCACCACTGGGGATGCAGTGCAGTGAGTCCAGAGAGTGCACTGGCACCACTGGGGATGCACTGCAGTGATTCCAGAGAGTGCACTGGCACCACTGGGGATGCAGTGCAGTGACTCCAAAGAGTGCACTGCCACCACTGGGGATGCACTGCAGTGAGTCCAGAGAGTGCACTGGCACCACTGGGGATGCAGTGCAGTGAGTCCAGAGAGTGCACTGGCACCACTGGGGATGCAGTGCGGTGAGTCCAGAGAGTGCACTGGCACCACTGGGGATGCAGTGCAGTAAGTCCAGAGAGTGCACTGGAACCACTGGGGATGCACCCCGGTGACTCCAGAGAGTGCACTGGCACCACTGGGGATGCAGTGCAGTGACTCCAGAGAGTGCACTGGCACCACTGGGGATGCACTGCAGTGAGTCCAGAGAGTGCACTGTCACCACGGGGGATTCAGTGCAGTGAGTCCAGAGAGTACACTGGCACCACTGGGGATTCACCCCGGTGAGTCCAGAGAGTGCACTGGCACCACTGGGGATGCAGTGCAGTGAGTCCAGAGAGTGCACTGGCACCACTGGGGATGCACTGCAGTGATTCCAGAGAGTGCACTGGCACCACTGGGGATGCAGTGCAGTGACTCCAAAGAGTGCACTGCCACCACTGGGGATGCACTGCAGTGAGTCCAGAGAGTGCACTGGCACCACTGGAGATGCAGTGCAGTGAGTCCAGAGAGTGCACTGGCACCACTGGGGATGCAGTGCAGTGAGTCCAGAGAGTGCACTGGCACCACTGGGGATGCACTGCAGTGAGTCCAGAGAGTGCACTGGCACCACTGGGGATGCAGTGCAGTGAGTCCAGAGAGTGCACTGGCACCACTGGGGATGCAGTGCAGTGAGTCCAGAGAGTGCACTGGCACCACTGGGGATGAAGTGCAGTGACTCCAGAGAGTGCACTGGCACTACTGGGGATGCAGTGCAGTGACACCAGAGAGTGCCCTGGCACCACTGGGGATGCACTGCAGTGAGTCCAGAGAGTGCACTGGCACAACTGTGGATGCACTGCAGTGACTCCAGAGAGTGCACTGGCGCCACTGGGGATGCAGTGCAGTGAGTCTAGAGAGTGCACTGGCACCACTGGGGATGCAGTGCAGTGACTCCAGAGAGTGCACTGGCACCACTAAGGATGCACTGCAGTGACTCCAGAGAGTGCACTGGCACCACTGGGGATGCAGTGCAGTGAGTCCAGAGAGTGCACTGACACCACTGGGGATGTACTGTAGTGACTCCAGAGAGTGCACTGGCACCACTGGGGATGCAGTGCATTGAGTCCAGAGAGTGCACTGGCACCACTGGGGATGCAGTGCAGTGACTCCAGAGAGTGCACTGGCGCCACTGGGGATGCAGTGCAGTGAGTCCAGAGAGTGCACTGGCACCACTGGGGATGCAGTGCAGTGAGTCCAGAGAGTGCACTGGCACCACTGGGGATGCAGTGCAGTGACTACAGAGAGTGAACTGGCACCACTGGGGATGCAGTGCAGTGAGTCCCGAGAGTGCACAGGCACCAATGGGGATGCACTGCAGTGATTCCAGAGAGTGCACTGGCACCACTGGGGATGCAGTGCAGTGAGTCCAGAGAGTGCACTGGCACCACTGGGGATGAAGTGCGGTGACTCCAGAGAGTGCACTGGCACCACTGGGGATGCAGAGCGGTGAGTCCAGAGAGTGCACTGGCACCACTGGGGATGCAGTGCAGTGAGTCCAGAGAGTGCACTGGAACCACTGGGGATGCAGTGCAGTGAGTGCAGAGAGTGCACTGGCACCACTGGGGATGCAGTGCAGTGAGTCCAGAGAGTGCACTGGCACCACTGGGTATGAAGTGCATTGAGTCCAGAGAGTGCACTGGCACCACTGGGAATGCAGTGCAGTGAGTCCAGAGAGTGCACTGGCACCACTGGCGATGCAGTGCAGTGAGTCCAGAGAATGCACTGGCACCACTGGGGATGCACTGCAGTGACTCCAGAGAGTGCACTGGCACCACTGGGGATGCAGTGCCGTGAGTCCAGAGAGTGCACTGGCACCACTGGGGATGCCCTGCAGTGACTCCAAAGAGTGAACTGGAACCACTGGGGATGCAGTGCAGTGAGTCCAGAGAGTGCACTGGCACCACTGGGGATGCACTGCAGTGAGTCCAGAGAGTGCACTGGCACCACTGGGGATGCAGTGCGGTGAGTCCAGAGAGTGCACTGGCACCACTGGGGATGCAATGCAGTAACTTCAGAGAGTGCACTGGCACCACTGGGGATGCAGTGCAGTGAGTCCAGAGAGTGCACTGGCACCACTGGGGATGCAATGCAGTGAGTCCAGAGAGTTCACTGGAACCACTAAGGATGTACTGTAGTGACTCCAGAGAGTGCACTGGCACCACTGGGGATGCAGTGCAGTGAGTCCAGAGAGTGCACTGGCACCACTGGGGATGCAGTGCAATGAGTCCAGAGAGTGCACTGGCACCACTGGGGATGCAGTCCAGTGAGTCCAGAGAGTGCACTGGCGCCACTGGGGATGCAGTGCAGTGAGTCCAGAGAGTGCACTGGCACCACTGGGGATGCACTGCAGTGATTCCAGAGAGTGCACTGGCACCACTGGGGATGCAGTGCAGTGAGTCCAGAGAGTGCACTGGCACCACTGGGGATGCAGTGCAGTGAGTCCAGAGAGTGCACTGGCACCACTAAGGATGTACTGTAGTGACTCCAGAGAGTGCACTGGCACCACTGGGGATGCAGTGCAGTGAGTCCAGAGAGTGCACTGGCACCACTGGGGATGCAGTGCAGTGAGTCCAGAGAGTGCACTGGCACCACTGGGGATGCAGTGTAGTGACTACAGAGAGTGAACTGGCACCACTGGGGATGCAGTGCAGTGACTACAGAGAGTGAACTGGCACCACTGGGGATGCAGAGCAGTGAGTCCAGAGAGTGCACTGGCACCACTGGGTATGAAGTGCAGTGAGTCCAGAGAGTGCACTGGCACCACTGGGTATGAAGTGCAGTGAGTCCAGAGAGTGCACTGGCACCACTGGGGATGCAGTGCAGTGAGTCCAGAGAGTGCACTGGCACCACTGGGGATGCAGTGCAGTGAGTCCAGAGAGTGCACTGGAAGCACTAAGGATGTACTGTAGTGACTCGAGAGAGTGCACTGGCACCACTGGGGATGCAGTGCAGTGACTCCAGAGAGTGCACTGGCACCAGTGGGGATGCAGTGCAGTGAGTCCAGAGAGTGCACTGGCACCACTGGGGATGCAGTGCAGTGAGTCCAGAGAGTGCACTGGCACCACTGGAGATGCAGTGCAGTGAGTCCAGAGAGTGCACTGGCACCACTGGGGATGCACTGCAGTAAGTCCAGAGAGTGCACTGGCACCACTGGGGATGCAGTGCAGTGAGTCCAGAGAGTGCACTGGCACCACTGGGGATGCAGTGCGGTGAGTCCAGAGAGTGCACTGGCACCACTGGGGATGCAGTGCAGTGAGTCCAGAGAGTGCACTGGCACCACTGGGGATGCAGTGCAGTGAGTCCAGAGAGTGCACTGGCACCACTAAGGATGTACTGTAGTGACTCCAGAGAGTGCACTGGCACCACTGGGGATGCAGTGCAGTGAGTCCAGAGAGTGCACTGGCACCACTGGGGATGCAGTGCAATGAGTCCAGAGAGTGCACTGGCACCACTGGGGATGCAGTCCAGTGAGTCCAGAGAGTGCACTGGCGCCACTGGGGATGCAGTGCAGTGAGTCCAGAGAGTGCACTGGCACCACTGGGGATGCACTGCAGTGATTCCAGAGAGTGCACTGGCACCACTGGGGATGCAGTGCAGTGAGTCCAGAGAGTGCACTGGCACCACTGGGGATGCAGTGCAGTGAGTCCAGAGAGTGCACTGGCACCACTAAGGATGTACTGTAGTGACTCCAGAGAGTGCACTGGCACCACTGGGGATGCAGTGCAGTGAGTCCAGAGAGTGCACTGGCACCACTGGGGATGCAGTGCAGTGAGTCCAGAGAGTGCACTGGCACCACTGGGAATGCAGTGTAGTGACTACAGAGAGTGAACTGGCACCACTGGGGATGCAGTGCAGTGAGTCCAGAGAGTTCACTGGAACCACTAAGGATGTACTGTAGTGACTCCAGAGAGTGCACTGGCACCACTGGGGATGCAGTGCAGTGAGTCCAGAGAGTGCACTGGCACCACTGGGGATGCAGTGCAATGAGTCCAGAGAGTGCACTGGCACCACTGGGGATGCAGTCCAGTGAGTCCAGAGAGTGCACTGGCGCCACTGGGGATGCAGTGCAGTGAGTCCAGAGAGTGCACTGGCACCACTGGGGATGCACTGCAGTGATTCCAGAGAGTGCACTGGCACCACTGGGGATGCAGTGCAGTGAGTCCAGAGAGTGCACTGGCACCACTGGGGATGCAGTGCAGTGAGTCCAGAGAGTGCACTGGCACCACTAAGGATGTACTGTAGTGACTCCAGAGAGTGCACTGGCACCACTGGGGATGCAGTGCAGTGAGTCCAGAGAGTGCACTGGCACCACTGGGGATGCAGTGCAGTGAGTCCAGAGAGTGCACTGGCACCACTGGGGATGCAGTGTAGTGACTACAGAGAGTGAACTGGCACCACTGGGGATGCAGTGCAGTGACTACAGAGAGTGAACTGGCACCACTGGGGATGCAGAGCAGTGAGTCCAGAGAGTGCACTGGCACCACTGGGTATGAAGTGCAGTGAGTCCAGAGAGTGCACTGGCACCACTGGGTATGAAGTGCAGTGAGTCCAGAGAGTGCACTGGCACCACTGGGGATGCAGTGCAGTGAGTCCAGAGAGTGCACTGGCACCACTGGGGATGCAGTGCAGTGAGTCCAGAGAGTGCACTGGAAGCACTAAGGATGTACTGTAGTGACTCGAGAGAGTGCACTGGCACCACTGGGGATGCAGTGCAGTGACTCCAGAGAGTGCACTGGCACCAGTGGGGATGCAGTGCAGTGAGTCCAGAGAGTGCACTGGCACCAGTGGGGATGCAGTGCAGTGAGTCCAGAGAGTGCACTGGCACCACTGGAGATGCAGTGCAGTGAGTCCAGAGAGTGCACTGGCACCACTGGGGATGCAGTGCAGTGAGTCCAGAGAGTGCACTGGCACCACTGGGGATGCAGTGCGGTGAGTCCAGAGAGTGCACTGGCACCACTGGGGATGCAGTGCAGTGAGTCCAGAGAGTGCACTGGCACCACTGGGGATGCAGTGCAGTGAGTCCAGAGAGTGCACTGGCACCACTAAGGATGTACTGTAGTGACTCCAGAGAGTGCACTGGCACCACTGGGGATGCAGTGCAGTGAGTCCAGAGAGTGCACTGGCACCACTGGGGATGCAGTCCAGTGAGTCCAGAGAGTGCACTGGCACCACTGGGGATGTACTGTAGTGACTCCAGAGAGTGCACTGGCACCACTGGGGATGCAGTGCAGTGAGTCCAGAGAGTGCACTGGCACCACTGGGGATGCAGTGCAGTGAGTCCAGAGAGTGCACTGGCACCACTGGGGATGCAGTGTAGTGACTACAGAGAGTGAACTGGCACCACTGGGGATGCAGTGCAGTGAGTCCAGAGAGTTCACTGGAACCACTAAGGATGTACTGTAGTGACTCCAGAGAGTGCACTGGCACCACTGGGGATGCAGTGCAGTGAGTCCAGAGAGTGCACTGGCACCACTGGGGATGCAGTGCAATGAGTCCAGAGAGTGCACTGGCACCACTGGGGATGCAGTCCAGTGAGTCCAGAGAGTGCACTGGCGCCACTGGGGATGCAGTGCAGTGAGTCCAGAGAGTGCACTGGCACCACTGGGGATGCACTGCAGTGATTCCAGAGAGTGCACTGGCACCACTGGGGATGCAGTGCAGTGAGTCCAGAGAGTGCACTGGCACCACTGGGGATGCAGTGCAGTGAGTCCAGAGAGTGCACTGGCACCACTAAGGATGTACTGTAGTGACTCCAGAGAGTGCACTGGCACCACTGGGGATGCAGTGCAGTGAGTCCAGAGAGTGCACTGGCACCACTGGGGATGCAGTGCAGTGAGTCCAGAGAGTGCACTGGCACCACTGGGGATGCAGTGTAGTGACTACAGAGAGTGAACTGGCACCACTGGGGATGCAGTGCAGTGACTACAGAGAGTGAACTGGCACCACTGGGGATGCAGAGCAGTGAGTCCAGAGAGTGCACTGGCACCACTGGGTATGAAGTGCAGTGAGTCCAGAGAGTGCACTGGCACCACTGGGTATGAAGTGCAGTGAGTCCAGAGAGTGCACTGGCACCACTGGGGATGCAGTGCAGTGAGTCCAGAGAGTGCACTGGCACCACTGGGGATGCAGTGCAGTGAGTCCAGAGAGTGCACTGGAAGCACTAAGGATGTACTGTAGTGACTCGAGAGAGTGCACTGGCACCACTGGGGATGCAGTGCAGTGACTCCAGAGAGTGCACTGGCACCAGTGGGGATGCAGTGCAGTGAGTCCAGAGAGTGCACTGGCACCACTGGGGATGCAGTGCAGTGAGTCCAGAGAGTGCACTGGCACCACTGGAGATGCAGTGCAGTGAGTCCAGAGAGTGCACTGGCACCACTGGGGATGCACTGCAGTAAGTCCAGAGAGTGCACTGGCACCACTGGGGATGCAGTGCAGTGAGTCCAGAGAGTGCACTGGCACCACTGGGGATGCAGTGCGGTGAGTCCAGAGAGTGCACTGGCACCACTGGGGATGCAGTGCAGTGAGTCCAGAGAGTGCACTGGCACCACTGGGGATGCAGTGCAGTGAGTCCAGAGAGTGCACTGGCACCACTAAGGATGTACTGTAGTGACTCCAGAGAGTGTACTGGCACCACTGGGGATGCAGTGCAGTGAGTCCAGAGAGTGCACTGGCACCACTGGGGATGCAGTCCAGTGAGTCCAGAGAGTGCACTGGCACCACTGGGGATGCACTGCAGTGATTCCAGAGAGTGCACTGGCACCACTGGGGATGCAGTGCAGTGACTCCAGAGAGTGCACTGGCACCACTGGGGATGCAGTGCAGTGAGTCCAGAGAGTGTACTGGCACCACTGGGGATGCAGTGCAGTGAGTCCAGAGAGTGCACTGGCACCACTGGGGATGCAGTGCAGTGAGTCCAGAGAGTGCACTGGCACCACTGGGGATGCACCCCGGTGAGTCCAGAGAGTGCACTGGCACCACTGGGGATGCAGTGCAGTGAGTCCAGAGTGTGCACTGGCACCACTGGGGATGAAGTGCAGTGAGTCCCGAGAGTGCACTGGCACTACTGGGGATGCAGTGCAGTGACACCAGAGAGTGCACTGGCACCACTGGGGATGCACTGCAGTGAGTCCAGAGAGTGCACTGGCACAACTGTGGATGCACTGCAGTGACTCCAGAGAGTGCACTGGCGCCACTGGGGATGAAGTGCAGTGAGTCTAGAGAGTGCACTGGCACCACTGGGGATGCAGTGCAGTGACTCCAGAGAGTGCACTGGCACCACTAAGGATGCACTGCAGTGACTCCAGAGAGTGCACTGGCACCACTGGGGATGCAGTGCAGTGAGTCCAGAGAGTGCACTGACACCACTGGGGATGTACTGTAGTGACTCCAGAGAGCGCACTGGCACCACTGGGGATGCACTGCAGTGAGTCCAGAGAGTGCACTGGCACCACTGGGGATGCAGTGCAGTGACTCCAGAGAGTGCACTGGCACCACTGGGGATGCAGTGCAGTGAGTCCAGAGAGTGCAGTGGCACCACTGGGGATGCAGTGCAGTGAGTCCAGAGAGTGCACTGGCACCACTGGGGATGCAGTGCAGTGACTACAGAGAGTGAACTGGCACCACTGGGGATGCAGTGCAGTGAGTCCCGAGAGTGCATAGGCACCAATGGGGATGCACTGCAGTGATTCCAGAGAGTGCACTGGCACCACTGGGGATGCAGTGCAGTGAGTCCAGAGAGTGCACTGGCACCACTGGGGATGAAGTGCGGTGAGTCCAGAGAGTGCACTGGCACCACTGGGGATGCAGTGCGGTGAGTCCAGAGAGTGCACTGGCACCACTGGGGATGCAGTGCAGTGAGTCCAGAGAGTGCACTGGAACCACTGGGGATGCAGTGCATTGAGTCCAGAGAGTGCACTGGCACCACTGGGGATGCAGTACAGTGAGTCCAGAGAGTGCACTGGCACCACTGGGTATGAAGTGCATTGAGTCCATAGAGTGCAATGGCACCAGTGGGGATGCAGTGCAGTGAGTCCAGAGAGTGCACTGGCACCACTGGCGATGCAGTGCAGTGAGTCCAGAGAATGCACTGGCACCACTGGGGATGCACTGCAGTGACTCCAGAGAGTGCACTGGCACCACTGGGGATGCAGTGCCGTGAGTCCAGAGAGTGCACTGGCACCACTGGGGATGCAGTGCAGTGAGTCCAGAGAGTGCACTGGCACCACTGGGGATGCCCTGCAGTGACTCCAAAGAGTGAACTGGCACCACTGGGGATGCAGTGCAGTGAGTCCCGAGAGTGCACTGGCACCACTGGGGATGCACTGCAGTGAGTCCCGAGAGTGCACTGGCACCACTGGGGATGCAGTGCGGTGAGTCCAGAGAGTGCACTGGCACCACTGGGGATGCAATGCAGTAACTTCAGAGAGTGCACTGGCACCACTGGGGATGCAGTGCAGTGAGTCCAGAGAGTGCACTGGCACCACTGGGGATGCAATGCAGTGAGTCCAGAGAGTTCACTGGAACCACTAAGGATGTACTGTAGTGACTCCAGAGAGTGCACTGGCACCACTGGGGATGCAGTGCAGTGAGTCCAGAGAGTGCACTGGCACCAGTGGGGTTGCAGTGCAATGAGTCCAGAGAGTGCACTGGCACCACTGGGGATGCAGTGCAGTGAGTCCAGAGAGTGCACTGGCACCACTGGGGATGCAGTGCAGTGAGTCCAGAGAGTGCACTGGCACCACTGGGGATGCAGTTCAGTGAGTCGAGAGAGTGCACTGGCGCCACTGGGGATGCAGTGCAGTGAGTCCAGAGAGTGCACTGGCACCACTGGGGATGCACTGCAGTGATTCCAGAGAGTGCACTGGCACCACTGGGGATGCAGTGCAGTGAGTCCAGAGAGTACACTGGCACCACTGGGGATGCAGTGCAGTGAGTCCAGAGAGTGCACTGGCACCACTGGGGATGTACTGTAGTGACTCCAGAGAGTGCACTGGCACCACTGGGGATGCAGTGTAGTGACTACAGAGAGTGAACTGGCACCACTGGGGATGCAGTGCAGTGACTACAGAGAGTGAACTGGCACCACTGGGGATGCAGTGCAGTGAGTCCAGAGAGTGCACTGGCACCACTGGGTATGAAGTGCAGTGAGTCCAGAGAGTGCACTGGCACCACTGGGTATGAAGTGCAGTGAGTGCAGAGAGTGCACTGGCACCACTGGGGATGCAGTGCAGTGAGTCCAGAGAGTGCACTGGCACCACTGGGGATGCAGTGCAGTGAGTCCAGAGAGTGCACTGGAACCACTGGAGATGCAGTGCAGTGAGTCCAGAGAGTGCACTGGCACCACTGGGGATGCACTGCAGTAAGTCCAGAGAGTGCACTGGCACCAGTGGGGATGCAGTGCAGTGAGTCCAGAGAGTGCACTGGCACCACTGGGGATGCAGTGCAGTGAGTCCAGAGAGTGCACTGGCACCACTGGAGATGCAGTGCAGTGAGTCCAGAGAGTGCACTGGCACCACTGGGGATGCACTGCAGTAAGTCCAGAGAGTGCACTGGCACCACTGGGGATGCAGTGCAGTGAGTCCAGAGAGTGCACTGGCACCACTGGGGATGCAGTGCGGTGAGTCCAGAGAGTGCACTGGCACCACTGGGGATGCAGTGCAGTGAGTCCAGAGAGTTCACTGGCACCACTGGGGATGCAGTGCAGTGAGTCCAGAGAGTGCACGGGCACCACTAAGGATGTACTGTAGTGACTCCAGAGAGTGCACTGGCACCACTGGGGATGCAGTGCAGTGAGTCCAGAGAGTGCACTGGCACCACTGGGGATGCCCTGCAGTGACTCCAAAGAGTGAACTGGCACCACTGGGGATGCAGTGCAGTGAGTCCCGAGAGTGCACTGGCACCACTGGGGATGCACTGCAGTGAGTCCCGAGAGTGCACTGGCACCACTGGGGATGCAGTGCGGTGAGTCCAGAGAGTGCACTGGCACCACTGGGGATGCAGTGCAGTGACTTCAGAGAGTGCACTGGCACCACTGGGGATGCAGTGCAGTGAGTCCAGAGAGTGCACTGGCACCACTGGGGATGCAATGCAGTGAGTCCAGAGAGTTCACTGGAACCACTAAGGATGTACTGTAGTGACTCCAGAGAGTGCACTGGCACCACTGGGGATGCACTGCAGTGAGTCCAGAGAGTGCACTGGCACCAGTGGGGTTGCAGTGCAATGAGTCCAGAGAGTGCACTGGCACCACTGGGGATGCAGTGCAGTGAGTCCAGAGAGTGCACTGGCACCACTGGGGATGCAGTGCAGTGAGTCCAGAGAGTGCACTGGCACCACTGGGGATGCAGTTCAGTGAGTCGAGAGAGTGCACTGGCGCCACTGGGGATGCAGTGCATTGAGTCCAGAGAGTGCACTGGCACCACTGGGGATGCACTGCAGTGATTCCAGAGAGTGCACTGGCACCACTGGGGATGCAGTGCAGTGAGTCCAGAGAGTGCACTGGCACCACTGGGGATGTACTGTAGTGACTCCAGAGAGTGCACTGGCACCACTGGGGATGCAGTGTAGTGACTACAGAGAGTGAACTGGCACCACTGGGGATGCAGTGCAGTGACTACAGAGAGTGAACTGGCACCACTGGGGATGCAGTGCAGTGAGTCCAGAGAGTGCACTGGCACCACTGGGTATGAAGTGCAGTGAGTCCAGAGAGTGCACTGGCACCACTGGGGATGAAGTGCAGTGAGTCCAGAGAGTGCACTGGCACCACTGGGGATGCAGTGCAGTGAGTCCAGAGAGTGCACTGGCACCACTGGGGATGCAGTGCAGTGAGTCCAGAGAGTGCACTGGAACCACTGGGGATGCAGTGCAGTGAGTCCAGAGAGTGCACTGGCACCACTGGGGATGCACTGCAGTAAGTCCAGAGAGTGCACTGGCACCAGTGGGGATGCAGTGCAGTGAGTCCAGAGAGTGCACTGGCACCACTGGGGATGCAGTGCAGTGAGTCCAGAGAGTGCACTGGCACCACTGGGGATGCAGTGCAGTGAGTCCAGAGAGTGCACTGGCACCACTGGGGATGCACTGCAGTAAGTCCAGAGAGTGCACTGGCACCACTGGGGATGCAGTGCAGTGAGTCCAGAGAGTGCACTGGCACCACTGGGGATGCAGTGCGGTGAGTCCAGAGAGTGCACTGGCACCACTGGGGATGCAGTGCAGTGAGTCCAGAGAGTTCACTGGCACCACTGGGGATGCAGTGCAGTGAGTCCAGAGAGTGCACTGGCACCACTAAGGATGTACTGTAGTGACTCCAGAGAGTGCACTGGCACCACTGGGGATGCAGTGCAGTGAGTCCAGAGAGTGCACTGGCACCACTGGGGATGCAGTCCAGTGAGTCCAGAGAGTGCACTGGCATCACTGGGGATGCACTGCAGTGATTCCAGAGAGTGCACTGGCACCACTGGGGATGCAGTGCAGTGACTCCAGAGAGTGCACTGGCACCACTGGGGATGCAGTGCAGTGAGTCCAGAGAGTGCACTGGCACCACTGGGGATGCAGTGCAGTGAGTCCAGAGAGTGCACTGGCACCACTGGGGATGCAGTGCAGTGAGTCCAGAGAGTGCACTGGCACCACTGGGGATGCAGTGCAGTGACTCCAGAGAGTGCACTGGCACCACTGGGGATGCACCCCGGTGAGTTCAGAGAGTGCACTGGCACCACTGGGGATGCAGTGCAGTGAGTCCAGAGAGTGCACTGGCACCACTGGGGATGAAGTGCAGTGACTCCAGAGAGTGCACTGGCACTACTGGGGATGCAGTGCAGTGACACCAGAGAGTGCCCTGGCACCACTGGGGATGCACTGCAGTGAGTCCAGAGAGTGCACTGGCACAACTGTGGATGCACTGCAGTGACTCCAGAGAGTGCACTGGCACCACTGGGGATGAAGTGCAGTGAGTCTAGAGAGTGCACTGGCACCACTGGGGATGCAGTGCAGTGACTCCAGAGAGTGCACTGGCACCACTAAGGATGCACTGCAGTGACTCCAGAGAGTGCACTGGCACCACTGGGGATGCAGTGCAGTGAGTCCAGAGAGTGCACTGGCACCACTGGGGATGTACTGTAGTGACTCCAGAGAGTGCACTGGCACCACTGGGGATGCAGTGCAGTGACTACAGAGAGTGAACTGGCACCACTGGGGATGCAGTGCAGTGAGTCCAGAGAGTTCACTGGAACCACTAAGGATGTACTGTAGTGACTCCAGAGAGTGCACTGGCACCACTGGGGATGCAGTGCAGTGAGTCCAGAGAGTGCACTGGCACCACTGGGGATGCAGTGCAATGAGTCCAGAGAGTGCACTGGCACCACTGGGGATGCAGTGCCAGTGAGTCCAGAGAGTGCACTGGCGCCACTGGGGATGCAGTGCAGTGAGTCCAGAGAGTGCACTGGCACCACTGGGGATGCACTGCAGTGATTCCAGAGAGTGCACTGGCACCACTGGGGATGCAGTGCAGTGAGTCCAGAGAGTGCACTGGCACCACTGGGGATGCAGTGCAGTGAGTCCAGAGAGTGCACTGGCACCACTAAGGATGTACTGTAGTGACTCCAGAGAGTGCACTGGCACCACTGGGGATGCAGTGCAGTGAGTCCAGAGAGTGCACTGGCACCACTGGGGATGCAGTGCAGTGAGTCCAGAGAGTGCACTGGCACCACTGGGGATGCAGTGTAGTGACTACAGAGAGTGAACTGGCACCACTGGGGATGCAGTGCAGTGACTACAGAGAGTGAACTGGCACCACTGGGGATGCAGTGCAGTGAGTCCAGAGAGTGCACTGGCACCACTGGGTATGAAGTGCAGTGAGTCCAGAGAGTGCACTGGCACCACTGGGTATGAAGTGCAGTGAGTCCAGAGAGTGCACTGGCACCACTGGGGATGCAGTGCAGTGAGTCCAGAGAGTGCACTGGCACCACTGGGGATGCAGTGCAGTGAGTCCAGAGAGTGCACTGGAAGCACTAAGGATGTACTGTAGTGACTCGAGAGAGTGCACTGGCACCACTGGGGATGCAGTGCAGTGACTCCAGAGAGTGCACTGGCACCAGTGGGGATGCAGTGCAGTGAGTCCAGAGAGTGCACTGGCACCACTGGGGATGCAGTGCAGTGAGTCCAGAGAGTGCACTGGCACCACTGGAGATGCAGTGCAGTGAGTCCAGAGAGTGCACTGGCACCACTGGGGATGCACTGCAGTAAGTCCAGAGAGTGCACTGGCACCACTGGGGATGCAGTGCAGTGAGTCCAGAGAGTGCACTGGCACCACTGGGGATGCAGTGCGGTGAGTCCAGAGAGTGCACTGGCACCACTGGGGATGCAGTGCAGTGAGTCCAGAGAGTGCACTGGCACCACTGGGGATGCAGTGCAGTGAGTCCAGAGAGTGCACTGGCACCACTAAGGATGTACTGTAGTGACTCCAGAGAGTGTACTGGCACCACTGGGGATGCAGTGCAGTGAGTCCAGAGAGTGCACTGGCACCACTGGGGATGCAGTCCAGTGAGTCCAGAGAGTGCACTGGCACCACTGGGGATGCACTGCAGTGATTCCAGAGAGTGCACTGGCACCACTGGGGATGCAGTGCAGTGACTCCAGAGAGTGCACTGGCACCACTGGGGATGCAGTGCAGTGAGTCCAGAGAGTGTACTGGCACCACTGGGGATGCAGTGCAGTGAGTCCAGAGAGTGCACTGGCACCACTGGGGATGCAGTGCAGTGAGTCCAGAGAGTGCACTGGCACCACTGGGGATGCACCCCAGTGAGTCCAGAGAGTGCACTGGCACCACTGGGGATGCAGTGCAGTGAGTCCAGAGTGTGCACTGGCACCACTGGGGATGAAGTGCAGTGAGTCCCGAGAGTGCACTGGCACTACTGGGGATGCAGTGCAGTGACACCAGAGAGTGCACTGGCACCACTGGGGATGCACTGCAGTGAGTCCAGAGAGTGCACTGGCACAACTGTGGATGCACTGCAGTGACTCCAGAGAGTGCACTGGCGCCACTGGGGATGAAGTGCAGTGAGTCTAGAGAGTGCACTGGCACCACTGGGGATGCAGTGCAGTGACTCCAGAGAGTGCACTGGCACCACTAAGGATGCACTGCAGTGACTCCAGAGAGTGCACTGGCACCACTGGGGATGCAGTGCAGTGAGTCCAGAGAGTGCACTGACACCACTGGGGATGTACTGTAGTGACTCCAGAGAGCGCACTGGCACCACTGGGGATGCACTGCAGTGAGTCCAGAGAGTGCACTGGCACCACTGGGGATGCAGTGCAGTGACTCCAGAGAGTGCACTGGCACCACTGGGGATGCAGTGCAGTGAGTCCAGAGAGTGCACTGGCACCACTGGGGATGCAGTGCAGTGAGTCCAGAGAGTGCACTGGCACCACTGGGGATGCAGTGCAGTGACTACAGAGAGTGAACTGGCACCACTGGGGATGCAGTGCAGTGAGTCCCGAGAGTGCATAGGCACCAATGGGGATGCACTGCAGTGATTCCAGAGAGTGCACTGGCACCACTGGGGATGCAGTGCAGTGAGTCCAGAGAGTGCACTGGCACCACTGGGGATGAAGTGCGGTGAGTCCAGAGAGTGCACTGGCACCACTGGGGATGCAGTGCGGTGAGTCCAGAGAGTGCACTGGCACCACTGGGGATGCAGTGCAGTGAGTCCAGAGAGTGCACTGGAACCACTGGGGATGCAGTGCATTGAGTCCAGAGAGTGCACTGGCACCACTGGGGATGCAGTACAGTGAGTCCAGAGAGTGCACTGGCACCACTGGGTATGAAGTGCATTGAGTCCATAGAGTGCAATGGCACCAGTGGGGATGCAGTGCAGTGAGTCCAGAGAGTGCACTGGCACCACTGGCGATGCAGTGCAGTGAGTCCAGAGAATGCACTGGCACCACTGGGGATGCACTGCAGTGACTCCAGAGAGTGCACTGGCACCACTGGGGATGCAGTGCCGTGAGTCCAGAGAGTGCACTGGCACCACTGGGGATGCAGTGCAGTGAGTCCAGAGAGTGCACTGGCACCACTGGGGATGCCCTGCAGTGACTCCAAAGAGTGAACTGGCACCACTGGGGATGCAGTGCAGTGAGTCCCGAGAGTGCACTGGCACCACTGGGGATGCACTGCAGTGAGTCCCGAGAGTGCACTGGCACCACTGGGGATGCAGTGCGGTGAGTCCAGAGAGTGCACTGGCACCACTGGGGATGCAATGCAGTAACTTCAGAGAGTGCACTGGCACCACTGGGGATGCAGTGCAGTGAGTCCAGAGAGTGCACTGGCACCACTGGGGATGCAATGCAGTGAGTCCAGAGAGTTCACTGGAACCACTAAGGATGTACTGTAGTGACTCCAGAGAGTGCACTGGCACCACTGGGGATGCAGTGCAGTGAGTCCAGAGAGTGCACTGGCACCAGTGGGGATGCAGTGCAATGAGTCCAGAGAGTGCACTGGCACCACTGGGGATGCAGTGCAGTGAGTCCAGAGAGTGCACTGGCACCACTGGGGATGCAGTGCAGTGAGTCCAGAGAGTGCACTGGCACCACTGGGGATGCAGTTCAGTGAGTCGAGAGAGTGCACTGGCGCCACTGGGGATGCAGTGCAGTGAGTCCAGAGAGTGCACTGGCACCACTGGGGATGCACTGCAGTGATTCCAGAGAGTGCACTGGCACCACTGGGGATGCAGTGCAGTGAGTCCAGAGAGTGCACTGGCACCACTGGGGATGCAGTGCAGTGAGTCCAGAGAGTGCACTGGCACCACTGGGGATGTACTGTAGTGACTCCAGAGAGTGCACTGGCACCACTGGGGATGCAGTGTAGTGACTACAGAGAGTGAACTGGCACCACTGGGGATGCAGTGCAGTGACTACAGAGAGTGAACTGGCACCACTGGGGATGCAGTGCAGTGAGTCCAGAGAGTGCACTGGCACCACTGGGTATGAAGTGCAGTGAGTCCAGAGAGTGCACTGGCACCACTGGGTATGAAGTGCAGTGAGTGCAGAGAGTGCACTGGCACCACTGGGGATGCAGTGCAGTGAGTCCAGAGAGTGCACTGGCACCACTGGGGATGCAGTGCAGTGAGTCCAGAGAGTGCACTGGAACCACTGGAGATGCAGTGCAGTGAGTCCAGAGAGTGCACTGGCACCACTGGGGATGCACTGCAGTAAGTCCAGAGAGTGCACTGGCACCAGTGGGGATGCAGTGCAGTGAGTCCAGAGAGTGCACTGGCACCACTGGGGATGCAGTGCAGTGAGTCCAGAGAGTGCACTGGCACCACTGGAGATGCAGTGCAGTGAGTCCAGAGAGTGCACTGGCACCACTGGGGATGCACTGCAGTAAGTCCAGAGAGTGCACTGGCACCACTGGGGATGCAGTGCAGTGAGTCCAGAGAGTGCACTGGCACCACTGGGGATGCAGTGCGGTGAGTCCAGAGAGTGCACTGGCACCACTGGGGATGCAGTGCAGTGAGTCCAGAGAGTTCACTGGCACCACTGGGGATGCAGTGCAGTGAGTCCAGAGAGTGCACGGGCACCACTAAGGATGTACTGTAGTGACTCCAGAGAGTGCACTGGCACCACTGGGGATGCAGTGCAGTGAGTCCAGAGAGTGCACTGGCACCACTGGGGATGCCCTGCAGTGACTCCAAAGAGTGAACTGGCACCACTGGGGATGCAGTGCAGTGAGTCCCGAGAGTGCACTGGCACCACTGGGGATGCACTGCAGTGAGTCCCGAGAGTGCACTGGCACCACTGGGGATGCAGTGCGGTGAGTCCAGAGAGTGCACTGGCACCACTGGGGATGCAGTGCAGTGACTTCAGAGAGTGCACTGGCACCACTGGGGATGCAGTGCAGTGAGTCCAGAGAGTGCACTGGCACCACTGGGGATGCAATGCAGTGAGTCCAGAGAGTTCACTGGAACCACTAAGGATGTACTGTAGTGACTCCAGAGAGTGCACTGGCACCACTGGGGATGCACTGCAGTGAGTCCAGAGAGTGCACTGGCACCAGTGGGGATGCAGTGCAATGAGTCCAGAGAGTGCACTGGCACCACTGGGGATGCAGTGCAGTGAGTCCAGAGAGTGCACTGGCACCACTGGGGATGCAGTGCAGTGAGTCCAGAGAGTGCACTGGCACCACTGGGGATGCAGTTCAGTGAGTCGAGAGAGTGCACTGGCGCCACTGGGGATGCAGTGCATTGAGTCCAGAGAGTGCACTGGCACCACTGGGGATGCACTGCAGTGATTCCAGAGAGTGCACTGGCACCACTGGGGATGCAGTGCAGTGAGTCCAGAGAGTGCACTGGCACCACTGGGGATGTACTGTAGTGACTCCAGAGAGTGCACTGGCACCACTGGGGATGCAGTGTAGTGACTACAGAGAGTGAACTGGCACCACTGGGGATGCAGTGCAGTGACTACAGAGAGTGAACTGGCACCACTGGGGATGCAGTGCAGTGAGTCCAGAGAGTGCACTGGCACCACTGGGTATGAAGTGCAGTGAGTCCAGAGAGTGCACTGGCACCACTGGGTATGAAGTGCAGTGAGTCCAGAGAGTGCACTGGCACCACTGGGGATGCAGTGCAGTGAGTCCAGAGAGTGCACTGGCACCACTGGGGATGCAGTGCAGTGAGTCCAGAGAGTGCACTGGAACCACTGGGATGCAGTGCAGTGAGTCCAGAGAGTGCACTGGCACCACTGGGGATGCACTGCAGTAAGTCCAGAGAGTGCACTGGCACCAGTGGGGATGCAGTGCAGTGAGTCCAGAGAGTGCACTGGCACCACTGGGGATGCAGTGCAGTGAGTCCAGAGAGTGCACTGGCACCACTGGAGATGCAGTGCAGTGAGTCCAGAGAGTGCACTGGCACCACTGGGGATGCACTGCAGTAAGTCCAGAGAGTGCACTGGCACCACTGGGGATGCAGTGCAGTGAGTCCAGAGAGTGCACTGGCACCACTGGGGATGCAGTGCGGTGAGTCCAGAGAGTGCACTGGCACCACTGGGGATGCACTGCAGTGACTCCAGAGAGTGCACTGGCACCACTGGGGATGCAGTGCAGTGAGTCCAGAGAGTGCACTGGCACCACTGGGGATGCAGTGCAGTGAGTCCAGAGAGTGCACTGGCACCACTGGGGATGCAGTGCAGTGAGTCCAGAGAGTGCACTGGCACCACTGGGGATGCAGTGCAGTGACTCCAGAGAGTGCACTGGCACCACTGGGGATGCAGTGCAGTGAGTCCAGAGAGTGCACTGGCACCACTGGGGATGCAGTGCAGTGAGTCCAGAGAGTGCACTGGCACCACTGGGGATGCAGTGCAGTGAGTCCAGAGAGTGCACTGGCACCACTGGGGATGCAGTGCAGTGACTCCAGAGAGTGCACTGGCACCACTGGGGATGCACCCCGGTGAGTTCAGAGAGTGCACTGGCACCACTGGGGATGCAGTGCAGTGAGTCCAGAGAGTGCACTGGCACCACTGGGGATGAAGTGCAGTGACTCCAGAGAGTGCACTGGCACTACTGGGGATGCAGTGCAGTGACACCAGAGAGTGCCCTGGCACCACTGGGGATGCACTGCAGTGAGTCCAGAGAGTGCACTGGCACAACTGTGGATGCACTGCAGTGACTCCAGAGAGTGCACTGGCGCCACTGGGGATGAAGTGCAGTGAGTCTAGAGAGTGCACTGGCACCACTGGGGATGCAGTGCAGTGACTCCAGAGAGTGCACTGGCACCACTAAGGATGCACTGCAGTGACTCCAGAGAGTGCACTGTCACCACTGGGGATGCAGTGCAGTGAGTCCAGAGAGTGCACTGACACCACTGGGGATGTACTGTAGTGACTCCAGAGAGTGCACTGGCACCACTGGGGATGCAGTGCATTGAGTCCAGAGAGTGCACTGGCACCACTGGGGATGCAGTGCAGTGACTCCAGAGAGTGCACTGGCACCACTGGGGATGCAGTGCAGTGAGTCCAGAGAGTGCACTGGCACCACTGGGGATGCAGTGCAGTGAGTCCCGAGAGTGCACAGGCACCAATGGGGATGCACTGCAGTGAGTCCAGAGAGTGCACTGGCACCACTGGGGATGCAGTGTAGTGAGTCCAGAGAGTGCACTGGCACCACTGGGGATGAAGTGCGGTGAGTCCAGAGAGTGCACTGGCACCACTGGGGATGCAGTGCGGTGAGTCCAGAGAGTGCACTGGCACCACTGGGGATGCAGTGCAGTGAGTCCAGAGAGTGCACTGGAACCACTGGGGATGCAGTGCAGTGAGTGCAGAGAGTGCACTGGCACCACTGGGGATGCAGTGCAGTGAGTCCAGAGAGTGCACTGGCACCACTGGGTATGAAGTGCATTGAGTCCAGAGAGTGCACTGGCACCACTGGGGATGCAGTGCAGTGAGTCCAGAGAGTGCACTGGCACCACTGGCGATGCAGTGCAGTGAGTCCAGAGAGTGCACTGGCACCACTGGGGATGCCCTGCAGTGACTCCAAAGAGTGAACTGGCACCACTGGGGATGCAGTGCAGTGAGTCCAGAGAGTGCACTGGCACCACTGGGGATGCACTGCAGTGAGTCCCGAGAGTGCACTGGCACCACTGGGGATGCAGTGCGGTGAGTCCACAGAGTGCACTGGCACCACTGGGGATGCAATGCAGTAACTTCAGAGAGTGCACTGGCACCACTGGGGATGCAGTGCAGTGAGTCCAGAGAGTGCACTGGCACCACTGGGGATGCAGTTCAGTGAGTCGAGAGAGTGCACTGGCGCCACTGGGGATGCAGTGCAGTGAGTCCAGAGAGTGCACTGGCACCACTGGGGATGCACTGCAGTGAGTCCAGAGAGTGCACTGGCACCACTGGGGATGCAGTGCAGTGAGTCCAGAGAGTGCACTGGCACCACTGGGGATGCAGTGCAGTGAGTCCAGAGAGTGCACTGGCACCACTAAGGATGTACTGTAGTGACTCCAGAGAGTGCACTGGCACCACTGGGGATGCAGTGCAGTGAGTCCAGAGAGTGCACTGGCACCACTGGGGATGCAGTGCAGTGAGTCCAGAGAGTGCACTGGCACCACTGGGGATGCAGTGCAGTGACTACAGAGAGTGAACTGGCACCACTGGGGATGCAGTGCAGTGACTACAGAGAGTGAACTGGCACCACTGGGGATGCAGTGCAGTGAGTCCAGAGAGTGCACTGGCACCACTGGGTATGAAGTGCAGTGAGTCCAGAGAGTGCACTGGCACCACTGGGTATGAAGTGCAGTGAGTCCAGAGAGTGCACTGGCACCACTGGGGATGCAGTGCAGTGAGTCCAGAGAGTGCACTGGCACCACTAAGGATGTACTGTAGTGACTCGAGAGAGTGCACTGGCACCACTGGGGATGCACTGCAGTGACTCCAGAGAGTGCACTGGCACCAGTGGGGATGCAGTGCAATGAGTCCAGAGAGTGCACTGGCACCACTGGGGATGCAGTGCAGTGAGTCCAGAGAGTGCACTGGCACCACTGGAGATGCAGTGCAGTGAGTCCAGAGAGTGCACTGGCACCACTGGGGATGCAGTGCGGTGAGTCCAGAGAGTGCACTGGCACCACTGGGGATGCAGTGCAGTGAGTCCAGAGAGTGCACTGGCACCACTGGGGATGCAGTGCGGTGAGTCCAGAGAGTGCACTGGCACCACTGGGGATGCAGTGCAGTGAGTCCAGAGAGTGCACTGGCACCACTGGGGATGCAGTGCAGTGAGTCCAGAGAGTGCACTGGCACCACTAAGGATGTACTGTAGTGACTCCAGAGAGTGCACTGGCACCACTGGGGATGCAGTGCAGTGAGTCCAGAGAGTGCACTGGCACCACTGGGGATGCAGTGCAGTGAGTCCAGAGAGTGCACTGGCACCACTGGGGATGCAGTGCAGTGACTACAGAGAGTGAACTGGCACCACTGGGGATGCAGTGCAGTGACTACAGAGAGTCAACTGGCACCACTGGGGATGCAGTGCAGTGAGTCCAGAGAGTGCACTGGCACCACTGGGTATGAAGTGCAGTGAGTCCAGAGAGTGCACTGGCACCACTGGGGATGCACTGCAGTGAGTCCAGAGAGTGCACTGGCACCACTGGGGATGCAGTGCAGTGAGTCCAGAGAGTGCACTGGCACCACTGGGGATGCAGTGCAGTGAGTCCAGAGAGTGCACTGGAACCACTAAGGATGTACTGTAGTGACTCGAGAGAGTGCACTGGCACCACTGGGGATGCACTGCAGTGACTCCAGAGAGTGCACTGGCACCACTGGGGATGCAGTGCAATGAGTCCAGAGAGTGCACTGGCACCACTGGGGATGCAGTGCAGTGAGTCCAGAGAGTGCACTGGAACCACTGGAGATGCAGTGCAGTGAGTCCAGAGAGTGCACTGGCACCACTGGGGATGCACTGCAGTAAGTCCAGAGAGTGCACTGGCACCACTGGGGATGCAGTGCAGTGAGTCCAGAGAGTGCACTGGCACCACTGGGGATGCAGTGCAGTGAGTCCAGAGATTTCACTGGCACCACTGGGGATGCCCTGCAGTGACTCCAAAGAGTGAACTGGCACCACTGGGGATGCACCCCGGTGACTCCAGAGAGTGCACTGTCACCACTGGGGATGCACTGCAGTGAGTCCAGAGAGTGCACTAGCACCACTGGGGATGCAATGCAGTAACTTCAGAGAATGCACTGGCACCACTGGGGATGCAGTGCAGTGAGTCCAGAGAGTGCACTGGCACCACTGGGGATGCAGTGCAGTGAGTCCAGAGAGTGCACTGGAACCACTGGGGATGCACCCCGGTGACTCCAGAGAGTGCACTGGCATCACTGGGGATGCAGTGCAGTGAGTCAAGAGAGTTCACTGGCACCACTGGGTATGCCCTGCAGTAACACCAAAGAGTGAACTGGCACCACTGGGAATGCAGTTCCGTGAGTCCAGAGAGTGCACTGGCACCACTGGGGATGCACTGCAGTGACTCCCGAGATTTCACTGGCACAACTTGGGATGCACTGCAGTGACTCCAAAGAGTGAACTGGCACCACTGGGGATGCAATGCAGTAACTTCAGAGAGTGCACTGGCACCACTGGGGATGCAGTGCAGTGAGTCCAGAGAGTGCACTGGCACCACTGGGGATGCAGTCCAGTGAGTCCAGAGAGTGCACTGGCACCACTGGGGATGCACTGCATTGAGTCCAGAGAGTGCAGTGGCACCACTGGGGATGCACTGCAGTGACTCCAGAGAGTGCACTGGCAGCACTAAGGATGCACTGTAGTGACTCCAGAGAGTGCACTGGCACCACTGGGGATGCAGTGCAGTGAGTCCAGAGAGTGCACTGGCACCACTGGGGATGCAGTGTAGTGACTACAGAGAGTGAACTGGCACCACTGGGGATGCAGTGCAGTGACTACAGAGAGTGAACTGGCACCACTGGGGATGCAGTGCAGTGAGTCCAGAGAGTGCACTGGCACCACTGGGTATGAAGTGTAGTGAGTCCAGAGAGTGCACTGGCACCACTGGGTATGAAGTTCAGTGAGTCCAGAGAGTGCACTGGCACCACTGGGGATGCAGTGCAGTGAGTCCAGAGAGTGCACTGGCACCACTGGGGATGCAGTGCAGTGAGTCCAGAGAGTGCACTGGCACCACTGGGGATGCACTGCAGTAAGTCCAGAGAGTGCACTGGCACCACTGGGGATGCAGTGCAGTGAGTCCAGAGAGTGCACTGGCACCACTGGGGATGCAGTGCGGTGAGTCCAGAGAGTGCACTGGCACCACTGGGGATGCAGTGCAGTGAGTCCAGAGAGTGCACTGGCACCACTGGGGATGCAGTGCAGTGAGTCCAGAGAGTGCACTGGCACCACTAAGGATGTACTGTAGTGACTCCAGAGAGTGCACTGGCACCACTGGGGATGCAGTGCAGTGAGTCCAGAGAGTGCACTGGCACCACTGGGGATGCAGTCCAGTGAGTCCAGAGAGTGCACTGGCACCACTGGGGATGCACTGCAGTGATTCCAGAGAGTGCAGTGGCACCACTGGGGATGCAGTGCAGTGAGTCCAGAGAGTGCACTGGCACCACTGGGGATGCAGTGCAGTGAGCCCAGAGAGTGCACTGGCACCACTGGGGATGCAGTGCAGTGAGTCCAGAGAGTGCACTGGCACCACTGGGGATGCAGTGCAGTGAGTCCAGAGAGTGCACTGGCACCACTGGGGATGCAGTGCAGTGAGTCCAGAGAGTGCACTGGCACCACTGGGGATGCACTGCAGTGAGTCCAGAGAGTGCACTGGCACCACTGGGGATGCAGTGCAGTGAGTCCAGAGAGTACACTGGCACCACTGGGGATTCACCCCAGTGAGTCCAGAGAGTGCACTGGCACCACTGGGGATGCAGTCCAGTGAGTCCAGAGAGTGCACTGGCACCACTGGGGATGCACTGCAGTGATTCCAGAGAGTGCACTGGCACCACTGGGGATGCAGTGCAGTGACTCCAAAGAGTGCACTGCCACCACTGGGGATGCACTGCAGTGAGTCCAGAGAGTGCACTGGCACCACTGGGGATGCAGTGCAGTGAGTCCAGAGAGTGCACTGGCACCACTGGGGATGCAGTGCAGTGAGTCCAGAGAGTGCACTGGCACCACTGGGGATGCAGTGCAGTGACTCCAGAGAGTGCACTGGCACCACTGGGGATGCACCCCGGTGAGTCCAGAGAGTGCACTGGCACCACTGGGGATGCAGTGCAGTGAGTCCAGAGAGTGCACTGGCACCACTGGGGATGAAGTGCAGTGACTCCAGAGAGTGCACTGGCACTACTGGGGATGCAGTGCAGTGACACCAGAGAGTGCCCTGGCACCACTGGGGATGCACTGCAGTGAGTCCAGAGAGTGCACTGGCACAACTGTGGATGCACTGCAGTGACTCCAGAGAGTGCACTGGCGCCACTGGGGATGCAGTGCAGTGAGTCTAGAGAGTGCACTGGCACCACTGGGGATGCAGTGCAGTGACTCCAGAGAGTGCACTGGCACCACTAAGGATGCACTGCAGTGACTCCAGAGAGTGCACTGGCACCACTGGGGATGCAGTGCAGTGAGTCCAGAGAGTGCACTGACACCACTGGGGATGTACTGTAGTGACTCCAGAGAGTGCACTGGCACCACTGGGGATGCAGTGCATTGAGTCCAGAGAGTGCACTGGCACCACTGGGGATGCAGTGCAGTGACTCCAGAGAGTGCACTGGCACCACTGGGGATGCAGTGCAGTGAGTCCAGAGAGTGCACTGGCACCACTGGGGATGCAGTGCAGTGAGTCCAGAGAGTGCACTGGCACCACTGGGGATGCAGTGCAGTGACTACAGAGAGTGAACTGGCACCACTGGGGATGCAGTGCAGTGAGTCCCGAGAGTGCACAGGCACCACTGGGGATGCACTGCAGTGATTCCAGAGAGTGCACTGGCACCACTGGGGATGCAGTGCAGTGAGTCCAGAGAGTGCACTGGCACCACTGGGGATGAAGTGCGGTGAGTCCAGAGAGTGCACTGGCACCACTGGGGATGCAGTGCGGTGAGTCCAGAGAGTGCACTGGCACCACTGGGGATGCAGTGCAGTGAGTCCAGAGAGTGCACTGGCACCACTGGGGATGCAGTGCAGTGAGTGCAGAGAGTGCACTGGCACCACTGGCGATGCAGTGCAGTGAGTCCAGAGAATGCACTGGCACCACTGGGGATGCACTGCAGTGACTCCAGAGAGTGCACTGGCACCACTGGGGATGCAGTGCCGTGAGTCCAGAGAGTGCACTGGCACCACTGGGGATGCAGTGCAGTGAGTCCAGAGAGTGCACTGGCACCACTGGGGATGCCCTGCAGTGACTCCAAAGAGTGAACTGGCACCACTGGGGATGCAGTGCAGTGAGTCCAGAGAGTGCACTGGCACCACTGGGGATGCACTGCAGTGAGTCCCGAGAGTGCACTGGCACCACTGGGGATGCAGTGCGGTGAGTCCAGAGAGTGCACTGGCACCACTGGGGATGCAATGCAGTAACTTCAGAGAGTGCACTGGCACCACTGGGGATGCAGTGCAGTGAGTCCAGAGAGTGCACTGGCACCACTGGGGATGCAATGCAGTGAGTCCAGAGAGTTCACTGGAACCACTAAGGATGTACTGTAGTGACTCCAGAGAGTGCACTGGCACCACTGGGGATGCAGTGCAGTGAGTCCAGAGAGTGCACTGGCACCACTGGGGATGCAGTGCAATGAGTCCAGAGAGTGCACTGGCACCACTGGGGATGCAGTGCAGTGAGTCCAGAGAGTGCACTGGCACCACTGGGGATGCAGTGCAGTGAGTCCAGAGAGTGCACTGGCACCACTGGGGATGCAGTTCAGTGAGTCGAGAGAGTGCACTGGCGCCACTGGGGATGCAGTGCAGTGAGTCCAGAGAGTGCACTGGCACCACTGGGGATGCACTGCAGTGATTCCAGAGAGTGCACTGGCACCACTGGGGATGCAGTGCAGTGAGTCCAGAGAGTGCACTGGCACCACTGGGGATGCAGTGCAGTGAGTCCAGAGAGTGCACTGGCACCACTAAGGATGTACTGTAGTGACTCCAGAGAGTGCACTGGCACCACTGGGGATGCAGTGCAGTGAGTCCAGAGAGTGCACTGGCACCACTGGGGATGCAGTGCAGTGAGTCCAGAGAGTGCACTGGCACCACTGGGGATGCAGTGTAGTGACTACAGAGAGTGAACTGGCACCACTGGGGATGCAGTGCAGTGACTACAGAGAGTGAACTGGCACCACTGGGATGCAGTGCAGTGAGTCCAGAGAGTGCACTGGCACCACTGGGTATGAAGTGCAGTGAGTCCAGAGAGTGCACTGGCACCACTGGGTATGAAGTGCAGTGAGTCCAGAGAGTGCACTGGCACCACTGGGGATGCAGTGCAGTGAGTCCAGAGAGTGCACTGGCACCACTGGGGATGCAGTGCAGTGAGTCCAGAGAGTGCACTGGAACCACTAAGGATGCACTGTAGTGACTCCAGAGAGTGCACTGGCACCACTGGGGATGCAGTGCAGTGACTCCAGAGAGTGCACTGGCACCACTGGGGATGCAGTGCAGTGAGTCCAGAGAGTGCACTGGCACCACTGGGGATGCAGTGCAGTGAGTCCAGAGAGTGCACTGGCACCACTGGGGATGCAGTGCAGTGAGTCCAGAGAGTGCACTGGCACCACTGGGGATGCAGTGCAGTGAGTCCAGAGAGTGCACTGGCACCACTGGGGATGCAGTGCAGTGAGTCCAGAGAGTGCACTGGCACCACTGGGGATGCAGTGCAGTGAGTCCAGAGAGTGCACTGGCACCACTAAGGATGCACTGTAGTGACTCCAGAGAGTGCACTGGCACCACTGGGGATGCAGTGCAGTGAGTCCAGAGAGTGCACTGGCACCACTGGGGATGCAGTGCAGTGAGTCCAGAGAGTGCACTGGCACCACTGGGGATGCACTGCAGTGATTCCAGAGAGTGCACTGGCACCACTGGGGATGCAGTGCAGTGACTCCAGAGAGTGCACTGGCACCACTGGGGATGCAGTGCAGTGAGTCCAGAGAGTGCACTGGCACCACTGGGGATGCAATGCAGTGAGTCCAGAGAGTTCACTGGAACCACTAAGGATGTACTGTAGTGACTCCAGAGAGTGCACTGGCACCACTGGGGATGCAGTGCAGTGAGTCCAGAGAGTGCACTGGCACCACTGGGGATGCAGTGCAATGAGTCCAGAGAGTGCACTGGCACCACTGGGGATGCAGTGCAGTGAGTCCAGAGAGTGCACTGGCACCACTGGGGATGCAGTGCAGTGAGTCCAGAGAGTGCACTGGCACCACTGGGGATGCAGTTCAGTGAGTCGAGAGAGTGCACTGGCGCCACTGGGGATGCAGTGCAGTGAGTCCAGAGAGTGCACTGGCACCACTGGGGATGCACTGCAGTGATTCCAGAGAGTGCACTGGCACCACTGGGGATGCAGTGCAGTGAGTCCAGAGAGTGCACTGGCACCACTGGGGATGCAGTGCAGTGAGTCCAGAGAGTGCACTGGCACCACTAAGGATGTACTGTAGTGACTCCAGAGAGTGCACTGGCACCACTGGGGATGCAGTGCAGTGAGTCCAGAGAGTGCACTGGCACCACTGGGGATGCAGTGCAGTGAGTCCAGAGAGTGCACTGGCACCACTGGGGATGCAGTGTAGTGACTACAGAGAGTGAACTGGCACCACTGGGGATGCAGTGCAGTGACTACAGAGAGTGAACTGGCACCACTGGGGATGCAGTGCAGTGAGTCCAGAGAGTGCACTGGCACCACTGGGTATGAAGTGCAGTGAGTCCAGAGAGTGCACTGGCACCACTGGGGATGAAGTGCAGTGAGTCCAGAGAGTGCACTGGCACCACTGGGGATGCAGTGCAGTGAGTCCAGAGAGTGCACTGGCACCACTGGGGATGCAGTGCAGTGAGTCCAGAGAGTGCACTGGAACCACTAAGGATGCACTGTAGTGACTCGAGAGAGTGCACTGGCACCACTGGGGATGCAGTGCAGTGACTCCAGAGAGTGCACTGGCACCAGTGGGATGCAGTGCAGTGAGTCCAGAGAGTGCACTGGCACCACTGGGGATGCAGTGCAGTGAGTCCAGAGAGTGCACTGGCACCACTGGGGATGCAGTGCAGTGAGTCCAGAGAGTGCACTGGCACCACTGGGGATGCACTGCAGTAAGTCCAGAGAGTGCACTGGCACCACTGGGGATGCAGTGCAGTGAGTCCAGAGAGTGCACTGGCACCACTGGGGATGCAGTGCGGTGAGTCCAGAGAGTGCACTGGCACCACTGGGGATGCAGTGCAGTGAGTCCAGAGAGTGCACTGGCACCACTGGGGATGCAGTGCAGTGAGTCCAGAGAGTGCACTGGCACCACTAAGGATGTACTGTAGTGACTCCAGAGAGTGCACTGGCACCACTGGGGATGCAGTGCAGTGAGTCCAGAGAGTGCACTGGCACCACTGGGGATGCAGTCCAGTGAGTCCAGAGAGTGCACTGGCACCACTGGGGATGCACTGCAGTGATTCCAGAGAGTGCACTGGCACCACTGGGGATGCAGTGCAGTGACTCCAGAGAGTGCACTGGCACCACTGGGGATGCAGTGCAGTGAGTCCAGAGAGTGCACTGGCACCACTGGGGATGCAGTGCAGTGAGTCCAGAGAGTGCACTGGCACCACTGGGGATGCAGTGCAGTGAGTCCAGAGAGTGCACTGGCACCACTGGGGATGCAGTGCAGTGAGTCCAGAGAGTGCACTGGCACCACTGGGGATGCAGTGCAGTGAGTCCAGAGAGTGCACTGGCACCACTGGGGATGAAGTGCAGTGAGTCCCGAGAGTGCACTGGCACCACTGGGGATGCAGTGCAGTGAGTCCAGAGAGTGCACTGGCACCACTGGGGATGCACTGCAGTGACTCCAGAGAGTGCACTGGCGCCACTGGGGATGAAGTGCAGTGAGTCTAGAGAGTGCACTGGCACCACTGGGGATGCAGTGCAGTGACTCCAGAGAGTGCACTGGCACCACTAAGGATGCACTGCAGTGACTCCAGAGAGTGCACTGGCACCACTGGGGATGCAGTGCAGTGAGTCCAGAGAGTGCACTGACACCACTGGGGATGTACTGTAGTGACTCCAGAGAGTGCACTGGCACCACTGGGGATGCAGTGCAGTGAGTCCAGAGAGTGCACTGGCACCACTGGGGATGCAGTGCAGTGACTCCAGAGAGTGCACTGGCACCACTGGGGATGCAGTGCAGTGAGTCCAGAGAGTGCACTGGCACCACTGGGGATGCAGTGCAGTGAGTCCAGAGAGTGCACTGGCACCACTGGGGATGCAGTGCAGTGACTACAGAGAGTGAACTGGCACCACTGGGGATGCAGTGCAGTGAGTCCCGAGAGTGCACAGGCACCAATGGGGATGCACTGCAGTGATTCCAGAGAGTGCACTGGCACCACTGGGGATGCAGTGCAGTGAGTCCAGAGAGTGCACTGGCACCACTGGGGATGAAGTGCGGTGAGTCCAGAGAGTGCACTGGCACCACTGGGGATGCAGTGCGGTGAGTCCAGAGAGTGCACTGGCACCACTGGGGATGCAGTGCAGTGAGTCCAGAGAGTGCACTGGAACCACTGGGGATGCAGTGCAGTGAGTGCAGAGAGTGCACTGGCACCACTGGGGATGCAGTGCAGTGAGTCCAGAGAGTGCACTGGCACCACTGGGTATGAAGTGCATTGAGTCCAGAGAGTGCACTGGCACCACTGGGGATGCAGTGCAGTGAGTCCAGAGAGTGCACTGGCACCACTGGCGATGCAGTGCAGTGAGTCCAGAGAATGCACTGGCACCACTGGGGATGCACTGCAGTGACTCCAGAGAGTGCACTGGCACCACTGGGGATGCAGTGCCGTGAGTCCAGAGAGTGCACTGGCACCACTGGGGATGCAGTGCAGTGAGTCCAGAGAGTGCACTGGCACCACTGGGGATGCCCTGCAGTGACTCCAAAGAGTGAACTGGCACCACTGGGGATGCAGTGCAGTGAGTCCAGAGAGTGCACTGGCACCACTGGGGATGCACTGCAGTGAGTCCCGAGAGTGCACTGGCACCACTGGGGATGCAGTGCGGTGAGTCCAGAGAGTGCACTGGCACCACTGGGGATGCAATGCAGTAACTTCAGAGAGTGCACTGGCACCACTGGGGATGCAGTGCAGTGAGTCCAGAGAGTGCACTGGCACCACTGGGGATGCAATGCAGTGAGTCCAGAGAGTTCACTGGAACCACTAAGGATGTACTGTAGTGACTCCAGAGAGTGCACTGGCACCACTGGGGATGCACTGCAGTGAGTCCAGAGAGTGCACTGGCACCAGTGGGGATGCAGTGCAATGAGTCCAGAGAGTGCACTGGCACCACTGGGGATGCAGTGCAGTGAGTCCAGAGAGTGCACTGGCACCACTGGGGATGCAGTTCAGTGAGTCGAGAGAGTGCACTGGCACCACTGGGGATGCAGTGCAGTGAGTCCAGAGAGTGCACTGGCACCACTGGGGATGCACTGCAGTGATTCCAGAGAGTGCACTGGCACCACTGGGGATGCAGTGCAGTGAGTCCAGAGAGTACACTGGCACCACTGGGGATGCAGTGCAGTGAGTCCAGAGAGTGCACTGGCACCACTGGGGATGCAGTGCAGTGAGTCCAGAGAGTGCACTGGCACCACTGGGGATGTACTGTAGTGACTCCAGAGAGTGCACTGGCACCACTGGGGATGCAGTGCAGTGACTACAGAGAGTGAACTGGCACCACTGGGGATGCAGTGCAGTGAGTCCAGAGAGTGCACTGGCACCACTGGGGATGCAGTGCAGTGAGTCCAGAGAGTGCACTGGCACCACTGGGTATGAAGTGCAGTGAGTCCAGAGAGTGCACTGGCACCACTGGGGATGCAGTGCAGTGAGTCCAGAGAGTGCACTGGCACCACTGGGGATGCAGTGCAGTGAGTCCAGAGAGTGCACTGGCACCACTGGGGATGCAGTGCAGTGAGTCCAGAGAGTGCACTGGAACCACTAAGGATGTACTGTAGTGACTCGAGAGAGTGCACTGGCACCACTGGGGATGCACTGCAGTGACTCCAGAGAGTGCACTGGCACCAGTGGGGATGCAGTGCAGTGAGTCCAGAGAGTGCACTGGCACCACTGGGGATGCAGTGCAGTGAGTCCAGAGAGTGCACTGGCACCACTGGAGATGCAGTGCAGTGAGTCCAGAGAGTGCACTGGCACCACTGGGGATGCACTGCAGTAAGTCCAGAGAGTGCACTGGCACCACTGGGGATGCAGTGCAGTGAGTCCAGAGAGTGCACTGGCACCACTGGGGATGCAGTGCGGTGAGTCCAGAGAGTGCACTGGCACCACTGGGGATGCAGTGCAGTGAGTCCAGAGAGTTCACTGGCACCACTGGGGATGCAGTGCAGTGAGTCCAGAGAGTGCACTGGCACCACTAAGGATGTACTGTAGTGACTCCAGAGAGTGCACTGGCACCACTGGGGATGCAGTGCAGTGAGTCCAGAGAGTGCACTGGCACCACTGGGGATGCAGTCCAGTGAGTCCAGAGAGTGCACTGGCACCACTGGGGATGCACTGCAGTGATTCCAGAGAGTGCACTGGCACCACTGGGGATGCAGTGCAGTGAGTCCAGAGAGTGCACTGGCACCACTGGGGATGCAGTGCAGTGAGTCCAGAGAGTGCACTGGCACCACTGGGGATGCAGTGCAGTGAGTCCAGAGAGTGCACTGGCACCACTGGGGATGCAGTGCAGTGAGTCCAGAGAGTGCACTGGCACCACTGGGGATGCGCCCCGGTGAGTTCAGAGAGTGCACTGGCACCACTGGGGATGCAGTGCAGTGAGTCCAGAGAGTGCACTGGCACCACTGGGGATGAAGTGCAGTGACTCCAGAGAGTGCACTGGCACTACTGGGGATGCAGTGCAGTGACACCAGAGAGTGCCCTGGCACCACTGGGAATGCACTGCAGTGAGTCCAGAGAGTGCACTGGCACAACTGTGGATGCACTGCAGTGACTCCAGAGAGTGCACTGGCGCCACTGGGGATGAAGTGCAGTGAGTCTAGAGAGTGCACTGGCACCACTGGGGATGCAGTGCAGTGACTCCAGAGAGTGCACTGGCACCACTAAGGATGCACTGCAGTGACTCCAGAGAGTGCACTGGCACCACTGGGGATGCAGTGCAGTGAGTCCAGAGAGTGCACTGACACCACTGGGGATGTACTGTAGTGACTCCAGAGAGTGCACTGGCACCACTGGGGATGCAGTGCATTGAGTCCAGAGAGTGCACTGGCACCACTGGGGATGCAGTGCAGTGACTCCAGAGAGTGCACTGGCACCACTGGGGATGCAGTGCAGTGAGTCCAGAGAGTGCACTGGCACCACTGGGGATGCAGTGCAGTGAGTCCCGAGAGTGCACAGGCACCAATGGGGATGCACTGCAGTGATTCCAGAGAGTGCACTGGCACCACTGGGGATGCAGTGCAGTGAGTCCAGAGAGTGCACTGGCACCACTGGGGATGAAGTGCGGTGATTCCAGAGAGTGCACTGGCACCACTGGGGATGCAGTGCGGTGAGTCCAGAGAGTGCACTGGCACCACTGGGGATGCAGTGCAGTGAGTCCAGAGAGTGCACTGGAACCACTGGGGATGCAGTGCAGTGAGTGCAGAGAGTGCACTGGCACCACTGGGGATGCAGTGCAGTGAGTCCAGAGAGTGCACTGGCACCACTGGGGATGAAGTGCATTGAGTCCAGAGAGTGCACTGGCACCACTGGGGATGCAGTGCAGTGAGTCCAGAGAGTGCACTGGCACCACTGGGATGCAGTGCAGTGAGTCCAGAGAGTGCACTGGCACCACTGGGGATGCACTGCAGTGACTCCAGAGAGTGCACTGGCACCACTGGGGATGCAGTGCCGTGAGTCCAGAGAGTGAACTGGCACCACTGGGGATGCAGTGCAGTGAGTCCAGAGAGTGCACTGGCACCACTGGGGATGCCCTGCAGTGACTCCAAAGAGTGAACTGGCACCACTGGGGATGCAGTGCAGTGAGTCCAGAGAGTGCACTGGCACCACTGGGGATGCACTGCAGTGAGTCCCGAGAGTGCACTGGCACCACTGGGGATGCAGTGCGGTGAGTCCAGAGAGTGCACTGGCACCACTGGGGATGCAATGCAGTAACTTCAGAGAGTGCACTGGCACCACTGGGGATGCAGTGCAGTGAGTCCAGAGAGTGCACTGGCACCACTGGGGATGCAGTGCAGTGAGTCCAGAGAGTGCACTGGCACCACTGGGGATGCACTGCAGTGAGTCCAGAGAGTGCACTGGCACCACTGGGGATGCAGTGCAGTGAGTCCAGAGAGTGCACTGGCACCACTGGGGATGCAGTGCAGTGAGTCCAGAGAGTGCACTGGCACCACTAAGGATGTACTGTAGTGACTCCAGAGAGTGCACTGGCACCACTGGGGATGCAGTGCAGTGAGTCCAGAGAGTGCACTGGCACCACTGGGGATGCAGTGCAGTGAGTCCAGAGAGTGCACTGGCACCACTGGGGATGCAGTGCAGTGACTACAGAGAGTGCACTGGCACCACTGGGGATGCAGTGCAGTGACTACAGAGAGTGAACTGGCACCACTGGGGATGCAGTGCAGTGAGTCCAGAGAGTGCACTGGCACCACTGGGTATGAAGTGCAGTGAGTCCAGAGAGTGCACTGGCACCACTGGGTATGAAGTGCAGTGAGTCCAGAGAGTGCACTGGCACCACTGGGGATGCAGTGCAGTGAGTCCAGAGAGTGCACTGGCACCACTGGGGATGCAGTGCAGTGAGTCCAGAGAGTGCACTGGCACCACTAAGGATGTACTGTAGTGACTCGAGAGAGTGCACTGGCACCACTGGGGATGCACTGCAGTGACTCCAGAGAGTGCACTGGCACCACTGGGGATGCAGTGGAATGAGTCCAGAGAGTGCACTGGCACCACTGGGGATGCAGTGCAGTGAGTCCAGAGAGTGCACTGGCACCACTGGGGATGCAGTGCAGTGAGTCCAGAGAGTGCACTGGCACCACTGGGGATGCAGTGCAGTGAGTCCAGAGAGTGCACTGGCACCACTGGGGATGCAGTGCAGTGAGTCCAGAGAGTGCACTGGCACCACTGGGGATGCAGTGCAGTGACTCCAGAGAGTGCACTGGCACCACTGGGGATGCAGTGCAGTGAGTCCAGAGAGTGCACTGGCACCACTGGGGATGCAGTGCAGTGAGTCCAGAGAGTGCACTGGCACCACTGGGGATGCAGTGCAGTGAGTCCAGAGAGTGCACTGGCACCACTGGGGATGCAGTGCAGTGACTACAGAGAGTGAACTGGCACCACTGGGGATGCAGTGCAGTGACTCCAGAGAGTGCACTGGCACCACTGGGGATGCAGTGCAGTGAGTCCAGAGAGTGCACTGGCACCACTGGGTATGAAGTGCAGTGAGTCCAGAGAGTGCACTGGCACCACTGGGGATGAAGTGCAGTGAGTCCAGAGAGTGCACTGGCACCACTGGGGATGCAGTGCAGTGAGTCCAGAGAGTGCACTGGAACCACTAAGGATGTACTGTAGTGACTCGAGAGAGTGCACTGGCACCACTGGGGATGCACTGCAGTGACTCCAGAGAGTGCACTGGCACCACTGGGGATGCAGTGCAATGAGTCCAGAGAGTGCACTGGCACCACTGGGGATGCAGTGCAGTGAGTCCAGAGAGTGCACTGGCACCACTGGGGATGCAGTGCAGTGAGTCCAGAGAGTGCACTGGCACCACTGGGGATGCACTGCAGTAAGTCCAGAGAGTGCACTGGCACCACTGGGGATGCAGTGCAGTGAGTCCAGAGAGTGCACTGGCACCACTGGGGATGCAGTGCGGTGAGTCCAGAGAGTGCACTGGCACCACTGGGGATGCCCTGCAGTGACTCCAAAGAGTGAACTGGCACCACTGGGGATGCACCCCATTGACTCCAGAGAGTGCACTGGCACCACTGGGGATGCACTGCAGTGAGTCCAGAGAGTGCACTGGCACCACTGGGGATGCAATGCAGTGACTTCAGAGAATGCACTGGCACCACTGGGGATGCAGTGCAGTGAGTCCAGAGAGTGCACTGGCACCACTGGGGATGCAGTGCAGTGAGTCCAGAGAGTGCACTGGCACCACTGGGGATGCACCCCAGTGACTCCAGAGAGTGCACTGGCATCACTGGGGATGCAGTGCAGTGAGTCAAGAGAGTTCACTGGCACCACTGGGGATGCCCTGCAGTAACACCAAAGAGTGAACTGGCACCACTGGGGATGCAGTGCAGTGAGTCCAGAGAGTGCACTGGCACCACTGGGGATGCAGTGCAGTGAGTCCAGAGAGTGCACTGGCACCACTGGGATGCACTGCAGTGAGTCCAGAGAGTGCACTGGCACCACTGGGGATGCAATGCAGTGAGTCCAGAGAGTGCACTGGCACCACTGGGGATGCAGTGCAGTGAGTCCAGAGAGTGCACTGGCACCACTGGGGATGCAGTGCAGTGAGTCCAGAGAGTGCACTGGCACCACTGGGGATGCAGTGCATTGAGTCCAGAGAGTGCACTGGCACCACTGGGGATGCAGTGCAGTGAGTCCAGAGAGTGCACTGGCACCACTGGGGATGCAGTGCAGTGAGTCCAGAGAGTGCACTGGCACCACTGGGGATGCAGTGCAGTGAGTCCAGAGAGTGCACTGGCACCACTGGGGATGCAGTGCAGTGACTCCAGAGAGTGCACTGGCACCACTGGGGATGCAGTGCAGTGAGTACAGAGAGTGCACTGGCACCACTGGGGATGCAGTGCAGTGAGTCCAGAGAGTGCACTGGCACCACTGGGGATGAAGTGCAGTGAGTCCAGAGAGTGCACTGGCACCACTGGGTATGAAGTGCAGTGAGTCCAGAGAGTGCACTGGCACCACTGGGGATGCAGTGCAGTGAGTCCAGAGAGTGCACTGGCACCACTGGGGATGCAGTGCAGTGAGTCCAGAGAGTGCACTGGCACCACTGGGGATGCACTGCAGTGAGTCCAGAGAGTGCACTGGCACCACTGGGGATGCAGTGCAGTGAGTCCAGAGAGTGCACTGGCACCACTGGGGATGCAGTGCAGTGAGTCCAGAGAGTGCACTGGCACCACTGGGGATGCAGTGCAGTGAGTCCAGAGAGTGCACTGGCACCACTGGGGATGCAGTGCAGTGAGTCCAGAGAGTGCACTGGCACCACTAAGGATGCACTGCAGTGACTCCAGAGAGTGCACTGGCACCACTGGGGATGCAGTGCAGTGAGTCCAGAGAGTGCACTGGCACCACTGGGGATGCAGTGCAGTGAGTCCAGAGAGTGCACTGGCACCACTGGGGATGCACTGCAGTGATTCCAGAGAGTGCACTGGCACCACTGGGGATGCAGTGCAGTGACTCCAGAGAGTGCACTGGCACCACTGGGGATGCAGTGCAGTGAGTCCAGAGAGTGCACTGGCACCACTGGGGATGCAGTGCAGTGAGTCCAGAGAGTGCACTGGCACCACTGGGGATGCAGTGCAGTGAGTCCAGAGAGTGCACTGGCACCACTGGGGATGCAGTGCAGTGAGTCCAGAGAGTGCACTGGCACCACTAAGGATGTACTGTAGTGACTCCAGAGAGTGCACTGGCACCACTGGGGATGCAGTGCAGTGAGTCCAGAGAGTGCACTGGCACCACTAGGGATGCAGTGCAGTGAGTCCAGAGAGTGCACTGGCACCACTGGGGATGCAGTGCAGTGACTACAGAGAGTGAACTGGCACCACTGGGGATGCAGTGCAGTGACTACAGAGAGTGAACTGGCACCACTGGGGATGCAGTGCAGTGAGTCCAGAGAGTGCACTGGCACCACTGGGTATGAAGTGCAGTGAGTCCAGAGAGTGCACTGGCACCACTGGGGATGGCAGTGAGTCCAGAGAGTGCACTGGCACCACTGGGGATGCAGTGCAGTGAGTCCAGAGAGTGCACTGGCACCACTGGGGATGCAGTCCAGAGAGTGCACTGGCACCACTGAGTCCAGAGAGTGCACTGGCACCACTGGGGATGCAGTGCAGTGAGTCCAGAGAGTGCACTGGCACCACTGGGGATGCAGTGCAGTGAGTCCAGAGAGTGCACTGGCACCACTAAGGATGTACTGTAGTGACTCGAGAGAGTGCACTGGCACCACTGGGGATGCAGTGACTCCAGAGAGTGCACTGGCACCACTGGGGATGCAGTGGAATGAGTCCAGAGAGTGCACTGGCACCACTGGGGATGCAGTGCAGTGAGTCCAGAGAGTGCACTGGCACCACTGGGGATGCAGTGCAGTGAGTCCAGAGAGTGCACTGGCACCACTGGGGATGCAGTGCAGTGAGTCCAGAGAGTGCACTGGCACCACTGGGGATGCAGTGCGGTGAGTCCAGAGAGTGCACTGGCACCACTGGGGATGCAGTGCGGTGAGTCCAGAGAGTGCACTGGCACCACTGGGGATGCAGTGCAGTGAGTCCAGAGAGTGCACTGGCACCACTAAGGATGTACTGTAGTGACTCCAGAGAGTGCACTGGCACCACTGGGGATGCAGTGCAGTGAGTCCAGAGAGTGCACTGGCACCACTGGGGATGCAGTGCAGTGAGTCCAGAGAGTGCACTGGCACCACTGGGGATGCAGTGCAGTGACTACAGAGAGTGAACTGGCACCACTGGGGATGCAGTGCAGTGACTACAGAGAGTGAACTGGCACCACTGGGGATGCAGTGCAGTGAGTCCAGAGAGTGCACTGGCACCACTGGGTATGAAGTGCAGTGAGTCCAGAGAGTGCACTGGCACCACTGGGGATGAAGTGCAGTGAGTCCAGAGAGTGCACTGGCACCACTGGGGATGCAGTGCAGTGAGTCCAGAGAGTGCACTGGAACCACTAAGGATGTACTGTAGTGACTCGAGAGAGTGCACTGGCACCACTGGGGATGCACTGCAGTGACTCCAGAGAGTGCACTGGCACCACTGGGGATGCAGTGCAATGAGTCCAGAGAGTGCACTGGCACCACTGGGGATGCAGTGCAGTGAGTCCAGAGAGTGCACTGGCAACCACTGGAGATGCAGTGCAGTGAGTCCAGAGAGTGCACTGGCACCACTGGGGATGCACTGCAGTAAGTCCAGAGAGTGCACTGGCACCACTGGGGATGCAGTGCAGTGAGTCCAGAGAGTGCACTGGCACCACTGGGGATGCAGTGCGGTGAGTCCAGAGATTTCACTGGCACCACTGGGGATGCCCTGCAGTGACTCCAAAGAGTGAACTGGCACCACTGGGGATGCACCCCGGTGACTCCAGAGACTGCACTGTCACCACTGGGGATGCACTGCAGTGAGTCCAGAGAGTGCACTAGCACCACTGGGGATGCAATGCAGTAACTTCAGAGAATGCACTGGCACCACTGGGGATGCAGTGCAGTGAGTCCAGAGAGTGCACTGGCACCACTGGGGATGCAGTGCAGTGAGTCCAGAGAGTGCACAGGAACCACTGGGGATGCACCCCGGTGACTCCAGAGAGTGCACTGGCATCACTGGGGATGCAGTGCAGTGAGTCAAGAGAGTTCACTGGCACCACTGGGTATGCCCTGCAGTAACACCAAAGAGTGAACTGGCACCACTGGGGATGCAGTGCAGTGAGTCCAGAGAGTGCACTGGCACCACTGGGGATGCACTGCAGTGACTCCAGAGAGTGCACTGGCACCACTGGGGATGCACTGCAGTGACTCCAGAGAGTGCACTGGCACCACTGGGGATGCAATGCAGTGACTCCAGAGAGTGCACTGGCACCACTGGGGATGCAGTGCAGTGAGTCCAGAGAGTGCACTGGCACCACTGGGGATGCAGTGCAGTGAGTCCAGAGAGTGCACTGGCACCACTGGGGATGCACTGCATTGAGTCCAGAGAGTGCAGTGGCACCACTGGGGATGCACTACAGTGACTCCAGAGAGTGCACTGGCAGCACTAAGGATGCACTGTAGTGACTCCAGAGAGTGCACTGGCACCACTGGGGATGCAGTGCAGTGAGTCCAGAGAGTGCACTGGCACCACTGGGGATGCAGTGTAGTGACTACAGAGAGTGAACTGGCACCACTGGGGATGCAGTGCAGTGACTACAGAGAGTGAACTGGCACCACTGGGGATGCAGTGCAGTGAGTCCAGAGAGTGCACTGGCACCACTGGGTATGAAGTGTAGTGAGTCCAGAGAGTGCACTGGCACCACTGGGGATGAAGTGCAGTGAGTCCAGAGAGTGCACTGGCACCACTGGGGATGCAGTGCAGTGAGTCCAGAGAGTGCACTGGCACCACTGGAGATGCAGTGCAGTGAGTCCAGAGAGTGCACTGGCACCACTGGGGATGCACTGCAGTAAGTCCAGAGAGTGCACTGGCACCACTGGGGATGCAGTGCAGTGAGTCCAGAGAGTGCACTGGCACCACTGGGGATGCAGTGCGGTGAGTCCAGAGAGTGCACTGGCACCACTGGGGATGCAGTGCAGTGAGTCCAGAGAGTGCACTGGCACCACTGGGGATGCAGTGCAGTGAGTCCAGAGAGTGCACTGGCACCACTAAGGATGTACTGTAGTGACTCCAGAGAGTGCACTGGCACCAGTGGGGATGCAGTGCAGTGAGTCCAGAGAGTGCACTGGCACCACTGGGGATGCAGTCCAGTGAGTCCAGAGAGTGCACTGGCACAACTGGGGATGCACTGCAGTGATTCCAGAGAGTGCACTGGCACCACTGGGGATGCAGTGCAGTGACTCCAGAGAGTGCACTGGCACCACTGGGGATGCAGTGCAGTGAGTCCAGAGAGTGCACTGGCACCACTGGGGATGCAGTGCAGTGAGTCCAGAGAGTGCACTGGCACCACTGGGGATGCAGTGCAGTGAGTCCAGAGAGTGCACTGGCACCACTGGGGATGCAGTGCAGTGACTCCAGAGAGTGCACTGGCACCACTGGGGATGCACCCCGGTGAGTCCAGAGAGTGCACTGGCACCACTGGGGATGCAGTGCAGTGAGTCCAGAGAGTGCACTGGCACCACTGGGGATGAAGTGCAGTGACTCCAGAGAGTACAATGGCACTACTGGGGATGCAGTGCAGTGACACCAGAGAGTGCCCTGGCACCACTGGGGATGCACTGCAGTGAGTCCAGAGAGTGCACTGGCACCACTAAGGATGCACTGCAGTGACTCCAGAGAGTGCACTGGCACCACTGGGGATGCAGTGCAGTGAGTCCAGAGAGTGCACTGACACCACTGGGGATGTACTGTAGTGACTCCAGAGAGTGCACTGGCACCACTGGGGATGCAGTGCAGTGAGTCCAGAGAGTGCACTGGCACCACTGGGGATGCAGTGCGGTGAGTCCAGAGAGTGCACTGGCACCACTGGGGATGCAGTGCAGTGAGTCCAGAGAGTGCACTGGCACCACTGGGTATGAAGTGCATTGAGTCCAGAGAGTGCACTGGCACCAGTGGGGATGCAGTGCAGTGAGTCCAGAGAGTGCACTGGCACCACTGGGTATGAAGTGCAGTGAGTCCAGAGAGTGCACTGGCACCACTGGGTATGAAGTGCAGTGAGTCCAGAGAGTGCACTGGCACCACTGTGGATGCAGTGTAGTGAGTCCAGAGAGTGCACTGGCACCACTGGGTATGAAGTGCAGTGAGTCCAGAGAGTGCACTGGCACCACTGGGTATGAAGTGCAGTGAGTCCAGAGAGTGCACTGGCACCACTGGGTATGAAGTGCAGTGAGTCCAGAGAGTGCACTGGCACCACTGGAGATGCAGTGCAGTGAGTCCAGAGAGTGCACTGGCACCACTGGGGATGCACTGCAGTAAGTCCAGAGAGTGCACTGGCACCACTGGGGATGCAGTGCAGTGAGTCCAGAGAGTGCACTGGCACCACTGGGGATGCAGTGCAGTGAGTCCAGAGAGTGCACTGGCACCACTGGGGATGCAGTGCAGTGAGTGCAGAGAGTGCACTGGCACCACTGGGGATGCAGTGCAGTGAGTCCAGAGAGTGCACTGGCACCACTGGGTATGAAGTGCATTGAGTCCAGAGAGTGCACTGGCACCGGTGGGGATGCAGTGCAGTGAGTCCAGAGAGTGCACTGGCACCACTGGCGATGCAGTGCAGTGACTACAGAGAGTGAACTGGCACCACTGGGGATGCAGTGCAGTGAGTCCAGAGAGTGCACTGGCACCACTGGGTATGAAGTGCAGTGAGTCCAGAGAGTGCACTGGCACCACTGGGTATGAAGTGCAGTGAGTCCAGAGAGTGCACTGGCACCACTGGGGATGCAGTGCAGTGAGTCCAGAGAGTGCACTGGCACCACTGGGTATGAAGTGCAGTGAGTCCAGAGAGTGCACTGGCACCACTGGGTATGAAGTGCAGTGAGTCCAGAGAGTGCACTGGCACCACTGGGTATGAAGTGCAGTGAGTCCAGAGAGTGCACTGGCACCACTGGAGATGCAGTGCAGTGAGTCCAGAGAGTGCACTGGCACCACTGGGGATGCACTGCAGTAAGTCCAGAGAGTGCACTGGCACCACTGGGGATGCAGTGCAGTGAGTCCAGAGAGTGCACTGGCACCACTGGGGATGCAGTGCAGTGACTCCAGAGAGTGCACTGGCGCCACTGGGGATGCAGTGCAGTGAGTCCAGAGAGTGCACTGGCACCACTGGGGATGCAGTGCAGTGAGTCCAGAGAGTGCACTGGCACCACTAAGGATGTACTGTAGTGACTCCAGAGAGTGCACTGGCACCACTGGGGATGCAGTGCAGTGAGTCCAGAGAGTGCACTGGCACCACTGGAGATGCAGTGCAGTGAGTCCAGAGAGTGCACTGGCACCACTGGGGATACACTGCAGTAAGTCCAGAGAGTGCACTGGCACCACTGGAGATGCAGTGCAGTGAGTCCAGAGAGTGCACTGGCACCACTGGGGATGAAGTGCGGTGAGTCCAGAGAGTGCACTGGCACCACTGGGGATGCAGTGCGGTGAGTCCAGAGAGTGCACTGGCACCACTGGGGATGCAGTGCAGTGAGTCCAGAGAGTGCACTGGAAGCACTGGGGATGCAGTGCAGTGAGTGCAGAGAGTGCACTGGCACCACTGGGGATGCAGTGCAGTGAGTCCAGAGAGTGCACTGGCACCACTGGGTATGAAGTGCATTGAGTCCAGAGAGTGCACTGGCACCAGTGGGGATGCAGTGCAGTGAGTCCAGAGAGTGACTGGCACCACTGGCGATGCAGTGCAGTGACTACAGAGAGTGAACTGGCACCACTGGGGATGCAGTGCAGTGAGTCCAGAGAGTGCACTGGCACCACTGGGTATGAAGTGCAGTGAGTCCAGAGAGTGCACTGGCACCACTGGGTATGAAGTGCAGTGAGTCCAGAGAGTGCACTGGCACCACTGGGGATGCAGTGCAGTGAGTCCAGAGAGTGCACTGGCACCACTGGGTATGAAGTGCAGTGAGTCCAGAGAGTGCACTGGCACCACTGGGTATGAAGTGCAGTGAGTCCAGAGAGTGCACTGGCACCACTGGGGATGCAGTGCAGTGAGTCCAGAGAGTGCACTGGCACCACTGGGGATGCAGTGCAGTGAGTCCAGAGAGTGCACTGGCACCACTGGGGATGCACTGCAGTAAGTCCAGAGAGTGCACTGGCACCACTGGGGATGCAGTGCAGTGAGTCCAGAGAGTGCACTGGCACCACTGGGGATGCACTGCAGTAAGTCCAGAGAGTGCACTGGCACCACTGGGGATGCAGTGCAGTGAGTCCAGAGAGTGCACTGGCACCACTGGGGATGCAGTGCAGTGAGTCCAGAGAGTGCACTGGCACCACTGGGGATGCACTGCAGTAAGTCCAGAGAGTGCACTGGCACCACTGGGGATGCAGTGCAGTGAGTCCAGAGAGTGCACTGGCACCACTGGGGATGCAGTGCAGTGAGTCCAGAGAGTGCACTGGCACCACTGGGGATGCACTGCAGTGAGTCCCGAGAGTGCACTGGCACCACTGGGGATGCAGTGCAGTGAGTCCAGAGAGTGCACTGGCACCACTGGAGATGCAGTGCAGTGAGTCCAGAGAGTGCACTGGCACCACTGGGGATGCACTGCAGTAAGTCCAGAGAGTGCACTGGCACCACTGGGGATGCAGTTCAGTGAGTCCAGAGAGTGCACTGGCACCACTGGGGATGAAGTGCGGTGAGTCCAGAGAGTGCACTGGCACCACTGGGGATGCAGTGCAGTGAGTCCAGAGAGTGCACTGGCACCACTGGGGATGCAGTGCAGTGAGTCCAGAGAGTGCACTGGAAGCACTGGGGATGCAGTGCAGTGAGTGCAGAGAGTGCACTGGCACCACTGGGGATGCAGTGCAGTGAGTCCAGAGAGTGCACTGGCACCACTGGGTATGAAGTGCATTGAGTCCAGAGAGTGCACTGGCACCAGTGGGGATGCAGTGCAGTGAGTCCAGAGAGTGCACTGGCACCACTAGCGATGCAGTGCAGTGACTACAGAGAGTGAACTGGCACCACAGGGAATGCAGTGCAGTGAGTCCAGAGAGTGCACTGGCACCACTGGGTATGAAGTGCAGTGAGTCGAGAGAGTGCACTGGCACCACTGGGTATGAAGTGCAGTGAGTCCAGAGAGTGCACTGGCACCACTGGGGATGCAGTGCAGTGAGTCCAGAGAGTGCACTGGCACCACTGGGTATGAAGTGCAGTGAGTCCAGAGAGTGCACTGGCACCACTGGGTATGAAGTGCAGTGAGTCCAGAGAGTGCACTGGCACCACTGGGGATGCAGTGCAGTGAGTCCAGAGAGTGCACTGGCACCACTGGGGATGCACTGCAGTAAGTCCAGAGAGTGCACTGGCACCACTGGGGATGCAGTGCAGTGAGTCCAGAGAGTGCACTGGCACCACTGGGGATGCAGTGCAGTGAGTCCAGAGAGTGCACTGGAAGCACTGGGGATGCAGTGCATTGAGTCCAGAGAGTGCACTGGCACCACTGGGGATGCAGTGCAGTGAGTCCAGAGAGTGCACTGGCACCACTGGGTATGAAGTGCATTGAGTCCAGAGAGTGCACTGGCACCAGTGGGGATGCAGTGCAGTGAGTCCAGAGAGTGCACTGGCACCACTGACAATGCAGTGCAGTGACTACAGAGAGTGAACTGGCACCACTGGGGATGCAGTGCAGTGAGTCCAGAGAGTGCACTGGCACCACTGGGTATGAAGTGCAGTGAGTCCAGAGAGTGCACTGGCACCACTGGGTATGAAGTGCAGTGAGTCCAGAGAGTGCACTGGCACCACTGGGGATGCAGTGCAGTGAGTCCAGAGAGTGCACTGGCACCACTGGGTATGAAGTGCAGTGAGTCCAGAGAGTGCACTGGCACCACTGGGTATGAAGTGCAGTGAGTCCAGAGAGTGCACTGGCACCACTGGGGATGCAGTGCAGTGAGTCCAGAGAGTGCACTGGCACCACTGGAGATGCAGTGCAGTGAGTCCAGAGAGTGCACTGGCACCACTGGGGATGCACTGCAGTAAGTCCAGAGAGTGCACTGGCACCACTGGGGATGCAGTGCAGTGAGTCCAGAGAGTGCACTGGCACCACTGGTGATGCAGTGCGGTGAGTCCAGAGAGTGCACTGGCACCACTGGGGATGCAGTGCAGTGAGTGCAGAGAGTGCACTGGCACCACTGGGGATGCAGTGCAGTGAGTCCAGAGAGTGCACTGGCACCACTGGAGATGCAGTCCAGTGAGTCCAGAGAGTGCACTGGCACCACTGGGGATGCACTGCAGTGATTCCAGAGAGTGCACTGGCACCACTGGGGATGCAGTGCAGTGACTCCAGAGAGTGCACTGGCACCACTGGGGATGCAGTGCAGTGACTCCAGAGAGTGCACTGGCACCACTGGGGATGCAGTGCAGTGAGTCCAGAGAGTGCACTGGCACCACTGGGGATGCAGTGCAGTGAGTCCAGAGAGTGCGCTGGACCACTGGGGATGCAGTGCAGTGACTCCAGAGAGTGCACTGGCACCACTGGGGATGCACCCCGGTGAGTCCAGAGAGTGCACTGGCACCACTGGGGATGTAGTGCAGTGAGTCCAGAGAGTGCACTGGCACCACTGGGGATGAAGTGCAGTGATTCCAGAGAGTGCACTGGCACTACTGCGGATGCAGTGCAGTGACACCAGAGAGTGCCCTGGCACCACTGGGGATGCACTGCAGTGACACCAGAGAGTGCCCTGGCACCACTGGGGATGCACTGCAGTGACTCCAGAGAGTGCACTGGCACCACTGGGGATGCAGTGCAGTGAGTCCAGAGAGTGCACTGACACCACTAGGGATGTACTGTAGTGACTCCAGAGAGTGCACTGGCACCACTGGGGATGCAGTGCAGTGAGTCCAGAGAGTGCACTGGCACCACTGGGGATGAAGTGCGGTGAGTCCAGAGAGTGCACTGGCACCACTGGGGATGCAGTGCGGTGAGTCCAGAGAGTGCACTGGCACCACTGGGGATGCAGTGCAGTGAGTCCAGAGAGTGCACTGGAAGCACTGGGGATGCAGTGCAGTGAGTGCAGAGAGTGCACTGGCACCACTGGGGATGCAGTGCAGTGAGTCCAGAGAGTGCACTGGCACCACTGGGTATGAAGTGCATTGAGTCCAGAGAGTGCACTGGCACCAGTGGGGATGCAGTGCAGTGAGTCCAGAGAGTGCACTGGCACCACTGGCGATGCAGTGCAGTGAGTCCAGAGAATGCACTGGCACCACTGGGGATGCACTGCAGTGACTCCAGAGAGTGCACTGGCACCACTGGTGATGCAGTGCCGTGAGTCCAGAGACTGCACTGGCACCACTGGGGATGCAGTGCAGTGAGTCCAGAGAGTGCACTGGCACCACTGGGGATGCACTGCAGTGAGTCCCGAGAGTGCACTGGCACCACTGGGGATGCAGTGCGGTGAGTCCACAGAGTGCACTGGCACCACTGGGGATGCAATGCAGTAACTTCAGAGAGTGCACTGGCACCACTGGGGATGCAGTGCAGTGAGTCCAGAGAGTGCACTGGCACCACTGGGGATGCAATGCAGTGAGTCCAGAGAGTTCACTGGAACCACTAAGGATGTACTGTAGTGACTCCAGAGAGTGCACTGGCACCACTGGGGATGCAGTGCAGTGAGTCCAGAGAGTGCACTGGCACCACTGGGGATGCAGTGCAATGAGTCCAGAGAGTGCACTGGCACCACTGGGGATGCAGTGCAGTGAGTGCAGAGAGTGCACTGGCACCACTGGGGATGCAGTGCAGTGAGTCCAGAGAGTGCACTGGCACCACTGGGGATGCAGTTCAGTGAGTCGAGAGAGTGCACTGGCGCCACTGGGGATGAAGTGCGGTGAGTCCAGAGAGTGCACTGGCACCACTGGGGATGCAGTGCAGTGAGTGCAGAGAGTGCACTGGCACCACTGGGGATGCAGTGCAGTGAGTCCAGAGAGTGCACTGGCACCACTGGGTATGAAGTGCCGTGAGTCCAGAGACTGCACTGGCACCACTGGGGATGCAGTGCAGTGAGTCCAGAGAGTGCACTGGCACCACTGGGGATGCACTGCAGTGAGTCCCGAGAGTGCACTGGCACCACTGGGGATGCAGTGCGGTGAGTCCACAGAGTGCACTGGCACCACTGGGGATGCAATGCAGTAATTTCAGAGAGTGCACTGGCACCACTGGGGATGCAGTGCAGTGAGTCCAGAGAGTGCACTGGCACCACTGGGGATGCAATGCAGTGAGTCCAGAGAGTTCACTGGAACCACTAAGGATGTACTGTAGTGACTCCAGAGAGTGCACTGGCACCACTGGGGATGCAGTGCAGTGAGTCCAGAGAGTGCACTGGCACCACTGGGGATGCAGTGCAATGAGTCCAGAGAGTGCACTGGCACCACTGGGGATGCAGTGCAGTGAGTCCAGAGAGTGCACTGGCACCACTGGGGATGCAGTGCAGTGAGTCCAGAGAGTGCACTGGCACCACTGGGGATGCAGTTCAGTGAGTCGAGAGAGTGCACTGGCGCCACTGGGGATGCAGTGCAGTGAGTCCAGAGAGTGCACTGGAACCACTGGGGATGCACTGCAGTGATTCCAGAGAGTGCACTGGCACCACTGGGGATGCAGTGCAGTGACTCCAGAGAGTGCACTGGCACCACTGGGGATGCAGTGCAGTGAGTCCAGAGAGTGCACTGGCACCACTGGGGATGCAGTCCAGTGAGTCCAGAGAGTGCACTGGCACCACTGGGGATGCAGTGCAGTGAGTCCAGAGAGTGCACTGGCACCACTGGGGATGCAGTGCAGTGACTACAGAGAGTGAACTGGCACCACTGCGGATGCAGTGCAGTGACTACAGAGAGTGAACTGGCAGCACTGGGGATGCAGTGCAGTGAGTCCAGAGAGTGCACTGGCACCTCTGGGTATGAAGTGCAGTGAGTCCAGAGAGTGCACTGGCACCACTGGGTATGAAGTGCAGTGAGTCCAGAGAGTGCACTGGCACCACTGGAGATGCAGTGCAGTGAGTCCAGAGAGTGCACTGGCACCACTGGGGATGCAGTGCAGTGAGTCCAGAGAGTGCACTGGAACCACTAAGGATGTACTGTAGTGACTCGAGAGAGTGCACTGGCACCACTGGGGATGCAGTGCAGTGACTCCAGAGAGTGCACTGGCACCACTGGGGATGCACTGCAGTGAGTCCAGAGAGTGCACTGGCACCAGTGGGGATGCACTGCAGTGAGTCCCGAGAGTGCACTGGCACCACTGGGGATGCAGTGCAGTGAGTCCAGAGAGTGCACTGGCACCACTGGAGATGCAGTGCAGTGAGTCCAGAGAGTGCACTGGCACCACTGGGGATGCACTGCAGTAAGTCCAGAGAGTGCACTGGCACCACTGGAGATGCAGTGCAGTGAGTCCAGAGAGTGCACTGGCACCACTGGGGATGAAGTGCGGTGAGTCCAGAGAGTGCACTGGCACCACTGGGGATGCAGTGCGGTGAGTCCAGAGAGTGCACTGGCACCACTGGGGATGCAGTGCAGTGAGTCCAGAGAGTGCACTGGAAGCACTGGGGATGCAGTGCAGTGAGTGCAGAGAGTGCACTGGCACCACTGGGGATGCAGTGCAGTGAGTCCAGAGAGTGCACTGGCACCACTGGGTATGAAGTGCATTGAGTCCAGAGAGTGCACTGGCACCAGTGGGGATGCAGTGCAGTGAGTCCAGAGAGTGACTGGCACCACTGGCGATGCAGTGCAGTGACTACAGAGAGTGAACTGGCACCACTGGGGATGCAGTGCAGTGAGTCCAGAGAGTGCACTGGCACCACTGGGTATGAAGTGCAGTGAGTCCAGAGAGTGCACTGGCACCACTGGGTATGAAGTGCAGTGAGTCCAGAGAGTGCACTGGCACCACTGGGGATGCAGTGCAGTGAGTCCAGAGAGTGCACTGGCACCACTGGGTATGAAGTGCAGTGAGTCCAGAGAGTGCACTGGCACCACTGGGTATGAAGTGCAGTGAGTCCAGAGAGTGCACTGGCACCACTGGGGATGCAGTGCAGTGAGTCCAGAGAGTGCACTGGCACCACTGGGGATGCAGTGCAGTGAGTCCAGAGAGTGCACTGGCACCACTGGGGATGCACTGCAGTAAGTCCAGAGAGTGCACTGGCACCACTGGGGATGCAGTGCAGTGAGTCCAGAGAGTGCACTGGCACCACTGGGGATGCACTGCAGTAAGTCCAGAGAGTGCACTGGCACCACTGGGGATGCAGTGCAGTGAGTCCAGAGAGTGCACTGGCACCACTGGGGATGCAGTGCAGTGAGTCCAGAGAGTGCACTGGCACCACTGGGGATGCACTGCAGTAAGTCCAGAGAGTGCACTGGCACCACTGGGGATGCAGTGCAGTGAGTCCAGAGAGTGCACTGGCACCACTGGGGATGCAGTGCAGTGAGTCCAGAGAGTGCACTGGCACCACTGGGGATGCACTGCAGTGAGTCCCGAGAGTGCACTGGCACCACTGGGGATGCAGTGCAGTGAGTCCAGAGAGTGCACTGGCACCACTGGAGATGCAGTGCAGTGAGTCCAGAGAGTGCACTGGCACCACTGGGGATGCACTGCAGTAAGTCCAGAGAGTGTACTGGCACCACTGGGGATGCAGTTCAGTGAGTCCAGAGAGTGCACTGGCACCACTGGGGATGAAGTGCGGTGAGTCCAGAGAGTGCACTGGCACCACTGGGGATGCAGTGCAGTGAGTGCAGAGAGTGCACTGGCACCACTGGGGATGCAGTGCAGTGAGTCCAGAGAGTGCACTGGAAGCACTGGGGATGCAGTGCAGTGAGTGCAGAGAGTGCACTGGCACCACTGGGGATGCAGTGCAGTGAGTCCAGAGAGTGCACTGGCACCACTGGGTATGAAGTGCATTGAGTCCAGAGAGTGCACTGGCACCAGTGGGGATGCAGTGCAGTGAGTCCAGAGAGTGCACTGGCACCACTAGCGATGCAGTGCAGTGACTACAGAGAGTGAACTGGCACCACAGGGAATGCAGTGCAGTGAGTCCAGAGAGTGCACTGGCACCACTGGGTATGAAGTACAGTGAGTCCAGAGAGTGCACTGGCACCACTGGGTATGAAGTGCAGTGAGTCCAGAGAGTGCACTGGCACCACTGGGGATGCAGTGCAGTGAGTCCAGAGAGTGCACTGGCACCACTGGGTATGAAGTGCAGTGAGTCCAGAGAGTGCACTGGCACCACTGGGTATGAAGTGCAGTGAGTCCAGAGAGTGCACTGGCACCACTGGGGATGCAGTGCAGTGAGTCCAGAGAGTGCACTGGCACCACTGGAGATGCAGTGCAGTGAGTCCAGAGAGTGCACTGGCACCACTGGGGATGCACTGCAGTAAGTCCAGAGAGTGCACTGGCACCACTGGGGATGCAGTGCAGTGAGTCCAGAGAGTGCACTGGCACCACTGGGGATGCAGTGCAGTGAGTCCAGAGAGTGCACTGGAAGCACTGGGGATGCAGTGCATTGAGTCCAGAGAGTGCACTGGCACCACTGGGGATGCAGTGCAGTGAGTCCAGAGAGTGCACTGGCACCACTGGGTATGAAGTGCATTGAGTCCAGAGAGTGCACTGGCACCAGTGGGGATGCAGTGCAGTGAGTCCAGAGAGTGCACTGGCACCACTGACAATGCAGTGCAGTGACTACAGAGAGTGAACTGGCACCACTGGGGATGCAGTGCAGTGAGTCCAGAGAGTGCACTGGCACCACTGGGTATGAAGTGCAGTGAGTCCAGAGAGTGCACTGGCACCACTGGGGATGCAGTGCAGTGAGTCCAGAGAGTGCACTGGCACCACTGGGTATGAAGTGCAGTGAGTCCAGAGAGTGCACTGGCACCACTGGGTATGAAGTGCAGTGAGTCCAGAGAGTGCACTGGCACCACTGGGGATGCAGTGCAGTGAGTCCAGAGAGTGCACTGGCACCACTGGAGATGCAGTGCAGTGAGTCCAGAGAGTGCACTGGCACCACTGGGGATGCACTGCAGTAAGTCCAGAGAGTGCACTGGCACCACTGGGGATGCAGTGCAGTGAGTCCAGAGAGTGCACTGGCACCACTGGTGATGCAGTGCGGTGAGTCCAGAGAGTGCACTGGCACCACTGGGGATGCAGTGCAGTGACTCCAGAGAGTGCACTGGCACCACTGGGGATGCAGTGCAGTGAGTCCAGAGAGTGCACTGGCACCACTGGAGATGCAGTCCAGTGAGTCCAGAGAGTGCACTGGCACCACTGGGGATGCACTGCAGTGATTCCAGAGAGTGCACTGGCACCACTGGGGATGCAGTGCAGTGACTCCAGAGAGTGCACTGGCACCACTGGGGATGCAGTGCAGTGACTCCAGAGAGTGCACTGGCACCACTGGGGATGCAGTGCAGTGAGTCCAGAGAGTGCACTGGCACCACTGGGTATGAAGTGCAGTGAGTCCAGAGAGTGCACTGGCACCACTGGGTATGAAGTGCAGTGAGTCCAGAGAGTGCACTGGCACCACTGGGTATGAAGTGCAGTGAGTCCAGAGAGTGCACTGGCACCACTGGGGATGAAGTGCAGTGATTCCAGAGAGTGCACTGGCACTACTGGGGATGCAGTGCAGTGACACCAGAGAGTGCCCTGGCACCACTGGGGATGCACTGCAGTGACACCAGAGAGTGCCCTGGCACCACTGGGGATGCACTGCAGTGACTCCAGAGAGTGCACTGGCACCACTGGGGATGCAGTGCAGTGAGTCCAGAGAGTGCACTGACACCACTAGGGATGTACAGTAGTGACTCCAGAGAGTGCACTGGCACCACTGGGGATGCAGTGCAGTGAGTCCAGAGAGTGCACTGGCACCACTGGGGATGAAGTGCGGTGAGTCCAGAGAGTGCACTGGCACCACTGGGGATGCAGTGCGGTGAGTCCAGAGAGTGCACTGGCACCACTGGGGATGCAGTGCAGTGAGTCCAGAGAGTGCACTGGAAGCACTGGGGATGCAGTGCAGTGAGTGCAGAGAGTGCACTGGCACCACTGGGGATGCAGTGCAGTGAGTCCAGAGAGTGCACTGGCACCACTGGGTATGAAGTGCATTGAGTCCAGAGAGTGCACTGGCACCAGTGGGGATGCAGTGCAGTGAGTCCAGAGAGTGCACTGGCACCACTGGCGATGCAGTGCAGTGAGTCCAGAGAATGCACTGGCACCACTGGGGATGCACTGCAGTGACTCCAGAGAGTGCACTGGCACCACTGGGGATGCAGTGCCGTGAGTCCAGAGACTGCACTGGCACCACTGGGGATGCAGTGCAGTGAGTCCAGAGAGTGCACTGGCACCACTGGGGATGCACTGCAGTGAGTCCCGAGAGTGCACTGGCACCACTGGGGATGCAGTGCGGTGAGTCCACAGAGTGCACTGGCACCACTGGGGATGCAATGCAGTAAGTCCAGAGAGTGCACTGGCACCACTGGGGATGCAGTGCAGTGAGTCCAGAGAGTGCACTGGCACCACTGGGGATGCAGTGCAGTGAGTCCAGAGAGTGCACTGGAAGCACTGGGGATGCAGTGCATTGAGTCCAGAGAGTGCACTGGCACCACTGGGGATGCAGTGCAGTGAGTCCAGAGAGTGCACTGGCACCACTGGGTATGAAGTGCATTGAGTCCAGAGAGTGCACTGGCACCAGTGGGGATGCAGTGCAGTGAGTCCAGAGAGTGCACTGGCACCACTGACAATGCAGTGCAGTGACTACAGAGAGTGAACTGGCACCACTGGGGATGCAGTGCAGTGAGTCCAGAGAGTGCACTGGCACCACTGGGTATGAAGTGCAGTGAGTCCAGAGAGTGCACTGGCACCACTGGGGATGCAGTGCAGTGAGTCCAGAGAGTGCACTGGCACCACTGGGTATGAAGTGCAGTGAGTCCAGAGAGTGCACTGGCACCACTGGGTATGAAGTGCAGTGAGTCCAGAGAGTGCACTGGCACCACTGGGGATGCAGTGCAGTGAGTCCAGAGAGTGCACTGGCACCACTGGAGATGCAGTGCAGTGAGTCCAGAGAGTGCACTGGCACCACTGGGGATGCACTGCAGTAAGTCCAGAGAGTGCACTGGCACCACTGGGGATGCAGTGCAGTGAGTCCAGAGAGTGCACTGGCACCACTGGTGATGCAGTGCGGTGAGTCCAGAGAGTGCACTGGCACCACTGGGGATGCAGTGCAGTGACTCCAGAGAGTGCACTGGCACCACTGGGGATGCAGTGCAGTGAGTCCAGAGAGTGCACTGGCACCACTGGAGATGCAGTCCAGTGAGTCCAGAGAGTGCACTGGCACCACTGGGGATGCACTGCAGTGATTCCAGAGAGTGCACTGGCACCACTGGGGATGCAGTGCAGTGACTCCAGAGAGTGCACTGGCACCACTGGGGATGCAGTGCAGTGACTCCAGAGAGTGCACTGGCACCACTGGGGATGCAGTGCAGTGAGTCCAGAGAGTGCACTGGCACCACTGGGTATGAAGTGCAGTGAGTCCAGAGAGTGCACTGGCACCACTGGGTATGAAGTGCAGTGAGTCCAGAGAGTGCACTGGCACCACTGGGTATGAAGTGCAGTGAGTCCAGAGAGTGCACTGGCACCACTGGAGATGCAGTGCAGTGAGTCCAGAGAGTGCACTGGCACCACTGGGGATGAAGTGCAGTGATTCCAGAGAGTGCACTGGCACTACTGGGGATGCAGTGCAGTGACACCAGAGAGTGCCCTGGCACCACTGGGGATGCACTGCAGTGACACCAGAGAGTGCCCTGGCACCACTGGGGATGCACTGCAGTGACTCCAGAGAGTGCACTGGCACCACTGGGGATGCAGTGCAGTGAGTCCAGAGAGTGCACTGACACCACTAGGGATGTACAGTAGTGACTCCAGAGAGTGCACTGGCACCACTGGGGATGCAGTGCAGTGAGTCCAGAGAGTGCACTGGCACCACTGGGGATGAAGTGCGGTGAGTCCAGAGAGTGCACTGGCACCACTGGGGATGCAGTGCGGTGAGTCCAGAGAGTGCACTGGCACCACTGGGGATGCAGTGCAGGGAGTCCAGAGAGTGCACTGGAAGCACTGGGGATGCAGTGCAGTGAGTGCAGAGAGTGCACTGGCACCACTGGGGATGCAGTGCAGTGAGTCCAGAGAGTGCACTGGCACCACTGGGTATGAAGTGCATTGAGTCCAGAGAGTGCACTGGCACCAGTGGGGATGCAGTGCAGTGAGTCCAGAGAGTGCACTGGCACCACTGGCGATGCAGTGCAGTGAGTCCAGAGAATGCACTGGCACCACTGGGGATGCACTGCAGTGACTCCAGAGAGTGCACTGGCACCACTGGGGATGCAGTGCCGTGAGTCCAGAGACTGCACTGGCACCACTGGGGATGCAGTGCAGTGAGTCCAGAGAGTGCACTGGCACCACTGGGGATGCACTGCAGTGAGTCCCGAGAGTGCACTGGCACCACTGGGGATGCAGTGCGGTGAGTCCACAGAGTGCACTGGCACCACTGGGGATGCAATGCAGTAACTTCAGAGAGTGCACTGGCACCACTGGGGATGCAGTGCAGTGAGTCCAGAGAGTGCACTGGCACCACTGGGGATGCAATGCAGTGAGTCCAGAGAGTTCACTGGAACCACTAAGGATGTACTGTAGTGACTCCAGAGAGTGCACTGGCACCACTGGGGATGCAGTGCAGTGAGTCCAGAGAGTGCACTGGCACCACTGGGGATGCAGTGCAATGAGTCCAGAGAGTGCACTGGCACCACTGGGGATGCAGTGCAGTGAGTCCAGAGAGTGCACTGGCACCACTGGGGATGCAGTGCAGTGAGTCCAGAGAGTGCACTGGCACCACTGGGGATGCAGTTCAGTGAGTCGAGAGAGTGCACTGGCGCCACTGGGGATGCAGTGCAGTGAGTCCAGAGAGTGCACTGGAACCACTGGGGATGCACTGCAGTGATTCCAGAGAGTGCACTGGCACCACTGGGGATGCAGTGCAGTGAGTCCAGAGAGTGCACTGGCACCACTGGGGATGCAGTGCAGTGAGTCCAGAGAGTGCACTGGCACCACTGGGGATGCAGTCCAGTGAGTCCAGAGAGTGCACTGGCACCACTGGGGATGCAGTGCAGTGAGTCCAGAGAGTGCACTGGCACCACTGGGGATGCAGTGCAGTGACTACAGAGAGTGAACTGGCACCACTGCGGATGCAGTGCAGTGACTCCAGAGAGTGCACTGGCACCACTGGGGATGCAGTGCAGTGAGTCCAGAGAGTGCACTGGCACCACTGGAGATGCAGTCCAGTGAGTCCAGAGAGTGCACTGGCACCACTGGGGATGCACTGCAGTGATTCCAGAGAGTGCACTGGCACCACTGGGGATGCAGTGCAGTGACTCCAGAGAGTGCACTGGCACCACTGGGGATGCAGTGCAGTGACTCCAGAGAGTGCACTGGCACCACTGGGGATGCAGTGCAGTGAGTCCAGAGAGTGCACTGGCACCACTGGGTATGAAGTGCAGTGAGTCCAGAGAGTGCACTGGCACCACTGGGTATGAAGTGCAGTGAGTCCAGAGAGTGCACTGGCACCACTGGGTATGAAGTGCAGTGAGTCCAGAGAGTGCACTGGCACCACTGGAGATGCAGTGCAGTGAGTCCAGAGAGTGCACTGGCACCACTGGGGATGAAGTGCAGTGATTCCAGAGAGTGCACTGGCACTACTGGGGATGCAGTGCAGTGACACCAGAGAGTGCCCTGGCACCACTGGGGATGCACTGCAGTGACACCAGAGAGTGCCCTGGCACCACTGGGGATGCACTGCAGTGACTCCAGAGAGTGCACTGGCACCACTGGGGATGCAGTGCAGTGAGTCCAGAGAGTGCACTGACACCACTAGGGATGTACAGTAGTGACTCCAGAGAGTGCACTGGCACCACTGGGGATGCAGTGCAGTGAGTCCAGAGAGTGCACTGGCACCACTGGGGATGAAGTGCGGTGAGTCCAGAGAGTGCACTGGCACCACTGGGGATGCAGTGCGGTGAGTCCAGAGAGTGCACTGGCACCACTGGGGATGCAGTGCAGGGAGTCCAGAGAGTGCACTGGAAGCACTGGGGATGCAGTGCAGTGAGTGCAGAGAGTGCACTGGCACCACTGGGGATGCAGTGCAGTGAGTCCAGAGAGTGCACTGGCACCACTGGGTATGAAGTGCATTGAGTCCAGAGAGTGCACTGGCACCAGTGGGGATGCAGTGCAGTGAGTCCAGAGAGTGCACTGGCACCACTGGCGATGCAGTGCAGTGAGTCCAGAGAATGCACTGGCACCACTGGGGATGCACTGCAGTGACTCCAGAGAGTGCACTGGCACCACTGGGGATGCAGTGCCGTGAGTCCAGAGACTGCACTGGCACCACTGGGGATGCAGTGCAGTGAGTCCAGAGAGTGCACTGGCACCACTGGGGATGCACTGCAGTGAGTCCCGAGAGTGCACTGGCACCACTGGGGATGCAGTGCGGTGAGTCCACAGAGTGCACTGGCACCACTGGGGATGCAATGCAGTAACTTCAGAGAGTGCACTGGCACCACTGGGGATGCACTGCAGTGAGTCCAGAGAGTGCACTGGCACCACTGGGGATGCAATGCAGTGAGTCCAGAGAGTTCACTGGAACCACTAAGGATGTACTGTAGTGACTCCAGAGAGTGCACTGGCACCACTGGGGATGCAGTGCAGTGAGTCCAGAGAGTGCACTGGCACCACTGGGGATGCAGTGCAATGAGTCCAGAGAGTGCACTGGCACCACTGGGGATGCAGTGCAGTGAGTCCAGAGAGTGCACTGGCACCACTGGGGATGCAGTGCAGTGAGTCCAGAGAGTGCACTGGCACCACTGGGGATGCAGTGCAGTGAGTCGAGAGAGTGCACTGGCGCCACTGGGGATGCAGTGCAGTGAGTCCAGAGAGTGCACTGGCACCACTGGGGATGCACTGCAGTGATTCCAGAGAGTGCACTGGCACCACTGGGGATGCAGTGCAGTGAGTCCAGAGAGTGCACTGGCACCACTGGGGATGCAGTGCAGTGAGTCCAGAGAGTGCACTGGCACCACTGGGGATGCAGTGCAGTGAGTCCAGAGAGTGCACTGGCACCACTGGGGATGCAGTGCAGTGAGTCCAGAGAGTGCACTGGCACCACTGGGGATGCAGTGCAGTGACTACAGAGAGTGAACTGGCACCACTGCGGATGCAGTGCAGTGACTACAGAGAGTGAACTGGCACCACTGGGGATGCAGTGCAGTGAGTCCAGAGAGTGCACTGGCACCTCTGGGTATGAAGTGCAGTGAGTCCAGAGAGTGCACTGGCACCACTGGGTATGAAGTGCAGTGAGTCCAGAGAGTGCACTGGCACCACTGGGGATGCAGTGCAGTGAGTCCAGAGAGTGCACTGGCACCACTGGGGATGCAGTGCAGTGAGTCCAGAGAGTGCACTGGAACCACTAAGGATGTACTGTAGTGACTCGAGAGAGTGCACTGGCACCACTGGGGATGCAGTGCAGTGACTCCAGAGAGTGCACTGGCACCACTGGGGATGCACTGCAGTGAGTCCAGAGAGTGCACTGGCACCACTGGGGATGCACTGCAGTGAGTCCAGAGAGTGCACTGGCACCACTGGGGATGCAGTGCAGTGAGTCCAGAGAGTGCACTGGCACCACTGGGGATGCAGTGCAGTGAGTCCAGAGAGTGCACTGGCACCACTGGGGATGCACTGCAGTGAGTCCAGAGAGTGCACTGGCACCACTGGGGATGCAGTGCAGTGAGTCCAGAGAGTGCACTGGCACCACTGGGGATGAAGTGCGGTGAGTCCAGAGAGTGCACTGGCACCACTGGGGATGCAGTGCGGTGAGTCCAGAGAGTGCACTGGCACCACTGGGGATGCAGTGCAGTGAGTCCAGAGAGTGCACTGGCACCACTGGGGATGCAGTGCAGTGAGTGCAGAGAGTGCACTGGCACCACTGGGGATGCAGTGCAGTGAGTCCAGAGAGTGCACTGGCACCACTGGGGATGCAGTGCAGTGAGTCCAGAGAGTGCACTGGCACCACTGGGGATGCAGTGCAGTGAGTCCAGAGAGTGCACTGGCACCACTGGGATGCAGTGCAGTGACTACAGAGAGTGAACTGGCACCACTGGGGATGCAGTGCAGTGAGTCCAGAGAGTGCACTGGCACCACTGGGGATGCAGTGCAGTGACTCCAGAGAGTGCACTGGCACCACTGGGGATGAAGTGCAGTGAGTCCAGAGAGTGCACTGGCACCACTGGGGATGCAGTGCAGTGAGTCCAGAGAGTGCACTGGCACCACTGGAGATGCAGTGCAGTGAGTCCAGAGAGTGCACTGGCACCACTGGGGATGCACTGCAGTGAGTCCAGAGAGTGCACTGGCACCACTGGGGATGCAGTGCAGTGAGTCCAGAGAGTGCACTGGCACCACTGGGGATGCAGTGCAGTGAGTCCAGAGAGTGCACTGGCACCACTGGGGATGCAGTGCAGTGAGTGCAGAGAGTGCACTGGCACCACTGGGGATGCAGTGCAGTGAGTCCAGAGAGTGCACTGGCACCACTGGGGATGCAGTGCAGTGAGTCCAGAGAGTGCACTGGCACCACTGGGGATGCAGTGCAGTGAGTCCAGAGACTGCACTGGCACCACTGGGGATGCAGTGCAGTGACTCCAGAGAGTGAACTGGCACCACTGGGGATGCAGTGCAGTGAGTCCAGAGAGTGCACTGGCACCACTGGGGATGCAGTGCAGTGAGTCCAGAGAGTGCACTGGCACCACTGGGGATGCAAGTGCAGTGAGTCCAGAGAGTGCACTGGCACCACTGGGGATGCAGTGCAGTGAGTCCAGAGAGTGCACTGGCACCACTGGGGATGCAAGTGCAGTGAGTCCAGAGAGTGCACTGGCACCACTGGGGATGCAGTGCAGTGAGTCCAGAGAGTGCACTGGCACCACTGGAGGATGCAGTGCAGTGAGTCCAGAGAGTGCACTGGCACCACTGGGGATGCACTGCAGTGAGTCCAGAGAGTGCACTGGCACCACTGGGGATGCAGTGCAGTGAGTCCAGAGAGTGCACTGGCACCACTGGGGATGCAGTGCAGTGACTCCAGAGAGTGCACTGGCACCACTGGGGATGCAGTGCAGTGAGTCCAGAGAGTGCACTGGCACCACTGGGGATGCACTGCAGTGAGTCCAGAGAGTGCACTGGCACCACTGGGGATGCAGTGCAGTGACTCCAGAGAGTGCACTGGCACCACTGGGGATGCAGTGCAGTGAGTCCAGAGAGTGCACTGGCACCACTGGGGATGCAGTGCAGTGAGTCCAGAGAGTGCACTGGCACCACTGGGGATGCAGTGCAGTGACTCCAGAGAGTGCACTGGCACCACTGGGGATGCAGTGCAGTGAGTCCAGAGAGTGCACTGGCACCACTGGGGATGCAGTGCAGTGAGTCCAGAGAGTGCACTGGCACCACTGGGGATGAAGTGCAGTGACTCCAGAGAGTGCACTGGCACCACTGGGGATGCAGTGCAGTGACACCAGAGAGTGCCCTGGCACCACTGGGGATGCAGTGCAGTGACACCAGAGAGTGCACTGGCACCACTGGGGATGCACTGCAGTGAGTCCAGAGAGTGCACTGGCACCACTGGGGATGCAGTGCAGTGAGTCCAGAGAGTGCACTGACACCACTGGGGATGTACTGTAGTGACTCCAGAGAGTGCACTGGCACCACTGGGGATGCAGTGCCGTGAGTCCAGAGAGTGCACTGGCACCACTGGGGATGCAGTGCAGTGAGTCCAGAGAGTGCACTGGCACCACTGGGGATGCAGTGCAGTGAGTCCAGAGAGTGCACTGGCACCACTGGGGATGCAGTGCAGTGAGTCCAGAGAGTGCACTGGCACCACTGGGGATGCAGTGCAGTGAGTCCAGAGAGTGCACTGGCACCACTGGGGATGCAGTGCAGTGAGTCCAGAGAGTGCACTGGCACCACTGGGGATGAAGTGCAGTGAGTCCAGAGAGTGCACTGGCACCACTGGGGATGCAGTGCAGTGAGTCCAGAGAGTGCACTGGCACCACTGGGGATGCAGTGCAGTGAGTCCAGAGAGTGCACTGGCACCACTGGGGATGCACTGCAGTGACTCCAGAGAGTGCACTGGCACCACTGGGGATGCAGTGCAGTGAGTCCAGAGAGTGCACTGGCACCACTGGGGATGCAGTGCAGTGAGTCCAGAGAGTGCACTGGCACCACTGGGGATGCAGTGCAGTGACTCCAGAGAGTGCACTGGCACCACTGGGGATGCAGTGCAGTGAGTCCAGAGAGTGCACTGGCACCACTGGGGATGCAGTGCAGTGAGTCCCGAGAGTGCACTGGCACCACTGGGGATGCAGTGCAGTGAGTCCAGAGAGTGCACTGGCACCACTGGGGATGCAGTGCAGTGACTCCAGAGAGTGCACTGGCACCACTGGGGATGCAGTGCAGTGAGTCCAGAGAGTGCACTGGCACCACTGGGGATGCAGTGCAGTGAGTCCAGAGAGTGCACTGGCACCACTAAGGATGTACTGTAGTGACTCCAGAGAGTGCACTGGCACCACTGGGGATGCAGTGCAGTGACTCCAGAGAGTGCACTGGCACCACTGGGGATGAAGTGCAGTGAGTCCAGAGAGTGCACTGGCACCACTGGGGATGCAGTGCAGTGAGTCCAGAGAGTGCACTGGCACCACTGGGGATGCAGTGCAGTGAGTCCAGAGAGTGCACTGGCACCACTGGGGATGCACTGCAGTGAGTCCAGAGAGTGCACTGGCACCACTGGGGATGCAGTGCAGTGAGTCCAGAGAGTGCACTGGCACCACTGGGGATGCAGTGCAGTGAGTCCAGAGAGTGCACTGGAACCACTGGGGATGCAGTGCAGTGAGTCCAGAGAGTGCACTGGCACCACTGGGGATGCAGTGCAGTGAGTCCAGAGAGTGCACTGGCACCACTGGGGATGCAGTGCATTGAGTCCAGAGAGTGCACTGGCACCACTGGGGATGCAGTGCAGTGAGTCCAGAGAGTGCACTGGCACCACTGGGGATGCAGTGCAGTGACTACAGAGAGTGAACTGGCACCACTGGGGATGCAGTGCAGTGAGTCCAGAGAGTGCACTGGCACCACTGGGTATGAAGTGCAGTGAGTCCAGAGAGTGCACTGGCACCACTGGGGATGAAGTGCAGTGAGTCCAGAGAGTGCACTGGCACCACTGGGGATGCAGTGCAGTGAGTCCAGAGAGTGCACTGGCACCACTGGGGATGCAGTGCAGTGAGTCCAGAGAGTGCACTGGCACCACTGGGGATGCAGTGCAGTGAGTCCAGAGAGTGCACTGGCACCACTGGGGATGCAGTGCAGTGAGTCCAGAGAGTGCACTGGCACCACTGGGGATGCACTGCAGTGAGTCCAGAGAGTGCACTGGCACCACTGGGGATGCAGTGCAGTGAGTCCAGAGAGTGCACTGGCACCACTGGGGATGCAGTGCAGTGACTCCAGAGAGTGCACTGGCACCACTGGGGATGCAGTGCAGTGAGTCCAGAGAGTGCACTGGCACCACTGGGGATGCAGTGCAGTGATTCCAGAGAGTGCACTGGCACCACTGGGGATGCAGTGCAGTGACTCCAGAGAGTGCACTGGCACCACTGGGGATGCAGTGCAGTGAGTCCAGAGAGTGCACTGGCACCACTGGGGATGCAGTGCAGTGAGTCCAGAGAGTGCACTGGCACCACTGGGGATGCAGTGCAGTGACTCCAGAGAGTGCACTGGCACCACTGGGGATGCAGTGCAGTGAGTCCAGAGAGTGCACTGGCACCACTGGGGATGCAGTGCAGTGAGTCCAGAGAGTGCACTGGCACCACTGGGGATGAAGTGCAGTGACTCCAGAGAGTGCACTGGCACTACTGGGGATGCAGTGCAGTGACACCAGAGAGTGCCCTGGCACCACTGGGGATGCACTGCAGTGAGTCCAGAGAGTGCACTGGCACCACTGGGGATGCACTGCAGTGACTCCAGAGAGTGCACTGGCACCACTGGGGATGCAGTGCAGTGAGTCCAGAGAGTGCACTGGCACCACTGGGGATGTACTGTAGTGACTCCAGAGAGTGCACTGGCACCACTGGGGATGCAGTGCAGTGAGTCCAGAGAGTGCACTGGCACCACTGGGGATGAAGTGCGGTGAGTCCAGAGAGTGCACTGGCACCACTGGGGATGCAGTGCGGTGAGTCCAGAGAGTGCACTGGCACCACTGGGGATGCAGTGCAGTGAGTCCAGAGAGTGCACTGGAAGCACTGGGGATGCAGTGCAGTGAGTGCAGAGAGTGCACTGGCACCACTGGGGATGCAGTGCAGTGAGTCCAGAGAGTGCACTGGCACCACTGGGTATGAAGTGCATTGAGTCCAGAGAGTGCACTGGCACCAGTGGGGATGCAGTGCAGTGAGTCCAGAGAGTGCACTGGCACCACTGGCGATGCAGTGCAGTGAGTCCAGAGAATGCACTGGCACCACTGGGGATGCACTGCAGTGACTCCAGAGAGTGCACTGGCACCACTGGGGATGCAGTGCCGTGAGTCCAGAGAGTGCACTGGCACCACTGGGGATGCAGTGCAGTGAGTCCAGAGAGTGCACTGGCACCACTGGGGATGCCCTGCAGTGACTCCAAAGAGTGAACTGGCACCACTGGGGATGCAGTGCAGTGAGTCCAGAGAGTGCACTGGCACCACTGGGGATGCAGTGCAGTGAGTCCCGAGAGTGCACTGGCACCACTGGGGATGCAGTGCGGTGAGTCCACAGAGTGCACTGGCACCACTGGGGATGCAATGCAGTAACTTCAGAGAGTGCACTGGCACCACTGGGGATGCAGTGCAGTGAGTCCAGAGAGTGCACTGGCACCACTGGGGATGCAATGCAGTGAGTCCAGAGAGTTCACTGGAACCACTAAGGATGTACTGTAGTGACTCCAGAGAGTGCACTGGCACCACTGGGGATGCAGTGCAGTGAGTCCAGAGAGTGCACTGGCACCACTGGGGATGCAGTGCAATGAGTCCAGAGAGTGCACTGGCACCACTGGGGATGCAGTGCAGTGAGTCCAGAGAGTGCACTGGCACCACTGGGGATGCAGTGCAGTGAGTCCAGAGAGTGCACTGGCACCACTGGGGATGCAGTTCAGTGAGTCGAGAGAGTGCACTGGCGCCACTGGGGATGCAGTGCAGTGAGTCCAGAGAGTGCACTGGAACCACTGGGGATGCACTGCAGTGATTCCAGAGAGTGCACTGGCACCACTGGGGATGCAGTGCAGTGAGTCCAGAGAGTGCACTGGCACCACTGGGGATGCAGTGCAGTGAGTCCAGAGAGTGCACTGGCACCACTAAGGATGCACTGCAGTGACTCCAGAGAGTGCACTGGCACCACTGGGGATGCAGTGCAGTGAGTCCAGAGAGTGCACTGGCACCACTGGGGATGCAGTGCAGTGAGTCCAGAGAGTGCACTGGCACCACTGGGGATGAAGTGCAGTGAGTCCAGAGAGTGCACTGGCACCACTGGGGATGCAGTGCAGTGAGTCCAGAGAGTGCACTGGCACCACTGGGGATGCAGTGCAGTGAGTCCAGAGAGTGCACTGGAACCACTAAGGATGTACTGTAGTGACTCGAGAGAGTGCACTGGCACCACTGGGGATGCACTGCAGTGACTCCAGAGAGTGCACTGGCACCAGTGGGGATGCAGTGCAATGAGTCCAGAGAGTGCACTGGCACCACTGGGGATGCACCCCAGTGACTCCAGAGAGTGCACTGGCACCACTGGGGATGCAGTGCAGTGAGTCCAGAGAGTGCACTGGCACCACTGGGGATGCACTGCAGTGAGTCCAGAGAGTGCACTGGCACCACTGGGGATGCAGTGCAGTGAGTCCAGAGAGTGCACTGGCACCACTGGGGATGCAGTGCAGTGAGTCCAGAGAGTGCACTGGCACCACTGGGGATGCAGTGCAGTGAGTCCAGAGAGTGCACTGGCACCACTGGGGATGCAGTGCAGTGAGTCCAGAGAGTGCACTGGCACCACTGGGGATGCAGTGCAGTGAGTCCAGAGAGTGCACTGGCACCACTGGGGATGCACTGCAGTGATTCCAGAGAGTGCACTGGCACCACTGGGGATGCAGTGCAGTGAGTCCAGAGAGTGCACTGGCACCACTGGGGATGCAGTGCAGTGAGTCCAGAGAGTGCACTGGCACCACTGGGGATGCACTGCAGTGACTCCAGAGAGTGCACTGGCACCACTGGGGATGCAGTGCAGTGAGTCCAGAGAGTGCACTGGCACCACTGGGGATGCAGTGCAGTGACTACAGAGAGTGAACTGGCACCACTGGGGATGCAGTGCAGTGAGTCCAGAGAGTGCACTGGCACCACTGGGGATGCAGTGCAGTGAGTCCAGAGAGTGCACTGGCACCACTGGGGATGAAGTGCAGTGAGTCCAGAGAGTGCACTGGCACCACTGGGGATGCAGTGCAGTGAGTCCAGAGAGTGCACTGGCACCACTGGGGATGCAGTGCAGTGAGTCCAGAGAGTGCACTGGAACCACTAAGGATGTACTGTAGTGACTCCAGAGAGTGCACTGGCACCACTGGGGATGCAGTGCAGTGACTCCAGAGAGTGCACTGGCACCACTGGGGATGCAGTGCAATGAGTCCAGAGAGTGCACTGGCACCACTGGGGATGCAGTGCAGTGACTCCAGAGAGTGCACTGGCACCACTGGGGATGCAGTGCTGTGAGTCCAGAGAGTGCACTGGCACCACTGGGGATGCACTGCAGTGAGTCCAGAGAGTGCACTGGCACCACTGGGGATGCAGTGCAGTGAGTCCAGAGAGTGCACTGGCACCACTGGGGATGCACCCCAGTGAGTCCAGAGAGTGCACTGGCACCACTGGGGATGCAGTGCAGTGAGTCCAGAGAGTGCACTGGCACCACTGGGGATGCAGTGCAGTGATTCCAGAGAGTGCACTGGCACCACTGGGGATGCAGTGCAGTGACTCCAGAGAGTGCACTGGCACCACTGGGGATGCACTGCAGTGAGTCCAGAGAGTGCACTGGCACCACTGGGGATGCAGTGCAGTGAGTCCAGAGAGTGCACTGGCACCACTGGGGATGCAGTGCAGTGAGTCCAGAGAGTGCACTGGCACCACTGGGGATGCACCCCAGTGAGTCCAGAGAGTGCACTGGCACCACTGGGGATGCAGTGCAGTGAGTCCAGAGAGTGCACTGGCACCACTGGGGATGAAGTGCAGTGACTCCAGAGAGTGCACTGGCACCACTGGGGATGCAGTGCAGTGACACCAGAGAGTGCCCTGGCACCACTGGGGATGCACTGCAGTGAGTCCAGAGAGTGCACTGGCACCACTGGGGATGCACTGCAGTGACTCCAGAGAGTGCACTGGCACCACTGGGGATGCAGTGCAGTGAGTCTAGAGAGTGCACTGGCACCACTGGGGATGCAGGTGCAGTGAGTCCAGAGAGTGCACTGGCACCACTGGGGATGCAGTGCAGTGAGTCCAGAGAGTGCACTGGCACCACTGGGGATTCACCCCGGTGAGTCCAGAGAGTGCACTGGCACCACTGGGGATGCAGTCCAGTGAGTCCAGAGAGTGCACTGGCACCACTGGGGATGCACTGCAGTGATTCCAGAGAGTGCACTGGCACCACTGGGGATGCAGTGCAGTGACTCCAAAGAGTGCACTGGCACCACTGGGGATGCACTGCAGTGAGTCCAGAGAGTGCACTGGCACCACTGGGGATGCAGTGCAGTGAGTCCAGAGAGTGCACTGGCACCACTGGGGATGCAGTGCAGTGAGTCCAGAGAGTGCACTGGCACCACTGGGGATGCAGTGCAGTGAGTCCAGAGAGTGCACTGGCACCACTGGGGATGAAGTGCAGTGACTCCAGAGAGTGCACTGGCACTACTGGGGATGCAGTGCAGTGACACCAGAGAGTGCCCTGGCACCACTGGGGATGCACTGCAGTGAGTCCAGAGAGTGCACTGGCACAACTGTGGATGCACTGCAGTGACTCCAGAGAGTGCACTGGCGCCACTGGGGATGCAGTGCAGTGAGTCTAGAGAGTGCACTGGCACCACTGGGGATGCAGTGCAGTGACTCCAGAGAGTGCACTGGCACCACTAAGGATGCACTGCAGTGACTCCAGAGAGTGCACTGTCACCACTGGGGATGCAGTGCAGTGAGTCCAGAGAGTGCACTGACACCACTGGGGATGTACTGTAGTGACTCCAGAGAGTGCACTGGCACCACTGGGGATGCAGTGCATTGAGTCCAGAGAGTGCACTGGCACCACTGGGGATGCAGTGCAGTGAGTCCAGAGAGTGCACTGGCACCACTGGGGATGCAGTGCAGTGAGTCCAGAGAGTGCACTGGCACCACTGGGGATGCAGTGCAGTGAGTGCAGAGAGTGCACTGGCACCACTGGGGATGCAGTGCAGTGACTACAGAGAGTGAACTGGCACCACTGGGGATGCAGTGCAGTGAGTCCCGAGAGTGCACAGGCACCAATGGGGATGCACTGCAGTGATTCCAGAGAGTGCACTGGCACCACTGGGGATGCAGTGCAGTGAGTCCAGAGAGTGCACTGGCACCACTGGGGATGAAGTGCAGTGAGTCCAGAGAGTGCACTGGCACCACTGGGGATGCAGTGCGGTGAGTCCAGAGAGTGCACTGGCACCACTGGGGATGCAGTGCAGTGAGTCCAGAGAGTGCACTGGAACCACTGGGGATGCAGTGCAGTGAGTGCAGAGAGTGCACTGGCACCACTGGGGATGCAGTGCAGTGAGTCCAGAGAGTGCACTGGCACCACTGGGTGTGAAGTGCATTGAGTCCAGAGAGTGCACTGGCACCACTGGGGATGCAGTGCAGTGAGTCCAGAGAGTGCACTGGCACCACTGGCGATGCAGTGCAGTGAGTCCAGAGAATGCACTGGCACCACTGGGGATGCAGTGCAGTGAGTCCAGAGAGTGCACTGGCACCACTGGGGATGCAGTGCCGTGAGTCCAGAGAGTGCACTGGCACCACTGGGGATGCAGTGCAGTGAGTCCAGAGAGTGCACTGGCACCACTGGGGATGCCCTGCAGTGACTCCAAAGAGTGAACTGGCACCACTGGGGATGCAGTGCAGTGAGTCCAGAGAGTGCACTGGCACCACTGGGGATGCACTGCAGTGAGTCCCGAGAGTGCACTGGCACCACTGGGGATGCAGTGCGGTGAGTCCAGAGAGTGCACTGGCACCACTGGGGATGCAATGCAGTAACTTCAGAGAGTGCACTGGCACCACTGGGGATGCAGTGCAGTGAGTCCAGAGAGTGCACTGGCACCACTGGGGATGCAATGCAGTGAGTCCAGAGAGTTCACTGGAACCACTAAGGATGTACTGTAGTGACTCCAGAGAGTGCACTGGCACCACTGGGGATGCAGTGCAGTGAGTCCAGAGAGTGCACTGGCACCACTGGGGATGCAGTGCAATGAGTCCAGAGAGTGCACTGGCACCACTGGGGATGCAGTGCAGTGAGTCCAGAGAGTGCACTGGCACCACTGGGGATGCAGTGCAGTGAGTCCAGAGAGTGCACTGGCACCACTGGGGATGCAGTTCAGTGAGTCGAGAGAGTGCACTGGCGCCACTGGGGATGCAGTGCAGTGAGTCCAGAGAGTGCACTGGCACCACTGGGGATGCACTGCAGTGAGTCCAGAGAGTGCACTGGCACCACTGGGGATGCAGTGCAGTGAGTCCAGAGAGTGCACTGGCACCACTAAGGATGTACTGTAGTGACTCCAGAGAGTGCACTGGCACCACTGGGGATGCAGTGCAGTGAGTCCAGAGAGTGCACTGGCACCACTGGGGATGCAGTGTAGTGACTACAGAGAGTGAACTGGCACCACTGGGGATGCAGTGCAGTGACTACAGAGAGTGAACTGGCACCACTGGGGATGCAGTGCAGTGAGTCCAGAGAGTGCACTGGCACCACTGGGTATGAAGTGCAGTGAGTCCAGAGAGTGCACTGGCACCACTGGGTATGAAGTGCAGTGAGTCCAGAGAGTGCACTGGCACCACTGGGGATGCAGTGCAGTGAGTCCAGAGAGTGCACTGGCACCACTGGGGATGCACCCCGGTGAGTCCAGAGAGTGCACTGGCACCACTGGGGATGCAGTGCAGTGAGTCCAGAGAGTGCACTGGCACCACTGGGGATGAAGTGCAGTGACTCCAGAGAGTGCACTGGCACTACTGGGGATGCAGTGCAGTGACACCAGAGAGTGCCCTGGCACCACTGGGGATGCACTGCAGTGAGTCCAGAGAGTGCACTGGCACAACTGTGGATGCACTGCAGTGACTCCAGAGAGTGCACTGGCACCACTGGGGATGAAGTGCAGTGAGTCTAGAGAGTGCACTGGCACCACTGGGGATGCAGTGCAGTGACTCCAGAGAGTGCACTGGCACCACTAAGGATGCACTGCAGTGACTCCAGAGAGTGCACTGGCACCACTGGGGATGCAGTGCAGTGAGTCCAGAGAGTGCACTGACACCACTGGGGATGTACTGTAGTGACTCCAGAGAGTGCACTGGCACCACTGGGGATGCACTGCAGTGAGTCCAGAGAGTGCACTGGCACCACTGGGGATGCAGTGCAGTGACTCCAGAGAGTGCACTGGCACCACTGGGGATGCAGTGCAGTGAGTCCAGAGAGTGCACTGGCACCACTGGGGATGCAGTGCAGTGAGTCCAGAGAGTGCACTGGCACCACTGGGGATGCAGTGCAGTGACTACAGAGAGTGAACTGGCACCACTGGGGATGCAGTGCAGTGAGTCCCGAGAGTGCACAGGCACCAATGGGGATGCACTGCAGTGATTCCAGAGAGTGCACTGGCACCACTGGGGATGCAGTGCAGTGAGTCCAGAGAGTGCACTGGCACCACTGGGGATGAAGTGCGGTGAGTCCAGAGAGTGCACTGGCACCACTGGGGATGCAGTGCGGTGAGTCCAGAGAGTGCACTGGCACCACTGGGGATGCAGTGCAGTGAGTCCAGAGAGTGCACTGGCACCACTGGGGATGCAGTGCAGTGAGTGCAGAGAGTGCACTGGCACCACTGGGGATGCAGTGCAGTGAGTCCAGAGAGTGCACTGGCACCACTGGGTATGAAGTGCATTGAGTCCAGAGAGTGCACTGGCACCACTGGGGATGCAGTGCAGTGAGTCCAGAGAGTGCACTGGCACCACTGGCGATGCAGTGCAGTGAGTCCAGAGAATGCACTGGCACCACTGGGGATGCACTGCAGTGACTCCAGAGAGTGCACTGGCACCACTGGGGATGCAGTGCCGTGAGTCCAGAGAGTGCACTGGCACCACTGGGGATGCAGTGCAGTGAGTCCAGAGAGTGCACTGGCACCACTGGGGATGCCCTGCAGTGACTCCAAAGAGTGAACTGGCACCACTGGGGATGCAGTGCAGTGAGTCCAGAGAGTGCACTGGCACCACTGGGGATGCACTGCAGTGAGTCCCGAGAGTGCACTGGCACCACTGGGGATGCAGTGCGGTGAGTCCAGAGAGTGCACTGGCACCACTGGGGATGCAATGCAGTGACTCCAGAGAGTGCACTGGCACCACTGGGGATGCAGTGCAGTGAGTCCAGAGAGTGCACTGGCACCACTGGGGATGCAATGCAGTGAGTCCAGAGAGTGCACTGGAACCACTAAGGATGTACTGTAGTGACTCCAGAGAGTGTACTGGCACCACTGGGGATGCACTGCAGTGAGTCCAGAGAGTGCACTGGCACCACTGGGGATGCAGTGCAGTGAGTCCAGAGAGTGCACTGGCACCACTAAGGATGTACTGTAGTGACTCCAGAGAGTGCACTGGCACCACTGGGGATGCAGTGCAGTGAGTCCAGAGAGTGCACTGGCACCACTGGGGATGCAGTGCAGTGAGTCCAGAGAGTGCACTGGCACCACTGGGGATGCAGTGTAGTGACTACAGAGAGTGAACTGGCACCACTGGGGATGCAGTGCAGTGACTACAGAGAGTGAACTGGCACCACTGGGGATGCAGTGCAGTGAGTCCAGAGAGTGCACTGGCACCACTGGGGATGCAGTGCAGTGAGTCCAGAGAGTGCACTGGAACCACTAAGGATGTACTGTAGTGACTCGAGAGAGTGCACTGGCACCACTGGGGATGCACTGCAGTGACTCCAGAGAGTGCACTGGCACCACTGGGGATGCAGTGCAGTGAGTCCAGAGAGTGCACTGGCACCACTGGGGATGCAGTGCAGTGAGTCCAGAGAGTGCACTGGCACCACTGGGGATGCACTGCAGTAAGTCCAGAGAGTGCCCTGGCACCACTGGGGATGCAGTGCAGTGACTACAGAGAGTGAACTGGCACCACTGGGGATGCAGTGCAGTGACTACAGAGAGTGAACTGGCAGCACTGGGGATGCAGTGCAGTGAGTCCAGAGAGTTCACTGGCACCACTGGGGATGCAGTGCAGTGAGTCCAGAGAGTGCACGGGCACCACTAAGGATGTACTGTAGTGACTCCAGATAGTGCACTGGCACCACTGGGGATGCAGTGCAGTGAGTCCAGAGAGTGCACTGGCACCACTGGGGATGCAGTCCAGTGAGTCCAGAGAGTGCACTGGCATCACTGGGGATGCACTGCAGTGATTCCAGAGAGTGCACTGGCACCACTGGGGATGCAGTGCAGTGAGTCCAGAGAGTGCACTGGCACCACTGGGGATGCAGTGCAGTGACTCCAGAGAGTGCACTTGCACCACTGGGGATGCACCCCGGTGAGTCCAGAGAGTGCACTGGCACCACTGGGGATGCAGTGCAGTGAGTCCAGAGAGTGCACTGGCACCACTGGGGATGAAGTGCAGTGACTCCAGAGAGTGCACTGGCACTACTGGGGATGCAGTGCAGTGACACCAGAGAGTGCCCTGGCACCACTGGGGATGCAGTGCAGTGAGTCCAGAGAGTGCACTGGCACAACTGTGGATGCACTGCAGGGACTCCAGAGAGTGCACTGGCACCACTGGGGATGCAGTGCAGTGAGTCAAGAGAGTTCACTGGCACCACTGGGTATGCCCTGCAGTAACATTAAAGAGTGAACTGGCACCACTGGGGATGCAGTGCAGTGAGTCCAGAGAGTGCACTGGCACCACTGGGGATGCTCTGCATTGAGTCCAGAGAGTGCACTGGCACCACTGGGGATGCAGTGCAGTGAGTCCAGAGAGTGCACTGGCAGCACTAAGGATGCACTGTAGTGACTCCAGAGAGTGCACTGGCACCACTGGGGATGCAGTGCAGTGAGTCCAGAGAGTGCACTGGCACCACTGGGGATGCAGTGTAGTGACTACAGAGAGTGAACTGGCACCACTGGGGATGCAGTGCAGTGACTACAGAGAGTGAACTGGCACCACTGGGGATGCAGTGCAGTGAGTCCAGAGAGTGCACTGGCACCACTGGGTATGAAGTGCAGTGAGTCCAGAGAGTGCACTGGCACCACTGGGTATGAAGTGCAGTGAGTCCAGAGAGTGCACTGGCACCACTGGGGATGCAGTGCAGTGAGTCCAGAGAGTGCACTGGCACCACTGGAGATGCAGTGCAGTGAGTCCAGAGAGTGCACTGGCACCACTGGGGATGCACTGCAGTAAGTCCAGAGAGTGCACTGGCACCACTGGGGATGCAGTGCAGTGAGTCCAGAGAGTGCACTGGCACCACTGGGGATGCAGTGCGGTGAGTCCTTAGAGTGCACTGGCACCACTGGGGATGCAGTGCAGTGAGTCCAGAGAGTGCACTGGCACCACTAAGGATGTACTGTAGTGACTCCAGAGAGTGCACTGGCACCACTGGGGATGCAGTGCAGTGAGTCCAGAGAGTGCACTGGCACCACTGGGGATGCACTGCAGTGATTCCAGAGAGTGCACTGGCACCACTGGGGATGCATTGCAGTGACTCCAGAGAGTGCACTGGCACCACTGGGGATCCAGTGCAGTGAGTCCAGAGAGTGCACTGGCACCACTGGGGATGCAGTGCAGTGAGTGCAGAGAGTGCACTGGCACCACTGGGGATGCAGTGCAGTGAGTCCAGAGAGTGCACTGGCACCACTGGGGATGCAGTGCAGTGACTCCAGAGAGTGCACTGGCACCACTGGGGATGCACCCCGGTGAGCCCAGAGAGTGCACTGGCACCACTGGGGATGCACTGCAGTGACTCCAGAGAGTGCACTGGCACCAGTGGGGATGCAGTGCAGTGACACCAGAGAGTGCCCTGGCACCACTGGGGATGCACTGCAGTGAGTCCAGAGAGTGCACTGGCACCACTAAGGATGCACTGCAGTGACTCCAGAGAGTGCACTGGCACCACTGGGGATGCAGTGCAGTGAGTCCAGAGAGTGCACTGACACCACTGGGGATGTACTGTAGTGACTCCAGAGAGTGCACTGGCACCACTGGGGATGCAGTGCAGTGAGTCCAGAGAGTGCACTGGCACTACTGGGGATGAAGTGCGGTGAGTCCAGAGAGTGCACTGGCACCACTGGGGATGCAGTGCGGTGAGTCCAGAGAGTGCACTGGCACCACTGGGGATGCAGTGCAGTGAGTCCAGAGAGTGCACTGGAAGCACTGGGGATGCAGTGCAGTGAGTGCAGAGAGTGCACTGGCACCACTGGGGATGCAGTGCAGTGAGTCCAGAGAGTGCACTGGCACCACTGGGTATGAAGTGCATTGAGTCCAGAGAGTGCACTGGCACCAGTGGGGATGCAGTGCAGTGAGTCCAGAGAGTGCACTGGCACCACTGGCAATGCAGTGCAGTGAGTCCAGAGAATGCACTGGCACCACTGGGGATGCAGTGCAGTGAGTCCAGAGAGTGCACTGGCACCACTGGGGATGTAGTGCCGTGAGTCCAGAGACTGCACTGGCACCACTGGGGATGCAGTGCAGTGAGTCCAGAGAGTGCACTGGCACCACTGGGGATGCCCTGCAGTGACTCCAAAGAGTGAACTGGCACCACTGGGGATGCAGTGCAGTGAGTCCAGAGAGTGCACTGGCACCACTGGGGATGCAGTGCAGTGAGTCCCGAGAGTGCACTGGCACCACTGGGGATGCAGTGCGGTGAGTCCACAGAGTGCACTGGCACCACTGGGGATGCAATGCAGTAACTTCAGAGAGTGCCCTGGCACCACTGGGGATGCAGTGCAGTGAGTCCAGAGAGTGCACTGGCACCACTGGGGATGCAATGCAGTGAGTCCAGAGAGTTCACTGGAACCACTAAGGATGTACTGTAGTGACTCCAGAGAGTGCACTGGCACCACTGGGGATGCAGTGCAGTGAGTCCAGAGACTGCACTGGCACCACTGGGGATGCAGTGCAATGAGTCCAGAGAGTGCACTGGCACCACTGGGGATGCAGTGCAGTGAGTCCAGAGAGTGCACTGGCACCACTAAGGATGTACTGTAGTGACTCCAGAGAGTGCACTGGCACCACTGGGGATGCACTGCAGTGAGTCCAGAGAGTGCACTGGCACCACTGGGGATGCAGTGCAGTGAGTCCAGAGAGTGCACTGGCACCACTGGGGATGCAGTGCAGTGACTACAGAGAGTGAACTGGCACCACTGGGGATGCAGTGCAGTGAGTCCAGAGAGTGCACTGGCACCTCTGGGTATGAAGTGCAGTGAGTCCAGAGAGTGCACTGGCACCACTGGGTATGAAGTGCAGTGAGTCCAGAGAGTGCACTGGCACCACTGTAGATGCAGTGCAGTGAGTCCAGAGAGTGCACTGGCACCACTGGGGATGCAGTGCAGTGAGTCCAGAGAGTGCACTGGAACCACTAAGGATGTACTGTAGTGACTCGAGAGAGTGCACTGGCACCACTGGGGATGCACTGCAGTGACTCCAGAGAGTGCACTGGCACCAGTGGGGATGCAATGCAATGAGTCCAGAGAGTGCACTGGCACCACTGGGGATGCACCCCAGTGAGTCCAGAGAGTGCACTGGCACCACTGGGGATGCAGTGCAGTGAGTCCAGAGAGCGCACTGGCACCACTGGGGATGCACTGCAGTGAGTCCAGAGAGTGCACTGTCACCACGGGGGATTCAGTGCAGTGAGTCCAGAGAGTACACTGGCACCACTGGGGATTCACCCCGGTGAGTCCAGAGAGTGCACTGGCACCACTGGGGATGCAGTCCAGTGAGTCCAGAGAGTGCACTGGCACCACTGGGGATGCACTGCAGTGATTCCAGAGAGTGCACTGGCACCACTGGGGATGCAGTGCAGTGACTCCAAAGAGTGCACTGCCACCACTGGGGATGCACTGCAGTGAGTCCAGAGAGTGCACTGGCACCACTGGGGATGCAGTGCAGTGAGTCCAGAGAGTGCACTGGCACCACTGGGGATGCAGTGCAGTGACTCCAGAGAGTGCACTGGCACCACTGGGGATGCAGTGCAGTGAGTCCAGAGAGTGCACTGGCACCACTGGGGATGCAGTGCAGTGAGTCCAGAGAGTGCACTGGCACCACTGGGGATGAAGTGCAGTGACTCCAGAGAGTGCACTGGCACTACTGGGAATGCAGTGCAGTGACACCAGAGAGTGCCCTGGCACCACTGGGGATGCACTGCAGTGAGTCCAGAGAGTGCACTGGCACAACTGTGGATGCAGTGCAGTGACTCCAGAGAGTGCACTGGCGCCACTGGGGATGCAGTGCAGTGAGTCTAGAGAGTGCACTGGCACCACTGGGGATGCAGTGCAGTGACTCCAGAGAGTGCACTGGCACCACTAAGGATGCACTGCAGTGAGTCCAGAGAGTGCACTGGCACCACTGGGGATGCAGTGCAGTGAGTCCAGAGAGTGCACTGGCACCACTGGGGATGCAGTGCAGTGAGTCCAGAGAGTGCACTGGCACCACTGGGGATGCAGTGCAGTGAGTCCAGAGAGTGCACTGGCACCACTGGGGATGCAGTGCAGTGAGTCCAGAGAGTGCACTGGCACCACTGGGGATGAAGTGCAGTGACTCCAGAGAGTGCACTGGCACTACTGGGGATGCAGTGCAGTGACACCAGAGAGTGCCCTGGCACCACTGGGGATGCACTGCAGTGAGTCCCGAGAGTGCACTGGCACAACTGTGGATGCAGTGCAGTGACTCCAGAGAGTGCACTGGCGCCACTGGGGATGCAGTGCAGTGAGTCTAGAGAGTGCACTGGCACCACTGGGGATGCAGTGCAGTGACTCCAGAGAGTGCACTGGCACCACTAAGGATGCACTGCAGTGAGTCCAGAGAGTGCACTGGCACCACTGGGGATGCAGTGCAGTGAGTCCAGAGAGTGCACTGGCACCACTGGGGAT